>NC_039273.1:4344012-5567812 GCF_003368295.1 Carassius auratus
CTGTACATGTGCAATGGAAAACAACAATTATATAAATCATACTGTTAATTATAAAAACGATTCAGTCAATAGTGTTCCAGAAATGCTGCAATTAGACACAGTATTAGCTAAGATGTCAAGTAACTGTTCGCCTTTTATTGTTTAGATACCGTTTAAAAGTCTGGAATGTTTTTGAAAGTGGTTTACGCTCACCAAGGTTGTATTTATTTGATCCAATAGACAGTAAACTGTAATGCTATGAAACATTATAACAATTTCAACCTTTTTTTATTGTTTTATCATTTTAAAATTAAATTTGTATGATACAACCCGAACATTCAGCTTAATTTCTAGTGGTGGCGAGATGAAGCCTCATGAAGCACTGGAGTTTTTCAGCCCAGTTGTACACAAAAGGGTTCATCTGGTGGTCAAAGAGTGTAAAACAAGCAGATACATACATTACAGATGACCTGATGTGATCGGTGATGCACTGTATTTTGCACCAGTTAAGGCTTAGAAATGGTGAAAAAAAAAAAAAAACACGGACTAATCTATTTACATGATGCATATTTTCTGGTGGTATATAATGACTGTATAACATAACTGTAATAAATGTATTTGATTGAAATTAATGGGGCAATCAGATGTGTAAATCGATTATTTGGTCATAATAGGCAGGAGGGGGAATACTGTATATTGTAATGCTTGCTTGCTTGCTTTGCTGGGTTAAGAATGGAACTGCTTGATCATGGATTAACCTGCCACCTAGTGGCCATTAAACAGCAGTACAATACAGGCATACATCAGGCATCAGCAGGACAGAAGTCATTACTAGCAACAGACATCCAGACAACCATAGTAACTGAGGCAATGAAATTAAACCGTTCTTATAGGAGTAGTCTTAATGACCCTTCATGACCTCTGTCTGATAGGATGAGTGCGAGAAGACGATAACTGAACAAACACAGACTACATTATACCTGCAAGCAGTTTGGGGTATTTCTGGTGCACCAGATTGGTCAGGTCTCCACCGTCGTCCAGGATCATGTTGAGAGGCTGACCGTCCTTAAAGTAGATGGTCTGCTCTATGCACCACACATACTCCTCATCGGTCTCTCCCTTCCAGGCATAAACTACAATACACCACACACACACACAGACAGACTCATTATACACCAATAGAAGCATCATAATTGTGTTACTGGCTGCTACAGATATTACTGAAAATGATGAACTGGTCACTGGGATTGCAAAGTTTGTGCTTGGGTGCTTATTTTATTATTTAAAAAGAAAATCTTATTTAATATTTCCCGGCCTCACATCTTAAAAATATGGTTAAATTTAACATGAATGAATGTAAATACAAGAATAATGTGCAATGTGGAGAGACTGTTGTCAATAGCTGACAATCTGCTGATTTTAGAACGACAAGCAGCTCGAAACTTGTTTGATATGTGTTCCTGTAGCTCAAGTGGCAGAGCATTGCGTTAACAAGTGTAAGGTTGGGGGTTCGAATCCCGGGGAACACATGGTAGGAGAAAATTGTTAGTCTGAATGCAATGTAAATCACTTTGGATAAAAGCATATACTAAATGCATAATATTTAATTTTAATTTAATTTAATCGTTTTAATGTGGCATTATTTTCTAGCTGGTATAACATTTAGTTGAGAGAGTCTGTTACATAAGCAATGGATGCAAGTAACAACCACCTACTGTCATCACTCTAAATGAGATTAATAGGTTCATATGAAATGCTATAAAGCCGTATTACTTCCAAGTATGGAAAAGATTAATGCAAAGTCAATCAATTCAAAGGTTTGGGGCCAGTCATTTTTTAAAATAGATATTTATCCTTTTATTCAAAATTAAGTGATAGGAAAATATTTATAATGTTACAAAAGTTTTAGATTTCAAATAAATGCTGTTCATCAAATTTATTCTAAGCATCCAGCATATTTTTATTTTATTTTTTTATTATAAAATTAAATACATTTCCAACACTGACAATAAGACAAGAATAAGATAAGAAATGTTTCTTGAGCAGCAAATCAGCATATCAGAATGATTTCTGAAGGATCATGTGACACTGAAGAGACTGGAGTAACGAAGCTGAAAATTCAGCTTTGCATCAGTAATAAATTACATTTTAAAATATATTACAATAAAAAATATTTTAAATTTTAATATTGTTTTCACTCCATTTTTTATTTAATATATACAGCTTTGGTGAGCATTAGAGACGTAAAAAAAAAACCTGACCCCAAACCTACAGTAGTGCATGTTATTCATACTATGGTCACTGAGATATCAGATATTACTGTGTTGTTATATTTTCACCTATCAAAATAAGTCTGCATTAACTCTAATTCAAATTTATAAGCTACATCTGGAATTTAGTTAGTGAGCAGAATTTTAATGCATCATAGTCTTGCTCCCGAAACACAAAAGCAATTAAAACTGTCTGTCAGCATAATAATGCCGCTTACTAAAATAAGTTCTTAGGCAGCACAGCATTTAGGCTCATCCTTTGTAGAGAAGGAAATCTCATAAATGCACTCAGATCAGTGAAAAACAAATCCATCTAAGACAGCAGACAAAGAGAGAGACATGCAATTATAAATAGATTTAGAATTCATAAAAGTATTGATAAACAACTGAATCAAACTAAAAACAGATCTAATGAATGTGTTATAATATTATGTGTACCGGTATGTTTATTGGAGTGTTGAAGTTGCAGCCTAAGAAGAGACTTAACATAAGCAATGTGCAAGTGAAACCAGAAAAGAAAAGCACAAGCTAAAAATCTGTTTTTTGTTGGTAGACAAATGTTTTTGCAATCTTTTATAAAAGGTTTAACATTTTTACCACTAAAAATAATTTAGCTTGTATCCCTAAAACTGTTTGGGAAAAGCTGATAAAGTTATCTTTGCCTGCACTCTCTTGCATGTGAGTCCTTCAGAAATCGAAAGATTAACCCCATTTGTGCTGATTCTAGGTTTACACAGCATGGAGCACTCAGAGTTCTCCTTATCTAGATTTGATTACGCAGCTTTAGAGCAAACAGTGGACAGGATCACAGCAGTCTAGCACATCGACACAGCAGCTGTTACCTGGAACGCCAGATTTAGCAATGGCCGCCGCGGCGTGATCCTGCGTAGAGAAGATGTTACAGCTGGACCACTGGACCTGGAGAAGGAATGAGATCATGTAATATATACAGACTTCATTCATTAGTTTCATAACCTTTTGGATCAGATATGGCCTTGGGCTGGGAAATTCCAGTTTGGCAGAGGAAATGGGGGATAAGAAGGCGATGCATTTGAGTCAGACTGCAAGGTTAGCCATCTAGTACTAGGAAAAATATGTGAAAAATGGTACTCTCCCTTTCCAAACAAAGTACTGTGGCAATACCCTGATAAAAGAATGGAATAATGTGACAATAATATGAAACATTGTATTTATATTTCAAAGAAAACCGTGGGCATACAGGGTCAGTAAGATTTTTTTAAATGCTTTTGGAAGAATCTTGAATGCTGCTCACCAAGATATAGTAAATATTGCGAAATATGAATACAATTTAAAACAACTGTTTCCTATTGTAATCTACTTAAAAATGTAATTTATTCTTGTGATCAAAGCTGAGTTTTCAGCATCATTACTCCAGTCTTCAGTGTCACATGGTCCTTCAGAAATCATTCTAATATACTGATTTGCTGATCAAGGAACATTTCTTATGATTACCAAGCATGACTTTTTTTATCTTTAATGATTAGAAAAAAAAAAAAAAAATGCATTTATTTGAAATATAAACATTGACTTTACTATCCCTTGATCGATTTAATGCATCCTTGCAGAGTAAAAATGTTCATCTATTTCAAAAAATAAACCAAAAAACTACTGACCCAGAAAACTATACAGCAATACAAAATTACTTTTTGTTAGTGAAACCAACAAGCAGCAAAGTAGTACTGCAAGTTCAGTAATTGTTGTATTTGAAACATTAAACCCTACTTTTAATGTTTTTAAATTAATATTTAGATAAAAGTAAAATTCAGTTTTTGTACACTCAAAAGAAGGGTTTTAAAGCAGCTATTGAGAATTTGATGATATCTTAAAGAATGCTAATGCAGTTCTTCTCCATACTGAGACAATTCATAATCTATTAACATCAAACCTGGTGCATAATCCTATTTTTTAAAGAATGCTTTTTTTTTTTAAATGGTTTGACATTTGCATCCTCACCTCAGCTCCGAGGGCAGTCAGGGTCTCAATGAGCACAGCGGTCTGTAGAGTCATGTGCAGGCAGCCTGCGATGCGAGCGCCTTTCAGGGGTTTGGTCTTGCCGTAGAGCTCCCTCATCTTCATCAGACCCGGCATCTCATTCTCGGCTATGTCGATGGCTTTACGTCCCCACTCAGCCAGGCTGATGTCAGCTGGACAGGGAGAAAATTACAACAGATTATGCATAAAACAAAAGCTAAATTCAGCAAACGGAAAGAATGATTAAATTAAATAGTCAAACTAGTACAGAACATCTAAACTTTTGCTTAAGCATTTGAGAGCACAGTTAAATAATAACTACAAGTTCCAAGAAGCATACATGTCCATTATAACATGCAAGTTAAAGCAGACTGTGAAGTGTCAGTCGCATTTTTGGACATCTAAAATAGGAATTCAACAGATGACACCTAAAACTACATACCGAACATGTCTTGAACTGTTTGAGGAGACGGTGCTGGGTTTCATATGCACACTTAGCAACCCAAAAGATATTCACTTCTATATAATTAAACACCAGGAATATTACAACTGCAGACATGGAGGAAAACACATGTACCATAATATTCAGTAGCCAAACAAATATGTAATTACAAAATAAAATGGTATTTGATCCGAAAATTATTTTTTTCCATTTACATATCTGACAGCAACCACTAACCTACAACAAGATCAGGGCAACAACTCAGTTTTTGTTTAGTTTAACATGAAGATTCTGTTTTAACAAAGTGAATTTCCAACTTCCATGACTTAAATGTTACGAATTCCTATAATTTTCCTACTATTGTTACTTCCAGGTTTTCCAATGAGCATGGAAATCTTGTAATATGGCTTCAGAATGGGCTATTAATAAATGTGTGTGCACATTGACATTTCATTCACTGATTTTGAAGAAGTGAACTCTGATCTAGGGAGCAAAGTCCAGCTGGATTTACTATTGAATTACTTGTGACTTATCTGCACTGAGAACAACAGAAGTCTGCTGAAAAACAATAACAGATGCCAAGTCTGGTCACCATAACAGTGCTGACGTGTGACTAAAGTGAAGATATGACTGAACATAGTGTGTGTTTAATTTGTTTTAACTCAAAGTACACATTTTAAGCGCATAACGCTGGTTTTTGGTCAAGCACGAGCAGAAGGAACCGTTTTTTGAGCTGGACCTTTTCAATGAATCGATTGAACCGATTCACAAAACCATTTGGAGTGAACCGAGGGTTTTACTATGAACTGTAAATATGTTTACGACGTTTAGTAGCATGCGGACAAAACATATCTAGTTTTATTAAAAAGTAAACAGTGCAAATACGTTTAATCAGTAACGCTAGATAAATTAATTCACATAACTAAATCACATGTAGGCTCTAAATGATTATGTTCTGACTGAGATACATAAAACAGTTATTAATAAAACATGACTAGAAAAAACTTTTTAAACAGCAATATTTCCAACATGTCTTTATTTGAACGTTGTAAAGTGTCCGGGTCCTCGTGCTGAGCCGTTTTATGAAACAAACGAACTGTTCAAAAGAACCAGATTTGCAAAAATGAATGACTACGATCAACGAGAAGTGGCGGCTCGTTCGACCACTGCATTATGGGAAATGTAGTCCAGTAGTGGAGGATCTCTCAGACTAAGGAGATTCTACAGTGCACGCAAAAAACTACAACTTCCAAACTTTCTTCTTCACGTCTCGCCAATGGAACCACGCTAGCTTGTTTGACAGGTGTTAGATATAAAATCATATATACTACTTTGTGAGAACCTTAAAATGGCTGTATTAGTACACTAAACATATTAAGTGCCTAAACTGTGACTTTATGGGGAAGGTTTGCAATAGTACGTCTCGTGCAAGGTAGCGTTGACAATAACGCCTCCACTGCCATGTGATGCAGAAGCAGAGCAACTGAAGATCTGCAACAAGACATGCCTGGTCAAAAATAC
The DNA here is from genome assembly GCF_003368295.1 of Carassius auratus. Taxonomy (NCBI): domain Eukaryota; kingdom Metazoa; phylum Chordata; class Actinopteri; order Cypriniformes; family Cyprinidae; genus Carassius; species Carassius auratus. The sequence continues at coordinate 4,350,217 of NC_039273.1, forward strand.
AACCCAACACCCTTTTGCAGATAATCTGAAAGTTTATAGAGAATATACTGAAGATATTATTATAAATAAAGAGTGGAATTAGCTTATTAGCATTGGCGGTAAAAAATAAACTTATACTAACCAACTTTGAATGGAAGCTTCTCTGACATTTTGATGTGCTCTCGTTAGGTAAGCCTGATATGGGGTGGTCTTGAGCCCTGCTGTGGACCCGGAGAGTGCAGAAGGAGCTAATTTCTTGTGTGAACTTGAATATAAGCGTGTACAACCCGGTTGTTGTAATATTCATGAGATGACGCCATCTCTCGTTTCTTATTGGCCGAAATGTGTCCCGCCTTCTCGCTCTAAATGAACCATCATGGGCGTGTTCATATGGTCCTTCGATAGCCAATGAGAATCCATGATGGTTAAAGGCGTGTAATATAATCTATTAATATAATGTGAAGATCTCGATTTATATACCAGTGGGCTACAAGTTTAAACTTGCTTTTGTGCTTTACTGATATTTAACATCTTAATGACGGATCTGAGCTTGTGGGAAGAAAGGTGCTTTTTTGTAATAAATAAACAAATATTTCGATTTAAAACGGAATATGTTGACAAAACCAATTTGTGTTGCTTTCCATTAGAAACAATGTAGAAAAAGGAAATTATTTTTTTCTTAGTAAAATCCCTATAAATTAGAGTCATTATGAACAGTATCAGTTGAACTGGGGTTATCTTGGGACACTTGGACAACACTAGGGCTGTATAAAGTCCATTCAATATGTCCAGAAAATATGCCCCATATGCGAAAACTCTTATGAAATTAAACCTGAAAGACTTAAGATTTACATATCATTGACAGACTTACTAAACAGCCTGTCAATCATGAAATTATTCATGTTTTAGTGGACAATATAAGGTCAGAATCATGCAACTGACTTAAATGTTGAGGTAGATTATTACTTAAACTAAGTTTGGGGTAAGTAATATTTTTTTATTGAAAGTCTCATGATCACAAACAGTACATTTATTTGTTCAGAAATACAGTAAAACAGTAATATTGTGAAATACCATTGAAAAAAATATATATTTAAAATAACTATTTTTATTTGAATATTTAAAAATGTTATTTATTCCTTTGATACAAAGCTGAATTTTCAGCATCATAACTCCAGTCTTCAGTGTCACATGATCCTCCAAAATCACACTAATAATTATGCTGTTTTTCTGCTCAAGAAACATTTCTGATTATTATCCATTTTGAAGACAGTCTAGCTGCTTAATATTTTTTATGGAAACTGAGATACATTTTTTTAGGATAAAAAACTAAAATCTTAGTGACTCACATCTTTGAATGGTTATGTATATGTATTCACTTCTCAGGTAAGTTCTTATTGTGCTGAAGCCTGATTTTGATTCATGTACGAGGACCACAAGAAACTCAGTCAAAATATTTTAATATCAATAATAATAATGATGCTTTGAAGCACATAAATTAAATATATTAGGCAAATAATGAAAAGAAACATCTAATGGGCAAAAATAAATCCAGAGAGGTGTTAATTTGGCAGAACTTTAATGTAGGTGTAAGGTTGAAAGGCAGAGAAGGACAACGTAAATAAATGTCAAAAAGACAAACAAACAATAAACAATGTGAATGAAATGTTCCGAGCCTGATAAATAAACATAGTTATGTGTTTAGTGTTAAGTGTTTCTCTAACATCTCAATATTCAATACTCAAATGTTTTATAGACTCTCAGGAGAGGAAAATGAATAAAACCAGAGCCTCATAATAGTGCACTCTGTAAAATAAAGCACGATATGAATGGTATATGTGCAGTCTGTCATCGTACAAATCTTTCTGAATGCATTCGCACCTCAAAAATAAGACAACAGTGGGTAATCTACAACAAACCTTGTCGTTTTTCCCCCTAATACAACACTCAGTTTAAGAAACCACTTCTAGTGTAAAGATATCTTAGAATCATGAGCCAGTATTTCTGTAATATCTCAAATACAGCACATGTTTCTTGAGTGAAGAGACCTATTCCATATAGGAATCCCATGCTGTCAGGAGACTGTAAACCGACATGCCATTGAAGAGTGAAGCAATGTACAGTAAAAGCCTTACAGCTGCAGCAGCACTCAAATCTTCATGCCCACCTCAGTCCTGAAAAGGGGAACAAGTTTTGTACTCAAAGCCTAAGTGCTGATCTAGGACGTCCCGTGGGCACTACGGATATTGTACGTGGGAAGCACCTGCACTGAAATGCTTGAAATGCTTGAAATGCTGCACGGAATCAAACTTGTGAACAAATGAATTCGTAATATATAAGCTACCACATGTTCTCTCCAAAAAACATGACAGATCGTTACAGACACTTTCCCCTGCGTGCAAAGGGTTTCTGGTTTCTTGGACCAAGCGGAGGATTCCTTGTGATGGAAGTTTGAAAATATATGACTACTTATACAGGCAATGGAGTGCCGAACACACGAACACTGATCTACAACAAGCCTTTTTCATGTCTGGACAGTCCAGAGATGAGGAGAAATGAGGCAAAAGCTCAAACTTGCTTAGATGAGTGTGTTGACAGTAAGCTTGGCGGAGATTTATAAGCTTTTTTGAGCAGCTGCATTTATGTTTTCATTTTCGTCTTGCGTGTGTGTTTATATATTAACCTATTTTAGACACAAAGACATCATACTGTAACATACTGAAGAGTCCTTCCAGGTCCTTTAGTAACAGGTATCTTGCCTTGTATAGTGTGTATGGGTTTCGGGGAGCATTAATTGGCAGCCCACGCCTCTAGATCTTTCATGTCATCCTCATCCTCTTCTTTCTTCTTTGCTGCAATTAATAAAGACATTCAAGAATTGCATTTCATACAAGGCAATTATAATCACATTTGCAGGAGTCTGAAAGAGTATGTTTCCAAACACTCTGTCTGTGTGTGTGTGTGTGTGTGTGTGTGTGTGTGCGTGTGTGTGTGTGTGTTTAGTACCTGGTCTGGCAGGTAAGGATGTAGAGGGCACGTTTGGCAGTGGTACATTGTCTGTGATCTTCAGTAGGTTTTTATCCAACTCTTCCTGCTCCAGCTCCTCAAGTTCAGCTAACAGCTCATCCTGAAACAACACAACATCTGTTTATACCCAGTATTAACATGCATCTCAAATGTGATCACTTGTGATTGGATTTTAGAGAATGTACATCAGTTAATACATTACCACTCAAAGGTTTGGGATGAATAAAAATAATGCTATATAATATTTAATTCAATTAAATTCAATTCAAAGCAATAATACTAATCTATAATAATATTTTGCATTAAGGATGCATTAAATTGATCAAAAGTGACAATAAAGACATATATAAGATAAGATAATATATATATAAGACATTATAGGGTTGTGAAAGCTTTGTATTTCAAATAATCTGAACTTTCTATTAAATAATCCTAAAAATATGGACCATGGTGTTCAATGTTAATCAGCACAACTGTTTTGAACACTGATAATAAGACATTCTTCTTGAGCAGCAAATCAGCATATCAGAATGATTTCTGAAGGATCATGTGACAGTATAATGGAAAATTCAACATCATAGAAAGAAATGCATTTTAAAACATCTTAAAATACCAGAAATTGTAACAATATTTCACAATATTATTGTAAAAAATTGATTTTGGGGACAATTTTCCTCAAATTAAGCTGCACATAACAGGTATAAAATGTCTCTTTGGCACAAATATTTGGTGTTTAATCATTTGATGTTGTATGAGCATTTATAACACAAATGCAAGTGATGTTTTGCCTTCCCGAGCACCTCACAAATGCACCTTACCCCATTTATTCAGTGCTGTCCACCTGTTATGGTTCACCCGAGGCAGATGTTAACAACGGGTGCACAACACCTTTGTGAAAGCACATGGAAATCTCCCAAAAACTCAGCAGATGTGGCTTCATCATGACTGCGGAGTTTGCTTCTTTTTAATCTTACCTCATCAAATTCCTCCCCAAACACAACAGGCTTTGAGATTGCATCTGTAATTTCTCTAGAAATCTCCTGCTGTTCTGTAATGTCCTGCATAAGTTCGTCCACTTTGTCAATGTCCCTGAAAGTACACAGCAGGATACAGAACCATAACTTAATGATACCCTGCAAATATATTAACCTGTAATTTAGATATATTCCATGTCAAAAGTACCATAGAGAATCCTAATCGCCTGCACCGGTAAACTAAACTTGTTTATGATCTCATAAACCCAAAACCTTACTGCAGTGAGGCTGACAGAGACAAAAAGGGAAGAAAACACTGATAATAGAAGAGACGCTCCTCACATGTTGTCATGGGCAGCTTTCATGGCCTTGGCAGCGAAGCCCATATTCTTGATGATCTCAGTGTTGGTGTGAGCGTTCTCTAGCGCCTCCCGTTGGAACTCGATGGTAGAAAGGGTGCCATCAATCTGAGTTAACTGCTTCTCGTAGCGCTTCTTACGCTTTAGTGCCTGCAATGCAGCTATTACAAACAGAATGAAAGCTGAGTGTGATTAAAGTGCAAAATAAAAGAATTCTGGAACACTCTAGAAAAGTATTGCATACCATTAAGTGTGGATTTGTTTAAAAGAGTTAAAGAGAACACAATGTGATCATGGGTCAGTTGATTTAAGATTTAGCTCAGTAAGCATCATGCACTCTCAATCCTCTGCTGTTACCCAGTAATGCAGTACTGTCAAGGTGATTTGATAAGAAAGTGTTTCATGGAAAATAAATACAGTGAAGGAAAGATGGAAAGCCCACAGCGTAAGAATCTCAAAACTAAATTTCAATTATGAGGTCTCTGATCCACAACAGATTTGATTATGGTTTTGCTTTAAATAAAGTAAAGTCTACTACTGGAAATATTTATCAGAGAAGCAGAGATGTAGAGTTAGGGACTCCTAAATGAAGCACACTCACCAAACTTTATCAGGTAAGTGAGCTGTGTAAAAAAAAAAGAGGAGATTGCCAAATTATGTATTATTGCCAAATGATGTATTATTGACAAGTACATCAGTACAGACTTGATTTTCTTATAAAGTGTAGATCCTACAAAGCTTGTCAAGAATATAACCAGGACAACAACAAAAAAGACACCAAGTCAGTAAAGCCCATTTTAGAACCATTATGATGTGACTTTTTTTCTCATAACTAATAAAAAGTATTATTTTTATGTTTATATTAGCAGAATTATTATCTTTAATTGACACTAAAACCATCAAAAATATCAAATAAAGAAGAAAACAACAATATAAACAAAAAACACACATTTTTACATTTTCTTATTTATTTATTTATTTTTTATGTTTAAAATCACTGTTACAGAAGTTAATTCATGAGGGTTTTTAAGTTATTCTTGACTTGAATATGTACAATTTTACTAAAATTACTGAAAGAGAAAGGGCAATAAAAAAGGTACATTTATCACATAGACTATGGATACATCTACTAAAGGCTGCTTTTTCCAGATTTAGTTATTTCCTTTATTTTGTTCCCTGAATCAGTCAACAACATTTTTGAGTTTGTCATCACCATGGATACCACGGAAGGTCAAAGGTGAACTGATGGAGAGCTACAACACGTATCAGTTTATTCCAAACAATCTAAAAGATTGTAACAAGGTACAAAGCAACTTTTCGTTCTAAAATCCCATATCATTTAATATCTCGTGTTTGAATGACTTCTCTTCCCGAGCTTGTGTTTAGTAAAAGTCTTACTCTTGTTAATTATATTACTTCAGTTACAATATTCTCTTTAAATAATTCCTATGTATTATAGGGAACACACATAAATAAAGATAAACTAACGAAAAGCTGTAACAAGCACAGTGCCAGAGAAGTCAGCTCACCTCTTTTGTTCTTCGTGCCGTTTCTCTTGGCAGTCACAAGCTCCTGGTCGATCTTCTTCTCCAGGAATTCTTGCTTCTTGGTCAACATTTCTTCAGTTTCTCGCAGTCGCTGAATCGCCTCTTGGGGGTTTGGAGATTTACCTCCTTTTCCACTGCTACCAAACAACTTCCCAAACAAAGACATCTCGGCCTCGGGACGACAGAGAATAGTTATCCTGGATTGATTTGTGGATTATTAGTCTAGACCAGTCACCTCGGTGTGGTCACTGTCCCAACAGGCTTGTTGTTGTTTTCTCCTTTTCCTCCTCTCTAACCCAGGCCGCGTGACATCAACAATTCACATGAACGTGACTCACGTCATGACGCATCGAACGTCGCCACTCCGTAGTGACTTTTATATGTTTTATTGCAAAAATATAATACAATACAAAAGAGACTAATAATGAAGAACAGAGAATATAGAACACATGGGGGAATATGAGGAGAGAGAGAGAAATAGAGGGAAAATATCAAAATGTACTTAAAAACCGTTCTTTAACACGAGATGTTATTTTTTAAGTGTATTTTTGAAGTGATGATAATAATAAATGTAGATCAGAAGCAAGTATTTTGCAGCTGGGGTTAAATGTAAGGTATCTAACTTTGTGGATTTGCTATTTACCCATCATACGAATAAAGTTTAAGACTCCGTGGTGATTACAAATAGGTGCTGGTATATTGTAAGAAAAATATTATATTATATAATTATTAATATTACCAGGGGGTTCCATATACATACATTAATTTGGACTAATTGTAAAAAAAATTATACTTGATTTAAAACAATAATCCAATTAATATAAATGTAAAATAGCAATTGTAGCAAGTATTATCAAAAGACTATAAAGGGACTTTGGTATTATTATTATTACTACTAGTAGTAGTATGGGTAGGTCATACGTGTAAATCTTATCTTTTCGAATTGCAAATAAACCATCCGTCATTTCGGGCATTTCTACAAAATAAAAGAACCTTCCAATATAATAAAGACATATTTGTATTTATGTAAATATATAATCACAATTTATTTATGTATAAATATCACACAATGAATAACATTGTTTGAAATCAATACATGAAAATATAATCCTTATTATATAATCTAAAAAATGTAACCTTACATATATAATAGGTTCTTAACAACTCTGTTATAGAGAAATATTTTTTTTTCCCCAAATCATGTTTAAATGCCACAAAAACACAAATCTGCATTTGTGTAAATAAAACGTATTAAAATACAAATATTCCTGCACAAAAACAAAATCATGGTTATGGTAATGTACGTTTTGTTCTATTAAATTGCAGTGATTGGTTCAATTACAGGAGACAATATAATGAGTGGCATGTTTGCCAGCCAATCAGGCTATACGCTAGCCTATGACGTATTTCCGGCGAACGAAAAGGCCTCGCTCACGTCCTTGATCAGCGCGAACCACAGCATCTGACGGACGCAAGACACTCTTTTGCGCGGAAAAATGGTGGCTTACTGGAGACAAGCGGGTCTGAGGTAACAGAATGACAATTAATATCTTAAAAAGTTGTGTAATTTTTATTTTAAGTGCTGAACTCTTTGTAATCTGTGCGCTATGAATGTGCAGTACGGTTTGGCCTAGCTCTTTAGAGCTATGAATTTGAAATAGCGTCAAGTTGAATTTGACAGTGGAGCAAATTTGAGTTCGTCAGTAACGTAATATTTCTCTTTTTCATTTCAGTTACATCAGGTACTCCGCTATCTGCGCCAGGGTCGTGCGGGCAGCACTGAAGCCACAGCTGAAAACTGAGGCGATTAAAAACGCAGAATCCAGTGTGAAGGTCACTAAAGTGAAGACTGTATAATGTGAGTAAACATTTCAGCTGTTTATCAGAACTGTGCTGCACTACATGATCCCTTAACCTATTTTTTCCCCCTAGATCTATGTTGTTAAATTGATTGACTGTCTTTTCTGCTTCTTTTGTAGGATCTGTAATTACACACTTCAATCCCCACTTCTCCACATACACTCTGTCGGATTTACAACAATACCTGCAGTTATGATTGAATGAAAATAGCTGTATTCTTTTGATAATAAATTATGAAGAGTCTCAAACTAAAACAGCCTCTCCTTGGTGTATTCTTAATCCAAAGATTTTTCTGTTTAGCAGGAGTTGGATTATGGTGTACTGTTAATCTATCAGGTTTTACATCTAAGTAGTATCGGTAGTGTCTGGTTTTAGAGACTTATCAAAAGAGACACTAAAACTACTACCAGTTTACAGTCCATTAGTTCTTAAAAAAATAAGTAGATGTTGCATTTAGTGTGATCTCAGCGTATGATGTGGGCAAATTTGGCTTTTCAATATTTACAGTGGTTTTTGTATATAATTAATATTTCTCAGGCTCTGCAAGGAGGTGTACATCAGGTTTAACTATTTAGAGATGTTAACTATTATTTTACATGAACTAAACAGCATGATTTTCAGAGATTTATTTTATTTAGATATATACAGCAAATTAATAGGTAAGTCTGTGTTGCTAACTGATATCCAAAACATTTTATTTTAATACATTTCGCAAGAAAACTGATGGGTGAATGACAAATGACAATGAAATGGTAAAGGCACGAAAGTTTTTAGCATTATAAATACTCAAGTATAATGCAGATACATCACATATTCTGAAACAGTTGCAGTTTATATTTATAAAATCATTTTGTATCATGCTTTTAAAGGATAAGCAAAATAATAAACAACAAAAATGTAGCATTTTTTAAAATACTGACAACAAATAATGACAGAAGAATTTAAGCCTCTACATCGCACTATAACACCACACAAAAGAAAAAAGTTTTGACAATCTGTTTTTCCATATATATTTTTCTCAAGATATCTAGATTTTCATTGTTACAGAACATACGGAAATTGTTGTATTCTCCAGTGATGTTACTCACATCAGTATAGATTTATTTTTTTTATATTGTTATACAAAAATAAGCTCTGCAACAAACTACACACTACTGTTCAAAAGACTGGGTTCCGTGAGATTCGTCCTTAAAATAATGAATACTTTTACTTGATGAGGATGCATTAAATTGATCAAATGTAACATTTATAATGTTACAAAAGATTTTTTTGAATCCTTTCTATTAATCAAATAATCCTGAGAAACTTTCTTTAACATTGCCATTATTAAGAAATGATTTTCCAAATTGTCCATATTTTATAATATTCACAATATTACTGCTTTACTGTATTTTTATTAAATAAATGCAACCTTGGTAAGACTTTCAAAAACATATCAACCCAACCTTTTGAAAATATATAGCAAAGATAAGAAAATTATATATTAAATGTGTATAATTCATAATCCTGGAGGACAGAAAAATTTCAATGAACAGTGGTTCCAAACAGTGTTTCAACACTTAAGGCACATTGTCATTGAATTTCAAAAATACAAAAAAAGTTTTTATTTAAAAAGCACACCTTTCAAGCCAAGCATTACGCAATGTAATTCATATAGAAATTTTAACTGCATCTTAAGTGTCTAAATACTTTTTGGGGTCACTGAATGACTCTTTACACAATCAGATCCACTCTTGTCATATTCGCTAAAGCCCATCCGTCATTCACTAACGGACGTTTCAGTGACCGCCTCAGTCTTAATCTCCACTTGAGTGCTCGGTGCTGTTGATGACAGACCCTCCTCTTCTGTCACTTCATCTTCTGCATCATCATCCAAATCAGCGGTAGCATCCTGATACTGCTGGTACTCTGAAACCAAATCATTCATGTTGCTCTCGGCCTCTGAGAACTCCAGCTCATCCATGCCCTCCCCCGTGTACCAATGCAGGAAGGCCTTGCGTCGAAACATGAGCGCAAACTGCTCTCCTATGCGCTTGAATATCTCCTGGATGGCGGTGTTGTTTCCGATGAAGGTGGAGGACATTTTGAGGCCTCGTGGTGGGATGTCACAAACAGCCACTTTGACGTTGTGAGGGATCCAGTCTACGAAGTAATTGCTGTTCTTCTGTTGAACGGAGAGCATCTGCTCATCGACCTCTTTAGTGGACATGCGACCACGGAAGATGCCAGCGACTGTCAGATAGCGACCTCGACGTGGGTCGCACGCGGTCATCATATTTCGGGCATCGAACATCTGCTGGGTGAGCTCGGGCACTGTTACGGCGCGGTATTGTAGGTTACCGCGTGCAGTGAGAGGAGCGAACCCAGTCATGAAGAAATGGAGACGTGGGAAGGGCACCATATTGACGGCCAGCTTCCGAAGGTCAGCATTCAGTTGACCTGGGAAGCGAAGGGAGGTCGTGACCCCACTCATGGTGAGGGATACAAGGTGGTTGAGATCTCCATAAGTTGGCGTTTTGAGCTTAAGAGTACGAAAGCAGATATCATACAGCGCTTCGTTATCAATACAAAATGTCTCATCTGTATTCTCAATCAGTTGGTGGATTGATAGGGTCGCGTTATACGGCTCGACTACTGTATCGGAGACCTTCGGCGAGGGCATTATGCTGAAACTATTCATGATGCGGTCAGGATACTCTTCTCGGATCTTATTGATAATCAGGGTGCCCATTCCCGAACCAGTGCCACCGCCCAGAGAGTGGACGAACTGGAAGCCCTGCATGCAGTCGCAGCTCTCGGCTTCATTACGAACGCGATCCACAACCTGCTCCACGAGTTCTGCGCCCTCAGTATAGTGACCTTTGGCCCAGTTATTGCCAGCTCCAGAATTGCCTTTACATTTACAAAGAGAAAACGACATCAGGAAAGATGTTATAGAAAATGAGTGGCATTGTGCATCAACTCTTCAATCAGCCTTTCAGATTTCAGAGTTTGGGTTAATAAGGCCCATTCACACTAAGGATGCAACTATAACTGTAGCTATATCATTGTAATTCTATGACAATAATAGTCCACAAAACAACTACATTGTCAATCCACATGTTGCTTAAAATGTCTTTAATGTAGGTGATTGTTGGCTCACCGTGAATAAAGTTATCCGGTCTGAAGAGCTGTCCTATGGGACTGCCCCTCACGCTGTCCATAGTGCCCGGCTCCAGGTCCACTAACAATGCTCTTGGAACATATTTGCCCTCTGAGAGACAATGAAACACCTCAGTCACTGAGAATTTTGTTTTAAGAAGTTACTGTGTTCCTCGCCTTCAAGACACATTTACCAGATAAAGAAACCTTCAGTTGAGTACTTTGCTCGTAATGTATAATTAACAATAACATGAGTTCTGAACGGATATAGTTGAATTAATAAAAATAAATATATATATATATATATATAAACATTTACCCAAAATTCAACCCAATATAGAATACAATCTTATACATGTAATATATAATATAAAATAGATATTTATTTATGTGCTAAAAAAAATAAATGCAGAGGGAACTGCAGTGGTTTGTGAGTTGATGAAAAGCTAATAATACAATTAAAGTAAATACAAATAAAATAAATAAATTGGGTTGCATAATATATTTGAATAAATAACTGTATAGTCTGGAATGCCTTTCAATTTTCAGGGCATAGTTTAAGTAAATATTTGTATCCCCTTTGATATCTAAGAGGTTTGGCTGAAAAAAAGTTGAGGAATCCCTACAAAAATTGTAATAGCCCCTGTATGGATTAGAAACAGCAAACATGATTGTAATTTGTCATTCTGTATACCATGTGCTTCATTGAAGTAAACATTGACCCTCTCCAGCTGAAGGTCCATGTCGCCCTCATACGCTCCTGCTCTGTTAATACCATGTTCATCACTGATCACCTCCCAGAACTGCAAATACATCAAGACATTTTTAGCTTGAATATTATTGACCATATTTTCTCCACGCTACTGCATTGTTGTCTGCTCAGACTGATTTCTTCAGCACTGAATGAATGACCAAAACTGTCATTTTCAACACATAGAACCAGTGGAGGCCTATAATAACTGACTTATCTGTTAAGTTTAAGTGTCTTGCAATTGTTCTTCCGGATGCCATTCAGTTTTAACCACAATTCTACTGCATCTATCACTCAGAAATGAACAGGACGCTAAGCTCGTCTCCATGATAAAGAAGGCCCACCCCGACTGAGGAGGCTCTGTGCCCCTTATCTTACAGTAGACCACTCTAGGGTGGACACCCTTGACCGCACATATCATAACTTGAAATATTTATTCAGTTTAAAAACACATATCACACTTCAAATATAGTAGTAAAGAAGTTTTTGCTATTGCTTTTAACTGAAAAAGCACATTACTGCAATGTTTAGCTACTGATAGAACGCTGTTCCAAATAACACTTAACTATAGTTTATGTTAAAAAATAAAAGAAATGCATGGCATAAACAACTTAATAAATGAACTACTAATAAATACTCATAATAAAGAAACGCATGCTCATTTGTCTATTAAGCCTGCATCAGATTCTCCAGTTTGAATCAAGTTGAGGTTAAGATGATCATGTAGCTGCTAATCATAAAAATACACATAAAAACAAAATATTTGGAGCCAACGCACCTTTGAGCCGATCTGATTCCCACACTGTCCGATCTGTAGATGAACAATCTCACGCATAATGATAGATTTGAGTATGTTGACAGACCAGGAATAGCCTTGACCGTGAGTCTGAGGTGCCCACTGTGTGTGTAATGCCACTGATGACATCACCAAGAGGGAGTCACCCATATGTCACATAACGTACAAGTCAGTGTGACATGGATGATAGCAAGTTAATAGAACAGACTACTGCATTTCATTGAAAAACAACAATTGTGTTGCAGAGTCAAAGTTTAGCACACTATGAATGACCAAAGTGATGATGTTTATGAAGAATTTAAGGGTTTAAATATTTAAACATAAAAAAAAAACAAAAGTCCTATCATCATGAGCCTGGATCAGTCAGCGTCTCTCTGGAATGCATGATAAGACTCTCACAGGCCCTATCTGTCGCAATGCAGTGACACAGACCCACAGAAAGACAGACAGACCACATACTCATTGTCTAAGTGTTTCCTGTAATGAGAGTTAAGCGTTAAGAGTGTTTATAGCCTGCAGTATATGCTGAAGTTGGCAGTTCTTCCTAGTCTGGAATTTCAGTTTGGAGGCCCAGCATTCCTAGCTAACAAAAACATGTTTTTGCTAACTTTCCCATTAAGTTAAAAACGCTATTTCTGAATTATATAAATAAATAAATATATATATATATATATATATATATATATATATATATATATATATATATATATATATAAATATATATATATATATATATATATATATATATATATATATATATATATATATATATATATATATATATAATTCTTTGTTATGCAAATGTTAAGAGAACGTTCCAATTCGCAAACATTATTACAATCCATGGTCGATGTACCTTCGGTGCTAAATATCGGTGCTAAATTTTTGAGAATGTTATTGAAGACCAGATAACATTTCAACGAAAGATTGCTCATAACATTTGAGAGAACCTTGCTAGAAAGTTGTGTTAGCTGGGTTTCTGCAGATATATATTTTACCGACAGATGTCACTGTTGTGCTCCAAGTAGTTTTCATAAGAACTGTTTGTTATTTTATTCCTACATTTTAAAATGGACTAAATCATTCATCTTCCTGTCATTTATTAAGGTGATTCTTGACTATCAAGATCCCAAACAACCATGAATAATTTAAGTTAAGATAAACCACAAGTACAGAGCGATTCAAAAGACCAGAAGTGTGGGGAATGTTTGAAGTGGTGGCACTCTTGTTGATAATGTCAATGCATGAGGCATGCTGTAGCACAGATTAAGAACAGAAGGCATGCTATTGTGTGGGTTATTCAACCTTCCAAGAAACAGGGGGAGTGCTCGTAAATTTAGCAAAGTGCTGCGCTTTTTGTATAAACTGTGTCAGATCTGTATTTACAATGAGGGCTTTCATGATTTCAGGTCATTTTATTAGGGAAGATTAAACAGAAAGAGCAACAAGAGAGGGAATGAGAAAAAGCACAAGAAGATAATATGCAACATATTTAAACCTCTTTGATTCATATCATGACACTAGAAAATGTTTAGAATTTTTTGTACTTTTTATCTCGTCATACCCACATGTACCCTATACGTGATATAATAAATACATAAGATTTTTAGATTTTTTTTTTTCTCACATAAGTGGTACATTTTTTTAATGCAAACAAATGCGAGGTCAAATCCTGACCTATATTTGATTATAATAATTTAAAAAGTAAAACAAACAAACAAAAAATATAGAAATATTAATGTGAGCATGTGCACTCAAGTCAGAATGAACATGATCTTACTGGTACACTGCAATATAGTTACAAATAATGTGCAGCTGTCAGGTCTGTCATGAATTTATATGTTGATGTACAATAGCGCCACCTACAGGATATTATTATTGGCAACTGTTATATTTTGTGCACCTTGTACCCCCAAAAGCTAGAATGGCTAATAAGTCTCAGTGTGTGAGCTTTAGGTACAAATAAATAAAAATAATAAATAAAGTCTATAAACACGTATACAATAATAAAACACTTACACTGCAAAACAATATCAAATAAAATAGGTTTGAACATAAAACAGAATAAAATAAATCTAAAAAATGTACATCATATAATAAAACTATAATTAGATAAAAATAATATTTGGTTAATAAAACAAAAATTGTGCTACTTTTTCCATATAACGTCACTGAGTGACCTTTTTTATTCAATGAACAACAACATTATACAACTCACTGTGAATAACAACCAAGATAAAATTACCGCCAGAGGGAATGATGGAAATAAACACATAATTTCGCTCAGTAAGTGTGTTTTAGATGAGTACATTTATTTATTAATAGAAATATGCGTTCTTGTATATATTGAATGTTACTAAAATTATGACAAGATAAACTAAATTAAATTGTTTTTCATCTCCCTTAAGATAATTTGTGGAAGCCACAAATATTTGAACAACGTCACGGAGTGAAGTGACCTCCCCCTGCTGCTCGTGAAAATTTAACGCGTGCAAAAGTTACGGCGCAGAGCTGATCTCAGGTCAGTCCGCGAGAGCGCGCGGAGCAAAAATAACAAACAGTGAACCAGTACGTTATGCGTGTCAGGTCAAAGTTCACTCTTGTCCACTCGTGAATATCATATAAACTGAGGGAAAACCCGATGAGGCTAATTAACAGCTTTGGAGAGCCTGAGCGATAAGGCTGTAAGGGATAGCTAGCCTTCTCTCCACCTGACCTGGATAACCATCATCATCATCATCATCCTCATGGTGCTCTTATCCTACAAGACTTTTCCATTCCAATGCTAAACATCTCAAGGATCGCTCCCAGCTCTGGCCATGGGGATGTGTCACAGCTTCAGATCGAGGTTATCACATTCGGCGATCTCATACACCGGCGGACGGACCGGAGTGAGTCCCGGGATCGATGTGGAGTCCTGTCAGGAGGAGTTCGCGCGGGTCAAAGCGAGTAAAAAACGGAGTCGAAAAATTGACAAGGACCTGCAAGCGGAGAAGAGAGAGTACAAGCAAACGCACAGGCTGCTGTTGTTGGGTAAGAGCTGCGTTTCTAGGATGGTGCCGCTATTTTATCTGCTGTCAAAGTTAACGAGAGCAGCCAAATGTCGAGGCATCCGATGGAAAGTTTGCGACTGGCCCTTTAAAACATGTTGTCATTGTAACCATCGTTTCCACCTAAATACTGTGGTCATTTTTTTTTAATCATTAGAAGTGATAATGGCGTGGTTTTAATAAGTCTAAAATAAAATTAGCTTAAACAAGTTTGAAATGCATTAAAGTTGTTTAAAACGGCAGGTTTGGCCTGTATCACTTCAGAAGTCTTCTCAACTGTATAACTTAACGTAATTTACCATACTTAAGTATTAATCTTTACTCAGGTACTATTGAAATGTAGTCCATTGATTATTAAATTATATTTTTTACTAGTTCTTCGTTTACTCCTAATAAAAAAATACATATTTTAGAGGTCATTACGACTAAAAAGACCATTTTGGGGTTTTGTGTTAAATGCAACCATATTTATATATAAGAATTACAAAAACATAAAATGCATTTACAGTAATAAAATTAACAATGGAAGCCAAGCATAGGCTTTAAAAACAGAAAAGTGAAGCTTTTATATTTTTATTCAGGCACTTGCATTGATTCTTTAAATATTTAATTCCCTAATTGCTTTATGAATAGTTTCTCGTTTTTCCGCTCCTTCTGTGCTCATGTATTTTTTTTTATTTTTTTTTTGAAAGGATGAAGAAAATAACAAGATTTATTTCATGGGAAAATACATCCCAGTGTTCCTTTGCTTTTTCTTTCCTTAATCTTTCCTATTTAGTACTTGTTCTAATCTAAACAAAGTCTGAAAGTTTGTATTACGAGCACTTCCTGTGTTTATTTGCCTCTATGATTTATCACTTGTTGTATTCTTCAGATATAAGTCATTTTGTATAAAAGCTTCTGCTAAATGGAAAAATGTAAATGTAGATAGTATGCCATTTTCAGTGGATTTTAGAAGCTGCATCCATGCATTAGAAAAGGAATTGATAGTGTTGTCTGTCTGGTTATTTTGGTGGAACTATGGTCATCATGTTTTTGGTCGGCCACCGAAAACACATTAATTGACATCTATTCTGAATATGCCCCCTAAAATGTCTATAGTGTAAAAATAGTGTTTAAAGTAATTTTGAGTTTCATACGGACTGGGCTCTTTAACTCAGATTAAACCTGCTTTCTGTGATTGTCATAACAATGAAAAAATCTGGTCAAGATCTAATCTGGAAAACCTTTCCTACTTGTTTTTTTTTGTTTGTTTTTTTTTTGTTGGTTTGTTAGTTTTTTTTTTTTTTTTTTTTTTTGTCTAGCCAAGAATGAAATTATAATTCAGACATTTTTGCAGAACATAAATCTAAACATTCTGCTGATTCTGTGCTAAAATTGTACAAAAGTGAAATGAATCTATTTTCTTAAGACCATTTTATTTTCTAAAACTGCAGTGCTATTCTTGTTGCATGTTTTATAATTTTTTCCCCTTCCGCCCACTGCACGTCGTGTGGTTCAACTTCCTCTTTGGATAAAAAACAAAACAAGTTCTGCTGATTATTCTCTGTGAAACAAGATGAGATGTACTTAAGAAAAAATGGTTCTAAACAGTACCAGAAAGGGTTCTTCGGCTTGTAACAATAGCAGAACCCTTTTTAGTGCTAAATATAACTTTTTTCATAGTGTTCCATATAGAGCCATGCTTTTTAAAATGCCATATAGAACCCAAATGCTGTTATAAATAACCTTTTTAATGATAGTTTTTCATTAATATATTAATATTAGTATTATTTGTATGTATTATTTATTAAGAGTGTTTTTTTCTCCTCTATCTGCTTGGTCTTATAATATATTGAAGTATCTATTAGGGTTTTACATAAAATCAACAACAACAATGTGTCAATTAGGTACTTACATTTTTTTTTAATGACGTGAAATTGTAGCAAAAATTATGGTATTTTAACAACAGTAATTAAAAGAATACATAAATTAATGGCAGTGGATATTGAACATAAATTAATGCTTAAAGTAAAACAAAATAGAACATAAAATAGTGTATTGAAGACCAAGCTCCAGTGAAATATCTTCACTATCTTCTAAGATGCCTTTAAGTTAATCATTATCTGTATTTTGGAGTGATTGAATGGCAGTTTCTCTCTGCAGATGATGAGGTTGTATGATGTGACAGCATCTGAAATGCACAATTGAGTTTAGATATACAGATTGTCTCCTTTTGTTTGTTTATGTGAAAATATTGTTTATGAAGTCCAAAAGTAGTACAGTACAGTATGTGTGCACTTCAAGGGATAGTTCACACAAAAATGAAAATGATGTCATTAATAACTTACCCTCATGTTGTTCCAAACCCGTGAGATCTCCGTTCATCTTCAGAACACAGTTTAAGATATTTTAGATTTAGTCCGAGAGCTCTCAGTCCCTCCATTGAAAATGAATGTACAGTATACTGAACGAGTCAGTCTATTGTTCGTTATCTGGCTCGGCTCGGTGTTCATCTTCAGTTCTCTCTTCACAGCAGTTCAGTCAGTGTACTGTTTGAGGAAATGAATTACTCCGGGATATTGGTTTGTTTGAACTCAGAGGGAGTGTCAGCCACATTAAAAAAAGTTAACATCTTAAGTCATTTTTTGAATTAATGCGTATTGGAGACATGAACCATTTAAAACGATTCCGTTCGATTTGGTGAACTGGTTCAAACAGATCCGGTTACATCGAATGATTCGTTCACGAACCGGATATCAAAAAAAGCTTTGTTTTGAACTGTCTAACAACAGACACGGAAGAGAAGACAATGCTGAATAAATCATAGTTTTTACTATTTTTGGAGCAAAATATTTTTGTATTTTCGTATTTGTTTTTCGATGTTTCAAAAAATTCTAACTGACCCTCTGATGTCACATGGACTACTCTGATGATGTTTTTCTTACCTTTCTGGACATGGACAGTATACCGTACACACAGCTTCAATGGAGGGACTGAGAGCTCTCGGACTAAATCTAAAATATCTTAAACTTTGTTTGTTGAACGGAGGTCTTATGGGTTTGGAACGACATGAGGGTGAGTTATTAATGACATAATTTTAATTTTTCGGTGAACTAACCCTTTAAGAAGAGGAGAGTATCTGAACAGAGCTGGTCACATTTACATGTCCTCTTTAACTAAAAAGAGAAAAGACATAGGAAACCAATTAGCATTTGAGAGTTACAATTTATTGACATTTTAAGAAAAAATTATTTACCTATTGAGATTGTGTTGACAGTCGGTGTAGTTGTATGGCTGAGCTCCAGAAAATCAGTAATGAGGCATCCTAAAGTGTAGCCTCTGTTAAGGTTTTACATTAAAACAATAACAACAGCAGCATGTTGTGTGAATTATGTATGTTTTTATTGACATGCAATAGTGTCAGTGCTCTTAACAACAGTTATTAACTGAATACATCAATGAATGACAATTGACATTGAACATGAATAAATACATCAATTAGTAAAACACACACAAAAAAAAATGATGTGATGAACACCAAGTTTGAGTAAAACAAGCACAATCCAATCAATATGATGCCTTTAAGTCCATAGTATGTGAGCCCTTCACAATCTTGTGGGATAGTTTAAATTATTTAAAAAAAATTTGTTACTGGGTGATATTATATATAACAACTTTATTACAGGCTCTAGACCCAACAACATAACAGAAGGAATAGATACATAAACACATAAAAACATACTTTGATTCATGAGAGTCTTAACAGCCTCACCCATACCAATGTTTCCACAAATATGATTGATATCTAACCGAGCTGCACCTAGGGCTTGTGAGCATCATTATAATACAGTTTTGAGACTCATCAAGTCGGGACATAAACTTAAACATTAGGTTCCTCAAGAGAGCCTGTAAATTGCTTAGCCCTGAGTCGCAAAAGAGCTTACTTGCACTGCTACTCCTGGGCTTTTCTAGCAGTATTCTCAGGCAGTCATTATATGCTACCTGAAGTTTGTGCATGGTCTCCTTTTTGTAGTTGACCCACAATGGGGTTCAGTATGCACGAATCAATCTCACTTTCACATCATCAGAATAGTGATGTTATGTTTGCTTGAACATGCAACATTCGTCTCTGCCTATACATATCTGCATCATCTTCCAACCGGTCAGTGATGATGTGCCAAAGATATTTCGTACAGTAAGATACACAGAGGGATTGCCTTGACATGTAAAACATTGGAAAATGCAGCTTCTGATCCTCCTTGGTCCTACATATCAATACAACACTATTTTGTGCATTGTACTTTACTTCAAACTCAACCCCATACTCAGAGCATATATCCAACAGCTGCTGTAACCCAACAGTGCTGTGGGACATAATAACCAAATCATCTGCATACATCAGATGGTTTAACAGAGTGTTCCCTCTCAGACAACATGTCTTACACTTCCCCAACTGTTTCGACAGGCTGGCCATGTATAGGTTGAACAGGGCTGGAGACAGAAGTCCCCCCTGCATATTATACATATACCCAAATAATAATAAATAAATAAAAATCTAACAATATGAATTATAAAATAAATGTCTCTTTTACTTACTTTTTGTAGAAGAGCAGTTTCCACAGCTTATCAGAGCGGCACACACCCATATGTGACCAAAAACTAAATAAAGAGATGTTTATTTGGAAACCAGTTACAATTTTAAAATTCAATTTGTATTTAAATTTAAGAATGAAATTATTTACCTGTTGAGAGTTTGTCCAGAAAATCGGTAATGAAATACTTTGACAGTTACAGATTTGAAAAACAAAAGGGAGGGAACAAAGAACCATTTCAGCATAAAAGGGTTCTTCAGAATGCTATGGTTCTAAATGAAACCATTATTGCATGTAAAGAACTTTTAAAGAAGCATCTTTTTTTAAAGTGTAATGTATAAATGCCCATTGGTCTGAAATACATACAGTTTCTCTATTAAATGGTTCTATGAATCCTAAGAAAATTCTAAAACAAATGCCTTATTTTTTCTCTCTCAAACTTAAAGAATTTTTGGACTTCCTCATTTGGCCTTTCTTGGAGGTGTAAACACCGTTAGAGCAGTCATGGTTTGATAAAGAAGTGGTACACAAGGCCTCATATGCTGCTACCTTTATGAGAGCTCTTCTTCTTTTTATTAACAAGTTACACAAGAAAAGGAGGGCAGCCGACACCAAAAACGAAGAAACTATTAAGCTCTGTGACCAAAATACTCCAGTCATGTGGGTGCTCGGTTCAAAACAGATGACACACACATACAAAGCTGATTGTTACAACCTTAGAATGAAGGAAAACGATCTCTGTGTGTTTTAAGGGGCTCAGTCCGGTAGTGTTTGTGTGTGTTCGTCTAAAAAGTAAATATGAAGTGTGAAGCTTTTGGGCTTTAATAACAATTTTTCATTTTAATGCAGAATCAACCTCAGTGAAAATGTTTCTGGCTTAACTTTGTCTCTTTTGATGTGGCCACTTTTGTTGTGGCTGGATCTCACTGCTCACAGCTGCAAGCTCACAAGTGTATGTCTTATTTTATGTTAACTGCATGCTGTTATTGCTCACTTAAACAGATTCACATCCTCTCATGAAGGATGAAATATTGCATGAAATCAGATGAATGGACTCATAAGGAGTCCACTGTTGATCATGCAACATCTGACATATTCTGCATCCAGTTTTAACAGAATAAGTGGATGTTGACCTCTGGTTACACACAACTAAATTAAGCCAATTGGTCTATAATGCATGCCGAAACTTTATCATGTTGATTGTCACTGATAACGATAGATTTTTTTGACGAAGACATGCAGTTATATAACATTAGACAAAGAGAAGGCAACTAATACCTCTAATTACTTCTTTCGTTGAAAGGGACTCTCTTATGTAAAGTGACATAACACAAATGGGTCCTGGATTAAAGATTGGACTGTATTAAACCTCATTGTGTAACAGTGCTATAGGCTACATCTTATTGTCAGGTGAAAAAACATTCAAAGAGGGATCTAACTCATCTACATTAAGGGTAAGGATATCACAGAGACTTATGGGAAACACCTTACAAACACTTTCATACTTTCTTTAAATGGATTAAAAACTTGTTAAATATTAAATGAATAAGACAAACATTTTTTTCAGCAAACTACAAACCGTGTCTCTTTTTTGTACATCCATCTCATCTTTCTGTCCCATTCCATTTTGTGATTATTCATCATGCAAACTCAAAATAGAACAACATATTTACAAGAAAAGTAGGAAAATACATGATGCAAAATTAATGTTTGCAAATAAAACAAGAATACTACACAAAACAATTAACTAATAGCCTAATTACTTATGGCAAATAGAAAAACTTTATCTGTTGGATCCAGAGTCTGTTTGGTCACAGAAATATTGGTTGATATATTGAACTATGACTCCTTAATATGTGGTAAAAAAAAAACAGTGTTATGGATAATAAACGTAAAATGGAAAATGGAAATAAAGGAAACAGTATCCAAGAATATAAAAAGAAAAGGAAAAAGCAAAGGAAGAGACTTTGTGAGAACAAAAAAAAAAAACGTTTTCCACAAACAACTTTGAGATGTAATTATTATTATTAAGAGTATGTGTCATATGTAATTGATATTTTGTTTTGTACTCTCTCAAACTTCTGCTTTTAGCTCAGAATGTGAGACTGTGTATGTACTTACTGTCCTGAGCATTCTGATGATCCTCATTTAGAACTGTTGCATACAGCGTTCCAGACACAAATGGCCTACAGTTCCACAAAAAAAAAAAAAAAAAAAAAAGTCTGCTGGAGTTCATTATTAGAGAAATGCTGCCACCTTCTGGTGATAGATCATAGTGTAGTGTACTCAAACATAAGAGTCATCTCAACTTACATACATTATCCATGCATGAATAACTTTGATAACTTTTGTTTTGTCTCAGAATGGAATTTAGTTGTATATGTGTATATGGATGTGACCACTGAAGAACTTTGAGTATGGTGACTCGTTAACTTTGTATTGATTAGTTCAGCCTTAAATTTTGAACACACCCTCCCTGTAAAAGCATACTTCACCTCGTTTCCAAATGAGTCTGTCTAGTCTCGGCCCCCGAATGACAAACAAAGATTATGGGATCAAAAATAGACCACAGGGTGTCAAAAAATAGCTCAATGAAACTTCATTTTCCTATTCGGTCACTGTCATACAATAGTTTATCTCTCATGTGTTGACATCACATTGACTTTAGTCTGATCTCCTTTAATACAACTATGTTTCTGGATTCTTTGGTTTACTCAGTGACTATCAGAATGCCACTATTTTAAGCCTTTGTTTGGAGCAATACAAATAAATAATATATGACAAAAATCAAAGACTATTCACACCAACCGATGCATGGGATGTATTAAAAACAGATTATAAAGTACAAGTTAAGTTTATTGCCAAATGTAAGTCAGTATAAATTTTCTTTCTAGCATGTGTGATGAATGTAATGTACAGTATTCATATGTTTGCACTGAACAACTAATATTTTGAGTATATGCTAAAATACCTTTGTAGAAAACATAACTATTTTATTTAGTTTAACTTTAAGGCTGATGATACATGGGGCAACTTACTGAGCGATGTTGCAGTACGATGCAGGTGAGACACAGGGCCCATGACAGATCAAATTATCCAGATAGAGATTTGTTGCCCATTCTCAATGAGAAAGTGCCCAAGCAACATTACTCAAAAAAGATGCCCCATGTATCATCACCTTAAATTCAGATAGCGTTTTAAACCTCCAAGAAGTCTTTGGCATCCTGTTTTATCTAATGAATGTAGTAATTAATAGCCAGAATAGAAGATATATGCTGGTGAAATAGATTGTTATTTAGTGTTTCTGATTTATTCTGGCACATGTTATACATCACAAAGAGTATATGACATTACATGTCTGTGGAGATTCTCAGCAGGCAGATCAGAATGTATAGTACTTTTTAAAGCTAAACGTACATGAAAAAAAGTTGCAGAAGGACATGATAGAATATAAACATTGTTGTAGGAAGCCTTAAATTATTGTAATAATAAGAAGCACTTTTAACCACTTTATTGACTGGCAAGACATTCTGTGACATGGCTTTGTAACGCATGGTTTTACTTTTGTTTGCCTCGGTTGAATGTTGTTACTTTTGATATATTAAAAAGTGACTTGTTCTCCTATTTGCAATTATGTTTATGTACACTGCAATTATTAATAACTCTCACAAATTTGTCAGATTATTAATACAATTGTTGTTACATAGATTTGATAAGGGGTAGTTTTAATTAACATCCACATAGACTATAGGAGGCCCTCAGTATTAAATACATCAACAGAATACGAACACTTAAATACAAACATTCTTTTAGTAATTTACTAAACATTTACTAATTAAATCATAGTTATTTTTTAAATACTTGAATCATAACTTGTATTGCATTCACTGTGCTACATGGGAATTTCATATTTACATAACATTTCAGATACACAACAGATCTTACAAAAGATGTGCTTAAATATATTTTATTTGTCTGACTTCTTTTTTTTTATAACTATAACTATATATATATATATATATATATATATATATATATATATATATATATATATATATATATATATATATATATAAATACCACTGACTACAATAATCATTTAAAAATGATTTAATCATTTAAAACACGTTCAGTAATTGCTCTGCGATTCATAAATGTCTTCATTCTCTAAAAAAGAACCGAGTCTTTCGTTCGGGAATCAGACTGCACTAGTCGCGCTGTATGTTGTTGATTCTTTACAAAGAACCGACTCAAAAGAGCCATCCGTTCGGGATTCAAACCACATTGGTGAAGAGTATTTAGTACAATGTTCTTTGTGCTTCTGATGCAAAATGTACGTTCAGAAACAATTAACTGATTAAAATAATGTAATTATTACTCAGATCTGGTATATTTTAACGTAAGCAGTTCTCGTCCCCCAATTCTATTTAAAATGGGCGTATTTTAATGTTTTCAGGTTGAAGCTTTGGTTTAGAGACTCACAAAAGGCTATTTTGCACTGCCCTTCATTTAACCAGCGATAACGGTCAATAGTCAAAGATGAATCGGAAGGAATCGCGAACTTTATCACGTATGAATCATGTCTTCAAAGAGGGCGCCTCGCTCCGCAGAATCGCCGCTTGCTGACGTTTTCGGGCTGTCATGTGATTAGCAGGGTTCAATGAGAGCTGTTTGCCCCACCCATCTCTTCAACGCTGTCTATCTCAATGTAGAATTCACTGAGAAAAGGAAATAATCGCTAAAAATACACCCTCGAAAAGGATTCTTTCGCCAGGATTGGGGATTCAACGCGCTCCGTCCGTAGGGAATCCATCGCTGTCGTTGTGGCATCGGATTTATCTTCACGTATCCAAATGCACATGATCTACCACCCGAATTCAACAAGGATACAAAACGTAGCCTGACAGCGGACTCGGACTGCGATAACCGGTAAAATATCGACGGAATCGGTCGCATTTGCATCTGCGGTAGAAAGAACCGTAAGGATCGCCGCTCGCGTCAAAGCAAAGCCTACGGATGTGAGGAGAAATTCAAATTACGGTAACGGAGAAGACGGCGAAGGGCCTCGTTTGATTTGGACAAACCGAAAAAAAAGCCATCATTCACCATAAGCAAAACAGGAGGGAAAATAGCGTCAATCTGAGGGGAATTTTTCAGCATCTCCACCGTATTTTTCTCGCAGACAACGTCGTTTCGTGACGGAGTTAAAAGGTTCATGTCGGCCACGGCGCAGGGCGGAATGATCCACATGCCGTCATTTTGGTGGAAATATTTATTTTTTTAATTTGTAGCCACCCTTTCTGTCTCGTTCTGCCCGTGTCGTTGCATCGGCCAACGGATTCGACAGTAAGATACCGAAAAGAATCGCGTTTTGTGGAGCTATTCATGATTTTAATAGGAGTCGGTCGTTATTTCGGGAAACCGACCATGGATTCGCGACGGGAAATTTGCTAAATCTCCGTCGTGGGAAAGCCGAAATCATTCATGTAACGTCGAAGGCTTCGCTGAATGCACATACATACACAGAAATCTCATATTTGATAGCAGCAAGCGCTCGACGGGACTCGGCCGTCTGTAGGCCGGCCTAGTGTTTTCTCCACCAGCTCTTCTCAACAATACCAGTCACTCATAGCTTTCATATTTCCCCGTGCTCCCTTATCAGCTAAAGCCAGGGAAGTTATGTGCATACTAGTATAAATGTCCCGGTTTTCCATCAAAGTGTTCTGATCGGAGGCCAGTCAAGTCATTTGGATCATTTATTCACACGGTAGATACACTTCTAGCCCCCCCACCCCAAAACTTTTCTTGGGTTTTTGGGAAAATGGGTTGTTTGGGCAACAGTAAAACTGAGGACCAGCGAAATGAGGAGAAGGCCCAGCGAGAAGCTAACAAAAAGATAGAGAAACAGCTCCAGAAAGACAAACAGATCTACAGAGCAACTCATCGACTGCTGCTGTTAGGTAGGTTTATCTGAAAGCTGAGGTTCTGTCACTGCTGCGAATGCTTTCCTGCTGGATGCGGGTGCCGCCGTGACGTCATCGGGGCCTGTCACGCGTAGCGTTCTGTGTGAATTTGATTCATTTGTCCGAGTACATGATGTAGGTACACGCGTCTCGATTGGGCGTCCTGTGCCGTTGTAGTGGACACCTTAGGGCTTAGCTTGTGGAGGCCTGTGATGCTTCACCCATCACCGCTCAATCACTCCATTCATTCCCATCTGATTTATGGCGAATAGGTTTTGCATTATGTAAATATTTGAACTCCCATGATTTTATAATTCCTTCACAACTGTCTCCTGGAGAGCCTATAAGTATACACTTAACACCTGCATGTGCTGACCCCTAAACACATCACGTGTTTCTTCAAGACGGTGTTTATGAGTTTAGGGTGGTTTCTGCATCTTGCTAAATGAGCAGTGTGCTTAATACCATACAAGTAAAAAATTCTGAATTAAGTTGTTTGGGAGATTAGATTAGTGCATCATTTTTAGTTTTAAAAAAAAAAAATGTATTTTATGTATTCAAGACCTTATAAGAGTTGTTTGCATTGTACTAGTTTTATGGTTTAGCATTCTGGCATCCACATGACATACATATTTTTTTTAAGCTTTACATTTGAAACCGATTAGATGACATTTTTTTCATGCTTTAAATATTCATAGTTTAGATTAGCAATAGATTATGAATTAGCTAAACCGATTAACAGAAAATGTAATTTGCTTATTGTCCGTTCCTAAATCAACCGATAGTCTTTGTAGTTTTTTGTGTGTGATTAAGTAAATAAGGTAAATATAAGGTTTATTTAAATTCAGCAATTTTGTATACATCTTGTTTGCTTTCATTAAACTCTAGTATGTCTTTATCAGCATAATATCAGCCCTTTTGATGGCATTGGTGTTATTGTCCATTAAAAAAATAATAATAATTGATTACCACCTTACTACCTTGAACTTGATCAAATCTGCAAGCCTTTTTGATTTCATGGATCTTGCGTAGCACAACATGAAGTCATTTTAACTGCTGTTTAATTTGATTTAGTCTCTGTTCAAGAGACTGGGTTAATTCTAATAAAACCCAGTTCTCTAACAACCTATTTGTTCAGAACTACACACAGGCTAAAAGTGCCTTATTCTAAAAATTGCAATGTATTCAACATAGCGAAGCTACTAAATCACAATGGCTGGCATTTAAGGGATATTTCTAGATACAAATGCTTCAAGAGTTATGTTTTAGGCATGTGTACCAGTGTAATTGGAACACAAGGATAAGTCCTGTATGCAAATAGGCCTATTTGACACAATTGGAGTCTGGTAACAGAATATGTCTTGTGATAAAGAGGGTTCCCATCATACATCTGAACTGAGCGCCTGAATCTGAGGTGTTTGGGTGCTTGTGTAGTTTGTGCTTCACATCTGCAGGGGATGAGTTAACTCTCTTCTCATATTAAGAACTTAGAAACTGAGACAACTGTGCGCGGTTGACCAAAAATTGTAGAATCATTCAACTTTATCGATGTTTGACAGCTAAGGCTCTCAGAGACTTTAGGTGGTGTTTCTGGATATCTCCTTAATGTTTTGTTTTGCATTTCACTATTTGATTTGAGTCATAGCCAACCAGTTCCTTTTTAGTTTAGCTTTACTTACAAGATGATTGTATGGCGATATTGGAGTGAAATTGTTCGTAATTTAATGAAAAATCAGAATCAAAGAAGGAAGCCTCTTACTGAAATTGCAGAGTATTCTTAATTCTGAAATTTTTTTGTGTAGTAAAGGACAAAATTATTTATATAAAAATGACTTTGACTTTTATTTTGCATCTGTTGCAGGTTTGCAATGACAATATAATAATTCATACACATTTCTTTTAGCTTTAGGTTTTTTAGCATGACATTTCTGCTAGAGATGCATGTTTAATTTGTCATTAAAAAGAAATGCTACTGTAGAATTAAATGAATTATTCCTGTTGAATCAGGTGATATCTGACCTCTCACATCCCTTGTGATTTATATCTATCTTTTGCTTGTCTCTCAGGGGCTGGAGAATCGGGGAAAAGCACCATAGTCAAACAGATGCGCATATTACATGTCAATGGCTTCAATGCTGAGTAAGTATGGCTTTCACATCTGTGTACTTTTTTGACTTAAGTTAAAAGCAAACTAGATTTTTATTCTATATAGCCTACAGTCAAGTAGGAGAGATTTTAAACAAACCCTGTTTTCATTATCATGAGATTGTGTTGGCAGCATCGTTGTGTTGTAATGTTTTTCAGTGAAAATTGAGTTTGGGAGTATGTTGATATCCAAGTCATTGTGGTAAAGCTGACCTTTATGTCATTGATGCCTCTTCTTTAAGTAGTGAACATTTCAGAGTGTTATATTAATATCCTTAATCAGGGCTCAACGCTAAAGATTTTTTTCCCCTGGCCCAGTTCAGATTATTACTTGCCCTGCCAACACTTTCACTGGCCCTGCCACAAAAATTTTTAATTGCTGCCTTTATCGTAGTTATTGACCTATGTTATCTTGGATTCTAATAATTAAGCTTATATGAAACCAATATTTTAGATAACAATTCAATTTTACTTTTTACAATTTACAATTTCGATACAACTACAAAAAATACTAGCCTGACAAACATAAAGTTCAATCATTATTAAAGACAAGTGAACAGTTAGTGAATAAGAACAAATTACAAACAATAGCACAACTGAATAAATAGAATAAAGATACCAAAGAAATGATGCTTTAGGATTTTATGTTTGTACATAAACTGAATAGTCACATCTAAAATAACATTTCCATGTTCTTCACTGTGTTGCACCTTGATTTTTCATAGCCATTTTAAATTAGTGGTAACCACTGCATTTCAATAATGAATCGATCAACAACAACAACAAAAAAAGTATACATACACGTTTAGCATGTGCAATGTTTGATTGAAATTAGACTGTATATTTTCAAAATTTGAAGCAAAAAACAATACGATCTGACTTTGGCCCTGTCCACACGAATGTAGGTATTTTCAAAACCACAACTTTTTCTATGCATTTCTGCCATCTGTCCACATGCAAACGCACCACCAGGTCACTGAAACCAAACATTTTTGAAAACTCCTGCCACTGTGAAGATTTTCAAAAACTCTGGCTGCAGTGTTATCATGTATACAGCAAAACTGGAAATTTTGGCTTGTGATGTTGGAGCATGTGCTATTATCTCTGTCTGCCGGACACTTTTTCAGGCGTCTGATTGGCCAACATGGCTTTACGGTTGATATTAAATTGCCACTTGTTGGCTTGGCATGCTCTTCACAGTTCTTCATAGTAAACTTTTGCGTTTTCATGTGGATGGATTTTTTTTTTCTCAAATGGAAAGAAAAACTTTGGACATAAGACTTTTGCTTTTTTTTTTATTTTTGCTTTAGAAATTATGCTACATAAAATACCTGCATGAAACAGAAACAGAAGATGGGCTGATTGAGATGCAGATTCTCTCTCTGACAGCAGGTGGCGCTTATAGAAAAGCAGATTTTTCTTGGTTACTGATGTTTGGTTACTGTTTCTTCCTATATTTTGCAGTTATCTGGCTCTGCCTGCTACAGTATTTTCTTCTCTTTCCATTCATCTTTAGCGAATCTTTAACGGCCGTTTACAGACTAGATATTAACATATTCCCACATGAATGACAATCAAAAGAAAAATATTGCAATGCAGAGACAGTCTAAAATAAAAAAAAGTGGTAGATCAGTTAACCTATACTCCACAGTATAAACTAAGTATAGATTAATCATTGTTAAAGCTAAAAATAACTCCCCAAGATGGGTATTTTTACATACATGTGTATGTATTTGTCTGGCCATTGGGAATTCCTTATTGTCGAGCCATGCTTTTTGTTTTGTGACAGGACTTTTTATTAATGTAGCATGATCTTGCTCACTCAAAGTCCCATTATAATAAAAAGCTGACTTCCATTAAGTTTATTCAGTAAGCAGTATGTCAGTAAGTAGTATTTGCCATCATGAAATGCTTAGCAGCTGCTCTGAAACCAGTTTTGTGATTTTAAGTTGCTATAATTTACTATACTTTATTACACGGCATTTACACGGAATATTTGATTCTGATTGGTCAATCGTGAAATTCCGAGGTATGTTATCGCTTGATAACAAACGGTAAAAACTAATAACACCAGCTCATCCGGGTAACTGAATATTGCGCTGTACTCTGGCTAGGAACTGTTTTTTTTCTTGGTGGAAGCTTTGCATTTGTTTAGCTAATAAAATATTAAAACTCGATTCGGAATTGTGTACAAATATTTAAATGTCATCCTGGTATTGTGGACTCGATGTCTTGTTTCATACAATAGTTTGCTACAATTGTTTTGTGCATTGTAATGGATTATAAGATAACTAACACACTGGTAAGATTTTCAAATATTTTCATCTTAAATCTTTTTTCGCCATAATTATTTATGTGGTGAAATGTTGTGTAATAAGTGGTGTGACTGCACCATTTCCCTTAAACGTCTGTTTAGTTTGAATTTGACGCTTGCTTGCAACTGCTTTCTTCACGGAATCTTTGCGTTCAAATATTTCAACTCAAATCAATATTTCACTTCTAATAATTTACTTATGTGGCAGGTAGCTATGTAATAAAGGGATGATGTACATCCAGCAAGTTGTTATTGCAGAATAACCCCTGATGGGGTGATCTGGACCCCCTTACATAATCTATTCCTCGATCGGTGTAGTAAGGGTAAGAGATGACAGAAATACGGACCACCAGGACTTTGACATAGGTTAAAATGCATGAATTAGTCCATAGAAAGATTGAGATTGCAGCATCTGGAAAAAAAAAAATTCTAATTTGATGATTAGCGTGAAAAGTCAAGACAAAAGGAATTAGTAATGCTAGGGCCTGGTGGTATATGCTGCGGTAGAGAATATATTTGCACAGTTGGCGGGACAACTCTAATTTAAGCATTTTATATAGGATTCAGTTTATGTATGATCACGTGTTTCTATTTTACAACAATTTGAAGCAAATTCTGCTCATCCGGTCAGAATTCAGAGATTGAACTGTCAGTTTTATAACTGAAGTCTTTTGTTTCTAATTCCAGTCTTACATAATGTTAGATTCAAATAATTTTGCATCCATTATAGTGAAGAAAATAGATGAAGTTAAATAATTCCGATGTTCCACATTTCACATGTATTCACCTCAGGATTATGCAAACAGGATTATTTAATGTTTACAAATAACCATTTAAAAATTATGTTGAATTTCTAGCAAAAATAATTGTTGTTAATGTATTTCCATGATATAAATAACTTTATTTTGGTTTTGGTTTGATTTTCGTTTACCATATTCTCCTAAGTAGCTGTCAGTTGTTAATTCATACTGTTTAGAGCATTACAATTATTTCATTCATATTTCCTGTAAATGAAGCGATCTGAAGTAACTAAGCATTATTGTTTTACAGAGAGAAAAAACAGAAAATTCAAGACATCAAGAATAATATAAAAGAAGCTATAGAGGTAAGTGTTGAAGCTTCTTGAGTTATCAAACAGTAATCAGACTTGTTAAAATGTGAACGCATTGAAATTGATCGTCTTTTTTCCTCTACAGACTATAGTGACGGCAATGTCCGTGTTGGCACCTCCAGTCCAGTTAGCCTGTCCAGCAAATAAGTTTCGAATTGATTACATCCTCAATTTAGCCAATCAGAAGGACTTTGAGTTCACATCGGTGAGTAGAAAGTTATTCTGTCAACCCCGTTTCTGAGCCTGTGTACCATCTCACTATTACGGTCCACCTTTTTAGCTGGACTTGCAAGACGTATTTAGTTAAGAAAAAATTTACATTTTAATAAAGACTGATGAAGAGTAAAAGTAAAAATGGGTGAAATGTGTTGAGTTTAGTATGTACATCTAAATATAATAAAATAAATGTTAGGGCACCTAGTTTTTGCGCTGAGTGTTATGGATGATTGTGTCGGGCCCTGTGTGTGTTTGGATGGTTCTCCTCAGTCGTAGGGCCTTATGTGCTCTGTGCAACTATAATTAGCAGCTATTCTTTGCTTGGGGAGAACGCATAGGTGAATTGAAAAAGCGCCCCACCTGAGGGAAATGTGGATGTGTGAACATGTGGCATTCATTACGACTGATTACTTGTAATAACCTCTAAACTCTCCCTTAAGAGGGCCTCACCTGAGCCACACACCTAGTCACCCAGGACCTCCCTGCTCCCTCATTACCTAAACAGGTGCATTGTGTCCAGGGAAAGAGGAGTGGAGAGACGCCCTGACCTGCGCCAGTGGGCCTGCTTAAGATTTAATTACAGATGATTCAAACTTGGTGGCCCTATGAACAAAAACAGCTCACCTGTTGGTTTAGACATTGTTTTAAATAGTTACCTGCATAATTACGTAGTCATTACTGGAATTATTAGATTACGAATACAATGAGATACATTTTTGACACCTAAAAACCGGATAGACGTACAACGACTGTTACGCAGGAAGCTGTTTTTTCTGTAAGCTACAGGATTGTCAGGAGAGCTGCGTGATTCGGAGTTGATCGTTAACTGTTAAACTTCAGAATCGAGTGCAGGAAGTGGTTCTCGTTTTAGCATTACTACAAAGAATATACTGCCCCACCCTCTCTCTCTCTCTCTCTCTCTCTCTCTCCCTCTCTCTCTCTCTCTCTCTCTTTCTCTCTCTCGGTTGCCCCAGGGTCCGCTGGGAACCAGTCTGACTAGTTGATTGTGTTGCAAGCGAGAGACAAAAATAAAAAGCAGAAGCAATTATTGACATTTATAACTCAGTCATGCCACTTTAGGATATTAAGACCCATTGAAGTTTATGGACGACAGATTATTTCAGCTATTTTTGTTTGTTACGTGGCTGAGTTGTAATATTTCCATTCATAAGCAAAAACAACGTCTGTAGCTGTGAAGCTATCGAGCGAGGAGGAAACTGGTGAAGCATATTAACATAATGATTTTAAAATGGAGAGCAAGACAGATGTAGACAAGATGGGGAATTAAAACACACATTAAACATGTTGTAAAGTTATCTTTCACTTGAAATGGTGTATACCAGGGCTGGGCAAAGAAGCTAAAAATTTATTCTTCTTTTTTACCGTGTCATCTTACATCTCAATATTATTCATATAATAAATATGAAATGTAAAACTATATAATTTCATTTATAAATTATTTTCTACAGTAAAGTGGATGCAAGAGGCAACACCATAAATAAGCCTTTTTTAATCAAGACATTATTTTTTTTCATTTATATAATGTACAGCAGTTTTAGACCCACTCTACTGCTTTAGCTACCAAAGTTTACATTTGAAGCACTCTCAATGTCTGTCTTAATGTTTATATACTTTTTAAATACATATTCAGGGAATTAAACTGCGACCTCTTGAAATGCCATTGCGACCCTAATTTTTATTGTCGCAAATGTATCGCTGATTATTTTTGTACCTACCTTATGTTTTAGGCAATATGCTATGATTTACTATGAGCATTTATTAAAACAGAAATGTGTATTTTAAGAATACGTTTTATAACGTGCTCTGAGCATTCAACACATCAAGCTGGCTTCAGCCCCACAGTAACTGAAATAAACGCATGTGTCACAAGGATAGTGTAGTTCCCTGATATTGTTCATACATTGCTTAATTGAAAACTCTTAAATATTCTTAATATTGCCCAGCATGTTGTAGATAAATGTTTGTATAGCTTCAAACTGTTTATCCACTGAAAACTATTGTTTTACATGCCACGCTTATGTTATTTCACTGACGCATCTCGTAAAGTGAACATTCCTTAAATACCAATCATTATTTTACAGCAACTTCCGCATCACATTTCATGTTTGTTTAAAATATGTGTATTACTTAATATTTTTTATATAAGTTCATTTTTTCATTGTTTTTGCTTATTGCTGATAAATTAAGTATCAATGTTTTGTGTAACAGATTTTAAAATATAATTAAGGCCTAATTTTAATATTTGTTGTAAATCAGGTAATAAGAATGAATTTATTTTCAACAAAATATTTGCTTGCATAATATCATATGCAAGATGGTCTCTAATATATTACATTTACATTTATGCATTTAACAGACGCTTTTATACAATGTGACGTACAGTACATTCAGGCTGTACAAATATATATTTTTTAATCATTATGTGTGTTCCCTGGGAATTGAACCCACTACCTTTTGTGTTGCTAATGCAATGCTCTACCACTGAGCCACAGGAACCTGTTACAAAAATTCAGATACCCACAAAAAAATGTTTTTAAGGTAAGAGCAGTGAAAACTGGTGGGTGGCGGGATTCTCAAGTGTGTGGCTCTTGTCCTACACATTTAAAAGCGTAGTGGCACTCCTTTTTAAAAGAGCTGTGCCAAATTGAACGCTACCATTTCTAAGCACAACAACAAAGATCAAGTGAGACAAAGCCCTGTTCCCTGTCGGGACCACGGGCCGGTCCTCCTTTGTCCCGTGCAGTGTACACCAACCCGTTTGGTGTTCAGGTTCGTGCCACCACGTATAAACAGCTCTGCAAGGTGTGTCCCGCTTCATGTTGTATTGGCTCAGATTGGAAGTTTTTCATTTCAAAGGCTCATTCATGCTTCACCATCACATCTGGATTGCAGTGGGCGGTCAGAATCATTTAGTTCTGTCTTGAACTCTATAAATGTGCCTTTTGTTATACATGAACAGCGTACGTTGTTTGGTGTTTATGTATGTAATCAGAAAGGAGACAGCAGAAGAGCTGAGGTGATGTGTATGATGTTAATATCTACCACCACGTTGTCCTATACAGCTTGCAAAATACATTTTATTTGGCTTTATCTTATTTTTTCCCTTTCCTTTTGAAGATGCAGAGTTTATCTATGTTTGTTCCCTCATGGCCTCTATTGTTCATCAAGAGTTGATGAAATCCTAAATCAGACACAGGATTCCTCCTTTGGGTTTGAAAATGATCATTTTTTAGTAGTAAACACCTTGTGATGTGTACACAGACACAAGTCATTTCTCATTTGAAAAACGACATCGTTTGTCCCCAATAATTCTATACCATTTATTTTTGATCATCATTGTTCAGTTGAAATCTGAAAATCGACACTAGACTCCTTCATATTAGTAGAGCCATTGAGAAATAAATATCATTTTATTGAATCTGAAATTTAACCAGAATCCTAGGATCCTTGCATCCAGAAATCTCAAATTAAATTCCCATTTGGTTCTCCAGAATCTGTGATGGACCAATCAGTGGTTTAAAATAAATGATTAAATTGATACAGGTTGTCATGCACTAAAGAGTCCGAGCAAAACTCATAAACATGCAATAAAAAATGGTAGCCAAACTACAGAGGTGTAAAAGATTTGCCTGGATTCCGACAGCTAGTTTATGGTTTTTTCCTCTCTTCCACTTGTCTTCCCAACAGGAATTTTATGAACACACAAAGACCCTGTGGCAGGATGAAGGGGTGAGAGCTTGCTTCGAAAGATCCAATGAATATCAACTGATCGACTGTGCACAGTAGTGAGTATTTGGTTTCTTTTACATGCTGGGTTTGAGCTGCATTTTAATTGTGTGAAATTCTTAGTATTTGAACATTAAAGCTTTGGAATGTTCTTCTACTTGTTGGTCAGATCGGATGCACTCGACTTGCTTTACTTCTTTGTGTGACTTTCGTAGCACGTTGCATGTTTCGGACTGATTTATGCATTCAAGAGGGAGGGAAATAGAAATGCGATGAGTGCTAGACAGATAGATGTTTTCAGAAGTCACGGAGGTATGAATGTTGGGTATAGACTGAAAGGTTTCCTGCATTGTGGCGCATATGTGTGTGTGTGTCCTGTCCTCTCACACAGTCACTGGTAGTTGTTGTGGATCAGACGCTGGCCTGAGCCGTTTAGACCGGAAGTGGCCCCCCCCTCCACTGCTCCCCACTGCACGCTTATGTAAACGTAGAGCGGAGAGAGAGAGAGAGAGAGAGCTATTTTTAACTCACTGGTTCACTCACTTGCAGCAGAAGGAGACGGTTTGAGAGAGGCAATCTGTGTTGCAAATAATGCATCTCTCCTTTGGAAGGAAAAAAATGAGCTTGGAGTGATAATGGTGACTACTTGTGAGGGTTTGGAGGGCAACTCCCAAACTTCCAGACTGCAAAGAGGGACGGAGGAGAATGACAGTGCTGTTTCGAGCGCGTACACGCGTTCAGCAAGAAACCAGCGTCGTCAAGCACTCGTCCTGTTATGAGCTCATTTTTCTGTCTGAGCATTTTCAAGGCTCTTCCTGTCACATGGCCAGGTGTCCATATTGAACGTGTGCATGCGTGCATGCATTCGTGTTTTCATTCATCTCTGTTTCTTTGTACCTTCGAGACACACAGCAGTATTGTGAGCTCAATAATGTTATCGAGACTGGCTACGCAAGTGTGTAAAAAAATACTGATGTATCGCAGTTCATCCCACAACCTTTTTTTGACTAATTCTCTTCATCCATCTGCTATCTAATGGCTGAGAGGGGAAAAAAAAGAATAGATTCATTAAGGTTATGCTGTTTTCAGAGTAGGCCAGTGTATGTATTACTGAAGTAAGCTAACTGTGTTTCTAAAAGCTTTCTTTATTTTTGTAAGCTAGAGAATAAGAAACGTTTACTTGGTTGTAGTGTTCTTAGGGCAAACAATATTTTCTTTTATGGCGTTTTCTCTGTTTTCATATACTAAAGAAATGTTGTATTCCTCCTTTTTTGCATTTTGTTTGCATAAATTCAGTGTCCTCAGAAAATAAGCATTTTATATTTCCCTAAACCTTCCAATTCCATATATTTCCATGAAACAGAAATGTTGTGTTCCTTCCTGCTAGAATTTTGTAAATGCAAATCAAGTTTTTAATTCCTGACAAAGGTCTCATGACTGAAATGTTTGTATTTTTGCTCTTTTGCTTTTTTTTTTGCATGTTTAATCAGTGTATTGAGAAAATAATAAATGTTCTTTTGATGTTTTTTTTTTGTGCTTCATGTATGTATGTGTGTGTGTGTATGTGTATTTTATGTACAATATAATATTACAATTTGCAAATGCAAATCAAGTGCATGGAATGTGTGTTTTTTTATTATATTTTTATTTTTATTCCTGACAAAGGTTTCATGACTGAAATGTTGTTACATCAGTAAATATTGGCTATCTTGCTGGCTACAGCAGAATGCAGCATTTTTTTCTTTAGCACTATTTCCTGTATCAAGCACACCTGCCTGCAACTATATAGGTGTGCAAGAAGTGTTTAAATAGAGAAAACAAAGACATTTTTCTTTAGGGTAATGTTATTACAGAAAGCATGCGTGTTTAATGTGGACAGTTATTTCTTTGAGCTTTCTATATTTTTGTAAAGCAAAGGAATATTTTTAGGGATTTCAGAGAAAAGAAAAAGATACAACAGAACTTTCGAAATTTGTAAACCAGAGAAGCGTTATTTTACTGCATTATTTCCTGTGCATGGAGCTGAAAAACTCATTAGGGTTATGCTGTTTTCAGAAAAATAATTTCTATCTATACCATTTTCTCAATACCGCACACACACTTCTGTAAGTTTGCAATGCAAATGTCATTCTAAACCCCAGTTAAATGGCAGTGTCAGTGCTGGGCTCCAGACTACAACTAAAACACACACAAAAAAATAGCGAGTGATATTTTTGCTCTAAATATTCATGTAATGACTTTTGCATGTAATGCCTTTTTTCCTGCTTGTTTTGCGATCACATCTTTTGGTATGTTGATTTAATAAACTGAGATGATGCGCTTTAGTTTTAGTGGGGAAACAAAAAAAGACTTTCAAACAGTCCTCACTCCTCACACAAGTGTTGAAGGAACACCTGCTAAAAGAGCAGGCTCCAGTTGTGGCAGCATAAGAGCGATTGAAAATGACAGAGACGTGCGCAGTAAAAGTGCAAAAAAGCTGTGTGTATTTTGTGCACAACTTGAACAAACTACAACAGGTAAAGCAGGTTAACAATATTGTTAACATTTCTTGTTTATGATCAATACTATACTTATTAAGCTCTTCAGTCTATATGCGGTGTTCTTTTCATGTCTGAATTTCATATTATTGGTGCCTAATTTAGTTTCTTATAAGAGCCAGTGGGTCCTTAAGTGATTTTTTTTTTTTTTTTTTTTTTTTTGTCTGGAGCCCTGCAGTTTTACTGATTGGACGATCACAGCATGCAACCTGTTTACATGGCTTTTCTATCGTCCGTTATCCTGTCAGTTAAAAAATGTCGCCCCGTAGGTTCTCTTTGGCTGGTTTCATAGCTAATGGCACATTTACTGACAGTGTCTGGATATGCCACTTTTGGATGATACAAACTTTTCTGTAAATCACGAAAATGTACACTTCTCTACGAGATGCTATTGATGCAGAACGGAGAGTCGCAATTGCATTGTGGTGCCTAACAACCAATGCAGAGCACAGGAGCATTGCTCAACTCTTTGGAGCTGGGATTTCCACAGTTTGCCCTGTGGTTCATCAGGTTCACTACTTCTAACATATGTTAAACTGCTTAGAAATAGACCAAATGAGACCTAGAAGGGTAAAACATTTGTGATGAATGAAGAATGTAGCAGCTGGTCCATTTTTAAAGTTCACAACAGTTTACCTATTTCAGATAAACTGTATATCCAACTCTTGCACGTGTCTGTTGCATAAGCCACTAATATTTCTGGCAAAAAAAATGCCCCTCAGAAAGTCCCTGCTGGCGAGGTAGTACTTTTTCAAAGTTCCGGAACTTTCGGGGGCCGGGACTTGGGCGCTAAACATCCTAATTGGTTGAGTTCACGCAGCACTGTGATTTCAACCACCATTTATTCTGATCATTTTTATAATATTACTGCTATTGTGTCATGAAATGTAAAGTGTTTCAGGCGAGAATGTAGTTGTTTAAAACTAAAAATAGTGCCTATTTAAAATATATTTCGCTGATTTCGGAGACGTGAGCTCCACGCAATCAGTTGGAGCTCAGAAATCATGTATTCGCCGGGAGCATCCTCACCTCGGCTAGACCTTCTGATATGTGCCGCTGGCTATGATGTCTCTTTAATGGTTAAACATAAGATATAATTCGTTTTGGGTAAATCTAACAGGTAATCTTTGGTCTGTATTCAATTTATCTATATGTTAAAATTAAAATAAAAAAGGCAAATTGATATAATATTTTGTTTCATTGTAATGACTGTATATATACGCATTTCTCTTAACTAAGTACATTTCTACAGCTATTATTATGTTTAAATGAAAAACAAGAGGCAGTGGTATTTGATATCCTTTTTCATTTTATTTTAAATGTACAGTGAGGATGTTGTCAAGTACGCTGCTGTTTGCAGAATTACCGGATTTGCGTCGTCTTGGACATCACACTCCCGAGTCGAATGCGCAAAGTCCAAACTACTGAGGATGCATGTCCCAAATGTGAGGACTAAGTATTGAGAAACGCACGCAGACCTACGTCACAAGACTATTTGCCTAATCTTCCCGGTACTTAACACCGTGGTGGAAACACAGAAAGCAACAGGTCTCAGGGAGAAACTAGTTCCTGGGTAAAAAAGTTCCTGGTACAATTGTTTCCGGGTAATTTCAGTGGAAACGCGGCAATAGCTAACCAGCCATTCATTGATATCCAGCATTGGCTAATTTGTCAGTCAACTCCTTAAATACTGTGCAATTATTTAATTTGTCTTGAACAGACTTTAACTTAAAAATCATTTCCTCATCACTCCAATTGAAATTTTTTCAGTGGTTTGACATTTATTTTTTCCTAAAACTATGTATTGTTTACTCCAAGTGCAGTTCGTGTTAACAATGGGATGAGCCACGCTGTTCAGTTTCTGATTGGTTGTCTGTTGCCAAGCATCCAGCAGTAACGTTCTAGCTCCGCTCCATTTCACACTGTACAAGGTTGGCACCGCAGTGTGGGCTAACCCTTCTTCAAACTTACATGTGTGAAATGTTCCTTCACGCAGGGTTAAAAGCTGTGTTTAGAACGACGATAACCCAGGGATAAACGCCCCTGAGAGAGAACAAAGATTTACCACTTTATATAATATTTCTATTTTTCTGAAACCAAAGAAGTACTTTCTTGAATGTGTGATCGGGGGGGTAAGATTGTTTCATTAACAGACAACAAAATACACCAAGGTTTTTTTTTTTTTTTTGTAAACCAGATAAACGTAGCATTCTTGCTTGTCCCACAGTTCCTAAACGTAAGCCCAGAACACGGAGAAAGAAAATTCCTAAACTATCCGCCATGTTTCTTTCTTTCTTTCTCTCTCTCTCTCTCTCTTTTCTTCCTCCATCCCTCTTTTTCAAAACCAGACCTGTTTTTTTTTCTCTCATTCTCTCTTTTTGCTCTGGCCTTTCTCCACCTTTCCCTCCTCCCTCTCTCTCTCTCTCTCTCGCTCTTGCTTCACTCCCCCTGTCTTTCTTTCTCTCTTCACTCTTTCTTTCTCTTTCTGTCTGTCTCTCCCTCTCTGGCCTCTCTCCAGTCACACAAGATTTGGAGCTGATAGTCTATTTATAGCGCCTGTGGTTCTGTCGCTATGACAACCGAGCTGGAGGCCAGGGCGCCAGGGAGCTATTTTTGGAGCGCCGCTGTAATGTCAGACACAGCCTTCTCTCTTTTCTTTCTCTCCCACTGCTCCCTCTCTTTCAGTTTCTACTGCTTCCTTACTCTAGCATTGCAAACTTAGAGAAGTGTGTGTGCGTTATCGAGAAAATGCTATCGATTAATTCATAATTTAACAATATTTGAAGAGATAAATATAGCTAACTTTAATAAAAAAAAAAATTACAAGTTGCATTTTGTTTTTTTTAAATGCTGAACTTCAGATCTGGATGATTTTTTTGGGATGTCATGTTTGAATTTTTTAACAGAGATTAAATAAAAACAGACACAACCATTGCAACAACAACTACTTTAAACAATAAGCGTTTGTTGTTTAACGCCGCTTTTGTTTCTGAAAGGTTTGCCGTTAGATATCCTCTGTACCGTATCGTGCCACACACACACACACACACACACACACGGATCACACTGAGCCTAAACAGCCAGAAGCTGCCTAATCCACACTCTTAATACTTTACTGTTAACCAGATGAGCTGTAACATTAACCAGATTAGTAAGCGACGAGGATATTATCAGCTTTTCCATGCTAATACACCATGGTTCACTCTTCTCACTGTGAATAGTTTATTCTCTTTGTATGTCTTTTTTTTTCCCCCTTGGCTTTTCTTGTTTATCTAGAAAATGAAATTGCTTTTTTTTTTTTTTTTTTATGCTTTATAGAAAAAACTTAGTTTTTTTTTAGTATTCGTATTTATTTCTACTTGATGTTAAATGCTCTGTTGTGGTCCGTTGTAAATGTAAATATTTTAGTTTTTCATTAATAATAATAATAATAATAATAATAGGACTCCATTGTTTAGTTGAAGAAATGTTTGAATTTGAATTTAGCTTTTTATATAAAACATACTGTAAATAGTTAATACTTTTGTTGAAAATGCATTTGTTGACTCCAAATCACTTCAACGTAACATACTTGTTAAAAAGATTGTTTAAAAAAACTGATCATAATTAATTGCTGATTATCAGTAAAGACTTCATTAGTTTTTTTTTTGTAACTTGGTTTACTTAGTTTGTATAACTTTGTTTAAAGAGAGCAGCATTTATGGGTAAATGTTTTCTGATATTTTTGGCGTTTAAACAGTGTTTTGAATTTGTGTTTGCGAGTTTGATGAACAAAGTGGATATGTAATTCAAAAACCACATTTTCAGAGAACTGTGCCTTTCGAGTTGGAAAAGTGTAAATACTGCAATTTAGTAAGAAGCAATATTATGTGTAGTAATCGTAAATAAGCAGTTATATCCAACCATACATTGCTGCAATATTATTGATACCATCTTAATGATTTAAATTTTTTTACAAGTAGTATAAAAAAAGAAAAAAAGAAATTCACTTACCATATTGTTAGCAGTCAAGAAAGGAGGAATACAGTTACTTTGGGTGGTGTTTAGGAAGGTGCAATACTGAAGGTAATAATAAAGCAATTTGATCATCAAAAATCTGAGATTTTAATAATTGTGCTTTTAATACTAATTCTTAATGGGCATTATTTCAGGGCTATATTTTGAAGGTAAAGTTAGTTGATGGGACGTATGATGGATAAAAATTGTAATCTTTTTATTATTTTTTTATTTTTTTATGTGTCTGCACTTTTACTTGCTTCTCTTACATTTTACTGCAGTGATTTGTAAGGCTGTGCAAATAATCGAATGCTATTTATCATGTGCATCTGGTCAGTAAAGCTGGTTCTGTGATTAGAAGTAAATCTCCTGCTTTCAAATGGAGCGGCATTTACTGCATGGAGCTGTAGTTATCTGACAAGCTACGCAACATTGCGTTCATTATCGCCAATGTATCGCATTATAATTGCATTTGACTATTTGCACAGCACTAGTGATTTGTTTTAAGTGTGAGCTGAATACTTTAATAAATAAAGGGACCTGAACAGAAATTCTGTGTACGGCAAGTCATATGACTCATGTGATACGATGTGTGTGTGGCTAGACCATCCATTTACTGCTTGAAGTGTTTTTACTTTGTTTTTTTGTGTTTTTTAAATTGAAGTTGGTGCCTAATCATATCTGCACTGCATGCTTAGAACAACTCAAAATAAAATGTATATGCACTAATATCCATCTTATATATATTTTTTTAAGACTTTTAGCATCTATCCCAAACTTCTGAGCGCATTTTCAAAGTCTGCTATACACTGTTCCAAACTAGAACCTCTGCAACTGTTGGCAGACATTGACACGCAACTAGAATTTCATGAACTTCCTGCCGTGCGGCCGTTTGAATTCTAGAATTCCACTTGTGTTGAGGCTGGATTTGGAATGCAGGCCTAAATATACTCGGTCACAGCTATAGCTGTCTCTTCTGCTTGGCATTACGACAGGGGAGGCTGTATGCGTTCTCAACTATTGTACCCAGAGGGGCATGAGTTGTATTATGTCTGTCCAGTGGACTGGGCTATTGTTGGAATCGTTCTATTAATAGGAAGAAAGGCAATAATTGAGATGTGGTGTTAGACAACAGCCATAACACAACTGTCTGTGCAAGTCTCACCCATCTGTCTGTCTGCATTTTATTCTGTCTGTCTTTCATCATTTGCTTGGTTTTATTTCTGTCCATGCCCCCTCTTTCATGTGATGTGCCACACGTTCATTTGTGTGGCCTGCTGTGCGTGTTGTATGCATGCACATGAACACACTAGTGCTGCTGTGTGTGGGACCTACAGCCTTGCTGTCACATTTCAACCCTGTATGTCACATTCCTGTTGGACAGGAGGGATGCACATGCGTGTCAGGCCTGCACATATCTCTCGCTTTCTCTCTGATTCCCTCATGCTTTGATTTAGGTGTTACTCTTTTGCAGATGTTTGTGAAGAATTTTAATGATTTTAAATACAGTTCCTTAATTATTCTTTTAGTAATTTTGGAGATGAAGATTGGAGATTCATTGGTCTTTTTAATATCTAGTTCATAAAAGTAAATTGTTCTGAATAACATTTGATAAAATATTAATTTTATAAACATTATTGTACTTATTTGATATCATATTCTGATATTATTCTAATACAATTCATATAAATATAACTTACATGACACACACACACACACACACACATATATATATATAAATAAAAAATTTAAGTTATTCTCATGTTAAATATTAATATATATTGTAGAAGTTTTATGTATTTTATATATAAGATTTGTATACTTTTATGAATAGTAATATTTTACAATTATAAAGCTAA
The DNA here is from genome assembly GCF_003368295.1 of Carassius auratus. Classification (NCBI taxonomy): domain Eukaryota; kingdom Metazoa; phylum Chordata; class Actinopteri; order Cypriniformes; family Cyprinidae; genus Carassius; species Carassius auratus. Next base: position 4,394,163 of record NC_039273.1, read on the forward strand.
AATGTAAAAAATTGGAGCCAGTTCTGAATGAGAAGCATTTTGATGTAATCTGATTATATATATATATATATATATATATATATATATATATATATATATATATATATATATATATATATATATATATATATATATATATATATAAGCAGTTTTATTCATATAGGCTATATATATTTGTAAATCGTAATATTTTAACATTTAAAAAATAAATTCCAAATAATATTAAAGTTAAGGGTCAAATAGTTATTATAGAAAGAATATTATGTTATATTATATGGTCTCCTGATTATTTAGTGTCAACATGGACATAGTTATAAATCATATTCCTATGATGACCTATAAAAAATTCAGCCAGTTCCGAATGAGAAGCGTTTCTTTGGGCACATTGATTTTTATTAGTCATGCTTTCTGCATATGTTTGTTTCTGATGAGCGTCTTTAAGATCTCAGTTAAAGAAGCAGTAGGCGAGGTCGAGCCGTCCCACCATCTTGCAGCCGTTTTTCACCGAATAGCAGCTTGTCTAAGACAGCGTTTCTTGATCCCTCTCCCTCCCTCCCTCCCTCCCTCCCTCCGTTTCGCCCTCTCTTCCCCTCTGTTTCCTCCCACTAGAGCCGATCCATTGACTAGAGCAGTGTCTGACGGAGCGCTCTCTGATCACTATGACTCAGAACCCTGCCTGCTTTGATCTCCACACAATCATGCGCCACCTGCTGGCTGATTTCGAAGCTGCAGATTGTGTCAGCTGCCTTTTTTTCACCTCCATGGCTGACTTGTGTCATGTGGTGATTTGAAAATGTGTGTGTGAATGTTTTGCCAATGCTAACCGGGGCTGTGTGAAATCTGTAAATGCAGGAATATTTTATTTGTAATTTATTTTTATTCATAATTAACTTTTGAACATGGCCTTTTCAACAGTTTTTCAAATTATTACTAGGGATAGACAGTATGACAAATCTTAACTGCGTGAATAATTTTGGAGCAAGCTAACATTATAGCACAATATGGTTTATATATGAAGTAGCCATGTGGTTATGCCTTTTTAGGTATGCTTTAGAGATGTAAGGTGATTGTCCAGAGATGACTAAACTTTGGGCTGTGCATAACATTTTTTAATATTCCTTGTCTTGGAATAAATCCAGCTCTCTGTCATCACATTACTCGGGTGTTTAATTGCATCTCTTAAATAAGTCTTACCCTATTAATTAAAAAGAAGTGTTGTGACGTACTGGACAGTTGTTAATGTTATTTCTCTTTCTTTTTTTCTCCAAGTTTCCTGGACAGGATTGACACTGTGAAACAGAGCGACTATACTCCCACTGATCAGGTGTGTACATATCCACATGAAGGGATTCAGACATTGATACTGAAGTGTATATCTCTGGGAGCCCTGTTATTTAAGAGGCATCGTTCTCTTATTGTGTCTGATTTTAAAAGTGTCTTTTTATTGTTGCCTCTGTCTCTCAGGACTTGCTCAGATGCAGAGTTCTGACTTCTGGGATCTTTGAGACCAGATTCCAAGTGGACAAAGTTAATTTTCAGTGAGTTTGACCGAGAGGCCTTCATGAAACTTTTCACAGATTCACAGTGTATACGTTTGCATGTATTTTCATAACCAGCCTTAATCATTTTCACAAATTAATAGTCATTATAAGTGCTTGATTTGAACAAGACCATGTCAAACTGTCTGTTGCTGCCTAACTGATGAGTTTATTCTTTTTTTTTTTTTTTTTTTTCTGCAGTATGTTTGATGTTGGCGGACAGAGAGACGAACGCAGAAAATGGATCCAGTGTTTTAATGGTAAATGTGGTGCTTTTATTTAATATTAATAATAATAATGTTAATGACAGTTAATAATGGCTTTTGAATGCTATCAAAGGGGAGTTATAATTTTATAACAATGTAAAATACAGTTTAATTGTACATGCAGTTGAATAATGTTAAATTCTTAATGCACAAAAAATATTTATAAGGTTATTAGTCTGGCCAATATGTTGGTTTACCGTATTTTCCGGACTATAAGTTGCACTTTTTTTTCATAGTTTGGCTGGTCCCGCGACTTATAGTCAGGTGCGACTTATTTATCAAAATTAATTTGACATGAACCAAGAGAAATGAACTAACAGTAAACATTACCGTCTACGACATAGAGCGCCCTCTCGCGGCTGTAGACAGTAATGTTTTCTCTTGGTTGTAAATAAATGCGACTTATAGTCCGGTACGACTTATATATGTTTTTTCCTCGTCATGACGTATATTTGGACTGATGCGACTTATACTCTTATAGTCCGAAAAATATGGTATTTAATTTCTTGTAATTTAAGGAATGGTGTTATGATGGATTGTTTGCGTTGCTTGTTTAAAGTGTACTCTAAAACCCTTTCTCTCTTGGTACAGATGTGACTGCTATCATATTTGTGGTAGCCAGCAGCAGTTATAACATGGTGCTCAGAGAGGACAATCAGACCAACAGACTCCAGGAGGCACTAAACCTGTTCAAGAACATCTGGAATAACAGGTACCCTTTGGACGCCTAAAACACACTTACACATGTAAAAAGATGAGGGCTTAATGGGAGCATACTACTGTGCCACTCACATTTTCTTCAGACGATGTGAAAGTCTAGTTTTATGAAGATCTTAATTTTTTCTCTCCTCGCTTTCCAGGTGGCTTCGAACTATTTCTGTCATTCTGTTCTTAAACAAGCAGGACTTGCTGGCTGAGAAGGTGTTGGCGGGAAAATCAAAAATTGAGGATTACTTCGCTGAGTTTGCACGCTACACTACACCAGATGATGGTCAGTAAAATAGAATAATGATTTTAAGTCCACATAGAATTGAATACAAATGATTGTATCAATCTAAAGCACAGTAGTGACATTGGATATCACGCCATCAGTGTTACTAACAAGATACTTTCTTTCTAACAGCAACACCAGAGCAAGGGGAAGATCCACGAGTTACAAGAGCAAAATATTTCATCCGAGATGAGTTCTTGGTGAGTCTGGTTCTTCTATGGCACCAAAATCATCACTGCAACCCATCACCCTGTGTCCTTAACTATGGCATTGTTTTTTTAATTATTATTATTTGAAAATACACTACAATTTTGGTTTTGGTGTCAGAATTGTTTTAATTAATACTTTTATTCATCAAGGATGCATTAAATGAGTGACAGTAAATACTAAGGGTGCTCTGATTGATCAGCAACTATGGGTGTAAGAAAATATTGATACACGTGAGGATCGGGATATTGTGTTTGGCGATCAATTATTAAAAACAGAATAAAATATGTAATTGGTTACAGTATCGCAATATAAAGTATCGCAACCCCTGTATTGCGATGGGTATTGCATCGCCAGATTCTTGGCAATACACAGCACTATCAGCTACTGATCACAATCTTCGTAGTCTCTAAAAATAATTTCACAAACAGCATGAATGAATCACCACGCGCTCTCTCTTTCTCTCTCAAAAAGCAAAAGGCCCTGAATAAATGTCTAAAAATCTTGATTGGATCATCACTATAAATAATTTTACATGATAAAAAGAAGGTTTTAAAAAGTTTGGTATATGTGTTTGTATAGGCAGATAATGCTTTCTGTGATCGGCGATCGGTGATCAGCCTCAAAAATCCTGATCGGAGCACCCCTACTGAATACATTTATAATGTTACAAAAGATTTCCTATAACTGCCGTTCTGTGTATTAAAGAATTGTGAAAAATGTATTTCCACAAAAATATTAGCAGCAACACATCATTGTTTTTACTGTATATTTGGTCAAATAAATGCAGCCTTGGTGAGCATAAGAGGCTTGTTTGCAGTCTTACTGATCCTAACCAGTAGTGTGTATATAAACTCCCTATGAAGGGATATTTATTTAAGTGGATGTTTTTTATTTAAATCGTGAGAGTCACTTGCATTGCAGTTTAAATCATGTCATGTTATGTTAAATCCGTATTGTTAAAAGCACTATATAAATAAAGGTGACATGTTGCCGGTTCTAATAAAATTACCTTCTGTTTTTTTTGTTGTTTTGTCTATTTAGAGGATCAGTACAGCGAGTGGAGATGGACGGCACTACTGCTACCCCCACTTCACCTGCGCCGTGGACACGGAAAACATCCGCAGAGTGTTTAACGACTGCAGAGACATCATCCAGCGCATGCACCTACGACAGTACGAACTCTTGTGATCGCAGCAGGGATGACGGGACGCAAACTCACCTCCTGAACTTTCTTTAGGCCCCCCTGCCCTACATCACGCCCCAATATCAAACCAGAAACCTTCAAACTGATGAGTCCCCACCTTTTACACTTAACACGCACACACATGCATATTATATGTATATATACACATACTTGTATGTATATATATTCATATATATTTATATATATATATACATACGGACACACACACACATGGCCTTTCTCCATCCTGAGTGACTAGGGGCTGGGGCAAGGGGACGCACTGTGTTACTGATGAAAGCGTGGCTGTGATATCTGGCAAAAAGACTTGTTAACACAGCCAAGGACTACCGATGTTAATAAAAAGAGAGAGAGGAAAACTAAACATGTGAGAGGGAGAAGGAGGGGGGAGAGAAAAGAGGGAAGAAAAAAAACTGTCCAGGACTGCTCAGGACAAGGAAGCCATTTCGTACACATACAGACACATAATGCGTCCAGCTGAACTCCTGACACGCAGTCTTATGTATGTTACACGTCAAACTTGTCTTTTTCCTGATCATATGCCTAAACACACGTTACTTATATTGATGCGCACGCACATACACACGCTATTCTTATCCTCCACCTTTTTGGTCCTGTTGAACATTTAGTGTCTGTGCGAGCCTGGCACGATCCCTCACCTTTTCCCATTTCCCCTTTTCGCAAAAGCCACATCCCACCCCCAAAGGTGGACTGACCCAACCCCCCCTCCCCCTGAAGGAGAGCAAAATGATGGACTGTCTGTTAAAAAACGAAACAAAAAACACAGAATGTAGAGCAAAATGTCTTTTTCCCCCCAACAAAAACAGAGGGTTTGGAGCATTTACTGCCCCGGGTTGTGTTACGTGTGGAGCAGAGAATGACTTGAACACAAGACCCATCACATGACTCGCTTCTCAAGATGCATCGCAGGAAAGGCGAGCGCATGCAATGCTAGATTCATGCAGAACGGTGAACTAAATGCAGTGCAAAAAAAATCCATATATATATATATATATATATATATATATATATATATATATATATATATATATATATATATATATATATATATATATATATATATATATATAGGAGATTTATTATTCCTATAATAATACAACCTTTTTCTGTTTGTTAGTTTCCCCAGTTTGTGTGTCGGTGCACCATTTTAAACCACCTGTTTTCTCATTTGCTCTCTCCATCTGTTTTCCGAGTGCCATTACTCTCTCTCTCTCGTTCTTTCTCCTCCCCTTATCTTTCTCTCTGACTGTCTCCTCCCTGCTGCAAAAATCTTGTACACTGACATGTGGGGACTTCATCAGACAGAGGGTAAGACTGAGTAATGACGCGAGACATGAGAAGGACGTCTAATGGATGGCCTAGTCACCCCCCCCCCCACCCTTTAGCCTGGCTTTTGGTCTGTCTTTTGATTTCTCTGCTGGATCATTATTCTTGTACAGACTGTAAAATGTATTATTTTGTACAACTTTATTGAAGAAAAAAGTAACTTGTAGAAGCTCCCTGTGCCTTGATCACGACTGTACGTGTAAAATGAGCTAAGATGTAAGTAAGATATGTTTTATTGCGCTGTTTGGCTCTGCTCTGCCTCTGTCGATTCCCTTGAACTCGGACCCTCCCGACTCCCTCCCCAATTGCCTGTTTGCTCATCAGACTCTGGGTGAAAGTTGCCCTCCTCACCCCTTCCTGTGCTGTTCTTGAACCGGCTTCCCCGTACAACTTAAGAATGAAAACTTGCCATGCCGGTGTCAGGTCGGCGACCGAGTGCAACATTTACTAGCACTGCTTATCAGTGGAGTTTGGGGGGAGCTGCTGTCTGTCACGTCCCCCTCCCACCTTTTTATTTCCACTCGTTTAACCTGCCTCTGGTTTGTTTTAGGATCAAGACGAAACGCCTGATGCTGTGTAGTACAAAGCAAGAAACATTATATACAGTATATATAAATATATATATTTATGTGTAAATATATTATTTATATATATATGTTTGCTTTTTACAAGTTTTCTTTGCCTTTTTTGGTCCGTGACAAGTCAACCTTTTTAGAGGCAGGGTGTGGGGCTTTTTTGTTTTCTTTTTTCTTTTTTGCTTTAACTCTGTTGAAGGAGAAAATAATCCAAATGCAAAAACATTGCTTGTCTCTTCGTAAAAAACCAAATTCCTTTGCTAAAAAAAAAAGTGAAAAAAAAGACAGCAAATCTGTCGATGTATTAAGTGTAAAAATTGTTTTGATAGCTGCACAGTCAGATATTGGGTTCATATCCTCCTCCCATGGTATTCATGTTTATTTCTTTATATTAAAAAAAAAGAAAGGAAAAAAGAAAAAAGCTGCTCTACAAACTGACATACTAACAAAAAGAGGCCGCCCATCACTGGACAATGACCAATCGTAACCCTCTCTGTACCACACTTCCTGTCCTGCTTCCCAATCACATGAAAGCAGGGGCCAGCTTTTGGTGCTCTAATGGTCCACTTTGTTACGCAAACAAAGTATTTATTTTTGTTTTATTTATTTGTCATTTTATACTTTTTCTTTTCTTTCTTTTTTTTTTAATGGCATAATTTGAATCAAAAACTCTAACGTCTAACCGGTCTGATTCGGTTGTGTTTTCTGCAAAATGTGGTACAGGTGTTTATCTATCTATCTATTGATATAGATATATAGATATCAATACATACACACTCACACACACATATATATGTATATATATTATTTTTGTTTTTGGTTATGGGCATGGAATGGGGTGGGGGGGAGATGTTAAGCTATGATATTTTAGTATGTTTACTTTTTTACTTTATTTTCTAGTTCAGACTCGCTGCAGCAATAAGTGAGTGTGATTTGAGTACCAAACGCCCCCTTGCCTGACTCTGTCTCTTTAAGAAGTGTTTTCAGTGTATATGTTGCTTTTTTTTCCATGTCTCTCACACTTACTGTACATTTTGTACAAAGATTCAAATTACAGCAGTAAAAGAAGAGTGTAACACTGTCTGAGTGACACACACATGCGCACACACTTTTCACAAGGCTAACTCTGTTTTTTGGCCCAAATCAAACTATAAAGTATAATTTAGTTGCTCTTACAGTGATGGTGGTTCTTAAAGGTCTAAATGTAATATTTGCTACATGTTTCTAAATGAGAAAAATACCTTATAAGTTGCTGCTTAAACTTCAGTGACACTATGCACTGCATATCCTAATATGATTTTGGGAAATCATCTGGTTGTCCATAAAGTACACTCATATGTTTTGCAGGCAGGATAATCATTACAAACTTGTCAAAATTTTTCAAGCAAATTTGCAACATTATCACCTTTAAAAGTAAATAAGAAGCCTTTCCCATAGTAGGCTCCTATGAAAGAGGTTCAGTTTAAAAATGGTCACTGGACTGAGAAGGCTTTAAATTAACTTGATTTGAATTCATCATTTTGCATGTGGCCGATGGTTTGCATCATCAAACGCTGAATTTCCAGATTTTGCTTATTTTATATATTTGGTAATACTCAATGTTAAAAGTCACTACTTCTCAATGGGAAATCAGTTCTAATTACGACATGTTTGTAGTCTTTAAACCAATGCAATATCAGCAGTTCAAGCCACATACAGTACATCAGAGAAGTGTTATAAAGGATGCATAATAAATTTGGGTTACAATTTAAAACATTAGCTCTGATAATAAAATGCAAGTAAGATTTTAGTTTAACAGTTAATGATGTTCCAATGGATCTTAAACATCAGTTTTGAGTGTACGGATGAGTAAATACAGAATTACATTTCACAGTATTTGGAAAATAAATAAGTGTTATAGTATTTTGTGAGCATCATGGAAAACAAAAAAAATCATGTATCTAAAGTCAAGTTCTGTAACTAACAAAATTAGCCATAGTCTTAGCCATCAATAATAATAAAATATTATTATTATTAGGTTTATTATTAGAACTTGATAAGGACCTACAGAGTTCAAAACTAGAAGCACTCTAGCAGTTTCTATATGATTTCGTGACAAGATTATTATTTTAATTTTTTTAATAAGTATTTTAGATCATCAGATATTTACTTATTTGTTTAGTTTTGTTATTTAAAAGCTAATTCCTATTTGCAGGGAGTTTTTACTCTGCGTTTGTCACTGTCAACACCTCGTGGACAGCAGGGACACCTACTTGACTGGAAATATTTCTAAATGCACTGCTGGACCGATATCGACTACATCTGATATATGAGGAACTTGCACTTTTTATGAGGAACTGCACATATGGAAGAGTAAAATAATATTTCCTGATGCTATTTAAGTAAAAAAAAAAAATCTTTCAAATGTAAACATTTAATTAGAAATATTATACACATCCTTAAAATCACACTCTTCGAATGAGTGCAGATGGTTTCATTGAACAGGTTTTAGTTTATCCAGGTAATCCCATGCCAATTTTCTCAATTTACAGAGTGAGTACCACATCTGGGTCTAAACTTGACTTGGATAAAGTTGCCAATGGAGTGTGTGACCAGGATAGTTTCAAACAGCGCTGCTCAAAATGGTTCCTCTGACCAATAGGGAGTTTACAAATCTCCCATTGGGGAGCACAGGTTACTAGCAAATAACTTTTTCTTATGGGACAAACGACGATTTCCTCCATAGGCCGCTTGAAGGCTCACGAGAAGTAAATAGGTACCGTAAGTATAATTGATTTAAATCAGTCGAAATCTCTCTCTCTTTCTCTCTCTGTGTGTGTGCATATATTGTAATATAATAATTATTATTAAATGTATAACCAGTTATGAAAATTAACCTTTATTGGTCCAGCTCGAACAACGCTGAAAAAAGTATCAGAAATCACGTGACAAAGCACAGTTTCAACCGCGTATTTGACTGATTAAAATAACAATTTTTTTGGCATTGTATTAAAATAAACATTTAAGAATAAAACAAAATAATTAATATTTGTATTATGTATATGTATAGTAATTCTAGCAACAGTCAAGTGTCTGGTACGTGCACCGTAGGTACGCATTATCCCAGTGGGTAGTTTACTCCAGTCCAGTAGGAAGCGCTCTATTCCGTTATCACGTGACGTATTATACACGCGCCGCCCGGTGTTCTCCTACGTGTTTTGTAAACAGTCGTGTTTCTGGATTAAAGAAATCCGTTTATTTCTCTCAATGGACGAAGAATACTACAGCAATGTTGGAGAATGGGAGGGACAGGACGGCAACATGGTAGTTTACTGAATACACCCCACAGACACGTAACGTTAGACCATGAAATTATAATCTGATTTACCACCTAACGTACAATTTTGAAATCAGGAGTTGATTTGATTTCTATAAAACGTTTCACTTACAAAAGAAAGTACAGTCGTGGTACCATGTTTACCATGAACTCCCAGTTAATTATAATAATAACATGGTAAGTAACATGTTCAAGATCAATAATTAAACTAAGATGAAACACGGTAACGTTAAATAGACAAAAACATACAGTTATCATCGTGCCAAAAAAAAACCCGTCTGTCGTCTGAAGTATTCCAGATTATTAACTATCATATTTTAATAACGAAGTTAAAATCTTGGATTGTAATATGCACAAATAATATTTTGTTACGAGAACTATCACTAAAAGATGGCTTGATCGTTTCCCTCTTTCTGTCTCTCCTGGAGGATGGATACGGGGATGCTGAGGCTGATGGCAAAGTTCAGGAGGACTGTCTGCAGAAATTCTCCAGCAGAGACTACATCATGGAGCCCACCGTGTTTAACACTTTGAAAACGTAAGTCAACCGAATGGAGGGAGCGCGATTTCTATAGATAAACGGGAAAGATGATTAACGGGATGGTTGATCTGTGCCCGTGTCTCCGCAGGTATTTCCAGGCAGGTGGTTCACCTGAGCACGTCATCCAGCTGCTCTCAGAGAACTACTCTGCTGTTGCACAGACGGTCAATCTTTTAGCGGAGTGGCTCATTCAGATGGGTCAGTCAGTGTTGGCCAAATATCCTATATAAATGCGTTTATACTTGAATTTCTCCACACTTCGTGACTCCCTGTATGACCACTATCACCCATAAGTAGAATACGAACACACACGATTCGGTAATTATACATACATACATACATACGGTATATACATTATTATTATACATCAATCAGTCTGAATTAGATGAACCAGAGCGTCTCGAGTGTGTCGTTGGTTTTGGTAACTTACAAAGACGTCGGTATCAGCTGTGTCATCTGAAGGTTTTAAATCCAGTCACTTTTGTCCACCGGAGCACCACTCGTCAGTTCTTCGCTTGAATTAAGTTAAAAACTCAAATACTAAAATAAAAGTTGGATGCTGTTTATTCATTAACGGACGAACTCGCGCTCTCATTTGGACGCGTCACTGTCACATGGTTATTTACCGCTAAGGCGCGAAAAATAACTAAAAGTGTATCTAAACCAACTGTATATATAAATGTAAACGGGACAGTTTGAGAGTTACACCTGTTATAAAAATACCTTCAGTTCTAAAGACTGACTTAAGTGTGTTTCTTCTTTTGCAGGTGTGGAGCCCGCGCAGGTGCAGGAGCGTGTAGAGAATCATTTAAAGAGTCTCTTGATCAAACACTTTGACCCTCAGAAAGCAGATTCTATTTTCACCGTTGAAGGAGAGGTGAATTGTTGTTGTTGTTGTTGTTGTTTATGTATTTTTTTTATAGAAGTGAATTACATTATAATATATATTTATATTATTTTTTAATATAATAATATTATTTATTCTTTTTCATAGTTTGTTGGGATATTACATTTATTCTTAATTTTAGGAATTCGTATTTTTTGTTTTCCTTAAGTAGTTGCAAAAAGTTTTTTTTCCCTTCTCGTACATTTTTTTAACTTTATGGTGTTTATAAAGATTTAATTTGTGTTGCATAGAGACTATAGCCTGTTAGAGCCTGTTGTTTTCAAAAACAATAAGTAGTAGTAATTTTCACAATAAAGTATATTTATCTATTTTGTAAATGCATGTTATAGATCTTATTGTGAATGGATTGTCCATTTGTTTAATTTTATTATTTAATTTGCAAATCTTTAACATGATTTAATCTGTCTTCATTTTTGCGTTTCTTACATTTTGGTTATTCCATAATCCTTAACACTTGGATATACTTTGCAATACAGAAGAAAAAGTATTTTGCTACTTACATTTGGGCTTTATCCGGCTAAAGAGTTTAATGTTCATCTCTGTTCAGACACCAGCATGGCTGGAGCAGATGATAGCACACACAACATGGAGAGATCTGTTCTACAAACTGGCTGAGGCACATCCAGACTGCCTGATGCTCAACTTCACAGTCAAGGTAAAAAAAAAAATGGGCTGAAGTGAGTTTATGTAGTGGTAAAAAAAAATGTTTCTTGATCATGTATCTTGTTTTTAGTTGATTTCAGATGCAGGATACCAAGGAGAGATCACAAGTGTGTCCACAGCCTGTCAACAGTTGGAGGTTTTCTCCAGAGTCCTGCGAACCTCTCTCGCCACACTCCTGGATGGAGGAGAACAGAATCTGGAGAAAAATCTGCCTGAATTTGCTGTGAGTATCGCTGATCATTTTTGAGGTCGCTGTATTAATATTAATGGTTGTATTCTTATAATCAAATCTCATTCTTATGTGTTTTGAGCAGAAGATGGTGTGTCACGGTGAGCACACGTACTTGTTCGCTCAGGCCATGATGTCCATCCTTGCTCAGGAGGAGCAGGGCGGCTCTGCAATGCGGCGAATTGGACAGGAAGTACAGAAATATGCCCATGAGAGGTGCTTTTGTGTAACACTCTCAGTTGTTTGATCTGCTTTATTGATCAGATTATTCATTCTAACCATGTTTTTGATTTGTTTTCTATGTTTAGGGGACATGATGCCAGTCAGATCACATTAGCGCTGGGCACTGCTGCTGCATATCCACGTGCATGCCAGGCTCTTGGTGCCATGCTGTCCAAAGGGGCCCTGAACCCAGCAGACATCACAGTCCTGTTCAAGATGTTCAGTAGCATGGATCCACCTCCTGTAGAACTGGTCAGAATATTCATTTACATTTATGCATTTAGCCAACAATTTAAGCTAAAGCAATTTATACTTGAGGAGCATAAGCAATTTGTCACAAATTGTTAGCCACCAATAATATTTGTAATATACAACTGCAAATCTTTTAGACCACTTTATTAGGAAACAAGCGAATGCAAAGGAGAGCTGCAGAGAAAAAAATACTTAAAATACTTCTAACACTTTGTATATTTATGTTTATGTTACAAAAATGCAAATAAATGTACTATATTTCTAACAATTTGTTAACTAGCTTTAAAGAAATAGTTAACCAAAAATGAATCTCTGCTGAAGATTTACTCACCTTCAGGTTTTCCAAGATATAAACAAGAGTTTATTTCTTCAAATGGATTCAAAACAGATATGGAGAAATGAAGCATTACTTGCTCACTAATGGAATGCAGTGAATCTACATGATTCTTGTGAAGTGAAAAGCTATGTTAGTCAGAAACAAATCCATCATTAAGGCATTTTAACTATTTTTTACATTGAAACAATCTCGTTTGCATCGCCTAAAGTATATCTTCATTTTTGGGTGAACTATTTCTTTAACAAATGCCTATAGAAAACTGTATTCACTAAACTGATGTTAACTGAACTGCTCCTCTCTCCACGTAGATCCGAGTTCCTGCCTTTTTGGATCTGTTCATGCAGTCACTATTTAAACCCGGAGCTAAAATCAACCAGGACCACAAGCACAAATACATCCACATCTTAGCGTACGCTGCTAGTGTTGTGGAAACATGGAAAAAAGTGTGTATTAAAAACACTCTTAACACATACTGTATACACATAGTTTTCAGTACATTACAGTTTACAAGTAAAGTTGTGGAGGATTACATAAAATATTACTTATTTCTAGAACAAGCGTGTGAATATAAATAAAGATGAGCTGAAGTCGACCTCAAAAGCCATTGAGACGGTTCATAATCTCTGCTGTAACGAGAACAAGGGAGCTACTGAGCTAGTAGCAGAACTCAGCACATTATACCAGTGCATTAGGTATGAACAACACATTTATACATATGTATATTAATAATTAAGGAGACTAATGAATAAGAACAACATTCTTTAAAAAATCTTTTGTAACCTAAAAGTCTTTATTGTCACTTTAGACAATCCTTGCTGAAAAAAAAGGATCGGTTTGTTTTTGAATCATACTGAGATTCTGAACAGTAGTGTCTTATAAGATTATACATTAGATATATTTGTATTTGTGTTGCAGGTTTCCAGTGGTAGCGATGGGAGTGCTGAAGTGGGTCGACTGGACGGTGTCTGAGCCTCGTTACTTCCAGCTACAGACGGACCACACGCCTGTCCACCTAGCACTGCTGGATGAGGTAAAAATAACCTCCATGTCATACTATTGAACTTGAAATTAAATAGACCAACAGAGTACAAACTGGTCACCTCCCTAACCATTATTATGAAGATATTGATTCGCCATAGTTTAAGATTAAACATCTGTCTTTATTTCTCAGATCAGCACATGCCATCAGCTTCTCCATCCTCAGGTGTTACAGTTGCTCATCAAACTGTTCGAGACGGAGCACTCACAGCTTGATGTCATGGAGCAGGTTTGTAATGCTGCAAAATCAGCGCGCTTTTATTTGCATCTTCAGTGCTAATATTTATAGCTAGATTCTGAGTACTATTTGTTACCCTGGACCACAAAGTCTTAAGTGTCCATTTTTCGAAATTGAGATTTAATCATTAGCTGAAATCTGAATAAATAAGCTTTCCATTGATGTATGGTTCATTAGGGTTGGATGGTATTTGGCTGAGATGCAATTATTTGAATATCTGGAACCTGAGGGTGCAAAAATAATCGAAATACTGAGAAAATCACCTTTGAAGTTGTCCAAATCAGTTCTTAGCAATGCATATTACTAATCAAAAATTACGTTTTGATATATTAACTGTAGGAAATTTATAAAATATCTTCATAGAACATGATTTTTATTTAATATCCTAATGGTTTTTGGCATAAAAGAAAAATCTATAATTTTGACTCATACAATGTTTTTTTGGCTATTGCTAAAAATATACCCCAGCGACTTGAGAGTGTTTTTGTGCTCCAGGGTCACATTTATCTTTTGTTTTTCAGATGGAGCTGAAGAAGACCTTACTGGATCGTATGGTTCATCTATTGAGTCGAGGTTATGTTCTTCCAGTGGTCGGCTACATCCGCAAATGTCTTGAGAAGCTCAACACAGATATTTCACTCATCAGATACTTTGTTACAGAGGTGAGGCTCAGGTCTTTGAGCTTTGATTGATTTGTGTGGCTGTTTCTTCTATCATTAATGAGAATGTGATGTGTTTCTTGTCCCCATTTAATTTTGGACAGGTTCTAGACGTGATAACCCCTCCATATACCTCAGACTTTGTCCAGCTGTTTTTGCCCATCCTAGAAAATGACAGCATAGCAGGAACAATCCGCACTGAGGGAGAACATGACCCTGTAGCGGAGTTCATTGGTGAGTCGTCTTTTTTTTTTTCCAAAGAGGATCCATGACTTATGATGAGGCACACAAATGTATTTTTGATTATTACTTGTAGCATTTTATAAATAATCTCCAATTTTTTCATTATAGCTCACTGCAAATCCAACTTCATTATGATGAACTAACCTTCAAAATTAGAGGGATGTTTGAAAAGTGAAAGGATCAACTGGTAGGACCGGAGCACCCAAACTGCTAATTTCAGTGCACATAACTGTTGTGTTGAGCTTTTCAAAGAAAGTATTGACATGAGTGGCGAAGTTCGAAAGTGTGTTTTTGAGGTCATAACTTGTAGAGCCTCTATTTTGCTTAGAAACAATTTGTGATGTTGGTTTTTCTTTTTGTACATTGTAATAATTTTTATTAAACATGATTGTACTAAGTTTATACGTGTCATCATTTCAAAGGTCACAATAAATGTGGTTAAGCATAGTTAACATGTCTCTTCAGAGGTGTTAGTCTTTACTAAAAAAGTAGATGGCAATTTAACTGAGAGGCAGCTTTACTGCTGTATATGTTTTTTCAAAACATTTCCAAACTAACTTAAAGCAAAGCAATTATTAAAAGTATTTGTGTGGTCCTTGGCTGCTATAAATAAATGTTACTAAAAAACAAAGACCGTTTAAGTATTGGTAATTAACTTTGAGGTATAGTTCTGAGTTTAAACTAAAGCAATTTAGCAAAAACATCCATATTTTAGATAAAACTTTTAATGAAGAGTGTAAAAACAGTGCATTGATTAAACTGATCCATGGATTCATATGTTGACATGGTTTGACAGATGTATTAAAAGCAAAATCCCCATCAAAAAGAGTTTGCTTTCAATATGACATAGCAAATCCCAAAACCTTTTCAGCAAAACAAGATCATTAGATGACCATTTGGCCTGAGGTCGGTCCATTTAAAACATCCTAAAACATTAAATGTTCTGGTATAAAAAAAAAAAGAAGGGTGAACTACTTTTCCCTTATTGTTCATTAATTAGTGTAGAAAACCATTAAAATATAAGGCCTATGAATGCAGCATTACAGAAACAGATCTGCACAATTTCTGATAAAAGATTCCTGAGATCAAAAACTATTAAAATCAAAGTTCTTCAGTTGATCTTGTGCAGCATTAAAAAAATTAAAATAAATCAAAGTGTTTGCATGTGAGCAACCATCTACAGGTAGTTTTTGGGAAGGATAGGGTCTCCATACATGCAGTCCTCTTCGATGGCCAGGTTGTACTGGCTCCCACTGCCACCCTTGTATGCGCTGGTGACTATTCTGAGCCAGCCTTTCTCTCCCTAAAAAATAAAACCAGAACACACGTTCAACTTCATTTTAGTGTGGGGCTACTCTAGTCCAACATTTCAGGTTCTGCTTACCCATGGCTCTCCCCAAGAA
Source organism: Carassius auratus (assembly GCF_003368295.1). Classification (NCBI taxonomy): domain Eukaryota; kingdom Metazoa; phylum Chordata; class Actinopteri; order Cypriniformes; family Cyprinidae; genus Carassius; species Carassius auratus. Next base: position 4,410,339 of record NC_039273.1, read on the forward strand.
TTACGGACGACCCAATACTCCACTCCATTTTCGTCAACATCCCAGCCAGCTACAGATATAATGTGGTTTATATAGGGATCCTGTACGTACTCCGAGTACACACCACCGGTGTACGCATCCAGCTTATCTGTTGCCATGATTCCACAACTACGAAGGCAAAAGTGTCGGGGTCAATATCTTGACTCGGTTATAAGGAGATCATATTACCTGATCTTAAAAATCCATAACCAAGCAGTTTGTAAACCTGATGGGTCCTCCAGAATAGATCTCCGCTTTCATCTTGTCCAGCCCGCTGACTGAGCCGTAGTCTCCGACTTTCCAGAGAGTGAAGTTCTTTACTACATTACACACGTTGAAGGTTGTGCAGGTTCCACACTGATTAAAGGGTTTACAGTCTAAAAAAAAAGCAGAAATACAAACTAATGCAAAACAAAATGTCAATTCAAGCAAACTACCAGGTGCTGCACCGAACAACTTTCTTACCCTGATCTTTGGCTTGATAGTTGTTGCAGGTTTCATCAGGAATGCCATTGCTGTGTGCATATTCCCAAACACCAGTATGATCTCCACCACCGCAGGAACCAGCGTTGCCACAGTCAATCACGTTCTGGACAGAGAGATAGGCAGATGGCCACACTGCTTTCCGCTTGATGTTGATGCGATCTGAAAGGAGAAAAAAAAAAAGAGATTTACATCAAAGGGTCAGTAAAAAAAAAAAAGAAATCGTGATTATTATAGATTATGATACTGATTATTATGTCAAGTGGTCAAATAAATTATGAGTGTTTTTTTTACTCTGCTTTATTTTGCAAGACAAAATAGTTAAAAAATTATGTTTTTACTCTAAATTAAATAGAAATCTAACAGCAATATGATAGTCTAGTAGAATGTAATGTCAAATGGCATAAAAAAATAGCATTTTTAATGATTGAACAACCAGGGTAAACATAAGAGTCTACAACAGGGCTGCTCTGTGGTTCCTCATGAAAAAACGTATGTTTCACAACAAAGTGTCTTCAATTACTCACCCTCTCGTGAATTCCATGATTTTTTCCTCCCCTCACAGAACACAAAGATATTTACCAGAAATTTTGGGGGCAAAACCAGCCAGGACATTTTGCTTTATATTTCCTACTATGATTCACCCACACAATATATATATTTTTTACAACATTTTCCCTCACCTGCCATAGCACTAGTACTTCCATGCGCCCAGCAGGAGCCGCAGTATTGTGGAATGTGTTGGTTGCGTGTGGTGCTGACGTAGTTGACACCTTTAATGTTTCTCCAGTCCCATGCTTTGGGGAGGTCTTTTAAATTCATATATTCATAAGGACGTGGTCCAGTCCTGAAGAATACAAGAAATTCAAGTTGTTTAACCATCTACATATGCCATTAAGTCACAAATCCAGCTCCCTCCACTGATCACAAAACACTGAAAACGCATTCAAAGCAAACAGCAAGAGGCCATGAAGGAAACTGCCGCAGATAAACCATAGACAGTAAAAGAAATGGACACAGTGACCCCATTGGAACTCAATTGAGACAAATGAAGCCCGTTTTTAGCTATTTTTAGCACTTCCGTTTCTGACGCGCAGTCTCAAACGAAGCTTGACGACGTCAGCAAGCTGTCTGACAGATGTAAATCTTCTAAGTAGCTGTGCGTGCAAACTGCCATCGTTAATCTTGCAGAGACGGCGAGTTCTTTGGCGTGAGTGAGTAGGAGTAAGTATTCTGATTAATTATTTTGTATAGTATTTTAAAATGTAACGCCAGTACGCCATATTAAGTTAATTGCCTACGAGCTTCTCCTCCTGTCTGTACGGTAATGCGACAGAGAGTCGAGTGGTTATGATGCAATCGTTAGCCTATTTTTACAAAAACTGTTTCTACGGGGCCATAATGTAACATGGAAGGTAATGGAGCCCTTTATACACTGTCGTGTATCTTTAGAAATAAATAATGGACAACTGGAGTCTTTAAATGCCTCAGATGTAAAGTTATTCACTGTCAAAGTGACGCCAAAATAAATGGGAGGTCAATGGGATGCTAACGCAAGTGAAGTACTGCTACAAGATGGCGGCACCCGGCCGACTTCAACTTCCGGTCGACTTCCTTGCCGCCTGAGATAAACCCATGCACAGCCTTCTGTTCTTCAGTTAAAGCTGCAGTAGGGAACTTTTAACGCTCTAGCGGTAAATAAACAGAACTGCTTGCGTCTTGCGGAAGAACATCGTAGCCGGAACTTCTCTCTGTTTATGTCTATGAAGAATCACAAAGGTACTGCGTTACTCCGCCGCGGTACCCCCGAAGCAATCTAAAATAGTCTGAATATAACACTTATTATAGGTGCACCCTAGTGATTCAGGTCAAGCTAAAAACACGGTTTGGAAAATTGATTCATGGTGTACTCGCTTATTATATACATTTTTCTACATTTTGAACTCAAAGTTACGGAGCGCAGCTCTGATTGGTTATTTTTTACCAGGAGCGATGGAGTTTCTGCAAATGGCAATAGGACACTGGGAGGAGCCAGAGGAGCTTGATTTTTTTCACAGATTATCTGTCTCATATTCTACTGTCTGGAAATAATGACAGGTTTAACAAATATGTAAAAAATATATTTTTACAAAAGTTACCTACTGCAGCTTTAACAACCAAAAATGGGAAATTAACCTCGGGGGTATGGTATATACAATAATAAATTAAGCATGTGTCAACCGGTCTCATGATGGCTACATGTTCACCACTCTGCTGTGTTTTTCTCTTAATAATTTCATGTGCCGAACTGCCATGACGTGAGTCGCCTGCGATACACTGGCTGACAATGGAGGCAAAAAAAATTAATGAGACCAAATAATGGGGAAAATGACTCATGCACTACACTGGAAATTGAAAGTCAATTTGAGTGTACTGCATTGTGGGATACAGTATGTTGTGCTGAACACTGCACATTTTAGCACATATCATTAGAATGTGCCAAAGTTTAGCTTAGCTAATATCTAACAGATGAACTAACTATAAATAAACCGAGAATAACAGGAAATATATCAGCTTACAGAACAGTACAGGAAATAATTTCAAAAATGATTTGCATATTTCTCAGCATGAAATAAACATGTATTTCGGCTTACAAACAGTCAAATCCAGAAAAGAATTTATTGCATTTGATCTCTTTTAGGACAGTTTTTAAAAGAGAAAGAGGAAAAAGTTAAAATAGTAAAAGCCAGACGTGGCTACCTAGAAAGTATTTTCAGCTTCAACAGTGTGTATTACTGCTCTGACTTATGAACAAACATCTGATACTCAAAACTGCTGTCAGTTTAGAACAAATGATAGTTAGACATACCTGACTCCTTGTAGGTTTCTCCTCGGTTGGGGTCTGTAGCAGGGCTCATTCTCGTTAAAATACCGTCCGGCGAAAACACCCGACAGAGCAAACAGATAAAAGAGGAACACACGAGCCATGTTGAATCTCAGACGGTCATATGATCAGCACGCGAGTCTCCACCGCGGTTTTATTCTTCGTGTCTGTGTGGAGGCGTGGAGAAAACATCGAAACTTACTCTTATTGGACACTTTCTAAGAAAAATAGGTTTTGTTTGTCAGACGCTTTCTGACACTCAGACAGTACATTGTTTGGCGAGACCGGGGCTAGTTGCGAAACTTATGGAAAGCCCAATTGAATAAAAGTTTGTTTTCATTATCTACTTCAGTAGATTATACCCCCCCCCCCCCCCGTTATTTAAGTATTATTTATTTACTATATTTTAGTATTTATTCATATTTTGATTTGTAACATTTTTATTGGTTTTGCTTAGCTTTATAAACCATTTTTTTTTTCAATTTTAGTTTGAGTAATTTTAATACTTAATCTGATTTTATTTTAGTTCGTTGCCAAGGCAATATTTCTCGTTTTAATTTACGTTTTTATGTTTTAATGTAATATTTAAATTTATATATATAAATTAGTTCAACTTTAGTTGGATGAAAAACTGTTTTTATTTTTAGTTAACAATAGTGGTCAAAAATATTGTATTAAAAAGTACAATTAAGAATCAGTAGGGCTGTATAATTCTGCTTCCAATAATAAGATGTTTGCATTTCAAAGTCCAGTCTTAATTTTTTATGACGTAGGAGACATGTGAGCACAGGTAAGCATATTCTTTGGTATTCTTTTATGTAATTTTATATATAACATAGTCAGGTAGTACTTGTACTGACATCTGTTTCATCTGTTGAAACTGTGGTTTTCAGTGAAACAAATGCATCGATCTGAGAAGTGATAAAAAGTACAAGTGATAATAATAGATGAAAGTGATAAAAGTAGCACAATGTGCACGACACTGTACACTTTATTGTTGTTCATATTTTCATTAGTTAAGTTTGTAATGTATTTTTCTAAATGGAGAGGTGGTTTTGAATCAGTTGTTATCAGTTTGTTTGTTGTTCTGTGACTGATAATGAACCTGATGTACCTCTTAAATAAAGGAACAGTTTATAGTCATTGGTAAAAACTAAAATGTAGGAATAAATAATTTTCCAGTAGTTTTGCTTGATATAACAGTTTGAATATCATATGATGATGTCTGTCAGCTGAGACAAATGTTTTTTTGTTTTGTTTTTTGGCTGTATGTTAATATGTCACCTAATCCTATTTAACTTTAAAAGCAAGTTAACAGCTGCTATCCATGTGATCAGACATGGCAGAGCAAAGTCCAGCCAAAAATTAAGAAATCAGGTTAAGGGGTTCCTTTGTGATGTGATCCCCATAAAAGATACATATTTTGATGAAGTTCTTCAGCATGAAGGTGAATAAAGCAAAGTTGTGGTCTTCAGACCAGATCACATGCAATTCCACAATGCAGAAAAGACCCGGTAAGTCTTCTCTCACAAATACAATCCCATTTTGTTTTTCAAAAGTTTCTAAAATGGATTATTGAGCTTCATTTTAAATCAAACATACAGTAGTATTATTTAAAAACCGAAACCATGTCTAAACCATGAACTCTTTTGAACAGGAGCCTAGTTAGACTAGATGACATGCTTTTACAGCCATCTATGGAGTCCAGCTGAAGAATGAACGTCTTCTACATTCACAAATCCAGAATGTCCTGCGTTCGATTGATCATAGCAAATCATCTTCCCATTACTGTATTATTCATAGACTAAAGTCAGCGTAAAGCGTAACAGACTATCAAGATGTGGATTATGCTTTAAAGTTTAAAATACCTTTATTTAATATTTTTTTATTTAAAATATAAATGCATATGTATAAACAAACATCAATAATTGTCATTAAAATGTCAGTGCAAAATTATATATATATATATATATATATATATATATATAAAATATATATATATATACATTATATATATAATATATATATATATAAAGATAAAATCCAGTGTAATTTTGCTGCAAGTTTTAATGTTAATTTGATATTTTTTAGATGAGATCGTACCTGTTTTTAGGAAGAATTAAATGGATGAAGTATATTATTTTCAAGTAATTTCTAATTAATTATTACACAAAGGTCAGCTACTGTTAATACTACATATCATGGTAGTGGTTTTAATGTTTTTAGTTTAAGTATGTAAGATAATGGGTGGTGAGAAATTGTCAAATTCTGATGTTATTTCCCTTTGCATTAAAATTTTGATGAGGTCACAATCTGTAGATTTTATGATAATTGTAATTTGAGTAATTGCAGACATACAGCAGAGAAAATTAATGTGAACAAGCATACATTTACTCTGAAAAGATTCTTGTCAATCACATTCCATATTCTTCACACTTACGAAACTGGCATTAAAGGAGAATATTGTCAGCACACATTTAGTGGCAAAAACATCACTTACACTAACACTGTGAACATGTCATCATTTACGTTTGGAATGAAAATCAAATAACATTTTAAACACTTTCTGACTGAAAAAGGAAAAATGTTTAAGATCTTAACACAGTATTTGCTAATAGTTATTTCAAGCTCCTATCCGTTCCTGCAACATCCCCTGTGGCAACTTCAAAACGACAATCACATGTACATTACAAAACATTGAGACAATGTATACTTTCATAATGGTGTATACTGTCAGTTTTACTAAGGGAGGTTATCTGAGGTGGTCCGTACAGGACAGGGGAGAGCAAGTGGTGTGTGTCTGTGTGTGTCTAATGGATGCAACTTTTGTGAAAGAACATGTACAAGACGTGACTGCGATTTAATCATTTTTGAAGATTAAGAACAGTTTGAAATCATCTTAGACGAGTCTCCTCCTCTTGCAGTCCCTCTCCATCTGGTCTTCAGAGGCAGTTTTGGCTGTGGTGGCACCCAACGGGGACACAGAGTTGAGCAAAGCGTCCTCAGACGCCTGGCCGAACAGAGCCAAGAGCATGGCCACACCGAAACCAGTGGCTCGCTCCCCCTGTCCACAATGACGAATTATTAACAGTTCTTGGAGAAAATCTCATTTCAGTTCATGTTCAGTCTATACTCACAGCGTGGACTGGTGAAGCGATGTCCACATGTACCCAAATGCCTGGCCAATCAAAACCCAGATGAGAGCCAATGAAGAGGCCAGCACAGGAGCTCTGCGCATTCTCACGGTCCTGCAGACACACAAAGTATACACCACTGTTAAGACAAATGAAATTACTTTTAAAGCAAATTATTTAAATTGAATTTTGTCTTAAGTTTTGAAGAACTGAGTTCCAATTCAGTTTTGAATTCCAATATATATATATATATATATATATATATATATATATATATATATATATATATATATATATATATATATATATATATATATATATATATATATATATATATATTTTTTTTTTTTTTTTTAAAGAGTAATACTAAATGAAATAAGGGTAACAGGAAGTCAAAGTCAAATAAAACAATAGTAAAAAAAAAAAAAAAAATGTAAACTGAAAAAAAAAAATAATAATAATAATATTATATATATATATATATATATAAAAATGTAAAAAAGTTCAATAAAACATTAAAACTAAAGAAAAGGTAAAAAATTTAAATTACATTTTTTTTTTAAAGTTCAAATAAAAAATAAGAAAAAAGTAAAAAAATTAAAAGGTGAAAAATATCAAATAAAACATTCAAGTAAAAGAATATGCAAAAATGCAAAAAAAAAAAAAAAAGTAAATAAATTAAAAAGCAAAGCTGTAAAAGCTAGAAAGTCCCTCATCTCCTATCAGTAAACAAATATGCCCTGTATGGTACACAATTATGGTAACTTCCATCACTGTGGTGAGCATTTGTGCATAAGGGGAAAAAGTATAGGCTTTTTTTTCCCCCTTTCACTCCACAGCTATCTTTTCCTCACCGCTACAGAGTTCTTCATGTCAGCCACAGCGGAGGTGAATTCACTGAAGTGAAGCTCGGGGCAGTAGACCAGAGGATGTGCCAGGTCTCCACTGCTGCGGCCCGCTCTCACACAAGCTGCTTCCCACTGCTCACTGTTGGTCATCACAGCAGCGTGATACTTCCCCGTGGAGATTCCCTGCAGCAGGAAACACAAGTCAAAGCATGTTTGAGTAGTGTGGAACTGGATTTTACTGACTGGAAACAGTGATATTATTAAAAATTATTATGATTAAAAAAATTCATGTTGATGACTAAGCTGAATTTTCAGCATCATTACTCCAGTCTTCAGTGTCACATGTTCGTTCAGAAATTATTTTAATATGCTGATTTTTTTATCAAAAAACATTTCTCATCCATCTTAAAAACAGTTGCTTAATCCTTGCTGAATAATTTTTTTTTTTTTTTTGGTCAAAACCAGTGACTAAAATGCATGATGAAAAACAAAGAAGTGATTCAGTGGCCACTCTTCAAAAAAGAGTTTCTATCACATGATTATGAACACAAAAGACATGTCAAGATAGAACTAGTTTTTGTCAAAATCCAAAGTGCAACAGTCATAAAGCAGTTTAACACAATGAAACATGTTAACTGATAAACAGAGAACTGGTTTGTGTTGGAGAATTGGAGGATTTCCACCTTATATCATGTGACACTCTTCATATCAACATACGAGATCTTGTTCAGTTAAAACCTGTATGACTTGTACTCAGATGTCTCAAAGAATATAGAATGGCTGCACTTAAACTGAATATAGAATTATTAACTTTTCTCTCTTTAGAAAAGCAAGCAAGTGCATTCAGAAGATCCTCAGACACTACGGTCAACACCAACGCACCTGAGCGCCGGTCAGTGTCGCCATATCCAGTATGATGTCAGCAGAGAGATCTTTGCTTGCATATACAACACCATCAGAGAGCACTAGCCTCCCTTCAGCATCAGTGTTGTTTATCTCCACGGTTCTGAGAAATCATGAAAACTCACTTTAGTTACAGGCAGAATGCATCACTGAAGATGTTTTCACTGGCAAGCCAAAACTTACTTTCCAGAGTAGAGGGTGTGTATATCATCTGGTCGAGTGGCTGCAGGTCCCACTGAGTTCTCAGCTAGGCAGAAAATCGCATGAAGATTGTCCTTAAAGCCCTGAGACATGCAACAGAAGTCAACAACATCAGAGCTTCATACATGCGTTAAGGTTACACCTGGTATTAACATCCGTCCTGTCTGTGCAATGCAATCACAAATAAAGAGGTAAACCAGTTAAAAAAAAAAAAAAATGTATTGTTGAAATGTTTTTTTTTTTAAAGAAGTTATATACTTTTATTCAGCAGGGATGCATTTTATTTATATAAAAGTGACAGTAAAGACATTAATAACGTTACAAATAAATGCTGGTATTTTCTTGAAATATCAAATTAAATAAATCACGGTCCCCTCAAAAAAGTAAAGCAGCACAACTGATTCAACATTAATAATAAGCAGCAAATCAGCATATTAAAATGATTTCTTAAAGATGTTGTGAAACTGAAGACTGGAGTACAGATGCTGAAAATTCAGCTTTGCATCACAGGAATAAGTAACACTTAAAAAAATATATATAAAAAATATAAAACAGGTCTTTTAAACCGTAGAAATATTTAACAGTTTTAGAGTTTTAAAATCATTTCTAATGCTGGTGGTGAGCATAAGAGACTTTTTTTTTTTTAAATCTTCCCAACCCCAATCTTTTGAATGTATACAGGCACATGACTTCACAAACACTGAAAATGCGCGCAGTCTTAAAATGAGAGCCTTCCATCAACAAAATATTAAACTGTCGCTGTGGATGGATTTGAGATGCATATTAATACCAGGTGTAAAGTGCAAGCTGTTTTGGCTGCCCACTTGTGTTCAGACCACCTGAGACAGGGGTTAGCACACTTAATGTAGATCAGTTTAGCAGCCAGTAATCTTTATTTGCCAAAATAATCAGTACCTGTTTAACAGTAGCTTTAAAAGCTCCTAAAACGGCTGCGGCTCCTCCACAGTCTCTCTTCATTCCTGGCATTGTGGTCTATAAAGGGGAGAAAAATAAACTGTATAAACTATAAATAATCTTAAATGCAGACATAGTCGTATGTTTAACAGTGAGGTGTGTCATCTGTGTGCCTCTAGCGGCAGCAAAAAGCATTGCACAGTATCTGCATTTGGTCTCACAAACTCACTTTGTGGAAAACAACCCAAAAATGTATTTCTGACAGCACACTCTGCATATTAAAGTGGAATGGGTTTCACATTAATAACGTAAAAAAAGATACAAATGTCACCTTTAAGTAAAAATGATAGTATTATTGAGTGCTATGTCCTTTCAGTGCACTAGGCAGACAGTGAGGTGCAGTATTTACTTTGCCCTTGATACTGAGACCGCCGGTGTCGTAGACAATGCCTTTGCCCACCCAGGCAATGGTCTGTGTGGCTCCTGAGGGAGTGTGGCTGAGCACAGCCAATGCAGGAGGATGCTGAGCGGCTTTACCAACTCCATAGATACCTAAAGAGAGAAGGATTTTCCACACATAAACAGATGGTTTCTCGTGTCATTTCTGCTAAATGAAATGCGTTTTCAAACTTAAAATGGCATGCACGATTTTTCTTTATGTGCCAGAAAAACTTCATCTGGAAGAAGCAGCACTAAGTCATAGGGCTGTAGTACTCGAGTCCGGTCTTGGACTCGAGTCCGGACTCGAGACATTTTTCTGTCGTCTCGGACTTGTCTCGGACTCGTTGAATTTGCACTCGGACTTGTCTCGGACTTGGCCATTGGACTCGCCAAGTCTTCTAGTTGGTCTCGACCGAGTCCAGCAAAAAAATAAAATAAAAAATTTCTCCCTCAAAACAAAACCACATTTGCACGATGTCGCGACTGAAAACGTGGGGAAAACGCTAGGCGCGCCGCTCTCCTTATTTCCAAAGCACTCTGTTGCCTGCACTCTACGCTTGCGCTCCAGTGGCGTCTGCTGTTGCTGGGCAACCATGACCCGCTCTCCATGATGACGCAGAAGTTTCAGCAAAGAATAAATGGAATTCCAACACTTAAAATCACTTGCAGTACCTCTGCTAATAAATTCATTTAAAAAATGACTATCCTTGTACAACTATGATCATCTGTTTCTCCATCTTGCCTTAGCTTTCAGTATTGTTCCGGGAAAGGATGTGCATGACCAGTGGTGCACTTACTGCGACCTGAAAAGTTTAGATGTTTCTAATTTAATTTTCTACTTGTTAGATTGTGTTTGATTTACGTCTACACCTAGATAGCCTTTTTTTTTTTTATCAATAAACGCGTATTAATGCATAGCCTTATGCAACAATTACATATGTAAATTTTAAAAACTTTAAAATATATATGACATTACATATTTACATTTTCATGTAACAGCCAGTATTTGTATCTGTAACAATCACAAAATTTTTCCTATCTGCATTCGGATACAACATCGTACAGTTACTTGATAAGACTATTATGACTTTTTATATATTTTTTCGTAGTTATCACTGAACAAGTATGTCGTGTTAAACTGAAATAATTATTAATTTCTAAAATAATATTTATCATGCAAGCAGAGAGATGTCATGACAAACGTTTAGTGATCATTTGAACACGACTGAATCCAGAAAACTTTGAGCGAGTCTTAATGTTTATGAACTTCACTAAACAGATGTGTGTGTTCCGCGCAAACCAGCAAAAGGTAAAGATGCAAACATGTAGGACAAGTAGACAATGTATCCATATCTATGTTGATTATTAGCCTGCTCTTGAGAGAGAACTGATTTGGTTTTTGAGAGACTGAGACGCGCAGCGCGGCTGTTTGATTGGTGAGCGCGCTATGCTTATTCCATTCATTCGTATCATGGTAGCCTAAGCTTTCAATATTTGCCTTTTAAATATATACAAATAATATAATGTGTAGCTATGATGTATTATTATAGGTAAAATTACTCTTGCAACGCTCTGATTTCTGAGAGATAAACAGAGAGGCGACAACATTGCGGTGTTTGATTTGCGCGCTTTTCACTCATAAAGTTTACATTCATTCACTTCTGGCGCTGATCCCCTGGCTCACCTGTTATCTAGCAAACACCAGACTCTGTCAGCTTTAGCCGAGTATTCAGGCAGAATTATTCCTTGAGCGTTATTCGTTTTTTAAGCAATTATCCTTGCCATTCCGAATAAGGTATTCGGCTTCAGGCACAACCCTAATTATTACATTACATATTTTATTTTTACATGCAACATAGATAAGGTCATATAGTAACAGCTCCACGCAATATTGTAATTCTAAAATTAACGTCGTACTTGCAAACACTTTGTATGCATTATGGTTAATGCATGCTGGAGTAGTCGATTGTTTCCGACAGAGCTCGACTAGTCTATGCAAGCACTAGCACAGTAGGACAAAAATTTCGCTGTATTTATGTGCGCATGCCCAGTAGAGCCAAACGTGTCCATTCTAGCCTTGCTGCGCGCATTTGTCATATCCAGAGCTTTGCGTGTGTCTGTGCACTGTGCCAATTAGGCATAGTCATATACATTTTTGACCACAGATATAATGTCAACAAAAAATAAAATACATACAAATTATTTGACCTTACAGTTCCAAACTTTGTTTGTTTATCCAAGTTTAGCTCCCAGGGTCGGACTGGGGGTAAAACCAGTACTCATTAGCAAAGCCCCAAAGGAAGAGAGGGCCCTTGAAAAGTATGAATCTGAAATATATATTTTTTACCTGGATATTTTCATGGGTGGGGGCCATGGGGGCCCATCAGGACTGCCTATGCATAGGGCCCAGGATCTTGTTTAACGCCCCTGTTAGCTTTAACCCTAATTATACACACTTGAACCAGCTAATCAAGCTCTTACTAGACACACAAATCTTCCAGGTGTGTTAAGGCAAGTTGGAGCTAAGCTTTTCAGGACATTGGCCATCCAGGATGTAGTTTGGAGACCCCTGTCCTACAGAGTTGTTACTTTGCACATGCTTTTTGATCATTACAAATAATAATGTAAAATGATTTTCTTAGAATAGGAGATATGCTTTCTCTCGCATCACAAACATTATCAGTAGTTTAGTATGTGGTCTTGAAGAGGACCCTTTTTTCACTCATTTGGACTCGGTCTTGGACTCGAAACTTTTGGACTTGGACCTCTTTGGACTCGGTCTTGACTCGGTCTCGACTAGTCCTGGACTTGGACTTGACTTGGACTCGACAAAGCCGGACTTGACTACAGCTCTACTAAGTCAGCAGATCTAAAATAACACATCCATTCACTCATCTTGTGATGAGAATGCAAGCTCATCTTTTTCATCATACTGTAGATCAGAAAATGTTGCAGTCAGCTGACTTTTTAAAGAGGAAACTCAAGATTACCACCAAAGCCCTTTTGTTTCAGTTCCTCTCCTCGAATTATAGTTGGAGTGATGCCTAATTCACTGCCCACTGCCTTGATTTCCTGCAGAAGATTAAGTAACAAACACAAAAAAAATTAAAAAAATAAAATAGGTCTTTGTTAATTGAAATAAATTAAATGCTAGTGAAAATTAAAAAAAGGAAAAGGTGTTTTCATTCCCCACTGACAGTTTTATCATTTAAGCATAAAGCAAAACAATGCATGCAACATTTAATGCCGTATCCTGTGCACAGATTTCGAAATACTCTTCGACACAAATTACATAGCGAACGATTACAATGTAGTGTGTGCACGCTAGGCGAACTTCCGGAAAAACCGGCCGCTCGGACCAAAAACCGGCCGATTGCCGATCGCGTATTTGAAGCAAAAACCGGCCGGTTCCGATTTATGGCCGGTCAACCGGTGCATCCCTACTAAAATGGAAATAAATATTCTATCATGCTTAAATGTTTTTACAATTTGTTTTTACAAATTATTTTACAAATATTTTTACAAAAAGTCTCAAAAGCACATAGAAAAATACTAAAATTAAAATGAAATATATTATTAAATACTATAATAATAATATCAAAATAATATTTAAATAAAACCGTTTCACAGAAACTGCGAGTAGAAATGCTTGCCTTTAGGAAGTCATCAGTATTCATTTCGCTGCATGGAGTGTCCACGATTCGAGCAGCCAGACGAACTCCATCCGCCGCATTGGCAAGACACTGGAAACAACCACTTGCACATTGAAATTGATGTAATAAAATAATGCATAATCATAAATGAACTAGTAACCAACTTAATCTGAGGCACAGGGAAGTTGCTCTTAACACTTTATCGCTTTACCTCCAGTGTGGAGACCTCCAGTGGGCCATTGTCCTGACCCACAGTGACAAACTCCACAGTGACGTGCTTCTTCTCTGTCCTGCGAGAAGATGCTGAACGGCGCGTGAAAAGCGGGAAAGCTCGGGCAATGGCGCACGCTGACGCAAACACATCAGAGTGCTCACACACCATCTGAAAAACCAACCAAACTCACCGTGTCAACTCATCTCAAATTTGAAGAAATGTTTCAAGTTGAGCTGCGTCAATAACATCATCACTGCAAGAGTACATTGTATCTAATAATATATATATTATACCCAGAGAGAGAGAGAGAGAGAGAGAGAGAGAGAGAGAGAGAGAGAGAGAGAGAGTAAAACCACAACAATGTGAAATATTATTCCAATTTAAAATAATGGTTATAATATTGGGCTTAATTTAAAATGCAATTTATTAATTTAATAGCAAGGCTGAATTCTCAGCAGCCTGTCTTGGTCTATTTGAACATAAATAGAGCTCCAAGCACATCAGTAATGGTGTGAAACGAGACTGACCACAATGCAGCGGTTATTGCCGGCGGGCAGGCAGGTTCGGACGAGGCGGGTGAGGAAGTGTGCAGATGATGGGCTGTTGTGACGACTGACTCTTGAAGGAAGGGCCGCCACGGCTGCAAAACTCAAATACAGCGGACAACTATCCGTAGGGTTGGGATTCAGAGAAGCCAAAGCCGCCTGCCATATCTGAAAGCAAAAACAGATACCGCACACATAAATTAAAACATGCCATGAAAAATTAATAGTACCATGCTATATTATTTGCTAGTGCACCTGAAAACTAATCTACAGTATTAGGTAAAATAGCATCATGCACATCATACATGATCAATAACAGCAGGAAAACTAAACAATCCAGACTGTCAAGTCTATCAGGAAACCCTGGGCTCATAACAAATGAGGGGAAGTCGTGGCCTAATGGTTAGAGAGTTGGACTTGCAATCAAATGGTTGTGAGTTTGAGTCTCGAGCCGGCAGGAATTGAAGGTGGGAATGCATGTACAGTGCTCTCTCCACCCTCAATTACACGTCTTAGGTGCCCTTGAGCAAGGCATTGAACCCCCAACTGCTCCCCGGGCGCCGCAGCATAAATGGCTGCCCACTGCTCCGGGTGTGTGTTCACAGTGTGTGTGTGTGTGCACTTCGGATGGGTTAAATGCAGAGCACGGATTCTGAGTATGGGTCACCAAACTTGGCTGAATGTCACGTCACTTTCACTTTTTTCACTTTCAAATGTTAGCTTGACTCTGATTTGATCAAGTGTGGCTGACTTAAGAAAAATAAGAAAGGTCTGTGGCTGTATGATCATGATTCATGTAGTTCTACAAAATATCACCAATGCATGTTCAACATATATTTACACACACACACACACACACACACACATAATTATAATGATACTGCTATTGTTCTTCCAAGAATACCTTGGCACTTTTTGTTAGTGAAATGCTAACTGTGAAGGGTGTTATTTTATTGAAATGTGTAACAGCGAGTCTAGAATAACAATATGTAGTTAAAGTGATCTTGTTATATAAATCAGTGAGTGCAGATACGCGGTCTGTTATTACACAACACTATCCTGAAGAGGCAGATTTCTCCTTAACTTTAGCCGGTAAGCTAACGTCAACATGTGTTTACAAGCTCAGTTAACGTTACTGGTTTATGTAACATTACGTACCTCTTTGGTGACCACTGGCTGCAGTTTCCCTTTCACCTGGGTCCAGTTGATCTGTTGTAGGTTGGCGAGCTGGCCGACGATGAGGACCGGGCGGTTCTTCGGCTCTGAGTCCGCGGCAGAAGCCTTGAACTCGAGCAGTACGTTCGCCATCTTCCGCCCGAGCGAGAGTCTCTTCAGAAGAAAGATGCACTTTGACCTTCCGCTTCTCCTGTGCGTCTCGCGAGCCCTCGTGCTGACCGCGCTATTTCATTCATTATTTAAATCTAGATATTTATTTCAGGTTTTCGACAAAGGGTTAAAAACCCTTTTAACCCTGTAAACTATTACCTAGAAACCATAGTACGAAAAAAATCGCATATGGAACTTTTAGAAAAAAATGTTTTTGTATTATATTTATATATAAGGCTTCCATGGCACGTATGGCATAATGAAATAGACCCAAACTAAGCAAAAAAGATGCAATTTGATTCAGTTGTTATTTATGTCAAATAGCTTGTAATGTAAATCACTGAGTTTTATAACAGCTTAGGACACTTATACTAAATGCATAATTGCATATAAATATAATCTGCTACTATATCTCCCAAGAATATCTTTGTAAAATGATATATTTTACCTTGATGAAGTTATCAATGAGACGACACAAGGTATGTTGTAGATTGTTTACAACAGCAAAGTTTTGATCATGTTGGAAATTTAGTTAAGCAAAAAATTATGATTTATTGAGTTATTCCAGTTGAGTGGCCTGCCATAGTACAATTTTTTAATAACGTAAATATTCACGTATCAATGTATTTGTAAAACACCACACAACCTGCATCTTTATATATATATTTGTTTTAATTTCATTAAAAACCTGTTCAGCGTTTACAGAAGGTTCAGATAGCATACAGTAGTACCGTAATGGCAGAAAAATATTATGTTCACACTGGGTTTCACGACAAAACCATGGAGTAAATCACATGAAAAGGATTTAAGCCATGAATGTGCGGTTATATATATATATTTTCAAACTTTCTAAAATAACATAAGTATAAACTGTCTCTGTATGTGGTCAACAACATGATTTTACCCCATCATACAGTAGTGGTGCATTACCCTTCACAAAAGCCAACAGGAATTCATAAGTAAATCATCATTACAATAAACTAAGAAGAAGAAAAAAAAAAGACTTAAGACTACCAACGGACAACAACAGTACTCCATAAACTCTGTACAAGTTTGCATCTAAAATAAATAATTTCATCTTGTACAGGGAACAGTAGTTTTACAGTCAGTCCCAACAGAGCTTCTGTCTGAGAATGAAGGTCAAAGTTCAGTTTCAGTTCAAAGTTCAGACTGAACGATACAGTAGTGACGACACCAGTCAGTGTAACATGGTCAAGGAAAGCTTTAAAAACATCTAAGTTCAGCACACAGATGTTTACTCTTTAAGGCAAGGAACAGAGTGAATCACTCCCGCGTTTCACTGAATAAATCACAGAAATGATACTGATATAAAAGCAACAACACTGCCATTAAAACAGACAAACACATACATGATGGTGCTTTAGGAACTAACTCTCATTAATGGACGCTCAAAGGACAAATGTAACATTCAGAACATTCAACCCCTGTCATAATCCCAATGATTTTCAACTTAACACATACATACATATATATACAAATTAAAAACTGAACATGATAATGCTTCGAGTTCCTCATTCCTCAGTTTCTTTCATGGTTGACTGGAGTGGCAGTGCTTCTTCTCTCAAACACACACATTGGGAACATTTTCTGATTAAATTACAGGTAAACAGAGTATATTATGTCCTCGTCTCGAGCTTGCATCAAACACACATCCTGATTCAAAGGCAGCTTATGACAAGTTTCAGTGTAGATGCTCACTACTGATGTTGATCGAATCCAAGAAAGTGGGTGAATCTTTAGGAAACATTTTCAGGTGACATTTAACCCCATAATCAATTAAATTTCTGTTAAGAATATGCATCATTATAATTATTTTAATGACCACTAAGCCCATTCCCCCCTAAAGTCTCATTTACTTTAACACTAATTTACTTCCCATTATTCTCAATGGTATTTCCCATTAGATTTGTGCCACTATTATACAGTACAAGAAAATAATACTGTATTACTGAAACCATACTTTTTGATTTAAATAATTCTGCATTACAGAAATTAGAGTTGAGAGGGAAACTAGCAAAGAAATATGACCTGGGTAATTTTTTGAAGAAATTCACCCAAGCATACATGATCATCTTCTGAGCATTCCTAATATTTTCCCATCATCCTCCTGTTTACTCTTTAAATTAGATGACAAAGGCAGTTGAGATGAACATGCTTCCATATCACATCCACACTCCTAATTCCTGTGCTTGTGCAGGAAAATGAAGAAAAATGGCCCTCTGAAAGGGACCCAAGTACTAATGCGGTTTCTCACTACAGATATAGACACACATATTTCTCCAGACACTGCCCTTGTTGGCCAGCAGGGGGCGCCCTTATCTTCACTTTGTTGAGTAGTATTTTAAAACGTAAGCACCTTCTACATTTTCCACTATCAAATAATGGTGTTGTAAGTTAGCATGCTTACCCACTCACACACACATCAGTTTATCTCATACATACAGGAATATCCCTCTTAGAGGCCATGGAATTATTCATCTAAACTTTGTCCCGAACAGAACAAGTATTAGAACAACAACGATGACAAAGAGAATTAAAATGACCAGCATCTTGCGGTTTTTCTTTTGGTACTGTTCAGTCTAAGAAAGGAAAGAGAAAAGTTAAGTGTGCTTTCCATCTCTACTATGTGGTAGTATTTTAAAATGTCAGGTGGATACTGCATTTACATTTATAATACATAAGAAATGACTGAAAAATAAGGTTAAGCAATAAGAGTAAGCAATAAAATCCCTTAAAATGTTGCTTAACACATCATCAGGCTTGATAAGAGCCTCACCTTCTGCAGCTGCTGCAGACCCTCCTCTGTTTTGACACAAGCATTTTCCACATTGAAGTCAATTCTGTCGAGGACTGTGCCCTGAATAAAATATACATTGACATTAACCATGCATATTTAAAAAAATATATTTAGCATATTTATGCAACTGCCTCAGTCAAAGAAAAATAATATTAATTTTGTGTTTGAACTTAATGTTTATTATTCATTTGTATTTCATTCTTATATAATTGATATTAAATCAGTTTTAAATATGCCAATATATTACATTAAGCATTGCAAAAGCATTTCTTTTTTTCCACCAAGACACAAACTGACCTGTTCAACAACCATTCCAGCAAGATCTCTAAATATCTCATTAAGGTCAGAGATGGACTGAACAATTTGTCGAATTTCTCTCTCTCTCTCTTCAACCAACACTGTGTTTTCCTGAACCAGCACTAGTTGGTCATCTGTAAATCCCTGAAAGAGTGAGAAAGACACTTTTAAAATCAGGCGTCAAACTTACTGAAAATAGAATGCTATTATAATAAATGCAGCAATGAAATGTAGATTAATTTTACATATTTACTTAATTTCAAAAGATTCAAATTTAAACTTAATAATAATACACAAAATGTATTTTTTAATTAACATTCATGATTTAGCAACATATTGATTCTGTAATCACATACACACACAAATAAATAAATAAATAAATAAATATTATTATATATAGTATTTTTCTGAAAAAATAAATAATAAAAAAAAAATAAAAATTAAGTAAACACACTAACCAACAGTGGACCCAGTAAGTTTGTTAGCACTGGGCCTCATATTTTCTTAAAGACCAGGTAATGCTAATTTTACATTCAGCACACAGTGACATATGACTAGAATATGACAGTGACAAACTGGGTATAACAGCATAATTTATTCGCTGTCAAAATAAAAGCTGCTTATTGGCCAAGCAAAGACACATCAGCGAATGCCACCAACTTAAAAATGCCAAACATTGGCAGATATTAGGAAACATATTGGTCAGCCACTGCACAACAATATCTAAATGTTCACAAAAAAAAAGAAAAAGATTATTCATTTTATATTTTGGCCCATATTTAATATACATCTTTACAGTGTTCACTGTATGGTCTGTATTTTAAGACAGTCATGCTTCAAGGGACATTAAATAAAAACAAAAAACAAAAAAAAAAAACATTAAAGTGTTATATATAATGTTTAAACTATAATCGGTTTCCAAAAATAATGCCAATAATTTAAAGCAATAGCAATTGGTTGATACTTATATAGTCACCAAAATGGAAACATGTATGTTACGTATATGCAAAAAACAAAACAAAAAAAAAACATGTGAAAACGAGTATTAGTAAAACATTCTTACTCTGTCATATAGTGCAATATCTTCATCTTCCTCCACAAGAGGACCAGAGTCAAAAAAGTGCTTGGATCTTTCTTCACGGTTTTTCATCCCTGTAAATGAAAGGAAGATGTATCATATAGATTTGTCATAAATAAACAGCACTTGTGTTTGATTGTGTTTGCATACACTTACGTTTCAGGTAGCTTGACTGTGTGTGTCTGAAGTTGATTGACAGTTCTTGAAGGCTCTGGGCCAGTGAGGAGACCACATTAGTCAGCAGCCGGTTTTCCTGCTCTGTACAATGACGGCTCTGAGTCTGGAGCCCCGTCACGGCCCGCTGGCACCTGTGAAACATCTACACACACATATGCAGACACACTACAAATGAAAACTCAGTTTTATGATGTGTGCAGTGATTAACTGACATTGTTTTCCTGGGTCCACTTAATTAAAACACAATTTCTCTGTCTGTGTGTGTGTGTGTGTGTTATTATACCTGTGTAATTTCCTGTGTAGTGATCTCGATGGCGTGCTCCTCCTCACTGCTGTCATCCAGTGTGGGCCGGTTCATATGTTTGTCATGCAGACTGGCCAGATCCTTCATCTTCTGACGAATACGTGTGATTTCATACTGAATCTGTGGGAACAAGGAACTCACTATTCACTCAGTTGAGTGTTGACTGTGGATAGAAGCCTTATTTGAGCTAGGTCTATGTATGCGAGTGAATGTCAAATATCTATATCTAGGTTCAAAATAAATCCTGAACACAGAAATTATTTAAACTGATCCCCCATTTATAAATACTAACAAAAATTGTGTTTACAACCTTAATCCTATCAGTAAAAAAAGACCAGTATTATTATACACTAATATTTAAACATTGGTAAGATTTTTTGAATATGTTAAATGTTAAGCAAGGCTGCATTTTCTTTGCTAAAAAAAAAAAAAAAGTAATATTGTGAAATATTATTACAATTTTAGATAACTCCGCATTAATATATTTAGAAATTGCTATTTATTTCTGTGATGCAAAGCTGAATTTTCAGCATCGTTACTCCAGTGTCACATGATGATATACTGATTTACCGCTCACAAATCATTTGACTATACATTTTTCAGGATTCTTAGATAAACAGAATAGATATAGAACAGCATTTATTTGAAGCAGAAATATTTTATAATATTATAAATGTCTTGTCCAGTTAATTAAATGTCACTTTTGAATTTATTTTTTAAAAATTGTAAATGCATTACTGTACTTTTTTTTTTTTTTTGTCTGAACAAATTAAGGTGCGAGTCTAAATTATTCTCTGGTAATTCATAGCATGCCACCAATGCCGTCTGTAAATCTGAACTTGTTTTGAATCTAGAACATCCCTTTAATGTCACTGATCACTTAAAACAATCATCTAATTACCTCATCCACTCCCTCCACCCATTTAGGCGGGAGTCTCTTCGTGACACCGATAGCAGCCTCTGGATCCAAACTGATGCCTGACACCAGAGCCATGCGGTCATCAGCCAACTAACAGACACAGAGAGAGAGAAATAACAGTAAACATCACAGTTTGTT
Source organism: Carassius auratus (assembly GCF_003368295.1). Taxonomy (NCBI): domain Eukaryota; kingdom Metazoa; phylum Chordata; class Actinopteri; order Cypriniformes; family Cyprinidae; genus Carassius; species Carassius auratus. Next base: position 4,431,614 of record NC_039273.1, read on the forward strand.
GATAACATTTGTGAAATTAATTTAAATACAGTAAATCACAAAATGTAACTGTATGGGATTATTATTGGTAGCTGAAAGAATTATTGCTCAATATATTGAATCAAAACTGAGGACTTAATAGTGTATAGTGTTCAAATGTTACACAAACAGACTGACTCTTTACTAAGCCCCACCTTAAAAATGGCAATCCTACTTTATCCTTCTATTGTTCCATCATATTATCAGACAAGCTCTTGCTCTTTTTAAATGAAAGGTGTGTATGTTTGGATGGTTTTAAAAGCAATAAAACGTTGAGTCATTTAAAACTTAAAACAAGAAGAATGAGTATGATTCATTGTCAAATCTTTAAAAAGTTCATGCTGTGTCTGTGTTGCACTCATTCCTAACTTAACGTACAGAAATATGTTTTTATTTGTGGTACATTAATATTAATTCATTCCAATGAGACATACGGTAAAGCACATCTGAGCTAGGAACAGTAACCAAGGGGGGCGGAGCTTAGCAAAGGAATGATAAAACATCAAGGTTACCTCATCAAACTCCTAATGTGATTGGAAGACCCCAGCGACGTCCCATCCAATGAGAGGAGAGACAGAGGAGAAGTGGAGGAACATGAGGAGTGGGAGCAGAAGAGCCAAGACAAAAAGCAGTGATTTTTTTTATTTTTTACATAATCAGCATCGAAAAGACTGAGACAGCCGGACTTGGACAGAACTGGACAAATGAGGAACAAAAACCAGTCAATTTGATCTTAATTGCAGATTATTTCATTAGCATATATATATATATAATAGCATATATATATATATATATATATATATATATATATATATATATATATATATATATATATGCTAATGCAAAAAGAAATAGATGTATGTGCATGATATTTTTTGTGGCATCATGTTGCTATAATGTTTCCAGGTGTGTAAGATTTGTCCATTCCAGCCCAATAACTCCAACTGCATAATTGTGCTAGTGATTCATAAATTCATTAAATAAGATATAAGGTTTGGAAAAACAAAGTACTTTCTGGTGTAACAGAATTCATAAGAAGCAATAAAGGACAGAGCTGGAAGATAAAAACCTATTTTTAACCCAACACAACACACTGACATGATTACTGTAGATCTTAGCAATGCAAAGCAAAAGATTTTATCAGGATTCTGCAAGGCAGGGTAAGAGGTGCTCAGATAGACCACAGAAGCCCAAACAGGCAAAAATCAACATGCAAGCAGATGCTGTAAGGAACGGAGCCACTAAATCAGACAAAACACAAGCAGGCATGATTGATATATGATCAGAATGACATCCGTGCTAGTGACTTTTAGTTACTTTTCACAGCTTCAAATACTGCATTGATAGACATACAAGATCTGTCTGTCAGGACCCAATCAATACCTTATAAAGATATCAGACTATTTAAAAGCATGCTGGATAGCAGGTCGCCCACCAGCATCACAGAGAAAGAAAAACGTGAAGCATATCTTATCTGTAGGAAAGATCTATGGAAGACTGGGAGACAAAACATACGGTCTCCCTCTGGAGTCTTATATTTGAATGTAAAAACTAGGGCTGTGCCGATCACGATCGAGCACCCCTAATTATAACAGCTTAGAGACATTAAATGGAAAGCGATTAATAAAAGCATAAATTATGAATTTAAAAGGATTTAATGATTTTTAAATTATATTATATTTCACAATTTCAACTAACAAACTCCAGAATGTACAAATATTTAATTAAAACTATTTTTGTATGATATTTTCAGGAAAAGGTCCAGGGTCAGAATAATTTCTTTAAAAGAAAATAATTTTACTAAACAATCATACATTCAAATGATTAAAATATTCAAAGAATCCTGCAAAATCACTGCTTGCTTCCACAAAAACATTAAGATACTAGTAAGACATTTTTCTTGAGCACCAAATCAGCACATTAAAATGTTAAAATAAATAAATAAAATGTTTTTTATTTTGAAGGATAATGTGATACAGACACTAGACTAATAAAAAAAAAGTTATTTTAAACTGTAATGCCATTTCATAACATTTCAGTTTTACTGTATTTTATCAAACAAATGCAGCCTTGGTGCTCATAAGATCAAACGGAAGTTTCTACTTATTCTGACATTGCTGTTTGATTTTTTTTTTCTAGTCACTAATCACCTTCATTGTTTTATTATGTTGATATTCATATATGAAATAAAACAACTACAAAATGAGTGACTGTTTTTTTAAGCTAATAAACCTCTCTTATAACATAATGCTTAATTTTGTTCCACACACATTATATATGGATTATTATACACTAAAATATACAGCTGCCTTCATATTTCAGGGGTCATCATTTTAGGGACCCTGGTGTCCCCGACAGTCAAACTGCTGATATAACGTTAAACGTCCGCGAAAATAGCACGACAAATGTCATCTTTCAGTAATTTCATTGCCATTCTCGTATGTTGAGGAAAATGCAACTTTATGGAAACGGTTTGCACAGACCTGCTAGCTCCACAAACGGCACACAAACAGCTGAGGTTTGTTGACAACCGACAACAACAAACACCACTAGCTAGGGTTGTTGTCTAGCTAGCTCAGAATCACACACACACGCCAAAACAACCGATTCAGACAATGAACATTAGACTCACCGCAGCATTGCTACGTGTATTCAGAGTTCGACGGGGGTCGTTTGTACTCACTTGCTCAGCCAAAATCTGCCGGTTTTGGATTGCATTGTTCCGCATTAATAAGAAGGCATCGGTCAGTCGCCGAGTTGCCATGGTTACGCGATACAATAAGTGCGAGCTGCCTCGATGTCTGTCTTTAGATTAATTACTCCGCTCGTCGCCAAGTCAGCTAGACGGCTACCTGACTAGCGAGCTAGCCTGCAAAACGGCAGGCAGGCTCGCCCACCGACTCAACACCTCCGCTTTGGAGAGTTTCCGATCTTTTTCAGACCGAGACAGTCCTGTGTCTGTATCCTGTAAAGTACTGCAACATTACAAGTCCGGTAACACGAGTTTTCAGCTTGGTTTTAAGCGGTTTTAAGGCGCTAATGGATCATCTCTGTGACTTCCGTGACGTGGGACACGTAAACGTGACCTCACGCGAAACTTCCGCTTTGGGCAATGAATATGCAAAAATCAGTGACGTTTTTATTTATGTCTTATGTTTTATTATGTCTGTTTTCTTTTTCCTTTCTTTTTACACTGTATCATGCTAATATAATAATTAAATAAATATTATTTTGAACTATATATTGTATGTTGTTCATCAATAATAAAGAATGCGAAATGTTATTTAGGCCTTGTCATTTTTTTTTTACCTTTATTTAGTAAATTATGTATAAAAGCAAAATGAGTCAACCTAAGCAATGTTTAAATTGTATTTATTTATTTGCATATGTTAGCTTTGTTTATTTAGTAGCTTATATTTATTAATAATATACAAATCGAATATGTTCTTTGGAAAACTTTGTCTGAAATTAATTTTAACTGTCATTTAATTAATTTATTATTTTATTTAACTTTTTATTTCGTGAATATAATAATGGTAAAAAAAAAATATTAAACTATATTTTTTTGTACTATGAATGGCTTTGGTCTGTATAATGAATATGAATAGGTTAAAAATTTGTAAACATAAAACCTATATGTTTATTAGTCAAAAACCTTATAAATAAATGCACATTCGTGAATTATAAACCACTTTGTTCTTCAGATATGAGCATAAAAATTATTTAGCTTAAAATCAATGATAAATTTGGCACTGTTTGAGTATTTGGGGTTGTTTTTTGTTGTTGTTGTTTACTGGCGGTAATGGAAGAATAATGACATGCATTAATACAGATATGTCACGCTTGGGTCATAGTCTTGGGTCTGTCTGAGAAAAAAAAAACACTTTAGAATGGAATTTTAAACTATTAGCACAAATTCAAATTTTTTAAATCAGCATATAAATGTCGCTCCTGAAATGTTACGGCGGCTCAGAGGCGACAATAGACATTTCCATAACCTGCATTTAAGAAAATGCGTTTAAAACCACACAGCGGCAGTGTTTCCTACCTTTAACTTCACGCGTACAATTTGCCATCAACGTCGACGTTGATAGAGAAAACTTCTGTTTGAACGGTGTGGACCTGTTGAAGGGATAACTATGATAAAATAGATTTCACCAGTGGCTGGGTGGGAAGTGACAGACTTTGAGCATTTCTGCAATGCTGGTGCTTTTCCCATGTGCAGCAACATTCACATTTATCATTCATCTCACTTAACCTGACAGTGTTAAAAGCCCATCTGTGACAACTGTAAACATGCCTAGTTGCCCAGTTCTGTCTGTCTGTCTGTCTGTCTGTCTGTCATTTGTTGTCACAGCATACTTCCGTTTGTATTTGTTCATAGTTTTGATGACTTTACTATGTCTAAAATGTGGAAAATAGTCATAATTAAAAATCAGTAGGTGTGTCCAAAGGTTTGACTGATAGTTTCGATATACAGAAGGAAAGAGAGAGCTTCCAGCTTCATTTTCCATGTGCTAATCAGTGTGACGTGCCAAATCTGATGGGTTCTACATACACTCTCAGAAAAAAAGGTACATGGTGGTACAAATAATGTTCCTCGAAGAACGGTTTTGTACCTTTTTAATAATTGTACCCTAAATGGTACAGGAAAGATCTCTGATGATACTGTTTGGTACCTTTTAAGGTACATCTGAAATGAAGGTACAAAATTGTTCTCACATCAAGGGTACATCGAATACCTGTCAACCTTGATAGACAGCTCCCTTATTATTACATTTGCAAATAGCATACAATCTCTGTGAACGAAAATGATTAAATAGTAAAGATATGAATAATTTACAGATTAAAATATTTAAATGAGTTTATACAACTGTCTTAAATGTACATTATCATAACAGTTCTGAAAATAGTGTTAAAAACATATGAAAACCACTAGGGAACAGGTTTTGTGATATTTATAAAACAAAATACATGCAGTTTTTTTAATAAATATTTTAATAGACAATCATGATTAAATACATTTATCATTGGTATCCACGCAATTTGTCATTTGCTTTCCTTTGCAATCCGACCAAATTACTGTTTAATGCACGATTGGTTGCTGTGTTAAATAATTTGCATAGCAACAAGATACTGATTGGTCGAATTCGGCAGCGCTGCTGCAGCCGTTACGGAATTTTCTCTGTCATTACGGAGGAGAGCGGGAAGAAGCACTTCTGAAACACACGTCCAGGCATTTTGCTTCTGTTTTTTCGACTTAAAAGCTCAAAAATATCAAGAAGCTGGATTTAAATGATCAAATAGTTTGTAGACGAAATGTAAAGGTGAGTTTTGATTATTTGTGTTTATAGTTTATAGTTTTTATATAATTAGTACATGTGACAAACAATTTAAATGTTTCAACTACTCAAAGCGAAATTAGAAACGTAAATTTAGCATATACGACAGCATGCAATGCTGTTATCCATTTGTGTACACTTTTTGACATTTTTAAAGCAGTTAATTACTTAAATATTACGTTACAATACACAATATGTCATAGGCATAGCAACACGACATTGATTGGCCAAAGAATTTTCAAACAGAATGGAGAGCGGGAAGCAGACGACCATGGCTTTGTCGACGATGTCGTCAGAAGAACTCCTATTAAAATTAACAGAGGCCGGACTCGAATTCTCAGAGGAAGAAAACAGAAAATTCAAAGGTGAGTTTTATATTTAATCAAATCAAAAATGTATAAAATGTTACAGCTATTTAAGCATGGCATTAGCAAGTTTATTTAGCTTATGTACGAATCCAGTGCTATTAACCGTCCGCTTATAGTATAAAGTGATTTAGTTTGTGTGCTGCAATTCTGGTAAATTAAGTTATGCCTGGTTCAGATTAATTTACAAGATTTTTGTGTCAGTTATGATAGTCACGGTGTCTCGCCCACACACACTGTCGCTCACTCACTCGCGCGCGCGCACACACACACACACACACTCACACTCACTCACTGTTGACAGAACCGTTGTGGATGACCGTTAAAAATTAAACATGCTAGTCGTGATGTCGTGAAGCATCGCACTCGCGACATTGTTTGTCGCCTATTATGAAAGTGACGTGACATTCAGCCAAGTATGGTGACCCATGCTCAGAATTCGTGCTCTGCATTTAACCCATCCGAAGTGCGCGCACACACACAGAGCAGTGAACACACACCCGGAGCAGTGGGCAGTTATGACACACTATACGAGATGAAACTATTGAATCTTGCGTCCCGACGCCCGTTGTGGTTTATGAATCCCCATGACACCCTGCGTCAAACTGATCTGTTAAATGCTATTGTGTAATCTGAACCAGGCGTTAATTTAACGTTTGACATTCGTTACACATACGGTTTCATACCTATTAAACTCTGTGCATTTCATGTTTTCAGCCCAAACCCAACTCCGATATACAAATAACGTCCGTCTTGTGCATGTTCAGAAAGTATACATCTTGCAAAAGTCCAGACAAACTTGTGACTTGTGTTCTTTGTGTTCTGCCCATCACTCTTTCCCTGTGTTTAAAATAGTGTGATTAACGTTAGCTGATTCTGCCCTATCTATAAGTCATATACATTTCATTCATTGTAAGTTTTTTGAAACTTAGCAAATGTCTCTTTGACTCTTAGATTTTGAAGTTGATGGGGAAACTGTCAGTGCTGGTCTCACGGATCACATGATAGCACAACTTTTTGGGAAGTCTTTTAAGAAGCAAGTTAAATTTATCAAACTTATCCAACAACTTGAAGAGAACCAGAGTGAAGAACTGTCTGAAAGTCTGACTACACCTTCAGCTTTGAGGCAAGTATTAGTATTGTTTTATTTATGTTCCCTTATATTTTCTTCTGATTTACTGATTTTCTTTAAGTCCTTAAATTTTGTATTAATTTTTTTGCCAGAATGACATTGATGTCAGTCTTGATAAAGCACAGTAAAACTGCACTTCAAAGTCTGAAAGATTTCACAGAAGTAACTTTATTAGAAGTCTATTAACCCAAAACTCTGATGCTTCAAAACTTCAATAAAGAGATGGTAAAATAAGTCCAAATGAATTAAGTCGGTTAATTAATTTGTTTATTTAAAATCTGGCCATCATTTAATGTTACAAAAAGTGCATAATGCTGCTAATTGTTGTTGGTTTCGACATATAACTCTGAAGTGATTTCAGTATATGTGAGTACTTTTTGAACATTCCAGAACATTTTATCAATCACTTGTAATTATCGAATTAATTACAATTACAATTATCGACACTTGTAATTTAATTGATGGCTCAATCGGACTAAAAAACCTTAATGTAAACACCTTAATCGATCTGATTTAGCTTGAAATCTTATTGAAAATACAATTTGAATATTGTACGTCTTTATACAGGCTATAAGCTGCCTGGGGGGCGGGATGTTAAATCACTAATTCGAGAGTAAAACGTTCACATTTTTTAAATAAGAAATTAATAATTATTTTTTAAAAAGTAATTTTCGGCCAAGTGCATCTAGAAGTTTTGGCCCTGAATTTATTCGGTGCATCCCTGAAAGTAAGATGATATAAAAACTATTCTGGCTTAAGTGTAGATAGACAGTTGTAACTAGTCATTGGGAACATTAATTTAATCCAGATTTACTTTTGATGTTTGTAATATTGTTTTTTCCATTATGTTTAGGAAGAACCAGCCACACCATATCCCACTGTACAGATTTTGGGAGCGTCTAACTGGAAACAGGTCTTCAGCGAGAAGAGAATTTTCAGCACTGTGAAAATGAAGGGATCTTTGCTGAGCAGTTGGGGTGGAGGACGGTGATCTCTCTGCTTTTTGCACGTATTTTGTATTCAACCTTTCGTCCCTCATACAACAGGAACACACTACTCTTTCTCCAAAGGCATGTGTTAAAGCTAACGGCACCTGGTGACAAACCATTGCCAACTGCTGTTGTCAGGATTATTTTATCTTAGACTGAGAGGATGCCACGACCCTATGCATGTCCAAATTGTTCCTCACAGACATTCATGAATATTGCTGCTTCCTTAAGCAAAAGACACCAATTCAAACAGTGTTGGGAGTTTTCATCAGAAAGCATGTTGAGTGATTATGAAAAAGTGACTGGAACAAGCATACACACTCCATTTACATCTTTACCCAGAGAGCTTCAAAATACACTTAAAAGTCACAAAAGTTGTCAAGCCATAAATTTTGCAGGTAAAACACTTCAACGTGTAAATAATGTAAAGTACAGCACCAAAGATGTGTTTGTTATTCATGTTGTGCATACAGAGGAAGTTCCTTTATTCTTTCAGGTTAAGTATGTTTTCAATGTAGATACATTGTGGATACTGTGTGGGAAACTGTTGCTCCCACAATCGTTTGACTCTCATTTCCATGCATTTCGTGTTTCAAATGGTAAGGATTGGTTTTGTGTGATGCCAGCAGAGGAACTGGACCAACAGGCACTTGACCTTTATGTGGTTGATAACCATTTGTATGTAAGAGCCAGATATGCATAGTCACTCACCTACAAAACATTACGTTTACATCTCATTAAAATGTTTATAATGCTATACATAATTTAATTACTCCTTTAAAACTGTTGATGTTATGTAAATTCAAGGCTATTGTGTGGAAGTTAAAAATTTAAAAGTCTTAAGTTGTATTGTGAATAGCTTGTGAATTTTTATTGTAGATTGGAAAATGAAATTGACATTTTAGTGAAATATTTTATATTATAAATGGAGAAATGTTTTTATGTTCTGTTAAAAATGTTTTAAATCTTCATTGTAAAGTTTACAGATGTATTTACAAAACAAGAAATATTTGAACCTGTAACAAAGTATTCAAACATGTATTTATGTGTATTGTGAATAGCTTTTTATTTTTTTTGTAGATGGGAAAATGAAATTGACATATTGTGACATTTTAGTGAAATATTTTGTAGCAAATGGAGAAATTGTCCTGTTAAAAATGTTTGAAATCTTCATTGTAAACTGCAGAGATGTATTTTACAAAATAACCTGTAACAAAGTATTCAAATACAATGTATTTATGTGTATTGTTTCTCATATTAAATTGATTTTATTCAATAGAAAAATGGCCTTTAATAGTTCTTGAAGGAACATATTTGACACGGTTAAGGTACAAAAGGGCTTGTCACTGGGGTGGTACCTTAAAGGATCAAATTTGTACCTTAGATAAAGGTACAATATTGTACCAGTAAGTAAAAAAAAAAAAGGTACATTTTGGTTTTCCATGGTACAAATCATGTCCTTAAAGGTACAAACTATAATGGTACAAATTTGTTACTTCACATTAAGGTACAATTTTGTACCAGTAAAAGGTACCGCCCCAGTGACAAGGGTTTGTACCTTCTTTGGTACAAAATTGTACCTTTTTTTCCGAGAGTGTAGACAGACCCTGTTGACCTGCTGTCTAAGCATGCATCTTAGGGTGACCCTTCAAAGATGTCTTCCAGTACTAGTAAATTTATTATTGCATACTGCCAATTTATAACAACCTTAAAAAGCACCCTCCTGTCATGCTACATAAAGAACTGTGACTTACAAACTAGCAGCAGTCAACCAGGAACATAATTTGAAGCCTCCTGTGAAATGTGTGAGTGAGCGGTTGGAAGCTAAACTACAATAATAGATCCAAGATTACAGAATATTCTGAAATAGAGTATAAATTATAAAATGTTAAAGGCCTAATAAAGCAAAGTTGAGGTTGCAGAATGAGAAAAGATAGATATAACTGGAAGGAGCATGAACATGAACAGGCAACTACAGAATGTGTACTGCATTTAAAAGTTCATAAGTGGAGAATACAGTAATGTTAGAGAGGTTAACTGGGGCTATAAAGCAGACAAAACCCAGCAGTGTTTTTTACCTCATCTGGAGAGTAACAGAAAATAGAGGTTGTGACCAAGAGTAACTAGCAGGGATTTCACAAAAAGAGCAGCTGTGTAACCCAAATCCCTTTCCTAAACTGTTCAGGACTCTCAATATGGTTTACTGTAATATTCCACATTACTGATTAAAGGTTTGGGGTCATTAAGATATATTAATTGTAACAACATACAAACTTCATAATCACCGGGAAGAAGGAGGCGGGAACCGGCGGACAATCAAATGACATTTTAATGACAAAATAAAGACAAAACAAATAAAAACCAAACACAACTAAAACCCAGGCCTGGTCCTCTCTCGTCCTTCACTGTCTTCGCTCCAGTTTTATATCCCTCCATCTCCTCCATGGGACTCTCATCAGGTGTCGCTCATCTCCAATCACTCCACCGGCCTCGCCTCGTTCCCACGGCTCTTGGCCCCGCCCCACTCGTCACATGCCTCCATCACCCCTCTCAGGCCGGGGGGTACCCACGAGACACACACTGTTTTGCATGTGATTAATTAAATTAATTATTCAGCGTAATAATTTAATTCAAAATTAAAATCGATTGCCATCCTAAGGTAAAATTATATAGTTTCTCCACTTCTTTGTCTTCTCACACACTTGTCTCTTCTCTCTCCTCCTTTTTTCCCGTCATTCAGCTACATTCTCTTTTTGAGATTCTCCTCTCTGCTTTATTTTAACCCTTATGCGTACCCAAACACTGATGGCCATCCCCCTACACACTCAAACACACTCACACAGAGACAGACCCCGGCAGCCACATTCATCATACTCTTTCAGAACATTCATCACATCCCCACAGTCCCCACAGTCCTCTTAGACACAGGCATGGGGTTAGCAAACATCTTCTGGAATTTAGGGCTGTGGTTGGGTTTTTAATGTTTTACAGCGAGTCTCTCGCAAGTTAACAATTCCCCGCAGTGCAGAGGAACTCAGAGAGAATGGAAGGAGAACGCATGTGTACGTAATAGGAATGACATGTGCTCAAGTGCAGAAAATCCCAAAGACTGTTTGCAGGGTTTTCCTGCTTTGTGGTTGTGAGTGATGACATTTATTTGCCCTTGACTGAAGAGGAATCTCTTTGATTGTATTTGAATTGAGCACCTGATAAGAGTGACAGTGCCTAGTGTTGTTTTCTTTTTGCTCTATGATTGAATATATCCCTCATAGATAATAATTTTTTTTTTCATAATCTAAAGAAGGCCATAGTGGATACAATACATAAAACGTATCCAAAATGAATGAATGAATTAATCAATATAGGTGTTTTGCACTATGCTCATTATATAACTTACCAAATCATAAAATGGTAACTCTTTACAATAAGGGTTCAGATGGTTAACATTATTTTTTATATGCTATAAATATAAAACAGCAACAACAATAGGCCTACTTATTGTTATTATTAAATTCATAATATCAATTTATAGAGGTTTAAATGTTAAACATTTATTAGCATGCTATATTTAGACAATACCATTTACCAAGATAATAAATGCTATAAAAGTATTGTTAATTTTTCATGTGACTACATTTTTTAATTATTTTTTTCAATTTAAACGTATGTATTTTCCGTTATATAGCTATGTTAAATATATTTATTAAATATTTATTATTTACATTTATTACCTTTTCATTATTTTTGTGACTTTTCATTTAACTTCAAAATGTATACTTTTATGCAACATGCATTAACAATAACATGGATTACTCATAAATACTATGATAATAATCCTAAAGCATGTAATACTAAATAAATAAATAGTTTTATTTTACATCTTTACATGCATAAATATCCACAACATTTGCTTTAACTTAGCACAAATGAGAAATGTTGATATGACCAAGAAAGAGTTGTATCGATGCTGCTAACAGTGCGCCACCTGCCGTGGCCTCAGCTGCCGAGAGCAGAGCGCGGTAGACATGTGTTCCTGAAACATTCCTTCCACAGCACTCATAAATCAGCATTATCCAGACACTCAGCTCCGCCAGCTGGATCTCCCGCTCAGACACAATGCTTTGTACTGACATTTTTACAGGAGAAACTTTATACGACAGTCAGTTTTGTGTTGGTGCATTTGAGCTGTGTTGTCTTTCTTAAAGTGAGCTCATGTTTTAGTTTTGTAAACTTTTAGACACTGGCTATTTAGACACTTTTTAAAATGAGAAGGGTTAAAGGTGATTGATGACATCCGAAGGACTGAAACGAATCATGTTTCCAGAGCCAGACGAAACTCAACACACCTGCCACAGCCCATGAATCACCTTAAACGGTATAATGTCTCTCTATGAACTTAGGAGTTTACGAATTCATTACCAATTCTTTCTTAAATTACTATCATTTTTATCACAATTTATAATCATTTAACGAACATTGAATTTTAGATATTAAATGACTACTTTTCCATAATATTTAGCTTAATTCAATGGCCTTAGTCAGGAGGTCAAACATCAGTACACCAATATTTTTGGGGACTCTTATTTTTCCCTCAATTCTTGCCCCTAAATTCTTCAAACACCTCAGCAATAACATTCTCAGTGTCTTTAGTTTTCTTTGCCTGTCATAGGCTATTAGTTTTGATAAAACATCCATTAGTCTTTTATGAGCAACTCTAGATTTTTGGGCAGGAGCTGAGGAAACCTCAAACTCACATTAACTGTGCCCCATAAGCTCTCACATTGGCCGGTGGGATCAAATATCAATGTGAAATTCCTCATCGCTCAGCTACCTGTCCTGTCTATTATTGAGCCACATGCCACAGAGGGGGTGCAGTAGTGTCATGATTATATAGGTGTTACAGACTGGATGGAATCTGAAGGCCAGAGGTTCAGACTATAAAGAATGTGAGGTTTTGTGTGTGTGTGTGAGAAAGAGAGCCAAAGAAGGAAGAGAAAGGACACAGAGTTTTAGAGATGGTTGCACAGCCAGAACAGTGGTGCTCAACTGGTTTTACCTCAGGATCCAGAATTTACATCAGTCCTTTTTGGTTGGTTATTAAGTTAACCCAACACTGAAGTTTGTTCATTCTGAAAATGAAATAAGCAATATCCAATTAGTTAAAATTATGAGATTGTAAAAGTGGATTTAGTAACCTGGTAGGTTATTTAAAACACATTAGTTAACACAATTCCAGAAATCTTACCTGTTTATGCATATTGGACAAATCAAATACATATATCTTAAATTGAGGCCTTTTTTGTTGAATATTGTCGAACAAAATGAAAGACTGAAAAAAATAAATAAAGTCATGTACAGCAGAGAGACTGTGCATTCAAATTAGCTCATTTTTATCAACCATTAAAAATCAAAGGAACAAAACTCACCCCCCCCACACACACACATACACACACACACACACAGACTTCATTAACCACAGACAGTGGTACAGTGACATGTGTGCTCACACACACACACACACACACACGTTTGAATTCCTCTCTAGAAGAGGAGTCTCAGAAAAGATATTAAGTTGTCTTGCCAAACACAACAGATGTTTTTTATGTGGTATGGAAACATCTGGGATTTCCATAATTTACAGTTCTGCTTGTTGTTCCTACATCTGAAAGGATCTCTCATCACTAGATTAATATACTTAGCAAACTTCAGTATAAAGTAGTTTGTTTAACTTTATTAGTTTGAGCATCCAAGCCGTTTTCAAACTCAAATACGTTGTTAGTTGTGATTTTTGGGCCTGGTGAGCTATAAATCCTCAAAGTCTTTCCATTTATTGTTTGTTGTTCCCATTTACTCCTTGACCAAAAGGGGAGGACGTAACAATTATAAACCGGTATAAATACTTCAATTAAACTAAACATTTTGAAGACATTAGGGAGCGCTATTCAACATTGATATAAAATTTTTTCCTGAGCAGCAAAATTTGCATATCAGAATGATTTCTGAAGGATCATGTGACACTGAAGAAAGCTGAAAATTGATATCCGCCATCACAGACGTTGTGAATAATCTTGTTCAGAAACCGAAATGTGTTCAATAATGCAGTTAATAATGAGGGTTTTCACATATGCGTTTAAAATAAAAAGTTGAACTAAAAGAGAAAACACAACCACAAATGTTTTTAATGTGATTTTAAGTTTTTTGTTTTCATCATCAGCACTTCTCTGTGATTATAAAAGTGTCTCTGAAGGAAAGTATGTGTGCAAACATCTGCTGAAGATATGGACTTCTGTGGCAGAGTAATTAAAACTGATTTCTGGGTGTTTAGTGAAGGGAGAAGTCAGACTCACATGCACATATTTGATAGTGATTCATGAATTATTTAGCCATTGAGTAGTTCACACAACTCTAGTCCATCGATTCATGTCGTGTGTAGAGATGATCTCCTTGCTACACCGAGTCTGGAATCTTGGGAATTCTACAGCCCTTGAATTCATATCAAGCAGAGAATTCTCCATTCTGGATCTGAACTTGGCTGAAAGGTCATGAGTTGTGAAGTTTTCTCTGTAAATCAAGGGCTTGAGACTGCTTTTTATACATAGTACAGTATGTAGACAAACTTCAGAGAATCCTGGGATAGTGGGGGAATAGAGGGTTTTAGGCTGGTGGATCAGGCACCTGTGGGTTTGTCTGCGGAAGACTCTTGAAACCAGTGCCTCCGAGATGACCCTCCTCCGTGTCTGAGTTGCACACGACCTGTTTGATCCGCCTCTAGTTCCCACAGTCAACAGAAGAGCTGCTCTGCTTCTATGACATAGATTATGGTTAATGATTAACAGTTTGTTCTGCATATATCAGAAATACAGTAAAAAAAAAAAAAAATTATTCATGTGATGAAATTATTCAATTTTGATATTTTTTTTTAATATAATGTATTCCTGAGATGTCAAAGCTAAATTCTTAGCATCATTACTCCAGTCTTCAGTGTCACATGACACATGTCACATGATCTTTTTAAAGATTTGCACTCATACTCAGGTCCCACAGGTTCATAGAAGTATTTTTGTGGCTACACGCATGACCCAACATGAGCAACTCTCTTTTCACTTGTTCTTGCAATGCTGTTTTTATGATTATTCCTCCAACCATTTCCAGAAGGGGACCTCCACACAGGGGAGGTAAACCTATCCAACAAGGGAAGCCTTTCTCTTAAACGATCACTAAATCTTGAACGTAATTCTATTCCCAAAAATTCTCGGTCCCATATCATTGAAGAGCATCCCTGCGGTAAGGATGTGATTGTAAATAATTATGTGCATTACATGCTGTTACACTCGGTTGTTATTTCTCTGCAGCACAGAGAATTGTAAACCGGCTGTTTGTCGTAAATTCAAAAAGAAAGCGCGATAAAAAAAAAACTTCATGATCTCCGAGACGAGGGAGTGCTTTAAAAATCATAAATCACAAAGTGATGGAAATAGAATGTGTATAGTTGTATATGGTAGCAGAGAGACTTTTTAATAAGGAAGGGATGGAGATGATAGCTTGCACTGGTGTGCATGTTAGATCGATTACTCTGAAGATAGAATGACACCATAACCAACATGCAGTAGATGCCTCTGTGTGTCAGCATCTTTAAATCAGGCCAATGTAACCACCATAAAGATCAATGGTCTCTCTGACTCTCACTAAACCTGTCCAGAACATATCCGGCTCATATTTCACCCTAAAATCAAAGGAAAAAGAAGAAAAGACATTATATCTTGAAATAAGAATGTTTTATTGTATATGAAGCTGAATTAACCAGTTTTTATATAAAAAAAAATCTAATTCTAAATCTAAATATGATAAATGTGTGTGTATGTGTGTGAATATTAATGGCACAGTTTACCTGAATTCACCTATATATTTGATTTGCATTTATAGTGGAAAAATGTGAAAGCACTGTCTCGATTGATGTACAGAAAAGTGTATGGCCACTGAACAAGAAGCTGTTTTGACTTTACAGTTTGTATTTGAAGATTTCATAATGTAAAAAAAATAAATAAAAAAAGAAAGTAAAAGTACAGGCGTCAAAATGTCTTTGATATAGATTCGATGTTTGCTGGTGCATGATAACATCCTTCCTCTGAAAGGTGGATGCTTGTAGCGTCAGGGCCGAAGGTTGTGACAGCGACTGTCCTCGATCCTCTCTGTGAGTACCCCTCCACTGTCGTACTTTTCCAAGCACGTGTCGGCAGGTATGAAACGAGAGCGGCGTTTTACGTGTTGCTGCAAGACTCCCAAACAGGCCGTTTACCTTCCATGACCACCCAGCCTCAACCTTTTCCTCTCTCTCCCAACTGCAGTTTTTTACTCTGTAGCAAGCACCAATAATTATATGTTGCTTGCAAACTAAATATTTACCATAAAATACACAGTTCCTTTTGAATAGCTGTCAGTGAAGAAATATGTAGATGTAAATCTGTCTTCTACCAGCAGGGGCTAAATGTTGAAGTTAACCAAACCAAGGCACACGCAATTAGCCACACTTAATTATGGTTCTGTCTGTGACCTCTTCCATCTCCCAGCTCCCCTTCCACCACCCTTTTGGCTCCCATAAAATTTGTTCAATTAAAACCAACAGACTGCTGGAGGAACACCAGAGTCATGGGACATTTCTGTTTCAACAGATACATTTCTGTTAGTAATTAAAGAAACATTCTTAACATAAGCAGCATGGTTGATCACAATCACTAATACAACTTACCCATGTAAATATCCCATGTTTGTTAACCCTGGGTGGGCAAAAAAATAATACAATATCTGGCCTTGTGCTTTAGGAGATTCAGGGATATTAAATTACATGTATAATTTACAATAAATACACACACACACAAGCACAAACATACAGTAATATCTATGGTGTCAAAATCTGTAGGGCTCATGTTACAGGCCACATAGAATTCCTGCTTCATTCTGTCTCTTAGGACAAGTGGGAATGAAGTTATGTCAACAGACAACAGCACCAAAATATTTTTGACTCGTTAATATTTAGTCCTTTATGGAGACAAAGGCAATTTAAATGTTAAAACAGAGACAATTAACATGCAGAATTAAACAACCTATAGTGGCTGCAACAGAATAAAACTCAAAATATCAAATACGCTAACATCCATAATTGTAGTAGGCATTCACTGCATCCATAATTGTACATATTTTGTTAATGCTAGCAACTATAGTTAGGTAAAAAAAAAAAAACTAATTAGTACTGCATAGCAATGAGTGAAAAAAAAAACACTCAAAACTTCTTAGCAACCTTATAGCAACACCCTAGCAATATCTGTAGTAATAATTTTTATGCCTCACACACACAAAATCAGATGAAGGCGGAAAGTGATTAAATAAAATAAAAAAACTCCTCACACACACACACACACACAATATCATTGCTGTGTAGTAACTGATTGCCTGTTGTCTAAATTCTGTAATCATAATTACCAAAATAAGTACTTGCGATTTTGAATGTAATACATTTTGAAATACTTGTAATCATACTACAGTTACTTTTTTTCTGGATTAATTTGGGTCAGAGTTAGAGCCCAACAAGAATCTGTTAGTAATATGGGTAATTTGTGAAATAGCCCAACATCATTATTTGTTATTTATTTTAGTGTCTGGATCACTGAAAGCTGCAGCTGTTGGAAGAAAAAGAGGAGTCCTGCACCAATGAGCCTCTGTGTGCGTGTTACTCTGCATGTTTGTGCATACAAATGTTTATTTTTGCGCCTCTCACACGCAGAGCCAAAGAATCACACAAGGGGTCAGAGGTCAGCCAACTAATGTATCTTCCATGTGACATCGGAACGGGAATTTAATTATTCCAGACTTTGACTGGGTGGAATTCTGGATGAAAGAGGGGCAACATTGCCGGGATGCTTCCCAAGTTGCTCTGCTCTGACTTGTTTGGGCATCGGTTGTGCTCTGAATATGTAAAAAACATAAACATCAGTGCAGATAGAGAAATGCTAAAAGTGGCGTATCAAAAGAGCAAAGGCAAAATCTGCTCTGTCCTAGACCACCAGTGAGGGAATCCATAGCAGGAGGCCCAAATACCCTCGTCTAGAAATAACCACAGACACCAATAAATAATCTTTATTTTTACGAGTGTAAGGGTTGCTTGTCAACCCAGTCTGTGTGCGTTTGTGTTTAAAGTAAGTGTTTGTGTCAGTGTGCATTTGCAGTCACCCTGCTCGATAGCATGCAGGGATGCGAATGTGTGATGATTAGAGAGTGGATCTTATCTTATGCACAGGGACATGATTCTGCTTTTGTTCCATTCGAGACCCCCTTCTCACCCACCTGGTCTGGGCTGGACCTCCTGCAGCTTGGACGACCGCCACATGTTAGACTTCACTAGTTTGAAACCGCTGCGGTATTTCTGGTTTAAACTGAGGAAGTGAGGGGGGAAAAATACTCTCTTTCATATCTCAAATCACCAAGACAGAACTACACACCAAGCCAGCACACACACTAAAGCCACATCTCCACATGATCAAACAGATGACTGATTGCACAGGCCTCAGGGGAACGAGAGAAAGGGGGGATAAAGAATGAAATGGGTAGTGGTTTTCCAAAGAAGCTTTGCACCTCTATGACATAAAATGACAAAGAAGGCAGTGAGACAGAAAGGTTTTGATTAGAGGTGTTTGTGGTTTTGGGTGCATGGGTGTGTTAGATTGGAAGCTGCCAGCATTATAAGGGAAAAGTCAAAAAGAGACTGGAAAAAGGGTCAGACAATACGTCCATATATGTGTGTAGAAACTAAACAGGTCCTGTGGGGGGCGCTGTAATCATATCTTTGAAATATGTAAAACTAATCTTCTTACATGGGAGCTAAATAACAGTTATTTCATAATATAATCAATGGTTAAAGGTGAACTATGTAATTTGCCGCCACTATTGTTACCAAATTAAATTGCAAAAATAATGATTGTTTTAATCAGGTTTCCCAAACAAAATTAAAACCAATAAAACAATGTTATAACAGTGCCACTTGTTAATAAGACACTTTTCAAGGTTTTGCATATTAAGTTGGGATATAAGAACATATTTTATCACCTTTAACTAGTTGTTCGCCTAAGTCCTAAAATAACAATAAACTGTATTAAATAACTAATATATATATATATATATATATATATATATATATATATATATATATATATATATATATATATATACTGAACAAACAGAAATAACTAATTTCCACATTCATGCCATCTCTCATTTCTAGCAAAACCTTATGAAACATGAACTGTACTGATTGTTACTTGTAGTTCTGAATTTCAGATGTTATTTCCTCAAATAAACTATAGTAATGTGAAACTGAGTTTGTGCACCTTGTCTGGCAATTAGACACTGGATTTCATCATCACAGCAAACCAAAAGTGGCGAAACTCAGTAACATGGTCTGGTGCTCCTCAGGGTTATGTCCGCAGTCCAACTCTGTTCTCACTCATCACTTCTTTACTGCAACACATTACTAAATGAATGACTGATCGACATAGCAGTCACAAACAGTTATGAGTCAGGGCCCAAATATGACATCTCAGAAGACTTTCAGAGAAGAACAAGCTTTCAATTTCAACAAGAATTCAGATTCAGAGTAAATGAGTTCATACGCCAATTCTTATGCAAAACGATTTCGAGTTTAGTGAGTTACAGATTTAATTTACCTTACCTTGCCCATAAAAACACTAAACTGTCCAATTTCTATGCTTTTCTTAATCCAAACATATATGTTAATTTCTCAACTTGAATTCATAACATAGAATCCAAACCAGAATCCAAAATAGTGAGTAATAAACTTTTCAACAGTGTTGGGTATGTTACGTAAAAAAAAAGTAATCCACTACAAATGACTAATTACTTTAAACTTTGATTACATTACTGCATTTAAAAAGTAACCAGATTACTAATTACTTTCAAGTTTACTTTTCAAGTAATCAAACCCAAAGTGAAAATCATAGTTCTTTCAGTATTTTAATATTGACTGAAATATTACATAAGTATCAAAACAGCAACTAGCTTTTTTCCCTGACAACAGCGAAAATAACTTTAAATTTCCCGTCATTTAAGAGTAATGTATTATTTTAAATGGTAAATGGTTTACTTTTATTTGTGCACACTTACAATATCACAAAAAAATGTGCTTTTGTCGCCACAAAAATTAACCAAAGCTCAGCGAATACTTTACACACAAATATATCTATAGAAAGCTTAAAGCGTCTAATTTTAAATAAATTAAGTCTTATCAAAAACAAATATTCTCTGATAAAGTAATCCATATAAAAACAACGAGGTCTAGTTTTCCCCACCTGTGCGTATTATCTGTGATGTGATCATGCCCACGTGCAGCGCCCGCTATTCATATAATCATCCACATGAGATGCCCGAACATAAACGTGTACACATTTTCCCAGTTGGACTGTTCCCAAAATATAACGCCAGACTAAAATATGTGAAATAAAATGCAACATTTTTAAATATGACAGGCAACCTTTCATTACATCTAAATGCTGTACAACTCATCTGCATACTGACGGGCAAAACATGATTTTAAGCCTACTGCATTTTTAACTTAAGTAACTAATTTTATTGACATTAGTAACTGTAATCAAATTACATTACTGCGTTATCAGGAAAAGTCAATAGAATACAGTAATGCGTTCCCAGCTCTGCTCTTCAATGCATTTGCTGGAGCATCATAATACAAAGTGCCAGTTTCAAGGGGTTCTCATCAGCACATTAAACACCATTAATGCCTGATCAAGTTTGTACTCATATTATACCTCACATGCATGAAATCCATTTAATATATCATTAGAGTAGATATTTTATATTATTTATAGCTGGTATTTTTAATGCTATCTAGGGTCATATGTAATATATTAACACATTTATTTTGTTGGATTGTACTTCCATCGTGTTATCTCTATTGTATTGCATTTCAAAATCATATCAGCATGATGTGTCAAGTTCAATATACACATAATATACAAAAACTTTTTTTCTCAAATGGCACCATGCCATGGCTTTTTAACACCAACTGTGCCCATATTATATGTGTATATGAGGTAAAGGGAGAAAAGATTTAAAGGATTACAACGTTTAGCTTCTGCTTACTTTGCATCTGTCAAACTGTGTTTATATATAGGTGTGTGTGTGTGTTTGATTAACACATTTATGTTTAATCTAATGTTGCAGGCAGGTTTCTCAACTTGCTGGCTTTGATTGTGCTCTTTTGCACCTTACCCTGAGTGCTCCCCAGAGGGTTAATGCTGGGAGGTTACAAGTCCCCTCCTCTTTTCTCTCTCTCTCTCTCTCTCTCCCTCCGCTCTCTTGTTCTTCTCAGCTGAGCAACCCAAAGACAGACTCTTACAAGCACCACACAGGTTTAACATCACAAGAGAGAGAGAGCACAAAATCAACAAGGGACATACTTTCAAGCACCATCAAGAATGGAGCTCTTGCACACTCCTACCATGAATGGAAAACCTCATGTTTGAAGATGAAACTTGGACTAAATGTATCTGCACGATTGGTAATATCTCATCGGACACGCTCTCATTGACGCATTGAAAATCCAGGAGAAGAGCATTTCCAAAGCCTTTTCTTTTTAACCCCACATATATTTTAAAGTGAATTTGAGCCTCATGGCTGAGGAGAGATTTATTCACCTGTTGAAAACAACTTGGATGGTATTTCTCATACAAGGTTAGTTAACTTTCTCTCTCTCATTCTAAAATAAGCAAATGGTTTCACCCATTTCAAGACACTATTTATAATACTGGTAAATATTTGGTAAATACAAAATCATGAAACCGCACGATTATGTGCCTGATACTTTTAGATCCTAAAATGGTTTTTATATTGTGATGCCAGTAAAAAAGGTTTTGAAGTCATACAAAGAGCTTTTTATTCTCTGGTTCTTTAGAACACAAACTGCTCATTTTGAATGTCTCTCTTATCTGACACACCCAATTCAGGTCTTGGAGCCTTAACTAATGAGTTAATGATATAAATCAGGTGAGTTAAAGGAGTGAAACATTCAAAATGTGCAGTGCTTCAGAACGGGGACTGAGAACCACTGTTGTAAAGAAACCAAATATGCTCATCTGAAAAAGAGACAATGCAACTGCATTAACTTGATTAATCAAAAAGCACTATAGCAACCTCAAAAAATACAGCCACAAATGCAAGAAAAGTTTTCTTTGCTGAACCTGAAGAACCTTTATTTTCTATCATATTAGTACAGCCTTGATCTGGATTTGTAACGGATCCAAACAGGCAAAACAATCCGAAACATGTCTATGAATAAGCTTTATGGCTCATCTGAATGAATGAATCTTATGTTTTATGGTATAAGTGTAAATGCAAATAATCAAAAATATGAAATATGAGAATCTTAAGCTTAAGAATGCCTTATTGTTAATGTGTGAAAGTATAAGAGCTGCCAAGCTAAAAAACCACATTCGAGACCAACAAGTCTGTGCATTTTCTACTATAACAAAATATTTTACTGCGTTTTTTTCCCCGTATGAATTTCACAAGATCTAAAGGATGACAAACAACTCTCAAGGTTCAGCTAAAGTTTTGAAACTTTAATAAACTTAAAACATGACAAAACTAAATTCATGCGTACACCCTTTCATACTTCAGATGTAGTTCATTCCTTGCTGTAAATCATACGGTGGGGTACAAAAGTCTTGAAAATGCTTCTGGTCTGCATGCAAACAATTTAGTCAAACTATGAATTCAGAATGAAAATGTCGAAATTCATAATTTTGAAGCCCATATTCTTAAAAAAGAATGTCCTCTGCAGCACCTTCTTATAAACTACTGTATTTTTGCTGTGTATGGCCTACAGATTGCTTTGGAGATAAATAGAAAAACATATTCTCGATGTTACATTTACATTTTCTTCAGATCAGCGTATAAGTTTCTGGTTTCTTTTTAAAGCACAGCACAGATGGTTTTCTAAAGAAATAAAGAATAAAAGTCAGTTCAGGAACTTTAAAAGGTTCTCAAATGGCACATCATAAATTTTAAAGAGTGCACGTCACAGAAATTTGCCTTTTTCTTTCAAATCAAAAAAGTGAAAGTGAAGTGACATTCAGCCAAGTATGGTGACCCATACTCAGAATTTGTGCTCTGCATTTAACCCATCCGAAATGGGCACACACAGAGCAGTGAACACACACACACACACTGTGAGCACACACCCGGAGCAGTGGGCAGCCATTTATGCTGCGGCGCCCGGGGAGCAGTTGGGGGTTCGATGCCTTGCTCAAGGGCACCTAAGTCATGGTATTGAAGGTGGAGAGAGAACTGTACATGCACTCCCCCCACCCACAATTCCGTCCGGCCCGAGACTAGAACCCACAACCCTTCGATTGGGAGTCCAACCCTCTAACCATTAGGCCACGACTTCCCCCAGGTGAATCAAGTCAGGTGAAGTTGAAAGTGTCTTCAATGTAAATGGCAAAGCGTTTGACTCGACACTGGTCTTACTCTCACCTTTCCACATGCACTGCTCTTTTCACCTGTCAGTCTTCTCCGCCGGCCCCTGTTTTTGTTCCAGGCTCTTTTAAAGTTAGCAGGGGTGTAGAGGAGGCCATTGTTTCCTGTGAAAGCAGATCACAGCCGTGGAACTAATGCCACCATTAAAATAATGATTAGAGAAACAGGCCAACGTCCCCTTCTGTTCATATGCCATTTAGTGGCAGTTTTTCTTCAAGGCTCTCGTTCCTTTCAGTCAGGGATGGTTAGGGTGATGAAGAAAGCAATAGGCTTCTGTTCTCACTATCAGGCCGCCTACTGAATGAAAGAGAGAGGGAGGGAAAGACTGGCACAATTCCACCCGCCCCCTAATGACTCACGCATGGCAGTTATGACCTCAGAGATCAATATGTGTGCATTTATGTGCCTGTACTTTATCTTTTCTTACAAAACATGGGCTTCTTTCATCAAACAGCAGAAGCAGATCTGCGAAAATGATTTATATCATGCTCACGTGCTTGAGTAATCTGCCAAAACAGATACTAAATGCAACTTTGTGTACCAAGGTCAGAATTTCATGAGGTTAATTGCATTTATTCCATAATTTGATTTAACACTCATTTTATAATCAAATACTAATTGTTTTTGGTTAGGTTAGAGAGATATTGTCTTAAGTAGATGCAAACACCTGACAGAAAAAAAAAAAAAAAAGGTTAAGTTACTCAGAAGTTCTGCTTTTTAGTCACTATTGGTGATGCCGAGTTAACTCTATAGGGGTAACCATTAGTTTGCGGGAGAAACGTTCTCATAATCCCTTATCTAAATGAAAACTGCTGGATTAAGCAGGTTTAACTTTAATGAAAAGACAACAATGCTGCAGAATTATAATGAAACCGAGTGATTAGAAAGATACTGGGCAAAAACAACAACAAAAATAAAAATTTTTAAATTTATTTTTACTTAAATGGAGATATAACTATTCACATATCAGCAGACAAACATATTCTCCTACTCTTTTCATAAACATATGTACAATACTAAGGTATGCACACACCTTTGTTGCCTCTAGTGCTCATATGCATGCACACACATGCAGTCTTGACTTTCTATATGAAACTTTACCTTTCTGTAACTGTACTTCATCAGACAAAAAGATTGTGACAGAGGGAGAGGGAGAAAGGAATCCGAGCTCTATCCAAAGTAAATGAGGTGTAAATGGTAGTTTTTTTCATCAGGGAGCCGTTATTAAAGCAGGGGCTGGTGGGAGAGAGAGGCGGACGGGCGGCACAAAGGCAGGTAAACACTGAAATGGGGCCATTACATGCATTTAGCTGTACAATAGTACAGTGATGATGATATTACATGGTGATAGTATTGCGCTTTGATATTAAATCATTGCATGTACGATGATATAGCCTATATACTGTACAGTATGATTTCTTTTTTTAAAACATGTAAATAAGTTAAGGTTTAGTGCATGTTTTAATTAGAGCAAATATTATACAAGTGGCTAAAACACAACAAAAGGTATGAAATATTATAATTAGTAAATAAAACTTTTCAGTTTGACTTTCCAAACTATTACTCTACAATATGTATTAAATAAAAAAAGAGTGCAAAATAGAAGCATTTCATTTAAGGGGGGGGGGGGTGCTATTTCATGCATACTGAGTTTTTTTACACTGTTAAAGAGTTGGATTCCCATGCTAAACATGGACAAAGTTTCAAAAATTAAGTTGTACGTTTGAAGGAGTGTTTTTGTTCCCAAAATACTCCTTCCGGTTTGTCACAAGTTTCGGAACGTTTTTTTCGAGTATGGCTCTGTGTGACATTAGATGGAGCGGAATTTCCTTATATGGGTCCTAAGGCACTTCTGCCGGAAGAGCGCGCGCTCCCGTATAGCAGAGCACTGAGAGCACAACAGACTTCACTGATCAGAGCGAGAGCGTCGCGAAAAGTCACAAAAGAAGGGTGTTTTTGGTTGCCAGGGCAAGACAACCCTGCACAGATTACCAAAAAAAAAAAACAGCATTAAGGGACCAGTGGATTTTATTTTTACAGAGCATCAACGGAGTTGTGCAAGTGTTTTTGTTTGTTCCCTGCATTTCGAAGATGCTTGTTTTACAAACAAGGCCCAGTTTGACGACGGATTTGCGTATCGTTTATTTCTTAAGGATGATGCAATCCCAACGAAAAAGGGTCACGATCCTGTGCTGGAACCGCAGGCGGTGAGTAAAACTGCTTAAAATGTCTCTGCCTACTTGTTAGTGCGTCCCCTCCCATGCCGGAGACCCGGGTTTGAGCCCCGCTCGGAGCGAGTCGTTGCTGCTGCTGCTCTCGTTCAGTTTCAGCCTCTGGATCTGATTCTGGATCATAAATAAACGGCTGAATCTGACTGTAAGCCATGGTTTGTTTTGGATGTTTTTTTCCTCACGGTAATGTCACAGCTTCCAAACGCTCTCAACGCAAAAGCCCACTAGCGCTTGTGATTCTTTAGCTCCGCCCACACGTCACGCCTCCAGCCGGTCGTGTTTTTCCGAAAAAAATCGGTACAGACTATCTTTCTCTTATGAATATAATAAAACTAAAGACTTTTTGGAGTTATGAAGGATGCAGTACTACTCTATAGGTACTCAAGATTAACAGGAGATTGAGTGAAAACGAGCATTTCACCCCCCCTTTAAGCTAGCGGCCAAGGCAACATTTTTCATTTTTATTTTGATTAGGTTGAAGTACTAAATAAACTAAAACTATAAACTTAAAAAAAAAATTATTTTCTTGAAAACTGACAAAAAATTCAAATAAAATCTAATTCAAAATATTAACAAAAATGAATATAATAGTTTATCACTGATATTAAAATGACACTGGTTCGATGTGAATGAAAATAAGGCCATACAGTTCAGAGTTTTAAAGTTTAATCACAACTGGACTTTTTGTTTTTGTTTTATTGAATGAGTATTCAAAATTGTCTTCTTTATATCTCTCATTCTTATTTTCATTATAAATAGGCACTGGCAAATGGCAGGAGTTATAGTGGTAGAGAGGAAAGGGGATATTTTATTTTTGGCCACTCTTCAGTAATGACGCATTGGGGGTGAGAGAGGAGCTGTCCAAATTGAAATGACAAATAAAAACAAACACATGAAACCAGTTGGAGGTACTTTTGCTAGCCTCACTTCTTCTATAAATCAATGTATCCAGTGTGTGAGTCCGAGGGTGTTGAATGGTTGGAATATTAGGACAGGTAGTTTACTTTGGCTCACACTAAAGGGCATTGCCTTTAAGCAAAGAGACCACACACACATCCTAGCACAGCGCCCTCTGCTGCTCAATATCATGCACTGCCGCTTTGACCTGGACACACGGACGAGAGAGAGAGAGAGCGAGCGAGAGAGAGGGGGATCTTGCTGTGATATCCTCACAAAACTTACACCG
This sequence comes from Carassius auratus, assembly GCF_003368295.1. Classification (NCBI taxonomy): domain Eukaryota; kingdom Metazoa; phylum Chordata; class Actinopteri; order Cypriniformes; family Cyprinidae; genus Carassius; species Carassius auratus. Next base: position 4,458,438 of record NC_039273.1, read on the forward strand.
TGTTTATACTTGGAGCAGTGGTTCTCAAACCTGTCCTAGAGTACCCCCAGCCCTGCACTTTTTGTATGTCTCCCTATCACACCTGATTCAACTCATCAGCTCATTAGTGGAGACAAGACCTGCAAGACCTGAAGTGTGTGTCAGGTATAGGGAGACATACACAGGAACCCATGACTTAGAGCTAGTATAACGCAACAACAACACACAGTGCTCTCATTAACCAATTAAAGGAGTGTTACACACACACTTTTAACCCAAGTTTATGAAGCCTGCTTCTGCTTCAGAGGTTATGCAACAGGCAACCAATCATAAACATAAAGAGAACCTGTCTCATTAAATATTCCTGAGCTTTGAGAGGAGCTAAAACGTTGAACAGTGGCAAACGCAAATATATATAAAAAAAATGTCACTGCCTTAAAATCTGACTACCAAGTATTCAAATTTGAAATATGCAAAAACTAGGGTTGAAAATGACCCAGGGTTAACAATTTCAATTGTGGAAAGCCCAGAAGCTAGCCTATACCCAGATATCAACCAGTGTCAGCCAGGATTGGGCCCACATCTGGAATGGACTGGATCTGGGCCAACACTATGTTGCTGTCTGGGTATAAATGTGTATGTTGTACAAGTGATCCACATGCAGATAGATAGTAACCTAAAACAGGCCTGCATTGAAGAAAAAACTTGCATTGGAGAAACTCAGCTTGATTAGATGCTGCTGAACCATTGAAAAAACATAAACAAGCAGCTGAAAAACACATGCTAACTCTATCTAACATTATCAGTTTACTGTGATCATGAGCAACAAGTCTGCATTCACAATGGCTCCATATTGGGAAATTAAAAAAAACCATTAGAAAAGCAGAGCCTGGTTCCTTCCCAAACAGCATAAGGAAATAATTCCCTTCTTTAGGGCAAACAACCAGATCCAGCCTGACATGCTCAATAAATGCTCTGTAATTATTCAATCAGAGAAATTTTAGGGCTTCAGTTAACAAATGGGAATAAAAGCTTTTCTGTTTTGAGCTTTTCTGAGAGCAGGTTTTATCTGATTAGAAGTTGATTAATACATTTCTAAACTATAAATTATATACACAGCCGTTTTACCGATCAAACAAATATGCCCAGTGCTATGTTGACAAATTTCACTCATCATGAGCTGAAACTAAGTTTGCTTTTATGACGGTTTAAAAAAATTGTCAAAAATTGTTGTTTTCATTGGCCAGCGCCACATATGCCTTCCCATTTCCCTGAAGATGGTGTCTGATTGAAGTGACATGCCAAACCTCTGGCCTCCCGTCCCTCACCACAAATCGTGGTCAGAGCAGGATTGGGGTCTATATGTGGCTCTAATAGACCTCATCACGTTTCATTATACGGAAAATTACAGAAATGCAAAATCCTTCAACCACTTCCAGTTCAGCAGAATCCTGTTTATGGACTGTAAAAGACCATGAAATGAAAATGCTTCTCTTGGAGTTTTTTTTTTTTTTTTTGCTGGAGGTACCGAAGCTTTTTGAAGTGTCTGAGGTTTTCTAAAGGTTTAATTTATTTGGAAATGTGGTGACAGAGTCATGAAAAGAGATTAGCACATTATTTCAAACTTAGACCTTCTGGAACAATTTGGAACAAACTGTGTAACCTTGGAACAGCAGAGGTATATAAGGTGGAGGACTGCCCTCTTCCTGGGTCGGTTTCACTCTGCAGGAACTCAGTGTTGCTGTATGACTGTCTGACCTTCTTTGCAAAGAATAAAAGCTTTTTTTTAATTATACCTGAGAATGAGTCTGTCTCTTATGCTGATGAGAGTTGATTTAAATTTGCCAAGACATAATATACAGAATGATAGAATGATAATTTCCCCGTCTCCCCTCAGTTTTGTGTGTGAGGGGCAGTAAGCTGTGGGAAGCGCCCACGGCCCCGCTCGTACCCCATGCCAACCGCAGCGCCAGACTGTTTTGGGAGCCGCAGTGCCAGACTCAACTACGCCACCTACAGAGCGAAGCAAGAACCACAGCCACCATACCACCCAAACTGGAGGGCCACTGGGTGTCAAGCAGGTAAGAGACAACTTGAAATACTTTTCTACTTTGACTTTTTTTTTTTTTAAGTTAACATGAATTCAAATTCAACCCAATTTATGTTTCAACTCAAAATCCTGGTCTTATTGTAATTGATTCATCAATGCATACCAGTGTTGAGAAACCTACTCTGAAACTAAAGCCTGTGAAGCAACAAGCCAAGCGTAATTTAAAGTAGTTCAGTCATTTGGTTTCATTGAATATCCTTCTCTTAAAAAATGCATGACATTATGAAAGTAAAATGGTTTGCAATTGCTATTTTGGCTAACTTTCTAACTTCTTTTCTTCTCAGATGTGAAGTGCGACCTGGTCCAGAATTCCTCACTCGATCCTACACATTTTACCGAAGCCCCACATGTCTCTTCAGGGCCCTCCAGCACTACTACTCTGACAGCGAGTGCCACATCCCAACCTACTCGCTCGTGATCAGGGGTAAACTGCGGCTACGCCAGGCCTCATGGATTACCCATGGAGCCACCGAAGCAGAGCACCAACTCCAAAAAATAGGAATGGTCATTCACAACCAGAAGGCCATTTATCATCTCGCTGCCCGCCTGCCCTCTTCCTGCCTGGGGCTCAAAGCTGGAGGACAGCTGGTGCCTCATCGCTTCTATGAACTCTTCAATGCCAAAGCAGAGAAAGATTGCTTGGGTGCTCTTGGGTTATCCATGATGGAACTGGAGTTGCTGCGGGTGGAGAACCATCACCATTCTCACAGCAGGCTGGCTCAGGAGATGTTTTTAGGAGATGTGCACACAGACTGGAATGAAAGGGTGCACCACAGACCGACTGGTTACCAAGAGCCTCTGCAAAATGCTATGGTGAGGTTAAGACTGCAGTATTTGTTTGCTAAAAAACTGCTTAGGATAAAATGCTGACAATATTCAATTACTACACTCTTAAAAGTAAAGGTTCTAAAAGGGGGATTTCACAGCAATGCTTAGAACAGGGGTGACCAATCATGTTCCTGCAGAACAACCTGCAGAGTACAGTTCCAATACTGGTCTGTAATTATCCAGTGCTTCTGATATTCTTAATGAGTTGGTTCAGTTGTGTTTGATCAGGGTTGGAACTGAACTTTGCAGGAAGAGGAATTGGGCACCCTGTCTGTAGAACGACCATTCTGGGTTCTTAAAAGAACCTTTCAGTGAGCACACTGTTAAAAATAAAGGTTCCTTATTTGCATCTATGGTTCCATAAAGAACCTTTATCATCTGACCACTCTTAAAAATAAACGTGCTAAAAGGAGGTTTTAACATTGATGCCACAAAAGAACCATTTTTGGTTCCTCAAAGAACCTTTTAGTGAACAGCTCTTAAAATAACATTTTGAAAATCTAAATAACCTTTTTCCGCTATAAATTACCATTTGTGAAATTGAAAGGTTCCCAGAGATGTTAAAATGTTCTTTGTGGAACCATACATTCCAATAAAGAACCTTTTCTTTTTAAGAGTGTGAAAACTCTCCATTCCACAAAAGGTTCTTTATACTGGAAAAAAGGGTTATTTAGATTAAAATGTTCTTCAATGCAATGTTCCAAAGAACAGCATTTATTTGATTGTGTATGTAACATTGTAAATGCCTTTACTGTCATTTGAGCAATTTAATGTCCTTGCTGAAGAAAAATAAATAAAAAAACTGTCACCAAACCACTGACCAGTATGATGTAATTACTGAACTAACAATATCCTTGTTTTTACTCTCAGCACCACATCCACCCATGCCCAGTGTGCACCCTGGTATACCGATCCTCTGAACAGCATCCACCCATTCTTCCTCCATCCCCTTCCATCACTCTGGATCTAAATGGAAACTGGGTGAGCCAACGCTGCGAGTCCCGTCCAGCTGTGCTCTTCCTCACTCGCTTTTTTGTTTTCAACGAGGAGCAACGCATTTGGGAGGGCACCTACCAACATTACAACGACCCAATGTGCCGCCAGCCCAGCTTTACACTATTGGCATCAGGTCATTATGCTAAAGTGGGACGGTCCGTTAAAGTACGTGGGGCCACTGAGCTTGTCTTCAAGGTGACACGAGCAAAAGTGATTGTGTATGACCAAGCACTATTGCGGGAAATTAATTCAATGCAAAATAGAAGATGTGGTCAGGCGGGTGGATGGGAGAGGGGTGTTGAGCAAGACATAACCTGGACGAACGGATGCGATGCATTGGGAATACGACTTCCACATAAAGAGTATGAGCTTTTTAAGATGGGAGTGGATCATAAAGGGCGCCCCCTATTGTTCAGTGGAGAAAGGCCCACGGATGGGTCCAGCCCAGATCGACTTGCAAAAAGGCCAACGTCCTTTCAGACACCAATGGTGCAATGCAGCACAAGGGTTGGGGTGGAGCCACGCTACAGTTCCTTCAGTGATCATTCAATGGGACCCAAGATAAGCTTTGCTAATGCACTGCACTCTTCGTTGTTTCTGCTGACCATTCTAAATGCAGGGTGCTGGAATATTCATCTTTTCTAAAATATGACATGGCATTCACATTTACTGATCAAATTCTGACCCATTTATTATGGGCATTTTACAATTTGAGAGAATGGAGGAGGATTGTTCACTTCAGTGCTATAACAAAACACTTTTTACATCCGAGACTTTCATAAAGCAAAATTTTACATAGAAACATCCTTTTTATCATATAGTGTATCAAAATTTATTTTTGATGTCTGTCATTTGGAGCGCTGTTTCATATGAACTCCAGAAGAATGCTACATGCATATCTATTCAAAGCCTGGTTGTTCTGTAGAAAGTATATTTGCCGACATTCCATCAAGATTGTTGATATCACTATCTGTTTGAACAACCAATGGGAAATGGGAGTGTTCAAGGAACCTGTTTGAAAACAATCATTATAATTGCAATTCTTCCCAAAGATATGGGAGATACAAATGGACATTCAGATTCCCTTTTGACTGGGAATAAAGAAAGAACAAAGATTTCCAAGAATAATACAAACATGCTGGAAGTCAAAATATTTTTCTGATCTTGTATGTCCTGATTATTTGATCTGAAGAGCATATATGGCTACATTCAACATAAACTACCCTGTATTCTTTCAATATTAGGTTGTAGTCTTCAAGACAATTTGCTATCTAATAACTTTTACGTAGCTTAATGGTGAGGGTAAACATATTTATTGCTAATATTAAAGTAATTTTGATAAGAAACTCCATGGATGCTTTTTTTTTAACATTGATTCTCCATTGCATATGTACATATACAAAACATATTGTGTGTTACTGTATGCACGGTCAGTGAGCTCTTCCATAATGCTTCAATTCACATCCAATGTTGGATACATGTGCAAGACATTTGAACCGAGCTGTCATATGGCTTCCACATTATGCTCGCACTCGCCAATATCTAAAGTGTACATTCTCAGAACTCTGCGTACAATTCAACCTCTGTTTATTTGGAAGAATAGGAAGTGTTCAACTCATTCAGTCTTAGTTTAGCAGAGTGTGCGATTTTCTGTTTTTACAGAGTGGAGTGATTCTTTGTTCTGGAGGCAAACTTTAGAAGAAGAAGAAAGAAAAAAATTCCAAGAAGTCCAAATGAATCTATCAAACCTAAAAAAATGCACGTATGGTATTGATTGTTATTGTTTTGACAGGACCCTTACAAAAATTTACCATAGTAGCCATAGTTTTGCAAAAAAAAAAAAAAAAAGGAATATAATATAAATAACTATGGAGTATAAAAAGAGAGAAATAACATTTGTTTATGGGGTTTATAAACAGTTCCTTTAATAATAGATGCTAGGCACCCATATGAAATCATGTTTTGATATGGTATACAGCAAAATCTCATTCTTTTCCCCATTGAGAAACCAAATTCATAGCAGCAACAGTGTGATCCTGTGCTGAAGCGATGATATATGCTTCTGTAATAATAACAACATGCCACGTTATTTTGTAAATAACTACATTAACCATAATCCTGACCAGACCACCAATCAGATGAGTCACTGTTACCATAGAAACTGAAATCACAGCAAAAGAACTCCTGCAACAACCAACTGCTCCCATGAAGCACTGTGACTGAATCAGACAGGTCTTCCTACAGTCTCAAACTACATACATTTTTATCTGTATCCAAATATTTTGTAATAATCGATTACTTTAAACTTTTTTATATTGTATAGTTTATTTTATTTTTATATTATACACAAGATTTAATGGGTTTAAAAGGTTTATTCTCTCCTAAAATATCCAATATTCCCTATTTTCAATATTTTTGACTTCAAAAATCAAGATGAATCACATGAAAATATTGTGATTCTCATATATGGGTGGTTTGTTTTATGACCTGTATAACAATTTAAAAAGTCCCCATGAGGGGAAAAAAACTGCTTGTATACAACAATGAGAATGTTATAAAGTCTTGTGTATTATTAAATCCCAGACGTTCTCAGCATTTGCACTTACCAGATAACAGCCGAACACAAAGTTCAAATCTAACTAACAGTAGGAATGAAAAGAAATTGGAAAAACCCTTAACTTTGAAATGCTGATCATCGCAAAGCCTTAATAAGCCATGTCATATTGCCAGCCGTTGCCCAAAATGCTCAAGAGACTTCCACTTTCTACTCCATTTCTTTTCATTCGTCTTAGAACTACGTCATTTAAACCATCTACAAGCTTATTCCTGTTAAACAACCCGTTTGGAATCGTGAACCAATGGAGTTTGTGGTTTTTCTGTTAAAAGTAATGAAATAATGGTCGCTGGCCGAGGGATGTAACGGAAGAGAGCAGGGAAGGCAAAACGAGTCAGTGAGTCACATCCAAAAGGCTGTTCATATTAAATGGTGTCTATAATGGAGGCTCTGGGTGCCATGAGGTAATGCTTTCTGCTTGTAACAAGAGTTCTGAAGGTTGGGAATTTGGAAATAATAAAGAGAGGGAGGAAGGGAGAACAAGTCACCTTTCCATACTGACAGTCGCATACAGTGTCTGTTAGGAGCTCGCCAATAACAGCAGATGAAGTCCAACAAAACTGATTAAAAATAAGTGACGATTTTCAGAGGTCCTTCTACAGTTACATTTCAACAAATAAAAGCCAACTATCGAAAGATCATATCACAAAAAAAAGCCTCAAGCTTGTAATCATGCTTCTTGCTTGTCAAAAGAATCTATAAAAAGATTTAACACAAATCCTATTTTACACTGTTCAATGAAAAGTTGCGAAGCATAACAGCACGACTGTGTCCTAGTTCCAACGTCTTTGCTCCAGTTATTATTGCTAATGGGATGTGCGGCTTTGATCATTGGCTCTTGTGATCAGGAACAACACACTAGAGCTGCTGTTCTAAACTAGTGGGTCATGAGGAGCCAGGATGACAAAATAAACCAGCTTATCAACTTTTAAAAAGGGAGGAGGCACATTTCCCTTGTCCTTTGTTGTTGACATCAAAGGAAATTGGGTAGAAGCTGCCTGAATAGCATGACATCCTCAAAAACTACACAAGGTGAACAAAAACAGGAGCCAGACTGCGTAACATTCACTTTCAAAGAGGATGGACTTGGAAAGTGCACAGTGTGGTGAATTACTGAAACAATTACATTCAAGAGAAATTCTGAAACTCTATCAAGTCAAAGTAGAGTCAAATAAAATGTTTCTAAATTACATACACAGTTCTGTTTACGGTTCAGGATTTCACCGTCAAGTTTCTGGTTTATTTTATTTTTTTTATAGAGGAAGGAGGCATTAAATTGATCAAAATGAAAGCAAAGACATTTATAATGTTAAAAAAAATGTCTATTTCAAAAAAATTCTGTTCGTCTGAACTTTCTATTCATAAAGAATCCTGAAAAAAATGCATCACAGTTTCCACAAAAATATAAAGTTTTCAACATTGATAATGATAAGAAATGTTTCTTGAGCAGCAAATCAGCATTTTAGAATAATTTCTGAAGGATCATGTGACACTGAAGACTGGAGTAATGATGCTGAAAAGTTTACACGAGAACCTGAATTATGGTAAATAGTCCAACAATAGTATTCACCTTTGAAAAACATGAACAAAAAAATATGAAATCAACTAGACTTGACATGCACAGTCCACTGAGTGATCCGTATGTGGAACCAAGTTCACATTTTGTAATCATGCATTCGAAGGAGAACATGTTTCTGGCTGGCAAACGATAATAAAGAAAGGTACAGCAACACAATGCCAAAGTAAAACCTTTTCCTTCAGCAAACCAATGCGTCCAAACCTCAGAATCTTTGTGGGTTTGTCATAATAATTTCCTAGTTAGGAAACAATGTGAACCAACTTCTTAAACAGACTGATGAAATCCAGCCTTCGATGCCAAAATTATAAAAGTACAAAGATAACATTCCATTCTTAACCTCTTCCTCGGTCAGCCAGACAACTGACATTGCTTTAGATGTAGCAGAGATGCTTAAAAAAAGTGTTATTGTATCTCATTACTAAAGTATTCTTCACACATGGTAAGCATTTGCACTATTTATAAGTCATTATTTGATGGTAGTCCTTCCAAACCATCATACAACTGATTTCATCTCACAAAATTATACTACCTAGTCTTGGGACAGCACAAGTTGCTTCATACAAGTCTTCCAGAGTACAGTAACAGCCTCAATATGCACAATTCATTAATACTTGCAAAGAAGAGTTACGTCAGGGCCATATTTGCCCATACATTCTCGACTACAGACTTCCACTCCATTAGAAGCATCCATTACAAGACTGTACAGTCCAGTATATGAGCTGCAGCTGTCTAATAAAGTCTCAACATCAGCCAGACCCTCTGGCTAAACCACTGACAAGAGGAAATATTAAAAGACATACATGTCTTTTTCATGGCATCGGTTTTCAAAGTGTACGTGTGAGGTCCTGTAATGGATCAAATTACATCCTTATGAAAAATCAAGGCGAATTTCCTTAAGACTAACCTCATTCCATTCACGTCTAGTTAAACTATGCTTCTTGTCCATTCACAGCAGAACACAGAAACAAATAGATGTTTATTGTTCTTTGTGAGATGCAGTAAATACGGTTCACATTCATAGAAACTTGAAAGCTAAAAAAAAAAAAAAAAGGACAGCAATTTCAAAGTTTAGACTAAAAAACTCAGTCAGTGACAATCACCACACTCTAAAAAAACGCTAAGTTGTTTCAAATCCAACTTTGGGTCAAATATGGAATACATTTATTAAATTACATTTAATAAAGAAATTTAACCCAACAGCTGGGTTAGTCCATATTTGACCCAAAGATGGGCTGAAACAACCTAGCATTTTGTAATCTTCAATTAAAGAGTAAAAAAAAAAAAAACAGCATTTCATTTACATAAAAATTTGGTTTTTTACAAAAATGTAAAATATATATATATATTTTAAATAAAGCAATTTAAAAACACTTAATTGAACAAATACCAACTAAAGGCATGTATGCATTGATGCAATTTATTTCAATGTCTTTGATTATGTTTCTTAATGTTCTTTGCATTGCACTAATCAATAAAAAAATTATTGTGCTAAAATGTTTCTGTTAATTAATTACAAACCAACATCTACTCTGTATATTTTCAAAATGTCATAAAAAGTATAAGGGTGCATTATGTTTTTTTTTTTTTTGCACAGGCCAAACTAAAGTCTACAATCCTGCAAGGTCAAATGTGTAAAATCCAAATAAGCATAGTAAGCTAGCTGGAACTGACTTCTTTTTATTACATTATTTTTGCACGGTATGTATACATTTGTGCAGGTGTTCTGTCATTTTCTGTAACTTGAACATCTACTTGCGGGTACAATAACTTTTAAAGTTATCATCAGAAGCAGTGCGGTAGACCTGTGGTGGAGTTTCATGATGTCACAGGTCCATAATAGAGGTTTATAAGTTTTCAACCGCAACCGTAATGTTTGAGAAAGTGAAAATTAAAACTCTTAAGTAGTAAAGAGTACAATTTCAAGTCATACGATGAGTCTCTAACAATGCAGTCGACACAGAAATCTCTTCAAACGTGCAACAGGAATTCAACGACAGGTGTACTATCCATCATTTTGCTGTCACTATTAAAACAAATTAACAACATTAAAACACATAAGGCACACAACTCAAGAGAACACTGAAAATGTACTAAAGAAATAGTTAAGCCAAAAATTAAAACTGGCTGAAAATGTACTCACCCTCAGGCCGTTCAAGATGTAGATTCGTTTTTTTTCTTCATCAGAACAGATTTAGAGAAATATAGCATAAAATCATTTTCTCACCAGTGGATCCTCCACAGTGAATGGGTGCCGTTAGAATAAGAGTCCAAACAGCAGATTAAAACATCACAGTAATCCCCATAATTTGGGGTAAATTAAAAAAGTCTGGGAAAAAATTGATTTGTTTCTTACAAATATTTCTCTTCACAAGACTTTAATTGATGGACTGTAGATTTTTCATTGATTAAGGTGATGTTTTTAATCAGCAGTTTGGACTCTCATTCTGATGGCACCCATTCACTGCAGAGGATCCTTTGGTGAGCAAGTGATGTAATGCTACATTTCTCCAAATCTATTTTATGAAAAAACAAACTTGTTTACATCTTTATGGCCTGATGGTAAAGAGTCCATTTTCATCAAGTTTTTATTTTTGGGTGAATTTCTCTTTTAAACAGACACTGGAAACTAGACAAAAGAACGAACAAGACAAAAAATTTTGGACTGGGGCTTTATTGATTTAATTTGTTAAGATGCTACATAGTCCAACAAAGATGGGGTTTCTTTATATACCATTATAGACTACTTGACTAGGAATATCAACCTTAATTATCATCTTAGACTCATTTATTTATTTATATACATACGAAATGGTCACCTTCATGTTTACATCATATGTGAAGGTTTGGGGCACTATAATAAGGTCTAGGTATAATTACAAGCCAGCTGATTGGCTGATAGGTCCCCAAATCCCTCCCTCTCCATGGCAATCAAACTCCTTCGTGAACTATACATAAACTGCAGTCCAAAAATCACTATACCCTGAACATCTCCTGAAGTTTTGTCGTTTGACAATACTGTAAGCTCCTCTGTTCTTCGAAATCCAATATCAGCCAAAGGTACTCAACTGAAACAAAAGCTTCTCAAGGAGGGGGGGCAGAAGAGAAACATTAAAGAAAAAGACACCGCCCACAACACCAAACTATGACACAAATACATATCAGGTCACAAAATGGTCCCCTGTAGGAAGAGTCTCTTTTGTGATATAATTTAGGCAAATTCACAAAGATCAGACCGTTGTGCATGGGAAGATGACATTCTTTATATGTAGTGCATTTTTATTACAAACAGTTCTGTGCAATAAAAGCTTTATTCATAACTTAAATCCAGACAAAACAACTAAATTAACATCAGAGGACAGCAAAGAAACAGAGGGCTCAGGAAAACAGTGCAGAAATGTCAGGAGTGTATTTTAATGCCATATGCTGTGAGATAAACCAGTGTTGTGTACATTTCAGACCACCGACAAGGCATATTGAAGCCATGCATTTATCTGGAAATGAGGTGTAGGCTTGGCATGGCTAAAATACAGGTTACAATACTCACATGTGTCAGTTTTTAAGGGAATAGTTGGCTCAAGAATCAACATTTTGTCACCGTTTAATCCCTGTCATGTTGTTCCAACCTCATTTTATTCACTTGAAACCCAAAAGGAGATGCCACGCAGAATGTCCAAGCTGTTCTTTTCCATAAAAGTAAATGGGGATTTATCTTGAAAAGAACAAGAAAGCAAAAAAAACATAAATGTGATCCAGACAACATCTGCACTATATGCTGAAGTCATATGATAGCAGATATTTTCCACTAGTAACCTTACCTAGGAGCTCTAAAATGTTAATGTATCATTATTTCATATAGTCTGCCAACATAGAATATCATGCAAACCCCAACTATTCATATGGCTTCAGACAACTTGGAATACAGCGCAAAAGATGTTTGGACGAGTTTTATAATACCTGCATGGTGCTTCTTCATCACCATCTACTTTCCTCGGTATGGAGGAAAAGCAAATCTTTGTGTTTCACAAAAAAGAGCTGGAACAACATGAACATTATGACAAAATGTTAAAGTTTGGGTTAACTATACCTTTAACTACTTTTTTGTTCTTTTTTTTTAGTGGGTAAAGTGTTTATGGACCTGTAAACTCTCCTCGTGGCATCTTCAGACAGAAAGTTCATAGGGAGAGAGACCTTCAACAAGTTGCATGTACATGGTGCATCAAAAGTATGCTTAGCAGCTGCACTATTACTGTATATAATGACTTGATCAATAAATTAACTCTGGTCTACAGGCAGCAAAACGGAAACAGAGGTGCCTGAAAAGGATATTTCACCTATGGAGCAGCTTAATAAAATATAAAGTCCTTTTTTTGCTCTCAACAGAGCCATGCATTCAAGCGCATATCCCTTACCAAAAGAAATCGACAATAATGAAAGGTGATTCTGATTCTGACAGGGAACTTGTTTTGTGCAAAGCTTCATCGAAAGTGTGGGTTTCAAAAAGCGTCAGCCCTGTGCCTTACCGACATACACAGCAGTTCAGAGAAATGTTGTTTCAAATGGTTTTTGGAGCAAATAATGTTTTCGGTTTCACCAACACTTTCCCAGTAACAGCAGATTGAAAGATCAGTCATTAACAATACATCTCCTCGCTTTTTTAATTAAAGATGTTTGAATCCCAAAAGAATCCAATTGTGACCCAAGCCACTATGGGTGGTTTTGGCATTTGGATGTCAATTGGTGGCTGATTGCAAGTGAACATATGTGTGAAACGGTGATAAAAACATGGATATTTAGTGACATTATCTGATTCGCCGAGGAACTATATGTTGAATCATAGTACGTGCTGCTGGTACTCAAACATATCAGTCGGACTGAACGGAGGAGGATGGAAGATATAAAATGCATGCTATTTAAACAACCGTGTGACTAGGGAAAAACCAGAAGGCTCGTTTTATCATTAACCTGAAGAGGGATTGAAAATATACAGGCTGAACTTCAGTGAACTGCTGCTTTAATGCAGGAAGTCTGCATATGCATAAATTAAATGCACATGTGACGCATTTCAAAGACGTTTAGCATTTGTATACAGACTCAATTAGCTTTTGACCCACTGAGAGAAAAAAAAGTGATAAAACAACATTCACTCTACCACAACTCAATCGCACATCTGGTGTTAGAAAATCCCTACAACATTTTTAGTGTTAAAATCTATGACATTTGTTATCTATTTGTACTTGCATCAGAAAAAATTAAGGAACAGGGGCCAGAATGATTTCACAATTTTGAGGCAAGAGCTGTGTCAGATTATTATTAGTTTGATGATTTTTTTCTTTGCACATAACATGATGAAATTCCTTGATCTCTTTATTAATTTTACACACCTCACTAATCCAAAACTACCCAAATGATATGGTACTCGGATTAAACGAATTCTGCATTGGTTACTTTTCTGGTTTGTTTTTGTTACATCCGCAATGCATGCTTGCAGTGATCCCCTCTTGGAATTTACAAGGCCAACTTGCCTACGATGACACCCACGACAAAAAACAGCACAATTAGAGCGATCACCCTGGTGCTCAGCCCCTCCTCCTTCACTCTCATCGCTGGAGATGAGTGCGGAGCGGACATTACTGTGCTCTTCCTCATCCGCAGACCATCATCTTCCTGCTGGGGAGGCGATATAGAGGGGAAGTGGAGAGAGAAATGAAGATAGTTAGATGACAGAAATAAATTGGCCCTGTGCTGGTCTCAATAAACAAGGAGCAGTAATGGTCCCCAGGTGCAGGTTATCTTCAGTTCTGTCTCTCAAATGTTTAAACACTATGGTGAATGAGCACATAAGTCATGTGGTCGATCAGTATGTGTTGTTCACTGGCAGATACTTATTGTCAATACCTAGAGAGCAGGATGGCAGATATTAATAGTGCATTTCTTAAAGGCAGCCTGAACACTGACAAACGGCAAAGTTGTCGTGAAAAACCTAAAATACCGTTTTTGGCACAAGTAATAACCACTTTAAAGATAAGACAAAATGATGTCTGTAATTAGATTTAAGACGGCATCTAGAGAAAGTGCAACCTTAAAGCACATTATAAAACGTATTTATTTTTTTGACTTTTTATCATTTTTATTGTGTCTAAAATCAAGTTAGGTAATGAAGTGATCATACAAGAATTGGCCGAAAAGCATCTGTGTGTAAAACCCACATTTAACTTCTCTTTCCAGTCATGTGTATTGTGAAAAGCTCTATACAAATAAGTTTGAATTGATTTATTTGAAGTATACTTAATATAAATTCAATTCTGTTCTATACACTATCATTCAAAAGTTTCACTGAAGACTGGAGTGATGGCAGCTGGACATTCAGCTTTGCACCACAGAAATTAAATTACAGTTTAAAATATATTAAAATAGAAAAAGACAAATTCAGCCTCTGTGAGCATTACGAGACGAGACATTAAAAACTGTTACCAACCCTAGTCTTCTAAACTGTAGTGTATATAACGTAATATTACTCGGACAATTGAAAATAGAAAACAAGAATCTGATGTTTTATGACTACTGCTGCTGACATTTGTGAGAATGCAATCAGCAATTATGCTCACCCTGATCTGTTTGTTCTCCTCTCGTAGCCGCTGCACCTCCGTCTGCAGTCTTTTACATTCCTCCATGATCTTCTTCACCTCTCCATCATCCAGACTGACCATGGACTTCATGGACAATGTGGATGATTCCGACTTTGATAGACTGGAGGATATCTTATTGCTTTCCATTTCATGCTGTGGCCACAATCAGGTTTACACGCGCGCACACACACACACACACACAGAGAGAGAACGAATCATGAGCAAATGCATCCAAAAAAAGAGTCAAGAATCTGTTTTGCTTATTAGTTTTAGATGAGGACGCCAGGCCTGCTGTCATTGTCTTTTCACACACTGCCTAGAGCTCAGTGCTAACATGAGCAAGAACATGAAAACCCATCCACTCACTGTTTTCTCATTTTCAGAGGGCATCTCAAAGACACATCTCAGCTTGGAGTCCATCAGATCCTCGGGCTTGGCGTCCTTCCACTGCATGAGAGAAGAACAACATATGTAAACACATGCATACATATGATTATGCACCAAATAAACACCTCATGAGCGGTCCACAAACCCTAGCGACCTGCTTACATACACAGAAGTTTTAGGCTCATGAAGATTTCCCAAAAGAAATGTAGCTTATAGAAAAAGTACAACAGCATATTGAAAAAAGAAAATATCAATCTCTGAATAATTGTAAATGCTCAATCTGCTTCAGTGTTTGAGTGCTACGTATTTCTCATGCAGAAGCTTCTCCACACACAAACTGAGCCAACTGTGAAAGTTAGCTGCATTAAATTGCACATTGAGAGAGTGTTACAAATCAGTTATTTGTGAGGTTTCATTGTAGTTATATCTTAGAAGGTATAAACCTGGGTAGGCAGCAGGCAGAGAGGCAGTCGGTTAGTTTTGGAGCCATCAACAGGAATGGTGGAAATAGCTCAGGACAGCGAATAAGTAGCCAGAACTCTGCTCTACATTCTCTCTCCGCTTCTCCATTCCTGACGTTTTCATAACCTATTTATCGTTGCATCTTTACATGCATTCACATTTTCAGCACGCTCTGTTTAGGGCGTCATTCAGAAAGCTCCTAAAGAGTTATGAACATGAGATATGGATCGTAGTTTGGGCCCCAACAAGTGTCGCTGGAGTTATGTTACACTTATTTGTATTACTTGAACAGCAATCTCACACTAATTGTATCATATGGTGTTGCTCTATGCTGAGGGTTATCGTAATATTATTGCTTACTGGCACTGCAGCACAATCTCTATGAAGCTTTTATATTGAAACACTAAAATATTGCAAAATACATTTTAATGACCAGTAATGTTATTGTTCTGTTAACTGAAAAAAAAAAAAAAAAAAAAAAAAAAAAAAAAAATGAAAATACATTAACACACGAATATTAGATGAAAATGTAAACTTAAAAACAAACAAAAATAAGATATGTTGTCTTGGAAGCTAACTAAAAGAAGTACTAATATTATTAAACCTGAAATGAAAATCAAATAAAGCAAAAAAAAAAAAATAAATAATAAAAATGTAGTAATAAAATGTAATAATAAAAAATAAACATAAAATGACTCGAGCATAAACAAAAATTTTACTTTCATTTAGCAGTTTCAAAATATATTTTGGACCAATTATAATCAGCAATGGTTTTATAATCCATTAAATATACAGGCTCCATAGTGTTAATAAAAAGGAGCACATGCGACTAAAAGCCGATGTTTCTGAACAAGTGAACGAGTGTAAAGCTTGAGAAAGCAGGTGGCATGGATCAGTACTCACCACTCCCTCAGTGTCCGTCATGTCAGGTGGAGCCAGCAGAGACTGTACCATGAACTTGTGTTTGCTTTTCTCATTCGGATCATAATCGAATGGTTGCAGCATCACTGTAGATAAACAAACACAAGAACATAAATACATACTGAACAATTCATTTAGCATTTCCCAGATTTTTTATTAACAGGATAGTCAAAAGAGGACAGGAAATAATGGGTGGATGGAGGAGGAACCGATTTGGGAAATGAGCCAGATTCAAACCTGCATGAGAACCAAAAGCTAGGCCATGGCTCCAACACAATCTCTGCATTTTAAGGAATAAGAAAACTGTAAAACTGCATGCTATTAGTATTAGTAGGAGACAAAGGCGTCTGAGCAGTCCAAATGTGATAAAATACTTGGGTGTCAAGCATTCATGTTTCACAGAAAATGATTTAGTTATTCATTGCATCTAATCCCACTACAAACATTGCTGATAAAAACTTCAGTGAGCCCAGAAGGCCAATTTTTCTTACAGCTTCTAAACAGTGTTTTTCACGTTAATAATTACACATTCAGCCTTTAACTCAAACCAGGTGTCGGTGTGAGGAAGTTCACGTCTACAACAGCACCATCCAAACGGCCATGTTTATTTGATGTCATTCCAATGAACAAAAGCTAATTTACAGCTTTTACCATGATTTCTTACACCTGGCATGCGAGGGCTCTGGCACGGTTGAAAATGGTATTAAAAGGCTGAATTCACCCCCAACACCCTTTTTAAGAGAGACAATTCAGATTCAAAAGTGTATTTTTTTAACATTGGGGGTGAATGTCTGTGTGATTTTGGAAAACTGCTGCTTAGTTTCATTAAAAACTAATGATCTCTTAATTTCAAAGCATCTCTTAGATGTGGCTACTACTGCAGGGCACACAGAAGGTGCATGCCAACTCCCCTGCAAGTTAAAAACCTCACTCTGGTTTTGTGTGCCATTATGGCAGTCAAGCACCATTGACATTGGGAATGTACGGTTTTGTCAGCCCCAATCTTCCCGCCTACACTTGAAAGAACAGTGTTTCACAGTATTTTACAATATTAGTGTTTTACAGTATTTAATGCTGCTTTGGGTGCACATAAGAAACTTCTTTAAAAAAACTAAAGAAAAAAAACCAACAAATTGTTCCAAGTCCAAACTGTTGCACTGCAGAGTAGATGGCGTAATATGTACATCACAATCCAAATGACAAAAACCTTAATGTTTAGACTGAAACAATTATATGCAATTAGATCTCAAACCACATGCGAATATGAAAAACAGATTTACTGTTTTTTATCTAATGTTCAGACTACAAATAACTGATTAGACTTGAGTTGGACAAACCAAAAAATCTCATTTTTGCTGCCTGTCTAAACAAAGCCGGAGACTATATAGTCTAAGAATGAAGCGTTTTTGTTCTGAACAATAAAATGGACGGCTCCATGCTGACTGTGATTGACAGTTCTTTCTGGCAGTTCAGTAATGACACAATCCAACAGGAGGAAGGCAGAGATTTAATGCTGATTAAAGGAGGAGAGCATTCCTTCTTTAACAAAGAACATCTTTATGTCATGCTTAAATGTGCAAAATATGGAAAAGGTTAGCCTGAAGATGGTTGAAAAATTACAAGAAACACAAAAGATAAAAACAACAACCAATGCAATCTATTTAGAATGAATCTGATTGTGTTTGGCCATTTTAATGTGATTGACCTGATAAACATCAACTAGGGTTGCATGATTAATCGCGATTGTGCACACATTTAGCCAGTAAAGCCAGTTCTGTGATTAGCAGTAAATCTCCTTCACTTGCTTTCAGGTGGAAAAGCATTTACTACACAGAGCCGTAGTTATCTGACAAGCTATGCAAAATCATGTTCGTAATCGCAGGCGATATAATTGTAGGATATGAAATCAACTAAATCGTTGGCAGCTGTTTGCGTATCTTTTTAGTGAACTATGGCTCGGTGTAGTAAATGATGCTCCATCTGAGAGCATGTGAAAATACAACATTTAATAACATGTTTTAACTCCAAATTAATTTCATAACGTCAGTCGAGTGTTAAAAATAAATCCTTCTGTGAGATGATGTGGCTTCTTAGAATAATTAAGGGACACAATATTTCATTGCATTCTAAGCAGTTATAATGGTTATGTCGATTAGAATTTCTTTATAGATATACTTTATTATGATAAATTATAATAAGAACTCCTCAGATAAACCATATATTGCCGTAGCTGTTTTTAGGTCATGTTGAATCAATGGAAGCAGTTAAGTCTTCTGTTTATTCAGTTGTAGCGATTTCCTGGATTTCTTCTTCGGGGCATATTTGGATTTTCAGCGCGAAAGCCCTCTGGCCTTTGGATGGATATTTACTGCTGATCACTGAACCGTGCTTCACTGAAAGATACACATGACAATAGCTTCTTCTTGCCATTTAAATTCGATTAACTGTGAAGCCCTAGCAATGTATGAGCAATGTAGAAAGTTGAGAATTGTTCATGTCCTGAAAGGTCCTTCTGAATCTCCTTTTTGTTTTGAAACCACCTTTGGCACCATTTCTGTCTTTAACACAAATTTTGTGAGTTGCCTGCACATGATGTTCTTTCTTGTATTCTTAGAAGAGAACTATTTCAAATCACACTGAGCTGGTGTGGACAACAGCATAAAATGGTTTCCTGGACAATGTGAATTCAAGCGATGATAAAAACTACAACAAATCACCTGACTGCAGACAATCATTCCTCTGCATAATTAACTGGATCCCTGGAGATAAAAAGCGAACCACGCTATTAATTATGAAACATGACCTCCGATTCCCCTCGGGAAAAACGGTGAAGCTATAATAGAGAGAGGGAGAAGATGTGAGGAAATCCAGACAGCATTAATGGTTTGGAAAAACGGACGTAACATACTAAGTTCCAAAGGTTCTAAGTCACAGAAAGGTATTAACAAGTAGAATAATTGTAATATAATAATTAAAAAAATAATATAATTAGAATAAATTATAATTATGAACTTATTAGACCAACAGATAGGATTCAAATAAAATCCATCTTCAAATGTGTCAGCAGGATAAGAGTTCTGACATGTATATAATCATAAGAAATTAAATTAAAATACAATTACAATTATTACTTTATTGCAAAATGTATTAGACAGAAAAAACTAAATTGTGTCAGTCACACTAGTCAAACCTATTTTCTGTTGTAACTAGCAGCGTTACAATCACAATTACCAGTAACCCCAAATATTACTTTACATTTCGAAATTTCAGTGCAGAATTCTTTTTTTTTATTTTTTATGTTGCTGCTAGTCAAACAGTCATACAAGCATTACATAAGGGTGACATTTTTAGATGTGTCATTTAAAACACATAAGTCCTCCGACATGAACTCGACAGAAGTAGAGTTTCTGCAATCAGAACAGATTTGTGTGGGATTCAGAGCCTGAAGTTGTTGTTTATGAACTGTCAATGACAAATAACTTCAGAACCCAGACTGACAGTGATGTCTGAGAACGGATGGAGAAGAGAGGCTCATCTCACAGATCTGGATAAAAGTCAAAAGCACATTAAGTGAAATCCGTTGTGTATCTGCTGTGGTTTACACGCCATGGACGAGTTAGCCTGTCATTGATTCAAATAGCAGTCAAGAAAAATGGTGTGAGTCAGAGCTATTGTACATATTGACAGGGACCAGGCATCTCACCATGGAGAGAAATCCCAAAACACTGGAATCAACATGGAATAATGAGAGCAATTTAAGAACGTCCATTAGATTCCAAGAGGCGCTGAGATTTCAAAGGAGTTGAGTTATTAGGAAAACTCTCGAAGGTCTCAGACACCAACAACTGTTGTTACAAAAATATCTCTTGGTTATGTAAAGGCTTCGGTCATGCACAAAGAGCAGTTGGGTAATAGATATAAAGGTGCTGTATCAGAAACATTTCCTTCATTTTGCCAACCAGAGTATCTCACAGGAGATCCGTTTACGCCAATGTCTTCATTAATCTGAATGTAGTCTAACTGAAACTGGAAAAAAAAAACTTCACTTTTCATTATTTGGAATTAGATTTTAATGTGTTCATGTATATCTTTGAACTTTGCAACAAGTGTACTTTTGTATTGGTATTTGCATTGGTAAAGTTGGGGCATAGCTTTAAAGTCTTAATTTATTGTGAATAACATCAAAAAGACAAATGATTTTACCAGAGACGTTGATTGAGGTTCCAGCATCAATCACTCCGCTGTTTGGCCGCACACAGTATCGGCGCGGTGCAGTCGTCTTTACTTTAAAGCACACATTTCTGTCTGTGGGGTTAGCAAGCTTTAGGGTGGCGGTCACCACATCTGTAAATGGACCTGAGGGGAGAAAAAGAGGATATTACTGTACATTCAAAATGCACTTAAATGATTTTAGGGTGTTCAGTTCGCACTGCAATTCAGTTTCTAGGGTACACTGGGTGGTGGCTTTCCTGCAAAAATATCTCAAACTGATCAAGTGCAATATCTGCAGCCAGACTGCTCTTAATGTCCACATCGATTTACAACTCATAACCAACAAATCAAATTAGTGGCACATTACAAAGTTTAGTGATACATCAAAGGCCAAAATACCACAGTACTGTTCTCAACTCTGGCACTCGCTTTACACTGCGGCAAAGAATAAGGGTGATTTTCAGGAAAATGGAACAAACTGAATTTGTTCTGCCAAAGGCTGATGCTAATCAGTCCACATCACAGAATCAATAGATTTAAACAGAGAGTGGAGACTTGAAAACAATATGGTGACAGAGAGAGAAAACGGATTTCAAAATCTTGGGGTCAGTAAAATGTTTAATGTTTTTGAATGAAGTCTCTTGTGCTCACCAAGGCTGCATTTAGTTGATCAAAAACACAGTAAAAAAAAGTATATTCTGCAATATTATTACAATTTGAAATAACTTTTCTATTTTAATAGATTTTTTAAAAGACTGCATCATTACTGCAGTCTTCAGTGTCACATGATCCTTCAGAAATCATACTAAAATGCAGATATGCTGCTCAAGAAACACTTCTTTGTTCTTATCAGTGTTTAAAATAGTTGTGCTGCTCAATATTTGGAATGGAATCTTACTTTTTTTTAAAGGATTTTTGACCAAGAAAAAGTCCAATAGAACAGCATTTATTTGAAACAAATCTTTTGTGACAAAAAATGTCTTCTGATTAACTGAATGCATCCTTGGAAATAAAAGTATTCATTTCTTTCAGGCCAGGCTTTTGAACAGTAGTGCATTTCACACTGCATTTTAACTTAAAAGATTTTATAAAAAGATAAAAATATTTTTATCTTTGGCCTAAATATCCGTCCTTCTTTTTTTGTTACCCTGAAAGTATTTGTCTTTATACAAGGGAAATTAGTTTGGCTGTAATGCTCAGACAACTAGGGCTGCATTAACGTTCGGCCGATCATGATCGTAGCAGCACTACAGACAACTTTCAAAATAGTAAAACCAACATGACAAAGAATTGTGATAAAATCATGAATCGTGATATTTAAATAAATAAATAATCGAGATATTATATTTTTCCATATCGCCCACCCCTACATATAGTGTTGCTTTTGTAAATAAAAATGATGACTAAATATCCTCATCAACGAACCATTATCACATGATGAAAACAAGACGAGAAGCAACATAAATGCTGGTCATGTGACTATAATTAAATGTATAATGCAATATTGTTGACGAATAAAAACGAGACTAAATGTGGTTTACAAAATAAAAACTATGCTAAAATGTCTCTTCATTTAGTTGGCGAAAATGAGACAAAACAAAATGTTATAGTGTTACCTCATTTAGTCGCGTTATCATCATTTTGCACAGTATTTCTGTTTACTGTGTCTCACTTCAAGGGCTGCATCAGGTCGTACTGTGCAGATGCAGGCGACGTCACTTCCTCAAGCCCCACTCACGGCATTATTTAAGTAAGAACGTCACTAAAACGACACCTTCACACAAAGACTAGACTAAAACTAAAATTAAAACAAGCCGCCAAAAACAACTGTAGCCTAGCATCCGGCATCTTTTTGCTTGTTTCCCCTGGAAATAATTTTCGTTTTAACGTTAAATTTAATATGTATGAGAAACATACAGTATATGACGACATTAAATTGAAAGTTTTGAGTGGAAAATTATTTGGTTTCCCCTTCATGGTGCATTGGTTTCTGCTCGAACAGAAAGAGTAGATAAAATCTCTGTCCGTCAAAGATGAGTTATGGTGCCAAGATTTTGTCTCATTCACAAAGATTGCTTTTTCTTTTAATGCATTCAAGGCCACATAAAACAGAATAATTTACAACATTTTTAATTCCACGATGTGACAACATATTTCCATGAGAAACAGGATTTTCAACAAGAAGCAGGACTTTTGTGCAAGATATTAAATTTTGATTATCGATTACAAAGGTAAACAATTCAAATTGTGCCCATACATAATCACAGATACATCGAGTCATTTCTGATTCAACGTTGATTTCATACATGCTAGTTCAGTCTCAAACAGTGCCACACATCAAGTATACAACACCTCATCTGAGTTCATTCTATTAAACCAGTTAAATTATTGAGAGGCTGTGACACTTGAAACCCATAGTGAGGTGGAAAGACGCAGATGAACTAAGCGCCTTGGGCCTTTAAAACCTTAATAGAGAGACAAACATTGCACAAGACCTAACAATGGACTTGGACCTGGCCAAAAGCCTAACGCTCCAAGTCATTTCCATTCATACAGACCTATATGGAAAAACTGATACAAATAGGGTAAAAATAATTACAAAGCATGAGTCAAGCAGAAAAGGATCTTTCTTTCTTTGTATTAATTTCATTAGGTAAATCATAACGTCACCAATCAATACCAATAGCCTAAAAGGAACAAAACACTAAATTTATGAAAAAAAAAAAAAACACCCCTATATGATAAGGATAGGTATTTTGAGTATCAAATAAAAATAGAAGAAACTAAAGTGTGGAAGTATACTTACAATATCCATATGTATTATGTATGTAATTTTAATGCTATTACCTTTGAGTAGATATTTAAAGATGGCCCTCTTTAAGCATGACTGTTGAAATGAAATGGTAAACTTTAGAATAAGTCTGAATTTGAAACATTAATGAAGGATGATAAAAACTGTAGAAGTATTGTTCCTTGTTAAAGTGTTAATTTCAATATTTACTAATACACTTTTACATTTTAAAGTTACTTCTGTTAACAATAGTTAATGATATATGAACAATATTTAATTAATATTAATATTTGTATTCATTTACAATGTATGATTCAGTATGGTTTTTGTTTTTAATAGTAAAGTACTATTTTAGTTTTTGTTCAATATCCATTAAAAAATTATCAGTTGATTAATTGTTATCGGCAAGTGTGGTCCAACCTAGCTATCGGTATATCGGTATGCATTAATAAAGTAAAAAGATTTAAAAAAAAAAACTATATAAACATTTTTAAAAATTGCAGCTATTGAGTAATGCATACTTTACATAAATATTACTAAAAGCCATGTAGCCTCACTTAAGACATTCATTTTTTTTTCCTTAAGAGGATCCTCAGTTTGACCTCCAGAGTCAGACCGAGCTTTCAGAAAGTTCCAGGATATTCTGCAGACACAAAACATTTTCCTCTGAGAACCTTAAAAAAATGATTGTACACATCATTTACAGTTGAAGACGCTTTTCTGCCAAACAAGGTACTGCGGTGGAAAAGCTTCGAGCGATTTTACTTTCCTTTTGTACGGCTCGGAAAGACCCAACACATCTGTCTACAGTAATGCAGTATTCATCTGCAAGGAGAAATATTTGGCATCCACACATGTGCAGATGTGACTTGTCTTTCCAAATCGGCATTTCAACATCTGCCTCTCGTTTACACCCTGCTTTACAGCCCTAAAACATATTTATTACAGGACCATTTCATGATCATTATAATAATTCAGTTATTCAAGGTCTGAATCAATGAGCACTTATGTAACTTCACCACATAGGACAAGGTATTATTAGGCCAAAAAGGTGCAGCCCTGCTAAATCAAACAGATGTCACGGTATCTTAACAGCTTTGCCACATTACTACTACAACTGGGTCACCTTGAAATCTCAGAGGGATGAAGCCATCGTTTGTACTTCCCCAAATCACATATAATTATTTGCTGAGGCTACTTCAAGATCTCCACAGATGAGTCTCAGATTCAGACGCTTTAAATAATAAGTGGCATGCCTGGACGGTTGGGTTATTGTTACCTGAAGTTACTTGCTACTCAAGAGAATCACTGACTTTTCAATGAAGTGTATTGTGGGGGCGGAGTCTGAGGCAGGAGGCCTGGCCTAATTTAAATTTGAATGAGAAATGAAGTTGCTGTGGGTCCTTTATGGTGAACGACCGATCCTAGCAGCCGCCTCGGGTGGGAGAAAGTCATTTCCAGTGCTGAGAAATAAATGCACTGTACCTCATTTATAAAACATAAGTCTGCAACTGTACTTTGGACTACACCTAACAACTACGAATGAGATTTGAGATCTCCACAGCTTTGTTTAGAATGCCTTAATGTAAAGTTGGCTTTAAAAAAAAAAAAGTAGCTTTGATTTAGAATTTGTTTAAATCATGGCTATGAATTCAATGCTTATCTTATAATTCAATTAAATTATTTAGAATTATTTTATGCATGTATTAAATCGGGCCAAATTGAATACAAGTAACAGAAGATGCATGCCTTCAAAGAAAAATATGCATTCAGAAGGATGCATTTCTAAAAACATTTTACAACTTAATACAGTCAGCCATGAGACGTTCATGGTGCTAAGAAAAAATGCTGAGACCTAATGATGCTTGTCCAGTGTAAGGAAAATGATATACAGGGCTCCAGACAAAAACAAAAATCCACTTAAAAGATCCACTGGTTCCTTTTAAGAAACACAAAAGGTGCCAAATTATTTTAAACGCCACAGAAAAAATGTGTTTTATTGATCTATTTTAAACACCTTAACATTTCAGTCATACTTTCATGAGTTAATCATGCATCAGAGTTTTAATCCATCTTTTAGATGGTCAGGGAACTAAGGTTCACTTAAAGTGAGAATTAAACATCTTTCCCAACTTGAGAAGTATACAGTAACAAATAATTTAATATTACACAGAATCTATGCCAATATCATGGATCATAATGTCAGCATCACTTGGCCATTATATAGGAGATGTTGAATCTTTAGTTCTTCGCATTTGGTCTCATCACGTACAACAGATAAAAATACAAATAAACAATATAGCGCATATATTAAGCAAAATGGTCCTTTTTATAGTTATTTTGGATGCCAAAAGATTATTGTTCTTAACCCAAATAAAGCATTTTTTTCTTGTTTTAGGCATAAAACCTCACAGAATTACATATGATTTCTCTGAACACACGACTTATGTTATTTTGCTTTTCAAGTAAATCTATTTTTTATGGATACTATGGCTGTCACTTTTGTGAAAAAATCATTTTCGATTTTTGAGAGATAAGTGTTCATTGAATTGATTGTAAAATCAATTTTCCATGTCTAGAAAAAGACGTTTCCTTTTTCAACGTCAAATAACGGACGGACGTAAAGAGAGCGCTGGAAACACACAAGTCACCAATATTTCTTATTTATTGGCATGAAGATTTGTGCAGAATAACAAACAGCATACAGCAAAAAATATATGTGCAGAGGGGACGGCTGCCATAACAAAAGAAAAACATCAGTGCAGGCTTCAACCCGGCTGCATTAATTTATATACAAAAATCTCCAAGATTATTTTAAATAATGGTTCAATCCATTTCAAACAACTGTTCAAAAAATTTAACTTTAAATGGACTTGAGAACAGGCCATGTGTGTTTTTTTTATTGAACGTAAACAACATAGGCTAGGCGGCACTAATTAAATGCGCAAAAAAGCTAGGGCCATTACAAATTTATTGGACAGGAAAACAAGTCGATCAACATTTTCGGGGTCCAGAGCAGAGCATTTTTTTAATCACTATATGTCCAGCTGTTGAGAAGACGCACTCCGACCGCACTGATGTCTCAGGGACATTCAGGTACAGCTGCGCAAGGTGGGATTATTACTGCCAATTTTCAACCACAAAAGCTGGTCACTGTCAGCTTGCAATGGTCCTTTTCATAACTCAGAATCTCCTGTAACTACCGCGCCGCGAGACCTCCAGATGCGCGTAAACGCATCTTTACATTGACTTAACATTGAAATCATTCGCGCCAGGCGCTCTATTCGCGTTTGGTGTGAGCGCAGCATAAGAGGTCGCTTTCGACGTCACTGGGTCTTATAGGTGCGTTAAATTGCTGGTATTTTTTGTCTAGCTTTTGCAACGCATACTCAGAGGTGGGTAGAGTACCCAAAAACTTTACTCAAGTAAAAGTAAAAGTAATTCTAGAAATATTTACTCAAGTAAAAGTAAAAGTACTAGTCTTGAATAGTTACTTGAGTAAGAGTAAAAGAGTATCGGATAAAAAATCTACTCAAGTAGTTAGTTACTAGTTACTTTGGGTGATATATACGGAGCCTTTTTTTATATAGATATATAGACAAAAAATTTATGTAATGTATGTGTGTGTGTATAAATGTATATATTTCATCAGCCTTTAATCCAATTTATGTAATTTATTATAAAACCCTGTCTGTTTATTTAAGTAACAAATATAGGTATCATGCCATAACATATTTTTAATACGACTGACTTTATTTTAAATGTGAATTTAACATTGAAAGTTAATGTGATATAAATATTGCTACTAATCTTTCATTGTTCAGAAAGAGAGCAAATAACATTTACATTATTAAACATAATTTTCACTGACAGTCTAGATTTCATTCACTCTCAGAAACTACCATTAAAATCACTGAAACTGTTAACACTGTGAAATCAATATCTTAATTATAGATTCGTACACACATCTGCACTTTGTTGTTTCTGACGAGAGAATTCGGCAGAAAGAGGTATTCAGTAAGTGAGCAAATGAAGGAAGCACCGGCATTTCAGCGATGACTCATCGGAACACCTCTGATTGGCCATTGCATTCAAAAGCTCAACAGAACCGTGTGTGATTGGTTAATGCGCAGCGCTGTAAAACGCGTCTGTCTCTGGCTCAGCGCCAGCAAGCGATCACAGATCTGAATTTAGCAGCTGATGATATGACTTGCTGAACGTACTCGCACTGGTGTGATTGTATTAAAATCTTAATCGGCTATTCTTTGTCTTTTGGAAGCTGCATTCAACCTGTTATAAGCCACACGCGTACAACTAACTAATGTCACAGTGGTATCGTGTACTGTAATCGAATGTAGCCCAAGTTATTACCTGTTAAACAGTAGACAGCACACGCGTTCATCTAATAAGGATCTCCATCGCAAGCAAATAATAGCCTTTGCAGATTAGCTTTCAATTCAGTGCAGTTCCATAGCCCCGTTTTCAACGCTGCTAATATTCTTAAACGTTACAACTGTGAACCGCTTCAGAGCTCAGCGCGTGCGGCAGGGAACTGAACGACTCAATCAAACTGATTCATGAACCAATTCACTCGTTTGCCAATTGGTTTGATCAAGCCTTTGAACAGAGTTGACTCAAAAGAATGAATCATTCGCGAATGGGCATCGCTCATTGTCCAGAGAAAAGTAGACGGCGCGTTTGGAATAAACTGAAGCATTTATTGCATTAAGATAAAGTAACGAGAGGGGCGTCGCCCACAGTAACGAAGTAAAAGTACAGATTTTTCCCAAAAAATGTACTCAAGTAAGAGTATAAAGTACCCATCTTTAAATATACTCCGAAAAGTATTCGTTACCCCGAAAAATTACTCAAGTAAATGTAACGAAGTAAATGTAACTCGTTACTACCCACCTCTGCGCATACTGCACTTTCGGAATTCTTTATTTTCTTTTTCTGTTTGTTTGTGAGTTTTGTTACATCCAAAGATCACCAAAGGAAAACTAAGCAATAAAAAGGTGCAATGGTTACACAGTCATTAGCCTTCAATATCAGTGTTTATGAAAGGTTTGGCTGTTGATAAGTTGTGTGTCAGCTGTTCTTTTCAGAGTTTATTCATTAATCATCTCTAATATAAGACAAGCTTCAGACAGGAACCACTATTAAACAGTTAGCAATAAGTATTTTGACTACGAACTTAATACACTGGGGAGAACAAATGGCATTGAGAGATATCTGGCATCGATACATAACTCCTGCAGCCATGAACATGTCTAATGTCACCTCTCAAGCTGCTGCTGTGAACAGGCAGGAGAACTGCTCTCATTTTTGAAACGCCTAAACAATGAACCCAAGACCATGGCATTATAAACAATTACATTTATAACTTAAGGTTTACGAAATGCCCTGGTTAACCCGAGACAATATACAAGCTGTGTCCACTGTGTCCTGACAAATGACTACAAGAGGAAGAAAACTACAGGAGCAAAACTGATGAAAACTTTACATTTAGAGCATAATTCAGAAAACCAGCCAGTATGATATTACTTACATTTGAAATAATTATCAAAATTAACTTTTTTTGTCCATTCTGTTAGACAACATTTTGTAATAATACTTCCTTAAACAACAATACAAGTCAAGAATATTAATTTGTACTGATTTCAAAGCATATTAAAGCAAAACAGGAATGGCCCAGGGATGGGAAATTCTAGATGAGAATGTAATCAACAGTACAACAATAAAATGACAATATTTTGAAATATGACATCAACTAGTGTGTATAACATACTTGTTTTTAGCATTTAAAGTTTCAGATGGAGTCAAAGGCACTTTTACCCATTCAAAGCAAATGCATAAACTAATAAAATGTACGTCCTGATTGTAATACCAGCTACTTTGGATAAAGGCGTCATCCAAATGCATAAATGTAAATGTAAAGTTGAGCTCAATGTGCTTTCATTGAGCTCCTTAAAGGGACAGTTCACCCCAAAATTAAAATTTCTGTCATCATTTATTCATCCTCATATCTTTCCAAACCTGTATAATGTTCTTTCTTCTGTGCAACACAAAAGAAGATATTGTGAAGAATGTTGGGAACAAAACTGACAAAATAAACATATTTCTAAATATAAATAATGATCTTATTTTATGTTACACATAAAAAAATGTAAGGGTAAGTAAATGATGACAGAATTTCATTTTTGAGTTAACTATCCCTTTAAGTTGTGCATGAACAAAAGAAGATCACATGAGAATTATCAGTACAGTAATTGTATAGCAGCATTCTGATTGGCTGATTATTCTGTAAATGTGATAATGCCACCTATAATGTTCACAAACTATCTGCAAATCAGCCTGAATGGGTCATACTAGTGGAATTGGACAGCCTAACTAATAACATACCCAACAAAGACATTTGTGGAAGTGGCGGTTTGAACATGTTTTGTCTGTGCCTGAAACTATTGTTAAACCTGAAGTGTTTACAGAGGATTTATCGACTAATGGACTGGTTAATACTAGCAATTATTGACCGTTGTGGTGAATGGGAAAGCTGCATACACATTACACAATGATACTTATGTGAGTTGAGATGAAACCGATTTAGTGACTGATCTGTCATGGATTATTGAAAAATAAAAAATGTAGGGCGGGGACTTGGTTCCTTCATTAAATGTTGATTGAATTTTGAAATGTGGGTGTTGCACTCAAAAATGGAGGCAGATTAATGTGAGCTTACAGCTAAATCATGCTTAAATATGTTAAAATACAATATATACATGTATGAATTATTCACAAAATGATCAATAATATGAATTTAGAAAAAATGCCAACTTCGATAAATACTAGGCCTATGGAATAAACATACAACAATATAGCATTGGTCTGTTGTGAATAGTAATTGTTGATGCCTATACCTTTTAACCTTAAACTGGGTAAACATTAAATAGCACATGAACATACATGTATGGAGTGGACTAAAAGTCCCAAACCTTCTCATTTCAAAAGTCTGAAATGCTAATTTGAATGAAACATAAGTTGTTTTTACAAAAATCCCAATTTAAGTTATTTCACCACAGAGTGATATCCATGTCAAAATCAGCCAAAAACAATCAACTTGCCTCACCAAAAGAAGCCAAAATACATGACCCAATTATTCGGGGTTACAAATCTAAACATGAGAAGAAATTAAGCTTGACTTTGACAGCGGTCATTCAGAGAAATAATGTCAAGTAATGACACAGAAATATCACATAAAATAAAGACATACATTCTTTGTTTATAAGCTAAACCCTAACATGCAAAGTGACACCATTGCTTTCTGGAAATAACCTAATTAATAGGGTTGTAAAATTAATAGAATTTCTAATAGTGAATACAATTAGGGATGCCATAATTATGTAATCGTTCAAAGTGGCAATTAATCGTTCAAAGTCCACCTATGTTATTCGGCATGCTTAATACGCGTTTTTCTTTCTACAGGTTATCTTAAAGGGTTTTCCATTGTTTTAATATTGGTTTTAGTGTAACATTATGATAACATGCATATTTTTGCTTTATTTATTTAAAGAAGAAACCAATGCAAAGTTGACATTTGAAGCTTATATATTGATAATATTCAGTCTTGTGACTGGCTTGAA
Organism: Carassius auratus; assembly: GCF_003368295.1. Classification (NCBI taxonomy): domain Eukaryota; kingdom Metazoa; phylum Chordata; class Actinopteri; order Cypriniformes; family Cyprinidae; genus Carassius; species Carassius auratus. The sequence goes on from NC_039273.1 coordinate 4,489,580, forward strand.
GACCGGGAGGGCAAAACACCCATAGAACTGCAGCACAAGCCTATCAATTTTCCCTCTGTTTCACAGCCGCAAATATTTATTATCACCTCTCATAAAACAAATAAAACAAAGGTATGTGAGATTTACTGAATTTTACTACTTAATGCAAACTGCGTAAAAATCGAGACTTAGGTCTCTGCAGAGCAAAAGTGGGCGTTTATCACCATGTGGGTGTTTTCAAACTGCTGGGTGTTTCTGAATCATGCAATCTAAATGATCCCCCTTACCCAACCCCACCCCTAAACCTAACGTCACTATTGCATCAACCAATCAAGTATCATGGTGTAAAAACACCTTGATCTTGTAACTCCCATTACTTTCCTGCAGAGACCTATACTTGTAAAAATCCCAAATCCCTCCAGGTGGGCGTTCCAATGAGTGAGTGACGTCATGTCAATACTTTCAATAGAAAGCAATAAAAGTTTTTCAGTTAAGAGTGTTTTCAGCTTGTTTATTTTCATATCATATCAAATTAAAATGGTTCTTGGTATAAACCATTCAATGGAAACTGTAATAACCGTAATAATCGCAATTACCGTTTAAAGAGAATAATCGACTATTCTTAGTTTGTCATAATCGTGCAACCCTACCTCATAATAAACCACAAAAAAAAAAAAAAAAAAATTATAAGCGACTCTATTTAAAAATGTAATGTAAAGTCGCTAATAATAAGCGGACCTAGCAACACCGGTTGCACCGCTTCATACAAACCGAATTACAGAGCCTGTATGTAAGGCCTAAAACAGGCTAGCTCTAGCTAACGTGCCTGTCAGTCTTCTGCTAAACCCAGTGAGCACTTGATTTACCCTTTGCTCTTTGACATGAAGGACATTTGATGTCATTCAAAGAAGAGTCTGGAGTCGAAAACGATTCACCATTACGGCGCTGCGCCATAATTATTATGATTAAGTTACAAGGTCTGAGGCCTGTCAGAAACGCCATCTCACCGCCTCCTGCTGCCCTTAACCCCTATATAAACACGTCGGCCGACCCTCCCTTTTTGTGCCGGGCGTTAGAGCCGCTAGTTCACGGCCGTGTCGGTCTCTCAGCTCACCTCGAAACCTCAGTTCGTGCTGCGGTTCTAGAAGCAGGACCTGCTCTTGCCTGGCCATCTCCCACTGCGCTTCAAACGAGTCGACTGCTGCGCTGACGTCCGCTCGAACTGAAGGTGACGGGCTTAACGGCTGAGGCTGTCGATGAGGACTTCTGTTACATTTATTGAAATAAAAACTCCACAAGGCAGTGGAAATAGCTCAGTGTTACCCGATCCACCAGCGACTGTTGTGATGCAGCAGGAAGAGAGGCTGGCTGTGACGTCACTGCCCCTGCAGTATGCACTGAGTAGTGGCGACTGATGTGAGCAGAAGGGTGTAGAATGAGGGTGAGGGTGGGCGTGGTCTTTATGGCTCATGTTATGGTAACTTTGCAGTAGTATATTCACATATTTGCATAATATATTAACATACCATGACGACTAAAGAAACTGCTTATATTTTGCAGTTTTAAAATAATTGTTTTTATTATTATATTAATATTAGGTTATATATTAAAACTATTAAATATAGTTTTTAATTATAACATAATATAGCCTGATAAAAATACATAACATTATAAATAATTTTTTCCAATTTCTTAAATCTAAAAATAAAATAAATAGACAAATAGAAAATCGAATATACAAATATAAAAAATTATATACAAATGTATATATTTTATTATATAATTATTTCATTTAATATATAATTATTTCTTATTGATTAACCTTTTATTTAAAATATACAGAATATTTGATCTAATAAATAAATAAATAAACAGCAAAATGTTTATAAGGTAACTGAAAATAATGAAATTATTTGTATTATATACTTACAGTACATAACTGTAAGTATATTACAATATAATATTGAATTATATTGTATTAATCAAAACAGTTATAATTATATTAATATAATTATACATATATAAGCATAAACATAATAGTAATAATAATAAGAGACATGGGGTATTTGTAAAAATAATTTGTCACTTCAAAAAAGTTTAAAGGTAACTAAAAATAGTGAAATATTTAAAAGAATTCATGTTATTTGTGAACTACCCCCAAAAAGTTGGACTTGTATGTAGATTTGAGAATGATTATAGACTTTGCTTAATCAAGAAATGCTTAATCATAATCGGTCGTATTCATAAAACACTAAATTGAAAATCTGTTCCTCAAAAGCAGTGAAGTAATCCAATGGAATATCTGGCAATCTAAGAATTGACATGACTGACATAATCCTCAGACAAGTTTCTAGATCACATTGTTACATGTAGTTGAATTTAAGTGAGTTAATTTATGCTCAGCTTGACAGTTGAACACTACTCTTAGAGGGACACTTTATTTTCCTCAGCACAATTAAAAGATCAGCAGGGACCCCCTGCCAAAGGAGACACATTCCACAAGTGTCATATTTATATATCTAGCCTATCGGCCAGATCCGGAGGAATTTCACCACTCCAAACAGCAGACAGACATTTTTTAATTTTATTTTTAACTAGAATAATTAGTAACTTGTCTCAGGCGAGATATAACCCAGTAAACCTCAATGTGCATGTCGATTACATAACATTAATAAAAATTAAAAACTGATGTTGTATACTTTTATTACTAATAAAGAGCTCAACATTTCCCTTTAGCACATTCACAAATGAACAAATAATATGTTATTTTCAAGCCTTCTTTGCATGACAAAATAACAAAAGAGAAAAGCTAAATTGCAAAAACACTTAACGATTAGTATATACTGAATTACAATGGTAAGTAGTGGTAAAGTAAGACATTTCCTGAAAGACTACATGTCAATTAATTTACACAATTCATCCAATGTGTGGTTATATACAAGGATGTAAAGTACATAAGCAGAATTTCACAACTTTCTTAGGGCCAGCCCAAGACTGTTGCAATTGTTCTTCAACCTAAACACCACTGCAAATCACACCAAACAGCATATTATACTGTCTGACTCAAGTGCAGCATGATGTTCCATTCAAAATCATTAATGCAAAGCCTGTGCTCCCTAGCAAGAGGACAAGCAATTCAGCAAGTCCTTTTCAATTGGCTAAGAAGAACTTCAACTGGACTAAATGAGACGTTTGGTCTAGCTGTGGATCACAGGCTTTGTACAAGACAAAAAAAAATGGTTACTCAACAACATTTAAAGCTAGTAATGCATTTCCTTACATTGTAATGACATTAGATTCGTTTCCTTCTCCAATTAGTTTGACATGACAGAAAACAAATAGAAAAAGTTTACGATTCTGGTTTTGAGTGAAAGACACTTTTACTTAGCGTTAAGGTAAATTACAGTCATTTGAAGAATCAATTTGAATGGTTTTCTCTGTGTAAGCATCAATAGTAATGGATTAGGACTGCAAATTTTCAAGTAATTTGAACTAGGGCAAAACACACATGGCAATTCTGAAAAAGCGTGATTTTTCCTTTAAGTATTGTCCCAAGTAATCCCTTTTTTCCATTTAACAAGCACTGCCTTCTAAAGGAAAATATTGTTGTGCTAAAACTCATGGATTAACTACAATTATTGTAATAAGTCTATAAATCTCTCTGGTATTAGTACTGACAGCACACATTTTGGAGGGAAAACGCATTATTATTGCACTTGTGAATTCTTGACAACATCATGGTGCATTGGCATTAATGCAAAAAAAAATTACAGGATAAAGGACGGGAAATGAAACTCAAGGCTTTGACAATGCCCATAATATTCATTCTGATTCACTAAACACATTCTATGACTCCTTTATAACAATATAAAGTGTCAAAACCATATGTAGTAATATTCGTGACAAACTTTTAAAGTACCATCATAAGACAAACTACAGAAGCCACATACTAACTTCTAAAAATGTCAGAGATGCTGTCACGTGTTATACTGATTTGCATGTAGATGAAACACATTTTAACCACATTTTATCCCTAAAACTTTGTCACTGTGGATATGCAGTTAAGGAATCATAACATATTTGTTCTATATTCACATATAAGACACAATTGTCAAAGATAGAGTTAAATGTTGGTTGAATAAGCCTCAATGTGAATTCTACATGATGTAAAGAAAAAGAGCCACTCAATCACATAATGGTCTTGAACGAATAGTGTGTACATTAATCCAAATCTTTTAAATGTAAGTTTCTCAGAAGACTTTTTCTGTCAAATTAAGTGCATTTCTTCATCAAAACTGACGTTAGAGCTTTTACTTGTTGTTCTTCAACATCTGAACCAAGTCTAGTTTCCACATATGCTTCTTTTTTTCTCCCTGTCCAGATAGTAAAAAAACATGTTGGATGTGCAGGCCAGCAAATAAAAAACAGCAGGGTTTTCGAAGAGATCAACTGCCAATTAACACAAATGGTTAAAATGCAATTTCAGAAAGTATTCGGGCATAATGTACACTTCACAAAGTCCTGGATTAAAGCCTAAATCGCACAACTTCATGAACAGAATTCCAGCATTTGGCACCTTCCCACTAACAATACATTTCTGATATGGAAAACATGTGAACAGTGGGAAAAGTTATCAAATCTAACACTTTGAACCTGCTATTCTTGTCAACGTTCTAGAAGGCTGGCCAACTTTATCTCAAAGTGTGAGGGCTGAACTTCTCTAACGCTACAATTTTACACTGTAAGTGGTAACAATGGTCAGACATTTACCAGCAAACATAAAAGTCCATTTTAAATGCTTGATAATACTAGAAAAGGCTGTAGATAAGAATGTGGCAACCCAGAATGTAGCTAATTGGAGCGAAGACTGTTACTTCTGTTATCTCCACTCGCAAACAGATTAAATACGCAGAAGATTTTGTTGAACTCACACATGCTGCCATCATCACCATCACTGACCTATTGAACTGCTACTACAAGATGCAACTCCTAATATGTCACAAAAAAGATTTGGCACATTCTTCATATTTTACTTATAAACTTATCTCAAGATAGGGCTGCTAGCTATGGCTCAGACAACTCTTGCTAACCAAAACAATCCCAGAGAAATTTCGATTTATACTTTTAGTACTACCACCGATTTTATTTTTTCATATATAAAATATAGGAAAGACAGAAGTGCCTCATGTCTGGTCCTGAGCAACAAATAACAAACATAGCTTAATATTTATAATAGTAAATTTGTGTTTGGGTCAATCTCACAAAAACACGACTTTTTTCATTTTTACATTATTTCAGAACAATTAAGCACTTTTACATACTGTATTTATGGGTAATGTAATGTAATGTAATGTAATACAGCAACATTAATTACTGTTTTATGGTAAAAAAATATTGTAATTTTAAAAACTATCGTAATAGCCCTAAGAATGGACTTGACCTTTACTTTATGCGAAATATAATTTCACTTTTTTTCACTTGATTTGACCCAAATAAGACATGAATATGACAGCTTTCATGAGATTCACCCATTCATATTTTTTATAATTGTTTTTTTATCATATACATCAAAAATGTGCAAAAATAGTGAAACAAGAAAGCTGTGTTGCTTGCATTTGGAGTGCTGAAAATCTTAAAATGTACAGATGGACAGACAACGGCTTCACTCGGAAACTTCACAGAGGTTTTTGCACAGAGATTAGAATGACCGAGAGAGAAAGAGAGCAGGACAGGACAGTATCTGATCTGTTAAACAGGTGTTTTCTTTGCTGTCTGATTCTAGCTAGTGATCTAGAACAGAAATGGATCCCCAAAGACATTTGAACGGGGCTGAAGAACAGAAGGTACAACGACTGTATATGGGGACAATTTCATCTTTTCTCAAGGAAGTGCAAAGGGATTCAAACTATACATCTAATTTTTAATCTTTTTTGGGCTCCAAAAGGAAGTTACGTAACTCCCCCTATGACATCACATTCTTCATCTGCTATTATCCTTGGTTATTAATTGAAGATAAAACAAGGATCTGGCCAAATTGTTGTGTCAACAGCAACTGCGTTCCCTGGTCGACTCTGATGGTTGGCGACGAAGTTTGAAGCCCTTGACTGCAGACCCGCCATCCGTGTCTAAAACTGGGATCCTTTGACCTGTAAACAAAATCAAATATAAATTATTATGAGCAATAAAAAACATACATGGAAAAAAAATGCTAAATACATTTGCCGTTTCTGTGCCAGCACAAAAGTGACAAGCATGGTGTCATGCAGTCACAGATTCCTCATTGGAGCGACTGCCAAGCTCCATGGTAAAAGATCTGTATCCACTGTAACCCATCCACTGCCCTGGGTCCAAGGGGCGAGAACAAGTATCCAACGAAGCACTATTCTCCCCACCATGCATTCATTATCATTTTAATAATAGATGATGTTCCAACAAACTGCATTTATTAAAACTAAACCGACTTCAAGGGACAACAACATTTAAACTCAAAGGCTCTAAATGAGTGATTCTAGATGTCATATGAAATATGACAATGAAATAACACACTGATGACTAGTTAGGATTTTACTCACTTATCTGAATGAAGACCTCATTGATGTTAATGGCATTTTTGGCACTGGTTTCAACAAATATGGCATGAATGGAATCAGCATAGTCCTTGGCGTCCTTCTCTGACACCTCTCTGGAGAACAAGAGGACAAAGCAGCAGAGCACTAATAAGCAATCAGATTCATTCATGGACAAGTTTAAAACTCTCAAATAGAGTGGCATGTTATTGTTATTCTGGATATTTGGAACTACAAGGATTTAAACTGATAGCCAGCATGTGTGGGAGATTATCTGAGTGGGCTGAACCTTGTGAAACTCATGTATTCTTTTGTGACAGTGGTGTATAACTAGCACACAACAGCATGTTGGTGGGAAACCATTGTGTGCTGGTGCTCTTTGCACCTGTCACCTGATCACAGGTGCTGATCAGATTGCACCTGTGCTACACGTATCATCAGGACGGTCACACTGACAAAACAGATCTATTTTCCATTGACACTTCGCCCTCTCTGGGATCAACTGGCCAGCTGGTGATGTTTTTTTTTCCCCAATTAACTAGATGTTTAAAATGTTGTGGTTTGTGAAAACGTCCCTGCCACCTAGGGTGTTGTGGGTGGTTGCCAGGGCAAGACTTGAGTAACTAGGGTGTTGCTATTCGATTGGTAGGGTGTTCTGAATGGTTGTCTGCAAGGCTTAAATATATCTGGGGTCCTTCAATCCAAGTTTATGGGATTTGTGCCCCCCAAAAAGTTTTTACTTAATATAATTTTAAATAGTATTACATTTCTAAGTTGGTTTAATGTTATCAGTAACTGTATTTCCATGATGACAGATTTTTTACATCTGTAGCAAACCTCTTAAGATAGGAAAACCTGTAAAGAAACGTTTAAAAGTGAAGTAAATGATGGCTGTGGATCACTGAGAACAGCACCAGTTGTGCCAGAAAACGGAATATCTAAGGTTTATGTGCCAGACAGAACAATTGCAAGAATTTTCCTTGATATTTATTGCCTGAATGACTTGCGGTGCATACGCAAGTCTTGGTCTTTATGGTTTCAAAATTTAAAATACAACCGCACTGACAGCCGACTAACTCTGCCAAAGAATGCAATGGTGAACCAAGACATATCATTGGGCTTGTGGGAAGAGTGTAGCAATTGAAAGTGGAAAGATAGATTACAGACCGCTTAAAAGTGGATTTCTTTTCATCGCAAGTTATGCTTCTGGTAACGGTATGTGTGTGAGCTTGTTTTCAATGAGTCGGGACAAGTTGACAGCAAATATGCAGGTCTTTTCCCGATGTCAAATTGAGTTGACAGTCACTGCGGGTGCATCCCTTCGAGCTGAACAGAGATGACAGGAGGTAGAGTCTTTTGTGGTAAGGAATGGTGGAATTCACCTGGAATCGGAGAGATCGCATTTGTTGCCAGCGATAGCCACCACTATGTTGGGTGGTCCATGCTGGCGGAGCTCCTTCACCCAGTTCTTCAACGTCTGGAAAGATTCCTTGGTGAAACACAAAGAGATTTTTAAGACAAGCAATGCTGTTACATCAGAAGACTTTGAGGTCATTATCTACTGATGCCTCATGTTGCACGGAACCTGCGTGATAACATTTCTTCCATTGAACACAAAAGGAGTTAACTAGCAGACTGTCCAAGCTGCTCTTTTCCATTACTTTTCCAACATTAATGCTAACTAGGGGCTGTCAAGCTCCAAAAAAACACCATAAAAGTAGTCGTATGACTTGTGCATGTTATATCAAGTTTTCTAAAGCCATATGATAGCTTTGTGTGAGGACTGACATTTAACCCACTATTCACTGAAAGTCTTACCTCAGCCAATAACTCCTTTAGAGTTCCATGGAAAACACAAGATCTCCAGCAACATGAAGTTGAGTAGATGATGACAGAACTTTCATTTTTGGTTGAACTATCCCTTTAATAGATATACCAGCAGAAAGATTTGTGTAGTAATAATGAAGAAATATTTCAGTACCTCTTTAGTGATGTCATACACAATGATAGCCGCAGCAGAGCCTCTGTAGTACATGGGAGCCAGGGCACGAAACTAAGAGTGAAACAGATAACATGCAGATGTGAGAAAGAAAAAAAAAACATCCCAACATTCTCTTCTTAGAGGCCGAGTGGGTGATTTCAACCCGTGTATGCTTATTATCAGAGCTTTGAAAGAATTTGTTCGCTTTGGCAGAGGTCTCCTTCAGGTTTCATGCCGAATTAAATGGACAACTGAAACACAAATAAACGAGTGTTATTCCTACTTGTTCCGTTCAAACAGAACTTTAGGCGGCGGTTGGGGAAAACCACGGTGAAAAACCCTAGACGTGAGCCACTGTTAAAACCTAAAGGAGAATTGTGTTTAAGACGGCCAGGCCAAGGAGGCTTGAGTTGAGGAACTGCACAGAAAGGCATATCAACACATATGGGAGCCATCAGGGGAAAGATGAGCGCCATGTTTCTAAAGAAGTTAGCGTTTAATCATTATAAAATGACGTAGTTGGGTTGTTCGACCCGGTCATCAAAAATAGACAAAAAAAACTCTGATTAATAAAAACAAGCTGGATCCAGTATGTCATTCTGTCAAAAAAAAAAAAAAGAGCTAAAAGAGGGGAAAAGTGCATTCGAAAGTGAATGATTAAGAGAGAGACAGGGTTGACATGGCAAGAAACCCTGGAAGGTTTTTATTTATTTTTTACATACTTTAAGTTTAGGTGTGAGATAGCCTGAGAAATAGTCTTAAAATCAAATGCATACTCACATAATTTAGAATTGATTTGTTTTTGTTAAATTTACAGTTTGGGCAAGTTATTGAGATCTTTCAAATTTACAGATAAGTTGTAAACTGGTATTTGTGTATTCATTAACAGAATGTTTTATGAATGGCTAGATTTCATCAGTATGAAATATGCTTAAACATACTTAATTTACAAACAATATCCAAAACCAATTGGAACCTAAACCTGTATTTCTTGGTTTTGCTGATCAATGCATCAGTACTATGTGAGATCACTTAAGATAAATATTTATTATTATCTGTTCTACAGATTCATTTGACATCATGCAAAGTTTATTATTTCATTCATGAAAACGCTGTGTAAATCCAATATAAATTGGAATTAAGTTAAGAAAACAGGTCAGAGCTCTACTTAATCCATCTTTTTCATCATTTAAATGAATAAATCACATTTGACTGACATGGTTTCTCACATTAATAGCTATTTTTGGCAAAGTTCACTGCACAAGGAAGAGCTAAATGCTTCAGTTTAGATTTTGATTAAAATTGCAGGATGTCTCCTCAGACATTACCCAGGATTCCAAATTGTGTGGTCCTTCTCCAACTCTACTCCTGCAATTTCTCTCATCCAATTCTTCAAATTTCTCTTGCCATCAAGTCGATTCGTCAGTTTTAAAGACCTCATGAAATCGCAATATTTCTTTCTGCATATTTTCTTTATATATATATATATATATATATATATATATATAAAATAAATTTTTGAAAAAAGTTTTTAGAAAAGATTCTCATTTGTTCCCTCCTATGCTCATCAAGGTTGTGTTTATTTGATCAAATTTGCTAAATATTGTAAATGCCTGTTTCCTATTTCAATATATTTTTAAATGTCATTTACTTCTGTAATATTAAAGCTGAATTTTCAGCATCATTACTTCAGTCTTAAGTGTCACATGATCCTTCAAAATCATACTAATATGCTGATTTGCTGCTCAAAAAAATTCTTGATTTCTTGTTATCATTGTTGAAAACAGCTCAGCTCCATGAATTTTCCCCATGATTCTTTGATGAACAGAAAGTTCAATAAACAGCATTAATCAGATTTTTTTTTTTTTTTTTGCAACAATGTAAAGTCTTTTCTGTCACTTTTGATGAATCTGAAGCACCCACAAAGCCACTAAAGTAGAAAACAAAGAGCACAAAACAAGCCATGCTTCCACAATGCTGTTCTAAAAAGCAACGTGACAGATAATTGTCTAATCAAGAGCTTGACAGCCAGTGAAAAGCCTGATCACAACTCCCACTGGAGTACAGGAATCGGTCTTCTCTTCACAAAATCACAACAGAGCTTGAAGTTAAAAAGAAAGAAGAAAGACACCAAGAGGGAGGAAGAGGGAGGAAGAGAGAGAGAGATTCTGGCTTTGATTGTTCTTCTGTAACAGCTATCTCTTATATGGCTTGGCATTTCATCCCATCAGGGTCTGGAGCATCCAGAACAAAGCAAAGCAAAGAAAACCTGACCTCTTTAACCACTCAAAGGCCACGATGAAGAACTTGCACCGTATTTACCGATGGGAATAAATCAAAGTGCTAAACAGGACCAGATGAGGGTAAAGAGACGGAATAAGTCTGACTTTCTCATATTCTTTCATATGGAGAAGGATTCAAACATTAAAGACCATTACTTCTATTTAGCATTTTTCTAATTTAATCATATATATATATATATATATATATATATATATATATATATATATATATATATATATATCACCATCAAAACACTTTAAGTGCACATTTTGAACATAAGGCTTTTGTTCAAAGGATTTAACATGTCAAACCACACAAATGTGTTACATTTTTATTATGAACTTTTTCTGTGTTTTAAATTCATCACAATCCAAAAACTTGTTTCTGTTTTCCTGGTTTACATGTGTGTGTTTGTGTATATATATATATATATATATATATATATATATATATATATATATATAAATAGGCCCAGATTGTCAATATAGTTGCATAAAAAGAGAGAAGCAATTCCTTGACGGCTGGTATGATACTATTTTTTTTTTCTAGCAGCTTGTGTGGGCCACTTGGCATCCTAGATTTAGTATCACATAACATCCCAGATCATATTGCAAACAGCCTCAAGATTGCCGTCAAATCTTGAGCGGTGATAAACATCTCCCCCCTACACTTCAGCTGTCTTGCCTAACTTACGGTGTATTAAGAGAGAAGAGTGTAAAGATATAGAGCATACAGAAGAAACCCCCTTCCAATAACATTAACCCCTCTCTCCCTGAAGTACTTGTGTGCAAACAAGACAAGTGCATGCAATACTGCCCCCGTCTGAATTATGAAGGCACTGCAAAAACAGAAGTGAAACAGAGTAAACACTGTATTTAATGGCTGTCAGCTTGTGTATGTGTCACCCCAGTGTGTGTAGTGATTGTTACTGTTTACCCTTTCTTGTCCTGCTGTGTCCCAGATGAGGAATTTGTGAAGCTCATTGTGGTACTGCACAGTCTTTGTCATAAACGATGCTCTGAAAATAAAATTGGCATGATCAGTAACATTAATCATACAAATACAAAGATCTGCATGGAATCTGAGACATCTGCAGATCTTGTTTATTAAATGATCAAATTTTATTAAATTTTACAATGCATTCAGCTGCCAGTAAGACTCTCAGCTTTGTTTTTTTATATTTTTTACCATATTTAAATCCAGACTAACCCCCACCGCACCCACAATCTTAGAAATAATTGAGAAAAGTGTGTAGATGTCATGTGGACACTTATAGCCATCTTTACAAGGTTTACAAGTGTTTTGTCAGGTGCAAATGCACACAAAACAAACACAAGACATGCAAGGCTACATAATAAGTCTTGCGTTCTTTACATTTGTTGTTTTGCCCATGCAAGCTTGAAAACCAGGTTTTTTGTTATGTACTGAATGTGGTGGTGAATTATTACGAGAATGAATTTTTTAGCAAAAGTGTGTTCATGGAGTCAGAGTGGTTAAATAGCAGATGCATAATTTACAGCTATTATTGCAAATTGAAAACCTAATTAATTGATTTAAAAAAAAAATCCAGCAAACAAAGTTTTAATGAAAAGAAAAAAATATTTTTGAAAAGTATTTTAAATGTTAGTTATTTTAACATTTAATTAAAAAATGTATTTTTAGCAATATTATCATCTTTTGTTGGCCAGCAGTGCACAAATCTAAATGACTGGCCTGACTGGGACAGCAGAAAAGACTTTCTGACAATGTGTGTCAATTGAATTCAGCCTTATGTAACTCAACTAAAAGAGGTCACAAGTTTAAATCTTTAACAGACTGTGAAGAAACATGTATTATCTAATCAATGCTATATATTAAATCACTTAAAGCAATGTGAATCTGTATTACATTCAGACTTCCCAGCACCAACAGTGCAGCTACTGTAACTAGTTCAAGATGCTGATTTACAGATTTTGTTTTCTTAAGATACTGAATCATCATCATTATTATTAAAACAAATAATCCTTCAAGTAGTTTTTTTTTTCCGATACAGTGCTTGTTGACACTAATCACAAAATTTCAACACACCAAGTATCAGTTTTGTTTGTTTGAAACAGCTTCCAGTTCACTCCATGTCACCGCCTGCTGTGTTTGCTATGAAGCAATCCTTTAAAACGTGCATAAGAAATAAGAAAAGCCTGCAGCATAGTCTGCTTGACCTCATGGTGAGTGTGTTTTGCAGTAAGCTTACCCAATTGTGGGATTAATATTGGGATCAAAACTATCCTCCACAAACCTCCACACGATACTTGACTTTCCAACCCCTGTATCCTAGGACAAAAGATGAAAAACAGTAACTAAACACAGCAACTAATATATCTTTATATTAGTTATATTACATTACATACATATACATATATATATATATATATATATATATATATATACAGTTGCAATCAAAATTATTCAACCCCCTTGACCTGCAAGAAATTTTGCTGCGGAGAACAACATTTTATGAAATAAATTCAACAAAGGCATCATTAAAATATAAGAGAAAGTTTGTTAAGACACTTTTGAGTGATTCTGAGGATGGAACATTGATGAATCATGATAAAATTAAATTGGCCCTAAATATTTATGTTCAAAATTATTCAACCCTCTTTGTGCAGAATCTTTTATTCTTTAAAATCACCAATAAACGCTGTCTTTAAGTGTTTAGAAGCTTCTGTCACCACTCTACTACAGTCTTGACCCATTCCTCGCATGAAAAAGATTCCAGATTAGGGATGTCAAATTTCGATTATTTCCATGATCGATCGTCGTTTAAATTAACGATCAATTAATCGATTAATCGTTAACCATAATACTGCAAAATGCGTCTATTACAGGCACGCAGTCAGCGGTATGACAGGATGTGCAAAAGCCACACACACACACAAAACGCTTTCTCACTTGAATTAAAGAGGTTTTAATCTGAATAAAATGCTAGTAGCAGGATTATACAATGAATAGATGCGATTATGATCATTTGATAAAATGAAGAGATTGCGCCATACTTTTGAGGTCATTTTACTTTGTTGACAGTTTCCAATCCCGCACGGAGAACGCTGAACGCGCATCTTTAAATGGTTTTGTGGTGCTCGTTGTTGTATTTTAAAGCACAATTGCAATGTTTTCAACTGACATTATTGTATAAAATTATCCGAAATGTGGAGCGCGTGTGACTGCGCTGCACATTAAGTGAACTACATCGGCGCTGCTGCACCAAAACACAGTTGCTCACATTAATTTGATCCTGCTGGATTCGGTCCTAGAAAATGTCAGATTTTTAAAAATCCGGCATACAGCGCATTAGATCGTGACAGTGCATGCGTGCAGATGAGGATGATCGAGCGCAGCTTTGGCTAGATTTATTTGGAGGTTATTGCTCATGTCTCATTCGGCACAAATCGAAATGTTTCCATATTCGCAATGTATTTGAATGTTAAACTATTATTTATAATGTAAACTAGGCTTGTACTTAACACGCATTCGCATATCGACGGAAAAGATGATCCTCTTCATATGAGCAAAAACGCGCCCACACTTCTGTTTTAAATCCGTTAATCTTAATTAGCCTATTTAAGTCGGATATATTTCGACTTAATATTTTATATTTTTATTTATATTTATATTTTTATTTTGGGCCTATTACTTAGTAGGCTATAAATTTTCCTTAAAGCATCCCATTTTGTCCCAGGGCTTAGAACCTGTGCCCTAGTCAGGTCCATGCAGAAACTTGTGAACGATGCTCGGCGTCACCGTTTAGTGACAGCAGTGAATGCTCCAGGAATGTGTCGGTCACAGCGCCTATTAATCGCGGTTTTGAATCCAGCAATTATTTATTTAGAAATGATAAGATCTGATTATGACAAGTGTGGTATAAAAGCTTTGTTTATTAGAGGAATAATAGGTTAACTGGAAAATGTTAGATAGCGACCATGCTTTTGGACCCCATAGTCTTCATTTACGCGGCTTTGTTCTGGTTTGCCGGTTGGTCACGAATTTCCACAAATTCAGTATATTTAGGCATTGTTTCTTTTCCTAAATCTCCATAGTCTAACCCTCTAATTTCCCAGGTTTATTTTATTATCTTTCGCTTTTAATAACTGTTTTCGCATCTCTTACTGTGGTAAACATGGGAAGGGAAATTAAAGATTTCATGAATTAAGAATTCGTTCGATTTATTAATTTGTTCCCTTATTTCACTTAAATCATGGGTTATTTAGGGAACAAAATTAATGAAACATGGACAATTGCCACATTAATAATTCGTAGGAATGAATTAACAAGTTGTAGGAATGAATAGACTACCTGTCCTGTCACTGTGTCCCGCAGCCCTGCAAAGCGCACGATATAAAACAGTTATCTGATGAAATGATTAGTAACTACATTTCTATTGCATTTAATGTTGAAGAACTTTTATGTTGTTTCTATTTTAATGTACTTTAAAGTTTAAATCACATTAAAAGCTTAATTTGTACATTGTGAATGAATGATGATGCTTTTATATATCGTCACCGTAACTCACAGCCGCTCGCACGTGTTGAGTGCGCATGAGCCGCACGCAGCCCAACATTGAATCGGTTAACCGACCATCGATAGCCTTAATCGATTGCATCTCTTATCGACAATTAATCGATCATCTATTAATCGTTGACATCCCTATTCCAGATCACTGAAAATCTTTGGTTTTCACATTGACACTGCTTTCTTCAAATTCAACCAGATATTTGAAATTAGAATTAAGCCTGGAGACTGAACAGGTCACTCAAGTACATTCTATGACTGATCCCTGATCCAAGCAGAAGTGGATTTGGATGTGTACTTTGGAATGACTGTCCTGCAGGAAAGCTTCAGTCTTTGCACCAAAGGCATCACAATTCTTGACAAAATGGCCTGATACTTTAAAGAATCCATGATGTTATTCATACAGTCATGATTTCCACTTCCTTCAACAGTAAAGAAACCCCATAACAGGACTGATCCACCTCCAAGTTTGAGGATGGAGATGGTATTCTTCTGCTTATGAGCTTTGCCTTTTTTGCAGCAGACATACCGCTGATCCATGGGTCCAAAAAGTTCCAGTTTGGTCACATCACTCCATAAAACATTCCTCCAGAGCTCCACAGGTCTACACAAATGAATTTTATCAAGTTCAAGTTGTCCTTTGTTCTTCTTGATCAAGAGTGGTATTCTACAATATGTCTCATCATGAGGGCCATACTTGTCTCGTGTTCTTCTTACACACTGCATTGAAATGGTTTTCCTCCTTTCATCGGGTCATCTTGCAAGTCTTTGGCTGTACATTGCAGATTTTTCACAGTTACTCTGATTAAACATTTTATGATATTGTGCTTTTTCTTCAACAGCCTCAAAGGTTTTCTGTTAAGACACACTTTAAGTTTAGGAATAACGCTGAGAGCTGTGTCTCTAAGAACTTTCAATGTCTTGGAAATCTTCATACAGCCTTAGCCTTTCTAAAATAATACAATATTTATTCTCTTTATCTTTTGTGAGAGCTCTGTTTACATTTTTGCTACTCAACTTAAGCACATGCATGGGATAACTGTATGTGTAACAGCTCAAGCTAATTCTTTTTTTAATAGAGTTTCTAAAGGCTTAATTGTGTTTTGAGACTGTTTTATTCCCCACCATGCAAATAAGTGATTTAAAAACAGCAATGTTGAATAGGGGTTGAATAATTATGACATGGCAGTATTATTAAATCTTATAACTCAAAAATATTACATTATATATTGACAATATCACTTTTAATATGCCAGTGAACTGTTATAGATGCAATTTTTATTTTATCCTGGATCTTCAGAAAAGCTTGTATTTTGTAAAGTACTGCAGTCTCTGAGGGGTTGAATAATTTTGAATGCAACTGTATATATACATACACATACACACACACACACACACACACACACACACACACACACACACACACACACACATATATATATATATATATATATATATATGTGTGTGTGTGTGTGTGTGTGTGTGTTTGCATCTATCGCTCTTTCTATATATATATTTTTCTTTTTTTAATTGAACATAGATTTTATAGTTTATCTTATATATTAATTTAAAATGAACATATTTGTGTTTTGACAAAAGTTTTAATATATAAAGTCAAAACTGTTATGTATAATCAATTTATCAATATAATTTTAAAAAGGGCTTAGCAGGACTAACCATTGACAGACTGCAAAGCTAAAAGCACAGATTGATCACCAATACATGAGTAAATGCAGATTATAGTGAAAACTTGTGCCCTATGAAATGCATCTGCTGAACAAATGTAACTTCTCAAACTCTCAAGACATTTATCATCCACTAATGAATCGGTGGTTAAATACGTCACCAGACCAGAAATATTACTGTAACGATTAAGAGGTCATCAAAGTTCGCAGAATAAGTCAAACCAATGCCACACTTTATTGCAAGTCATAGTATGCAATAACACTTATGACAGTGCATAAAAATAGTGATAAAACATTAAATATGTAATAAAACTGCAATCAACGTCAAAAAATAAACATCGAATAGAAATCTTACCCCAAGAAGGCATACTTTCAACTCTCTTAGCGACATGTTGACCTCCAAACTAATGAAAACTTCCCAATCATTCCACACTGTTTCATAAAGCTGATCACAGCAACTATTTGTATTTGGCGTAAGCTAAAAAGCAACACACGCAGTCTCTCTCGAATCACTAGTGTTAGATAGCCACTGCTTTAGGACGGCATAAGAACCTGATGGGAAATACTGACATAACACGTACAGCTTATTATAGTATAAAGACTTAGATTAGTTATATTAATGATCGATTAGTTGCTATATTAGCTGTTCGTTGATCGCCATCTTGAACTCCAGCTGATGGTTCTAGTTATGGGAAGTCATTCACGCGAATCGGTTCTTTCGAACAGTTCGTTTCATTGAACCGTTCAAAAACTGTTTGAGCGAAGTAATTACGTCATCTCGTGGTTGCTAGCCTCCCAGCATACAACAACAAACTGGGCATAAGGCACATACGGCTGTTAATACATATTTATATTATGTTTTATTATTATCAATAGTGTATGTTGCTGTAATTTCATGTATTCCAGGTTATGATAATAGATGACTGAGTTTCCAGAGCACTTTAGCAACTTTACAGATCAAAATATTTCAGGTGAATATATATATATATGCAGGTGCTGGTCATATGATTCGAATATCATCAAAAACTTTATTTATTTCACTAATTCCATTCAAAAAGTGAAACTTGTATATTATATTCATTCATTACACACAGACTGGTATATTTCAAATGCTTAATTCTTTTAATTTTGATGATTATAACTGAGAACTAAGGAAAATTAGAATAGTATAACTTAAGACCAGTACAAAGAAAGGATTTTTAGAAATCTTGGCCAACTAAAAAGTATAAAAATGAAAAGTATGAGCATGTACAGCACTCAAAACTTAGTTGGGGCTCCTTTTGCCTGAATTACTGCAGCAATGCGGCGTGGCATGGAGTCGATCAGTCTGTGGCACTGCTCAGGTGTTATGAAAGCCCAGGTTGCTCTGATAGTGGCCTTCAGCTCTTCTGCATTGTTGGGTCTGAGACCAGGGATTCCAGGGTCCTTAAACCAGGGACTGGTAGCTTTTGCACTGTTTGCAGGTGCCAAGTTCTGTTGGAAAATGAAATCTGCATCTCCATAAAGTCGGTCAGCAGAAGTAAGCATGAAGTGCTCTAAAACTTCCTGTTACACGGCTGCATTGACCTTGAACCTCAGAAAACACAGTGGACCAACACCAGCAGATGACATGGCACCACAAACCATCACTGACTGTGGAAACTTTACACTGGACCTCAAGCAACATGCATTGTGTGCCTCTCCTCTCTTTCTCCAGACTCTGGGAACCTGACTTCCAAAGAAAATGCAAAATTTACTTTCATCAGAGAACATAACTTTGGACCACTCACAGCAGTCCAGTCCTTTCTGAAGCAAAAAGCTTCTTACGCTGTCTGTTGTTCAAGAGTGGCTTGACACAAGGAAGGCGACAGCTAAAACCCATGTCTTGCATATGTTTGTGCGTAGTGGTTCTTGAAGCACTGACTCCAGCTGCAGTCCACTCTTTGTGAATCTCCCCCACATTTTTTAATGGGTTTTGCTTCACAATCCTCTCCAGTTTGCGGTCATCCCTATTATTTGTACACTTTTTTTTTTTTTTTACCACATCTTTTCTTTCCCTTTACGCTCTATTAATGTGCTTGGACACCTAGCTCTGCAGGCCCTTTTGTGTCTTGTCCTCCTTGTCCAAGGTATCAATGGTTGTCTTTTGGACAACTGTCAATTCAGCAGTCTTACCCATGATTGTGTAGCCTACAGAACTAGACTGAGAGACCATTTAAAGGCTTTGCAGGTGTTTTTAGTTAATTAGCTGATTAAAGTGTGGCACCAGGTGTCTTCTATATTGAACCTTTTCACAATATTCTAATTTTCTGATATACTGAATTTGGGATTTTCCTTAGTTGTCATAAACATCAAAATTAAAAGAAATAAACATTTGAAATAAATCCGTCTGTGTGTAATGAATTAATATAATATACAAGTTTCACTTTTTGAATGGAATTAGTGAAATAAACTTTTCGATGATATTCTAATTATATGACCAGCACCTGTATAGTGGCTCGAGAAACGCCCGGATCTCAGTCCGATTCGTGAAAGAATAATTCAGTCCAGTTTTGTAAAATGGTTCAACTGAATCACTGAAACGATTCGACTCTTTATGAACAATTCATTCACGAGTCGGACGTCGAAGACTAGTCACGTGATCGACATTGTCTTATTTTTTTTCTCATCGAGCGTTCGGCTGAGCGATGCGATTATTTGCGATATTTTCACGCTTAAAAGTGTTTTGTTTCGATGAGTTTATGTTTGTTTTTTAAAGTATTTGATATTCATGTACATGCCGGGATTGAAATAAAGAGCAGGAAATCTTTTGAGGAAGTGGAGTGACAGCCCCGCTGTAAATCAAGATGGCAGGTAACGTGCTTTAGTACATTTATTTAAAGCTTTATGAGGCGGTTTAAAGAGAATCGGCTCAGTTATCATTGTTGACTTTAATAACGCGTAATACCTTTCACATTTTTCTGATGTGTTTTAGAAGAAAGGTCACGAGCCTGGTGAAATGTTAAGTGGATTAAGACTAGTTGCGAGTTGTTGTGAAGCTAGCGATATTACAAAAGTACCGTGATAAAGAACTACTTCGGTCCAACAGGACAATTCATGTTGTATTAAATATTTTATTATGGAAATTATATAGTACATTTAAGTATATAATGAAGCTAACATTGCTGAGCTGACAGGAGCTTGACTGTCAGTCTGTTAGCAAGTCTGACACGTTTGGTAAACTGGTCACCTTTTAAAATGCATTTCTAATGTGTCATAACTTTAGAACTGTTTGAATGTTATTACACACTACAATATAAAAGGTGTTTGGTAGACATATTTCCCTAGTAAGCGGGTTATTTGATGTAGTCTAGCAAACCTGAGTTGACAGTTTAGTCAGATAAAAGCTAACTCTATGATACATGCCAAGGGTGTGTGTCAAAACCTAGTGAGCTGTCTACCTAAGCAGCACTTAACAATGAAATTACCCAAAATGCCGACTAGTAAAGTAGCTTACTAGTATGTTAATAGTCACAGCAGCATGTCTTGTAATTGTTAGCTTATATCCTTTCCACTTGTCCTTTTCTGATCTTAAGTTTATGGTTTGTTTCCCCAGGTCTGTCTTTGTATTATGAAGATGGTCAAGATGATTTGGACGACTGTGAGTAAACAGAAGTCTTGAGCAACTTTACAAATCAATGTCTCTGTATCATTGTGACTGGGTGAATCTTATAAAACCTTCAAATAGCATATATAGGGTTAAGTTTCACTCTAAAATAAATAATAATAATAATAATGTATAGATAGCTTAATTCTCAATAATATCTCAGTGGAGCTCAAATATGCAAGTATTGTTTATTTTTTGTTAAATTTAATATGGACCTGACCATGCTTTTAAAAATTTTCCCCATTTTATACGATATAGTTCTGTGTACTAGCAGAAGCATTTTGCATGTAATGGAATCCTTTTAGCGGTTCATGCTGTAAAGTCAATAATTTCTCATGAAACAAATTCCCTCTACTCTGTGTCACTTGGAATAAGATTCCTAGTTTGAATTTAAAAGATCTCACATTTGATACCATCAGGCTGTACTAACAAACTCAACACAGATTTATACTCCGTCATTAACTGTCCATATGAATCTGTCTTGCAGTTGGATTCGATGACTATGGTTCAGAATGTGATGGGATTCGGATAACAGCATTCCTGGATGCAGGCCAGGATAACCTCACGCCTCTGGGCCGACTGGAGAAATATGCTTTCAGTGAAAACGTCTTCAACAGGTGAGATGTAAAGTGTGTGGTCTGCAGTATAAAACCAGGAACTTTGATACATGTAATGTGAGATGGATTCAAGATGGGGTTTTTTTTTCTGACATGCAATGCTCAGTGTTTTCTCAGGATTGGTATAAGATTTTATATGTCTATCTTGTTACTGGCACTTGAATATTAGTGAGATTTGATACAGAAAATATGAGGATAACTTTGTTTTATGGCAAAGTGGTGTAACATAATTTTAAAAGTTTAAGGGCTAAAAGTTAAAGTGAACCTGATATAACATTGGACCAGAAATACTTTGTGAGGAGCCAAACTTGTCATCATAGAAGAACTTGGCTTAGACTAAACGTTTCTTGGGTGACTTCTAATATTTTGGCCTGGAACGATTATAAACATTTCTCTGGAAAAATTGTGTAGTCCCTTAAAAAAAGAAAGTTTTGTGCTTATATAATCTGAAAAATCTCTTATTGTTCTTGATGTGTTTGTTTTCAGGCAAATTGTGGCTCGTGGATTGCTGGATGTGCTCCGGGAGTTCAGTGATAATGAAAATGACTTCATCATTGTCATGGAAACGGTGGCAAGGATGTCTGAGGATGGAGGTTTGTACAAATTTTACCTGTATTTGACTTGTTTAGAACTTGATTGAACTGTCTGTAATATTGTTAATGCAATGTGATGTTACAGAACCAACAGTGCGAGCAGAGCTGATGGAACAGGTACCAAACATTGCCATGTTCCTCCATGAAAATCGGCCCAATTTCCCAGAAGCCTTCTCTCGGTATCTGGTACCCATTGTGGTCCGGTATCTCACAGACCCTAATAACCAGGTGAGTTTTGCTTTAAAGGGGTCATGTAGCATTGCTAAAAAGAACTTTATGTTGTGTATGTGGTGTAATGCAATGTGTTAATGTGGTTTAAGGTAAAAAACAAAACAAAAAAACAACAACATTATTTTCCACATAATGTACATTATTGTTACTCCCCTATGCCCCGCCTTTCTGAAACTTGTCAAGTTTAACAAAGCTCTTCATTCTGAAAAGCGTGGTATACGCTGATTAGCCAGCTATCCAACTGCGTTGTGATTGGCCGAATGCCTCAAGCCTGTGACGGAAATGTTATGTCCCTTAACATACTGTGATGCCTTGTCCTTGCACGAACAGACAAAACCAATAAAACCCATTACAAACGAGGCATCTGTTGCATCCAATGTGGACGTAATTACTGATTAATGACGTCTACTGTCTTCATGCGCTGTGTTGTTATCGTGCCGCATAAACATAAAAACCATGTCTGTATTTTTGGTCGGAGAAACAACAAACAACAATTTCTTTTTTGGAAGATCAGAGAAAGAAGTTTCGCTTTCATAACAAAACACAGCATCTTCACAACACTGCGGTGGCAACAATGCTACAGCTAGAACCAAAGTTCCGCCCTCTTTCTTTGCGTGAACATTTGGGTGGTTTTATGCAAATCTTCCCACACAGTGATGTAGACGTGGGGGCTTTAAACGAGGCATTTTAGGAGGGTGTGGACAAGTCTTAACTTTGATAAAGAATATCTCTTTGGATCTGAGACTTTAGTCTTTGCAACTTTACAGACCTTCTTCATCCACCAAGAGCTTGTAAGACTCCAAAGAGAAAGGAACAATTGAAATCGCATCATATGACCCCTTTAAAAAGTTGCCTGTCCTTTGAATCGTTCTTCTTAATAGGACTAATGTTGACAAATATCATTGTTTTTGAATAGAGATGGGTCAAAGATGGTCAGCTAGTCAGCCATAACCAACTAGTAAGCTCTAGTAAATAAAACAATTAATATTCACATTTTATAATATATAATAAAATTATTATATAATTATATAATTTTACATTTATAATTTTGTAATATTAATTTTTTTTTTTTTCAAATATATTTACATTTAAATATGAATTATTTTAAATGTATTTATGAATTATAAAGAGAAAGAGAAAAAGAGATACATATTTTTACTGCAACTGCTAAGGAGAAAATCTTAAAAACTTGCCAGACAAGGTTTTGGTTGCTTACTGCATGCTGTGCTTTGACACTTACTTTCAGTTGCATCTCTAAAATCATCCCTTTTGATTGCCATCTAAAAGGATATTTTGTAATAAATTCACAGTAAATTTCACAAGATCGCTTGAGCAATGGTTCTGTTCCTATGCATAATATGTAGGCTTTTTTCAGTGAAGACTTTTGTGCTGCATTTGGTTTGTCATTTTCATGTTTGGTGTTCATATATCCTTAAGATATGCATCTGATCAGCTTTAGGTTTTGCTCCTTGTTCCTAAAGACCTATTATACATACATACATACATACAAACAAATGTCTCTTCATTCATTCAAAGATCTATTATTCTTTTTTCCTTAACGCCAATCGTTTAATCATTCAGAGTCCATTTTGCCTGTGCTACTCCCACAGGTGCGAAAGACGAGCCAGGCCGCTTTACTGGTGTTAGTTGAACAGGGTCTGATGAGTAAGGCAGATATGGAGGGAAAAGTCTGCCCTGTGCTTCTGGAGCTCACTGAACCCAACAGTGACGATGACTACAAGATTGAAGCAGTTGCGGTGAGTCTTTGTGTTAAAGTGAATGCACTGATGATTGATTGAAGTGGAAAATACTCATGGTAAAAATATGTAAACCATGAGCTTTCATTGGACTGATATAAGATAACTTGTTATATTTCCTGTCGTAACTTCATTCCATTTATGATGGAATGCATATCTGTTTACTGTTTGCATGATAGTGTGTAAATAGTTTTGTGGGGTTGGGTTGAACTTTAATGTGATGATCTTTGGGTTGATGGTGAATAATGAATGTTTTGTTGCAGATCATGTGTAAGTTGGTGACCATGTTGACTAGAGACACGGTGGAACACCTTTTATTGTTGCGCTTCTGTGAACTCTGCAGTGACGTCAGACTTTTCCAAGTCCGCAAGGTAACGATTTCACCAAAGCTACATGTATTTGATCAAAAATACAGTAAAAGCAGTAATACTGCTGTGATTGCAAAGCGGATCAGTGTCACATGATTTTTCCAATATGCTGATCTTACGGAAATCGTTTGAACTTGCTTACCCAAACTTTTGAACAGTAGTGTATTTCCCTTTGTACAAAAGTGTGGATAAATGAGTAAATGCATTATCATTATTATTTCAGAATCCTGAGACAATAAAGTAACAATCCAATGAACACATGGACAGAAATGGCTTCCAAAATCGAGAAATCTTGACACATTGAAGTTGTGTTCTGATACATGCACATGTTTGTGACTGTTTTGACATTCAAAAATTGCAGTAATAAAGCTCAGACGTACTCTGTGTTGAAGAGTTGTTGTGAAGAATGTTAATTTACTTTTGCAACTTGTGCTCGGTTGGCAAGAAGCAATGTTGCTTGCGTTGCAACAGGCTTCTGTTTACAACATAACAGAGGACTCAATTTGACCTCATTGCAAATATCTAAACCTTCTATCACACGTTTTTTTTCCTCACCATCAGGTTTGTGCTGCAAACTTTGGCGAGTTCTGTTCTATTGCTGGCCATGAAGCCACAGAGAAACTTCTGGTGAGACCTTCTGTGTTCCTCTTATGCTTGCATTTATAACAAAACTGCAGTCACAGTGTGTCAGAATTAATGCATCTAATTAAATCTGAGTGCAAGAACGCTCCAAAAAAAAGCCTTGTAGTCTAAAAAGCCTTTAATTCTGTATGTGTCTTTGTGCAGAATTTGGTTTACACGACACACACATGTGTTAACCAGCATTCTCTCTTTGCCCTCACCTTAGATGCCAAAGTTTTTCGACATGTGCTCAGACAGTCTGTGGGGTATTCGGAAAGCCTGTGCCGAGTGCTTCATGGTTGTTTCAAACTGCACGTCTCCGGAGGTGCGGCGTACTAAATTGTCCCCCTTGTTCATCAACTTCATTAGTGATCAGTCACGTTGGGTAAGAGCAGAGAAACACGCACACTAACACCGACTCGGCATGTCATTTCTGTCCTTACTGAAAGTGTATGTGGTTATATGATGTTTAGTAAGCAGATGTGGAGTAGGATTTTGGATCTGTGAGATTTCTGATTTTGTTTTTCCACCTGTTTTAGGGATTTCCTTAAAAAAAAACAATTAAAGGGGAGGGAACATCTGCTTATGTTCTTCTTTAATTTTTCTTTTTCAGGTACGCCAGGCTGCGTTCCAGTCTCTTGGTCGTTTCATCTCCACGTTTGCCAACCCTTCAATCACAGGATTGCATTTCTGTGAGGATGGAACCCTCCGCGAGATACCGAAGAGGTAAATGAACATGGTTTCTGTTACTGTTTGTGATCGGCTGGTTGTTGTAGTCCGTTATCAGTTTTTCCTGGGAGCCTTGTATAAATAGGTTTTTTTAAAATAAATAAATGCATGATTTTATTTAGCAAGGGTGCATTAAATTGATAAAAAATAAAATTATAATGAATTATAATAATATATCGATTTTTTTATTAATGCTGTTGTTTTGGACATTCTAATCTAAAGAGAATGCTGAAAATTTAATAAATAAGCAGCACGTCATGTTTCAAAATATGGTTTCAATATTTATAATAAGAAGAAATGTTTCTTCAACAGAAAATCTGCATATTACAATGATCCTGACACTGAAGACTGGAGTAATAATGATGCTAAAAATCCAACTTTACATCCCTGGAATGAATTGCATTTTAAAATAAATTGAAATAAACGTTTTAATAATATTTTCGTCACAAAATGTAGCCTTCTTTCAAAAACATAAAATAATCTTGGAGAGCACAAATGTTTTGAACAGTAGTATAGTTATTAGTTACTACTTTATATTGAAAACATTTATATTGAAACTCTTACATACAACAAAATGAATGAATAAATTCTAAATGGACATCTTCTGTCTTTGTAGCCACGGACACAAAGTGACCACGAGCAACTCCAGTAACAACCGCAATTCCTCCATCGATGGTTCTCCAGACAGTCTGATTCAGCCCCGTTCAGAGCAGCTACAGTCCACTTCAGATCTGACGGGTCCACCATTACATCCTCCAGAAGCCAATTCCTCTACCCAGCCCAACGAAGGCGGCACCAGCCTGGACCAGCCTAAACACTCAGCCCCTTTGTCCCACCAGCAGAAGGACGACTGCACAATTTTCAGCACCTTCAACTTCTGGAGACCCCCACTACCTGACATTACCCAAGAGCTGCAGCTACTACAAGAAGGGGAAAGAGATGAGGGGATAGAGACACAAGATGAGACCATGAGGGACACGGAAGGTGAGTGGAAGGAAGATGTGCCAAGTTTAAATGCACAAGGCCCAGCCACCAGCTCCCAGATACAAAAGGTTTTGGACTGTCTTCAGCCCCACCTGGATGATCCCGATGTGCAAGGTGATTGCAAAAGGAGTGCATGTTATTTTGCCCTTTTCCATATAAGCACATAGTTATACATTTTTCTGTGTGCTTTCCACTCGCAGCACAAGTGAAGGTGTTGTCCGCTGCGCTGAAGGCTGCCCAACTAGAGAGTCAGAGAGAAGATGCGGATGAGTCCGTGTCAGAGAGTAACAGTTCCACCGGCTCCCCGACATCTGATGAGCTCAGTGCCATGAGTGAACTCTCACTGACAGACGCACAGATCTCAGACTCCCCCTCCAGTTCACCAGTGCTGGTAGATGACTCTGAACACAGCAGTGAGGTGAGAGGACCACTGAGTAGTTACTTAGAGGCAAAAAAAAAAAAAAAATTTGACATTGAGGAAAAAGTAATTTCAGTAATTTACCAATTATAGCATTTAAAAGAAATGATCTTACTTTTTTATGTTAAATTTAATTAAGGTTATAATACTTTAAAGGTTTACAGTTATTTATATTATTATTGTTGTTATTCTTATTATTAATTACTGTCAGTACATGTAATTAAACTGATTAAAATATTTTCTTTTCATAGCCCTACTAATAACATTTTATAATAATATTGTACATATTTTATCACATTTTAAATAATAAAAAAGTAATAATAATTCAAATGTAAATTATGTATTAGATTTTTTTTAATGTTATGATTAAAGATTTTATTTCATTGTTCTTAATATAATATATAATATCATATGTATTATTATTATTTATAATAGATATTTAATTAAATTAATTAGTTAAATATTTGCTGAGAAAAGCCCATAGTGTATTATCTGTTATTGTGGGAAAATACCAATATTCCATGTAGTGTGTTAATTAATATGAGGTCATAACAACAATAATGTTGTTTTAATTGGTTTTTACACTGCTGCAATTGTTTGACATGTCATGGCAACTGCCCATCTCCATTTTGATGTAAATCTGTTTATGCCACAGTAACTCTACTGTAGAGATGTAATTTTACATGCATTTGTGTGTGTGCACCCAGGAGTCAGACCTAATAGAAAATGTGGAAGAGGACAAAGATTCAGACACAGCTAAAACATCCGACGAGGAGAAATCTAAAATACAGGTAATTTATGTAAAATACAAGAAACATATGAAACCGTTTACAAAAAAAAGAATTCTTGCACGTTTTAACAAATTAAAATCTAATAGCTTTCCATGACATAAGCGTGTCAAATGTATGAATAATCTCCTTTTTTACAAATGAACAGTCTTAAGTCTGACAGATGAGACTAGTTTCCTAACAGTCATTCTTTGTTGTCTCAGAATGTAGTTCCACAGCAGTTGCTGGATCAGTATCTGTCCATGACAGACCCCGCTCGAGCTCAGACCGTAGACACTGAGATCGCTAAACACTGTGCATTCAGCTTGCCAGGCGTTGCCCTAACGCTGGGCAGACAGAACTGGCACTGCCTCAAAGACACTTATGAGACCCTTGCTACAGACGTACAGGTAAATCTTCCTCTTAATCTGTATTGCTGTTGGTACACACACACACACACATATATATAATATGTAATCACTAGTCAACATTTGAAGTGGATCAAAAAAGTTAATCAAAGTTGTCCTAAAGTAAGAACACATTTTGGTTTTAGGACAACTTTGATTATAGGTTTTGATCCACTTCAAATGTTGACTAATATATATGTGTGTGTATTTTATTTATTTATTGTTGTTGTTATTATTATTAATTAATCCATACGATAATATTATAGATTAATGTTTCTAAATATTAAAAAAATGAGGAATAGGCACAGTAGCTTCAGTAGTTGTCAAATGAAATGCTATTGAATGTGTTGCAGTGGAAGGTGCGGCGGACGCTGGCGTTCTCCATCCATGAGTTGGCATTGATTCTGGGGGATCAGCTGACTGCAGCTGACCTGGTGCCCATATTTAATTGCTTCCTCAAAGACCTTGATGAGGTGCGGATAGGAGTCCTCAAACACCTCTATGATTTCTTAAAGGTGAGAATAGGAAATTTCCTCAACTCCGAAGACAGAATATTTGAGCATTTTATACCGTGAGGTTTGAAAATGAATTGCTTATATTCATTGATATCCTAATTTGTTTAGTAGTTTTTATGTACTAGTCTTTATTAACATTTTGAATTTGGTGTGTCTTCTTTTGTAGCTTCTTAATGCCGATAAGCGTCGGGAGTATCTGTATCAGCTGCAGGAGTTCATGGTGACGGACAACAGCAGAAATTGGAGATTCCGATATGAGCTAGCTGAGTATGTGCTACTTTGTTACATGCTTCATCGACAAAGCGCCTTTTGTAGTTCTTGTTTTGTACAGTGTGATCTTACTCTTGTGGCATTTGTCTGTTTTGTGTATTTAGGCAGCTCATCCTGATCATTGAGTTGTACAGCCACAACGATGTCTATGACTACCTCAGACAGATCGCACTCAACCTTTGTTCTGACAAAGTGTCTGAAGTGCGGTGGATGTCCTATAAACTGGTGAGTCACGTGCCCTTCAGCTTGTTGTCAAAAATAGCAGCAACATTCCAGTGCCTTTCATTAGCTGTATTGTTTAAATGGGTCATATGATGAAATTTCAAGTTTTCCTTTCTCTTTTGAGTGTAACAAGCTGTTTGTGAACAGATGAGTTCCTTAGAATCTTAAACCCAAAGAGATATTCTTTGTAAAAGTTAAGACTCATCCACGGCCTCCTAAAACGCCTCATTTAAACACGCCCCCACATGCCACGTCACTGTGTCGGAAGATTTGCATAACGCTGCCCAAATGTTCACACAAAGAAAGAAGACGTAACTTTCATCCTCGCTGTAGTATTGCTGCCGCCATGTCGTGTGTTTCATTGTGAAAGTTCGTTTGGCCTACCTAAAGAGGACACAACTAGAAATCAGTGGTTAATTTATATTTACATCACTGATGCCAAAACAGTTCAACCCAAATATTCAGAGTGTGCGAAGCATTTTACAGAGAACTGTTTCCTGAACCTGGGAGAGTAGCCTACAGTGCCGGTTGTGCTCAAAGGTTGTTTCCATAACATGAGGCAGTTACAACTTTGCAAGGACAGTCTGGCGTTTCTGACTCACAGCCTATAAGTACATGTTTTATATTTAAAGAATTTGCCACTGATGATTAAAACATGAGTTTTGAGCGGTGTAGAGTAGCGCTTGTTGTTTGTTGTTTCTCCGACCACAAATGCAGACATGGTTTTATGTTTACGTGGCACGATACACAACACAGTGAATGAAAAGACAGTATATGTCTATATAGTATATTATGGCCCCACTGGATGCAACAAATGCCTAGTTTGTAATGGGTTTTATTGTTTTTGTCACATGCTTGAGGTATTCTGCCAATCACAATGCACTGGATAGCTGGCCAATCAGTGTACACCTCGCTTTTCAGACCGATGAGCTTTGGAAAAATCAATGCCTTTCAGAAGGCGGGGCACAGAGGAGCAACAGTAATGTACATTATGTGGAAAATATGTTTTTTCAACCAAATACACAACATAATGTTCTTTTTAGCAAAGTCATTTGACCCCTTTAAGTTTGTGTTCTGCTTTTAGTATTGGACTGTTTTCAGCCTCGGCTTATAATACAGGTTTCCACCTGGTATTACCATCCACACTTGTATTTAGTGCTGAAGTTTTGTCTTGTGAATGTGTGTAGGTGGTGGAGATTCTGCAGAAATTATACACCTGTGAAGCTCGTGATCTGGGTCTGAATTTCATTAATGAACTCATCAAGAGATTCTGCCACTGTCCCAAATGGGTCGGACGTCAGGCATTTGCATTCATTTGCCAGGTAATATTTACATCGGCTTTTACAGTAGTCACATATTTAAATTATTTGATTAAGCACAGTTTTTTTTTTTTTTTTTTTACTTTCATAATCTTTTTTTTTTTATATTTTTTTGATATTTTTTGATATTTTTGCATTATGCAAAATTTTCAAAAGCCCACTTATCCGAGCAAGAGAACCAAAGTCCGACATTGAGGGATCTTAAATGATGAATCTATCATGATATATCTAACAATGTGTGAGAGTGATTAATTCATTTCTTGTGTTTCAACATAGGTGATTGTGGAGGAGGACCGTATGCCCATGGACCAGTTTGCACAGCACCTTCTACCCAGTCTGCTCAGCCTCTCATCAGATCCTGTACCCAACGTACGTGTGCTGGTGGCCAAGGCGTTACAGCAGAGCGTGTTTGAAAAACGTAAGACACACGTCATAAACAGAGGATGATGATGTTTTACTCATGCCTCCTTCATTAGGCCCTCCAAGGGCTTAAATTAAATAAATGCACAATATATTTATAAGTAATATCCTGTACAGAGTGCATAGTTATTTTTGTACAGTGAAATGCTTTCTAGAATGACAATATTCAAAGTGCAAGCTGTCAAGTAAAGACCATTGGATGTTTTGTGTGTGTGAGTTTTGCTTTTTATAGTTTAGATATTTCCTATTGTTTATTTAATTTGATTTAGTTTTGTTTTTCTTGTTGTTTCTTCTATTTATTTATTTATTTATTTGTATTTTGTTTAGTTTTCACATTGTTTTCTTTTTAGTTCAGTTTTTATTTAATATTATGTTTATTTATTTTATACTTTATTTGAAGTTTATTAAAAAAATAATTCTAGTCTAGTGAACTTTAAACATAAACTGTCACTGTTATCAGCACGAAAAACTAAATGATTTCCTAAATCTGTATTTAGTGTAAGTGTCACTGCTGTTCTCATCACCAATGTCTGTGCTCTGATCTCAGCGTACTTCAAGGACCCAGGCGGTGCTTACTCTGATGAGCTGGAAGAGGCTCTGTCTGAGCTGAGGATGGACAAGGACAGGGACGTGCGGTTCTTCGCCACACTGGATCCCAACAGAAATGTCATGGACACGGCAGCGCTAATTTAATAGCATGTACTACCCACACACATGGACAGGCACCAGCAGGAACAACACTAAATGGATTCACAGACAAGTGTTTACAAATAGGAACTACTGACCAAGACCTTCACACACACAATGTATCCCTGTCCTGTCCTAATAACGCTCCACATTTGACAGTGCATGCATATGTTATGCATTTATACACAAAACAGGCCTCATTTATTAAACGTTTCTACTGATATGTAGCTAAATCTAAAATTGGATCCTTAAATATACTTCAAATATATCTTCAAACACCGAACAACCATCTCACCTCTCTGAATGGTGCAAGATTTTATTTGCACCTTTGCGGCAGCAAAAAGTATTTGGAGACAAAAGCCGCATCTCAACACATTGAGATTGTTTCTTTGAGAAGCCGCATTGTGTTGTTTCTCCTCGTAAGACCTTTCAGATGCTACCAGCTGCCCCTCCAAAGCTAACTGTACATTTGTAAGACTTCTTTTTTCATTTTCTTGTGGATTTCTTTAAACACAAAGGACTAAGAAGACATGAGCAGACTGACAAAGTGAAGTGCTACTAACTCAGGGAGACCTGATATCCAGATTTTTTTTTAAGGCTGCAATGCTGCAAAATAGTATCAAGCTGAGCCCAAGTGATGCTGCAGAACTGTTGCTACATTGACCAACCTCCTGTTTACCGGACCGTCAGGATCCACACAGATTGTTGTGAGGAACGGGGTTTAGAAACAGCAAATTAGCACATTTTTGCAGTTCAGGAGTCGAAACCTCTCTCTCTTTTTGCTCAATCCTTTTGTAGCTCACAATTTGCTATTGTCTTTCAATACTGACATTTTAATGTACATGTTTTGAGTGTGATCCAGTCATACATAAACTTAACCTCCTCGTCTTCCCTGATTGTTGGAGAGCGGTTTTATTTATTTTTCTCACGTTTTATAATTAAAAGGGGCCAGTATTTTAGAGAGGTGTCAGAAGTTGCTTTCCAGGCAACCTTTACAGCCACTAGATGACATATAGACACCGAACAACCGAAAATGTCAGACTTGTCCGGTCTTAGAGATTACGTTAAAATATAAATAAAATCTCAATTGGTTAATTCTGAGTTAAGAGGGCGCTGCTCGTTGTTTGTGGAAAGCACCGAAGCAAGCACACTGTTTAGTCGGATTTGCACTAGTTAATCAAAGCACACCATGATTCCTCTCATTCTAACAATTCCCAATTTTGCTTTAAAGTAAATAAGCTATTTTGTTCTTGAAGTTGATATAACGGACCATCGGTTTTTAAAAGCATGGTTGTGCTGCTCTTGGCATTGGTTAACTCACGTCTAGCTGCTGATCGGTTATCAGTATGCCTGTTTTTATGGTTTATATATGTAAATTAGGAGGACCGGACCCAAATCAGCACGTAAGGGCAAACTTTGCCAAGAGCACTTTACTATTCATTAAGGGTTCAGTGGAAATAAGATTGCAGGTCCTTGTTTTACACAGTATATATAATGATAAATAAATGTGATGAACCGGATTAATCATGATAATCAGTGGAATTTTTTTTTTATATATATATATATATATATATATATATATATATATATATAAATAAGGCAACTTTCTTGACCAAACTCAAGTGGTGCTGGAATCTGGTGAATTTATTCTCTCAGATGTGAACATGGAATGTTTATGGATTGTGTATATGGAGTTGTTAAAAAAATAGGTTTAGTTTAGCTCTGAAATACAGCCTGTGATCAAACTGATATATGATTTTATTGATGATAACTGCAGGAGTCAAGGCCAGTCTTTTTTATGTGGCAATATTTGGTTTGGAATTGTATAATGGGGAAGTTGTTTTTCTTGTGCTCCCATGTGTGTTTGTGTGTCTGCATGCATCTGTGTGTCCTTTCCGTTTCATTTTTAGTTAAATTTTTTTTTTCTTCTCATTTGGACCATGTTGAAAGTACAAAGAGATTTTGTTGATTTATATTTTCCCCAATAAATTTGCCTGTGTGAGGCACCGACGTCACTGATATGTCAACTAAACCACTTCACCTGTCTGCATATGTTCTGTTTTCTTTTTAATGTTACAATATTAAGAAACAAGCATCTGATTTGATTCTTTTGCCCCATTTTATTCTTCCCAATGTATCATGTTCAAAGATTTTATATCCTAACTTTTGAGGTTACAACCTTTGTAATTTTCTGTGCATCTCTATTAAATACATTGTATGTATTGTTATTTTTAGTTTTCATTTAATTAAAATAATATAAATTTGAAATCATTTCTCAGTTTTGACTTTTATTCTGAAAACAATTTAGCCAGAAATTACCAAACCAAGTGATTCTTGAGCACTTGAAATATGTTTGTAAGAACATGTTTGTAATATTTTGTATGTGTGTGTGAACATAAATATATAGTGTATGCCTCCATAAAACGTTTATGCATACATTTGCAATGCATCACATCAAAGCTGTATTTTCCCGTTCGATTGACTTTTGTTGTGAGAGATTTCACTTCCGGTTCGACTTTTCCGGTCCTCTTTCCTTCCTCCCGTTCAAGATGGTGAGTCTCGAGTCTTCGCCATTGATAAGTGAACATGATTTAGTATATGAAATCTCCTTTATATACTCTGTGTTCACTTAGTTTAGTTAGTGACGTATTTAATAGTATTAGATGTGGAATTGAATGAGAATTGTATTATCGGATTGTTGACAGTTTTAGTAAGGCGTTTGTGGAGATGGCTAGCATGTGCTTCTGCTGCAGCACGCGGCGTTGACAGACCTGTTACTCTGTTTATGAAGTCAAATACGTCCCTATAATGATTATTATCGCCATTCGTTACTCAACGTAGTGATGCGGGGTGTGGTATAGTCGTTATTCAGCGTATATATCAAGACCCTCAGCCTGTCATAGTGCTTGAGTGTAAACTAAGCTGACATGAAAATGACTGCATATAACTGCTTTCTACTCTCATACAATTAATGGTTGATCGACACGTTGATAATAGTAGTTAATTGCCTTTATTTTGATTGGTGCAACAACAACAAAAAGTATCTTTGGAAATATAAAGATGTGTTTGTGGTTCCAATAGTAATGGAACACCTGGTCGTGTCAGGAAATCAAGATTTTCGAATTTCCAAAAAGAATCTACAAAAAAAAAAAAGATGTCTTTAAGTGGTTCCCGTCCTGGAAGTATACTTTTGGACATTTTAAAATGGTCGTTTACTAGTTATTATTAATCCTTTCACATTTCCAAATGGTAATTTAAATCGAAAGTGCTTCCCATGGTAATGGAAATTCTGGAAATAAGATTTATTGGAAGTGTATCATTATTATGGGAACCACATATATATTTTTAATTTGATCACTTTTTTTTGTGGAAATTTTACAGTTGTGATTTCCTTATTTCCATAATTTCCATTACTATGTAAGCTACATACAGAGATAAAATGCTATTTTAACATTTAATTAGTAGTTGTTATTATTTATTTATTTATTTGTGTTAGGTAAAAAATGTTAGCCTGAATGCACTGTAAGTCGCTTTGGATAAAAGTGTCTGCTAATTTAATTTTAATTTAATTTAATGGAAAAATGTTTGGACAGAAGGTGTAGGATATTAAATAATGCTCTTATACTCTTAATTATTAAAGTATTTCCATCTTTACATGACAGACTAAGAAGAGAAGGAACAACGGACGTGCAAAGAAGGGCCGTGGTCATGTCCAGCCCATCCGCTGCACCAACTGTGCCCGCTGTGTTCCCAAGGACAAGGCCATCAAGAAGTTTGTCATCAGGAACATTGTGGAAGCCGCTGCTGTGAGGGACATCTCAGAAGCTAGTGTGTTTGACTGTAAGTGCTTTAACGCTTTAACTACCAAAACATTGTTCAATTCTTAGTGTGCATCCTCCATGTAATATTTAATTTAATCCTTTTCACTCATCCTATGTAGCATACGTATTGCCCAAGCTGTACGTGAAGCTGCATTACTGTGTTAGCTGTGCCATCCACAGCAAGGTGGTGCGAAACAGATCCCGGGAGGCTCGCAAGGACCGAACACCACCTCCCCGATTCAGGCCTAGTGTAAGTACACTGAAATTCTGTTGGAGGCTGATCTATAATAATTAGTAGGGTTACAGTGCATGCATTGTATTATGTTATTACTTGGTGTTTATTTGAATCTCATCTTGTCATTTTTTTATTTTATTTTTCAGGGTGCTCCACCCAGAGCTCCAGCAAAGCCCATGTGAAGCAAATCAACTGTCACATTCTGTGCATTTTTATGCAGAAAAATAAAAAAAATATCTAAAATATTTCCTAGTGTTTCATTGTTTTGATTGTTGCTGCATCGATGGTTCGAGTGCATTGTTGTGTAGTTTGAGTTTCGAGCTCTGGTCAAGTTTAATTCTAAATCCTTAATTTTATCTTATCAAACTTAATTTGTTATTATAATAGGTGAAAATATCCCCAATATTATTTTACATCAATTTTTTTACATAATTTTTTTTTACATAATTGTAAATTCATTAATATTAGCAATCATATATTCAAAGAAATGTTACAGCAATGTTATTATCAGCGTCATGTAGCACTCTTGTATTATACCATCTGTTACTGTAGGATTTTAAAAAGTGCTGAGTGTCACTAAGTCCCAGTGATCTCTTTAGTGAGGTGTGAGTTCATAATCAGCCTGCTGTATTCAGTCGACGAGGACAATGGAAATAAACCAACTCAATTAAAATGGCTACAGTTAATTAGTTTCATTCAAATCATTTAAATAAGGCGTCCTTGTAAGCTTCAGGTATTAAAAAGAGACTGAAAACTAATTAAGCTGCTTCTGATTCAAATAAGGCTTTATTCTTCAGCTGCGCCCAGGGAAGACTAAAAAAAGAGGACGCACCGAGAAGAGGCCAGTCTCCACAAGTTGGAAAATTCATTACAAAAGCAATTTTCAAAGGCCCAACTTTAAGAGAGCATTAAGCAGGATGACAGAAGGTGGCGAAGCTGTGGAGGAGCGGGAGATGGAGACACAGGAGATGAACAGTGATGAAGAAGCCCTCTTCCATTTTGGCAAATACAGTGAGGCTCGGGCCGCAGTGCCATGGGAGCAACGCACATTCAAAGACAAGCTGCTCTACCACGTTGATCGGATCTTCCTGAGTTTTCTTGCACTCTTTTTGCTGGTACTCTTAGGAGATTTCCTGTATAAGATCTGGTATGTGACCAACTGGAGGAAAACCCTGGAGTTTATTCTGGAAATTGTGTCGTACCTCTTTACACAAGAGAAGGATGAAGAGCTAATAGAACTGTAAACGTTTCTGAAATTCACTCTCTACATCAAGATGGAACTGAAACTGAATCTAGGACCCTTTCAATAAAGTGTAAAAGGTTGTGTTTATTCGCTGTACAATTGTGAAATCTGATTAATAACCCGAGTCAGTGTTAGACATTTCAAGGTTTTGTTCCTGTGAATAAAAAGCTTCTGAACTATTCATTTTTGTATTTTTTTAATGTGATTATGTCAGGAGCTGCTTGTTTTACTTCAAGTAGCTGCTATTCTAGTACTTGATGTGTCATGAATTACCTTT
The DNA here is from genome assembly GCF_003368295.1 of Carassius auratus. Lineage (NCBI taxonomy): Eukaryota > Metazoa > Chordata > Actinopteri > Cypriniformes > Cyprinidae > Carassius > Carassius auratus. The sequence goes on from NC_039273.1 coordinate 4,526,748, forward strand.
ATATGATCATTGATCGTGCTTTGTACGCAAAGAAAGCATTCTTTACATCAGAATGTGGAAGATATGTCATGTCTTATTCCTTTTATTCTCACCTGTACTAATAACAGAAAACGTAGAGATGAGGCAATTCATTAAACATTAAAAAGTATCAAGGTCAGAATGGAGTTAATTAAGGCCATTAAATGGCATCAAAAGTGACAAAAGCCCAAACAATAGAAATGACCTTTTTACTACTACTTTTCAACTACCTTTTTAGTCATTTTAGAAGATTTAGCTGTTTTCAATCATATTTGAAAGTCTCTATTCACTATGAGGTGTTGTTGAATGTGTAGCTGTTAGCTCAATAAATTAGGCTTAAAATGTTATAATTTAGAATATAGTTAATAAACACAGTTAAGAAAATGTAAATTGAATTTTATTTATTAAATAACCAAGTTCTACATAATTTGATTGCATTGGTTTTTTTTTTTTTTTTACTCAAAGAACAATAACATACAATGTTTTATAAAGAAACAAAATTCAAAAATAAAAAAAAGGAAAAAATAAATAAAAGTTGCAAGGGGAGGTAAGTATTACAATACAAAATATACATACACGTATCTATAAAAATCTAATAATTATATTATAAAGTTCATAAGCTTTCAAAGTTCTTAGAGCTTTCTTCTTCAAATTATCTCTGGTGTTGTCAATATATATATATATATATTTCAGTCAACAAAACCATAAACTTGGGTTTCTTGTTGGTAAATGTACACTTATGAATGTCACATTTGGTCATGTAAATCTTGGCTGTCACACTAACTGCATTGACTGCACCCCATGGACGAGGAAAAAATAGTAGCCAATCAATGCTTGCCATTTTGACAGGGGCGCATGAAGCAGCCAATCAGATCATCGAATACAGCGACATTCTTCAGTTATTTCCCTCTACTCGTCCTCTCCTTTCCGGAAATTGCAGCGTGACCGACGTTTCGTGTCTTTCACAGACTTAAAGTATGTTTTTATTGACATTTTACCACTAAGTCTTGCTTTGACGCGTTGTTTATATGTTAAAATGGTTAAAGTGTGTCTAGATAGTATTTGTGATTAAAACTTCGCTGTATATCCCCTTCTGTAAGCACATGCAATGTGATGTCGCCATACTCCATTTTGCTTCCTTGCGCTCCAGAATAGAAATATGGCAAAAAGTAATTATAATTAACAACACAAGTCGTGACGGGCTGAAAAAAATTCTGTTTATTTGATTAACATTTGAAAATGAAAATGTTTCTAACCCTAAACAAAGTATGAATAACACCCTTGATAAACATTGTAAGCTGATTGAAGTGAAGTGAAATCCTGATGTGGAGGGTTACATTTAATCTCTTTTATAATTTATTAGTTCAATTGATATATTGGGTTCAAACTATATATATAGTATATATATATATATAGACAGCCTTGTTTCCTATTTTTTTTTCTTGTTTTATCTACTGAAGCTGCTTTTGGTATATATTAAGAAAATTAAAACGTTATTATAATTTAATATTATAAATATTTACGTTTGAAACGTTTTAACATATAAAAAAAATATTTGAATAATCTTTGGTCAATATTTGGATATATTTGGTATATAGATCATACGAATAGAAGAAAACTATTAACAAACCCATTAATCAGTTGTAATATTTGTAACTTCTTCTCTAGAATGCGTTACGTGGCCGCTTACCTGTTGGCTGTCCTGGGTGGCAACAACAACCCATCCGCCAAAGACATCAAGAACATCCTGGGGAGTGTCGGAATCGAGGCTGACGATGAGCGTCTTAACAAGGTGGATCCTCGTTCGAGTACACCAGTTTTCTGGTTATCATTTAAATGATTTGTTTTAACAGTTGTTTTAAAGTTAAATGTTTTAACATTTATGTTAGGGTTACAACCATTTACTATATTACATTTCTTGGGTATATTTTATTAATATTATAAGGAATGCAATATTGTTCTGATGGTTTTGCACATGCAACCCTGTTGCCCTTGTTTCCTTGTTTTTAATCCGTAAAATGGATGCTGCTACTTCCCCAGATGAGTCAATCTCACTGTTTTTGTTGTTACTCAATAGGTCATCAGTGAACTGAATGGAAAAGACATCAATGAAGTCATGAATGCCGGTAAGGCTGCACTATCTTTACAGTTTGACCTACATATAATTAAAGTCATGTGAGCTATGAGTTCTTCATAATTCTCACATTGTTTTTTTACTGTTGTTTTCCCACAGGCCTCTCTAAGTTGGCCTCCGTTCCAGCGGGTGGTGCAGTGGCGGTCTCTGCCGCTGCCGCTGGTGGTGGTGGAGCCGCTCCTGCTGCGGAAGCTCCTGCAGGTGGGTAGATTAATTAACCTGCTACCAAGGTTGTTATAGAAAACTGAAACAAATCATAAAAAAAAAAAAAAAATTGTCTCATTTCCATTTAGCTTAACTTGATGTACTAAAATAACTAAAGAAAAAAAATTATGTAGACATTACAAAAAATATATAAATTAAAAAAGACAAATATACATCAAAATGAATAAAATTTTAACTAACATTAAAAACAGAAAATATAAAAATGAATAAAACTATAATAGTATCTAATGATTGCACTGCCTCATTGCATTTCATTCCAGTTAGATGACATAAGTTCTCCTGAAAAAAAATAATTCACTGTCATTGTTTAGTTTTCCAGTTAGCTAAATCTCCTCTTGCAGAATTTTCAGATTCATTTCCTTGTGTGAATTACCTGTTTTTCAGTAGTAGCTGAACGTCACACTGATTGGATCTGATCAGATTGTAACATTCCTTCCCTCTTGTTAAACTGCAGCAGTCCAAATTTAGGCAGGCTGATTATGTGTGAAGTCAGGATTAACCAGCAAGCGTGTAATTGTGATGTGTAATTTCACATTTGCATGTTTACTTTTCAGCGGAAGAGAAAAAGGAAGAGAAGAAGGAAGAATCTGAGGAGTCTGATGAAGACATGGGCTTTGGCCTCTTTGATTAGTCTTTCTTTTGTATCCGTAAAAATACAATAAAAAAGGAAAATGTTTGTGTTTAAAGATGCCTTTTAAGATTATTTGTCTGGAAAACGGTGAATTCTATTTATTTATTTTGAATATGAAGCCATGTTGCAAGAATTCACAATTAATAAAAAATTTAAGTTGAAAGTCATATTTAAAATTACTTTTTGTTTTACTCTATGGAAATGGCCTTCAATAACACCAAAAAGAGGTAGTTCTTCTCCAAACTCATAGCATTTGCTGAGCCAATTGTTGTGTCATAACAATCAAGCAAATCATGATAATTTTAAGCTGCCTCTGCACATGAAACTGGGATAAGAGAAAAATATATTAATTCAGCCTATGGAAGAAGGTGACTTTTATACATTAATACAACATGTTGCTTAGAGGAGGTTTGGAGATCACAAAAAGGTGCCTGGCAAAAGCCCTGAGCATGTGTTGGTGAAAAACAATTAGATTATTACAGCCATCAATCACCTGATTGCTTGAGAGTAAATCTGGTTTTCAGGAGGGCCTCTCTTTCTTTTGGTGAACACAAAAGATCTTTTGAAGTCAGTGGTTACTAAAAACTGTTTGGTTACCAACGTTATTCAGAATATCTTCGTTGTTTAAAAGAAGAATGAAGTTCAATACAGGTTTGGAACAACTTAAGGGTGGGTAAATGATTAAAATTTTCATTTTGGGTTGAACTGTCCCTTTAAGTTGGGAATATTTTAGGTTGTTGGTTATTATAAAAGACAACATGCTTGCAATGCACTAGCTACAATGACAATTCACCAGCCATTTCAAGGTTTTTAACGTCATGGGACGTTATTGTGAAGCAGTAATTTTCCATTGCTACTGCTTGAGTAGTATAAGAAAACCTGTTGGCTTTTTGCTGGTCAGACGTATTGAAACATACGCAACAAAGATTATTCAATAAACTCGACTCCTTTTTTTTATCTTCATGATCTAACACAATCAATTGAGGACATGAAGATGAAGAGAACACAAGAAATCAGAGAAAATATGATAAATGCAGAAGAAGAGAAACTTTGGGACAAAGCAGAGCATTTTGAAGAAATAAAAGCGGATAGAAAATTGCCAGAAGAGTACTATCATGGGCTTGAGGATCTACCCTGGAATCTGAACTCACTGGAGCAGTTACTGTATATCAGCCTGCCAACATGGATACAAAGAGGTGAGAAGCCCAATAATATACAAGATCAATCCAGATTCATTGCACTTCCAGTTTTTACTAGTGATTCTGGATTTGGGGAAACCTTGCATCAGAGCTTTATGAGAGCCAGCAGGCAGCCCTCTATCACTCTTACTCTCATTATGTCCCTTATATCCCACCTGCTCTATCATGTCGAGCAAATGTTTTTGTGGTAGAAGTTTTTCATAAAGACATCCTAGTTCAATACAAGTCTGGAAAGTATTTATTCAGTAAAGTCCTGTTCAGTATCAATTCAGTAGATTGCATTATATTGATCAATAGTGACAGAGGCATTTATAATGTTACAAAAGATTTATATTTCAAATAAATGCTGTTATTTTGAATCTTGAAAACAATGCATCACAGATTTCACCAAAATATGAAGCAGGCAGCACAACTGTTGAGCAGCAAGTCAGTATATTAGCATGCTTTCTGAAGGATCATGTGACACTTTAGACTGGAGTAAGGATGTTGAAAATTAACTTTTGTCTCGCAGGAATAAAGTACATTTTAAATACATTCAAATAGAAAACAGTTATTTTGCACTGTAATATTATTTCACATTATTACTGTTCTACTGTATGCTTGATCAAATAAATGCAGACTTTTTGCCCAGAAAGCATTTGTTTGCAGATTACAGTTGGTTTGATATTATTTGATGAAACAATATTTAACACTAAATTGTGACTTAAGTTTCTGAATCCTTTTTGGGACAGCTGTAGATACATTAGGTGTACAATATACAGTCTAATGCATAGTGATTAAACAATAATATAATAATTATCTGAATTATGCTTCATGTTTGCACTGTACTGTGGATGTAAAAATGCACATGCTAAAATGAAATCTCTCTCTCTCTCTCTTCAGCTTTGCTTTGCAACTTAGCAGAGAATTTTGGCATCTGGACATGTCATAACAACACCCTGCCTTTTCGTCTCATATCCTACACCCTACTGCCATTCACTTTGCCTGCAACATCTGTCATCTCATTCATCTATAGGTCAGATCTTTAGTCTAAATGTCTGTCTATCTTATCAGTACATAACAAAAAAAATGTAAGCATGTAAAATGTAAGTTTTTTTTTTTTTTATTTGCATGTGTTTGGACTCCAAACAGATTTTTGTGCTGGGTGAAGAAAATTCCCCAGCTGGCTCTGAATGCAGGCAGGGAATTCAAACAGGAAGTAATCACACATCTGCAGTTAGTCTTTGCACACTTGAGAAGACTTATGCTGAACAGGTAAAACTAGTAGAGCAAAGTTTTGCATACATAATGGACCTTTTAATAAAAATGAAATGATTTTAGCAGCCCATTTAACTTCATTTATGACTTGACATTATTTTTTAATTAAAAAGAATGTGAATGCATATTTAGATTGTAGATTTTGAATTTAATACCATTATTAGATGTTCCTGAATTTTTCCAGATTCCTGCTTTTGCAAATTCTACCTTTGGTCTCCATTTTTTCTTGGATTCTTGCACCCTGGTCCTGTTTGCCATCTCTTCCTTTTACTTTCCTTCCCTGTTTCTCTTTTCCTTTACTTTCTCGTGCTTTGCGTTTCCTGCCACGCCGTCTCTCCACTTCAACCTCAAAGAAGCAGCCGGAGTGCAGGAGCCAGACTCAGCCTCTCTCGTCTAGACGGCGATCTCTCCTCTGCTTCCAGCTCTCTGGATCCAGCAGTTTCTGCAAAAAGACAGATAGCATCCTTACAGATGCAGAGGCACAATCTTCAGCCTTCCTCTTGCAGCTCAACGTGGAATTAGAAATGGACAGCCATCCTGAACCACTACAGCTTCAGAAGGACGCACTAGACTGTGAGGGAAGTTTATTACTAAACACAGAAGTAGATGAGAATCTCTCATCTCCTTTTATTTCTTACATGGATGTAGAAGAGGAAGACTGAACGACAATGCAGTCAAAAGTCTCTACTGTAGAATAATAGAATATTTGGGCAATACTCTGAATATGGCAATGTATACTAGGTACATATCAGTGTTGTTGTAATAATTACTTGGAAATTGAAATTGAGCCGAAATAAAATATGAATATTAGATATATTGCTTTGGGAATGAACTGAAAATCAGTTGAAGTATTTAAGTTACTAAAATTAAATCTAATAATAATAATAAAAACAAAACCAATAAAAAAATGTAAATCACATAATGACAAATGTAGAATTTAGTAAACATGTAATAATAAACATGCCACAGTGATATTCTGGTTTATGTAATTCTGTAATAATCTAATAAATGTTTTATCAAGTTGAACTTTTGACAGACTTTGCATATTGTAAAAATGGATCAAATAGAGCAATGAAAACATTGCACAAATCAGCATTAAACTGTATCACTCAATAGTTGGCTGTAATAATATTGACTGTTTTTATCATCCAGAACTAGATGTGCTATGCTCATTTAATTTTTTTTTGTATAATTTAAATTGATCGTTATTTTGTATATAAACATTTTACATGAACAGTTTAATATATATATATATATATATATATATATATATATATATATATATATATATATAATTTTACAAGGAAGAAATAATAGACAACACTTTACAAAGCATTTTTTATTCAATATATTTAATATTTATTAAGTAAACATTCTGCATATGCCTGCATATACAATTACAACATATAATATAAAATAATGCTTGCAGTGGTGCAAATACATCATAATTTGTCAAAAATAAATTAATATTTAGATTTCTCTTACTTCATTCAGGGTTTTTAATGATGTAAAACTACATACCATTTTACAATAATTAATTTTTTTTTTAATGATGTTAGTAACCCTGTTCTTTCTGATGTGTGTGTTATTGTGCAAAATGAAAGAACAAATCCCTTTAAAAGCCTTCATTATGGCCTTTTTTGTGTTGCTACATTTCAAATAAATCCGTCAGTAAAACTATGTCAACTAGAAGCTCACGCTTCTACAGGCAATTTCTTGCTCAGAGTTCTGTGTTTTCCCGATCCTCTGCTTTAATGTCAGAGACATGCGGATGGCTCTCGCTCATGTGAGTGAAGCGATCTTGGAGATACTGGTTCCCGAAGCCCATGATTTGGCCTGTGGCTTGGTGGTGTAGATTTGCCACTCTTGCTGTGAAGTCCAAAGTGAAGGCGAACTTCACCAGTTCTGGTGCCACGACAGGCAGCTGGGTTTTCTTATTGGGAACTTCTGACTGCACATATTGATCAGCCATTTGCTGGAACAATCCATAGGTGAATCCATCGAGATAATCGCTTACGGTGCTGTTCTTTTGCAGCTGGGAGTGGTGGAGGAAATCAGAAAAGAAACTGAGTGAATCTTCTTTAAATAACATAGAAAGAAATGGCAATACTTGGGTGGTTTTCATACATTTCATAAATGTAAAGAAAGGGAGCCAAACATCTGCATTACTAATAAAAAGTCTCAGCAATATTTAGTGATGTCAGAAGGAATGAGACACACTTACCTTTTTATGTATTAAGTCTCCTTCCTGTTTTATAAGTTCTGTGATTCTCTTTATAACTTCTTCTTTTGAGACTAATTGGAGAAATATGATAGAATACATTATTTGAGCAACAAGAAAATTGCAAGAAAAAAAAAATCACATAATTTGGCTAAAGTCTATTTGTTCCTAATTCAAAACTTGTATACAGGGTTTCTGTTTCCACTGCTTTTCTGTACAATAACAGGTTACAGTGATGTTTTTTTTGTAAAACCCATACAAGTAGTTCATACAATCTCTAATGTATTCAAAGAATTCTGAAGGCCTTGTGTGAGAATTTGCAGAATGGAGAACAAGACGTGAGAAAGCAGAGGGCAAGTTCATAAATAAATGATAATTCTTATTAAAATAATGGCCACTATGAATTGTTCTCATTTGTGGAATTGAGACACAACTAGCTGAACCCAATACTGGTTTGTGGTGTTCTGTCTATGTAATATGTAATCCAAGTCTTTTGCATCATGCAAATTGTCTATTATAATAACACTCACCATTCACACAATTCCGGTTGGTTGTTTGGAAAGTAGCATTGTCATCTGCTGGACTGTCTTTCACTTCATGCACAATTTTCTCCAGTTCCTCTGACATTTTCTCATAGTACGAGTCAGTGGGTTCCACTTTCTCAACAGCTGTAAAAAAAAAAAAAAAATCAAACTTAGAACTTTTTTTTTCCAATATATGCAAATGTAAACCTAATACAAATAACATACATAATAAAGTTACACATACATGGAGAAGATATGAGATACATACATTTTTCAGTGGACATATCTCCACTTTGCCTGAATTTTAAGGATCTCCTGTGCAACAATTTCTTTTTCGAAGACTTTGAACGGCGCAGGTTGACATCACTTTTTGATAGGGTGTCAGCTAAAGGCAAACAAGAGATTTGGGGTGTTGAGGGGGGAGAAAGAGGTAGCTGTTCATCGGTTCTCTGATGATCTTGTTCTTTTTCACTGTTTCCTTTGGAAAACAAGCTCAAGAAACTTTTCCATAGAGTGGGTTTCTTTGTCTTCTTGCCTTCTTTGCCCTTCCTTTCCACTGTAGCAGTCTCCGGATTTTCTAGCACATTTAAATGCATATCTGCAGGAGTAACTGTACTTGTTTGGGAAGGTAAAGCATCAATGCTTTGCCCACCTCCCTCCTTGCCCTTATCCAAACGGTGAAACCACTTGGGTTTGCTATTGGACTTTTGCGATGCATTAGGACTATCATTGCGGCGTAGACTCCCTTTATTTATCCACTGTTTGGATTTCTTCTCAGACAACATCTCCTTTTTATCCAGTTGTGGTTCAGCGACGGGCTCATATCTAATGTCTTCATCTGAGATGGAGGCTTGTGAAGTCAAGTTCAGAGATGTATCGCTGGAATGTTTGCGATGTCTTGTCTTCGGCTCTGAGATGGCAACCCATTTGTGTGATCTTTGCTCCTGTCTCAGAGGACATTGTGATCCATCGTTAAGGCTGAGACTTCGCGTCACATACACCTCCAGCAGTCGTTTCTTATCCTTTTCTCCGACTGACAGAAGCTGAGGGGTGGGCTGTGTATTCTGGTCAGTCGAAATGGATGCCATGCTGTCTTACTGCAAAGAAATACATCAACATTCTCATTAGCGGTTGATGTGTATGGGTTTTTAATCTCCAATGCTGATATCTACTGAGGAGCGATCATGGCTAATATAATGCATATTATATATATATATATATATATATATATATATATATATATATATATATATATTTATATATATATATATATATATATATATATATATATATATATGATATGAGAGAGAGAGAGAGAGAGAGAGAAAGAGAGAGGGAGAGAGAAAGAAAACACGCAAAGTTGCTGAACTGCAAATCAACACTTCTTTTACGAAATATTTGAATCAAAATTGAGTAATGAAAAGAAAAAAAAAGTAAAAAAAAGCTAATTAAAGCTAATTGTCCAATGCTAAAATCGGCCAAATATCGCAACTCATTATTGAGGCAGAAAGCCACCATTCAAATATGTATATATGTATGTATATATATATATATATATATATATATATATATATATATATATATATATATATAAACCCACATACGTATACGTGTATATCTGCTAAATAAATAAATGTAGCCTATATGTAATTATACTAAGAAGTGTCGATCTTAAAATCGTTTTAAATACCATGGTAACGGCAAGCGTCTATTCAGCTAACAGCGAAAGCATAAACACAAAACAACATTGCAATACGTTGTTGCTCGAATGTATTGAAATGTTCGAATTAACCATTGACTTTGTCTTACTATTCCTCCTTCACTGTGTTGTTGGTCCAATCTCCAGTGGTGACCGACTGTTTGTGCAAAGTTTCTGAGGAACCGAAGTTCAACAAGCCTCCCGTTTTGGAAGCAGCTATCAGCAGCAGGCGGGGCAGCAGGGTGACGTCATCCAGGTAGTCTGGGAAAAGGCTCGTCAGGTGATGTTTACGGTTTCGAGGCAGTTTTCTCTCCATGTTAAGACGAATAAGGAAATGGTACAGCAAAATATTTTAAAATCGTTAGTTTAAAAAGAACTAGTTAAATCTGAGCTGTGCTGAAATAATTATTCATTTGTTTTTTCCAAGTCATAAAAATGCACGAATGCATTTATGTGACGCGAAGAAGTGATTGCATCATTCTGTATACAGTAAGCCATTTACCGTATGCTCTGTTAGATGACAAACTGTTTATGAGTCTAAGAAATCCCTGAACCCTCCATTTTGTGGAGGTCTAAGATAAGACATGGAAAGTCTGGTGCACACTGAAAATGAAAGCAAGTCGAGACAAGTGTGCAAAAATTCAGGTGTTGCGATATAAAGACATTTTCTGGGAATTATATTTTTGTTTTTGTGATAAGTAATTCATATTGAAAGCTCTAAAATGCAAGCAGACACAAATCATTTAGCATGATCTTAAAGATATAGAAGATATCATACCATAGATATAGAAGATACCATATGACTTACCTCAATACATTATGTCATATGTTTTGCATTAAAATGAGACAGAGGGAAACCCATTTAAAGTCAAACCATTGTTAGCATAGTTCTTTTGTTGTTTACGGGCTGCTTTTCACCATAAAAGGGCATTAACTCTCTAGTCATGGCCCACCATATTTGGCTTTAAGTCCCTGTCACTTTTTCATTCACCCTTTCATTATTGACTGAAATAATAAAGAGACATTTGTATAGTCAGGTAATCTTTCATATTTACTGTAAGCATAGTAGCTGCCTGAATGCATTTATACAAATACTTATACTTTCTTAACTTAAAATATTCTGTGGGAGTGCATAGGTCTATATTGATGATTACAAGAATACAAGAGTATCAAGGTGGTCGCTTTTACTTTGTATACAGTACCAGTACAGACAGTGAGGGTGAACATTACAGTGGAATCCAGTAAATGATGACAACTACACATTTTCATAGCAGGACTTCCTGTATGGCTTACATATGCCATATCTTAGATATAGTGCCATTCTGTCTTGATGAATTTTTCTGCGCATCACATAATTTTCATATACGTAAGATTAATTAAGTAATGCATCTCTAGTGTATTTTGAATAGTGTATTCTGTGCTCCATTTAAACTAAACAGTTCAGTATTGTGGCCACTAGAGGTCATCAGAAGGATGTGTGGGGCCTAACTGATATCGTGTAGACATTTTCCTGGAAGGCAGGTGATTGACTTTTCACCTTGTTTTCACTGAATGACGCCTGCATTACTGCACGCACATTTAAAGCCGCTCAGTTTTGGAAATATGTCTTACATCATAAACATAATTCAGGGGACAGACAGACAGTTGTATTACTATCAGGCAGTAATTGTGACACGAAACGATCAGCAACTCAGGCCTTGCTTTCAAGTGACTTGGTTTATGAGAAATTTATTTCCTGATTTATTTATTTCCTTTTAAATGTCCCCTATTGAGCTATTGAGACAAACAGTTATGTAGTATCTGATTTAAATTCTGTAGTCAGCTAGATTTAATATAAAATTGGATTCTTTATATAAATATTATGACAGTCTATTTGAATGCAGAACATGAAAACTATTGTCATTTTGGGCTTCAAGCGAGGAATGTTCCCCTCAAACTGAATGGCTTCTGAGTGCAAACAGAGAACCACATCTATTCTCATTATTCTAGACACACTACATTTGTGATTTGGAGGTTTCAGTCTCCAGGCAAGGACATATAGGGACATAAAGAAGTTTTATCCTTCTTGGTTAACAATGCACAGCTGGCAGGAAGCAGACCTTCCAAACGTGCATATGTTCTCAGACATATGCTTAATAATGTTTGCTGCATATTGCTTCTAAAAATACACATGCTTATTAATGTTTTTCTGTAAACTCCTCTGTAAAGGTTTTTATAGCTTAACATGTGACTGTCAAGTCAACCATGAGAGTGTCTTTGTAGTAATATAAATACAATTTATTTTATTCTGAACTTTACTCCAGTTATTAGACATCATGTGACTATTTTGAATTATTGAGTGAGACCAAAACATCATGTAAATAATGAATGAAGAGGGTGTAACAAAGCTGGGTAATAGAGAGTTAGAGCGACAGACGTGATGCAACAAGGGAAATCCCTCATGGGATGAGTAACGTTCATTAGCTCTTTTACAGCTTAATTGAGATAAGAGGAAGGGAGAAGCAGCAAGTTCAGCACGTGAACACAGGTAGAGGATATTCCCAAAGTCATGTTATACTTTTTACAACAATTTACAGTATATCGTAACTGGGTGATGGACCCGTATATGTTCAACACTCATCTGAGGAAACTAACTTATTTCTCAAGGTAGCATAACTCGACTTTTAAATAACATAACAAATTTATAGAAAAATCTGTATTATCTAATTAATTAGAGTAGAATGGGTGTGGCTCAAATTTGTATTTATTTTGTGCTAATGACGTTCCCATGGAGGCTATCGCGTTGCACGTGTGTACTCAGATATATACACGTGGAAGAGGTAGGTCAGTTCTTTGTATGTCAGAATGACTTTATGTTTTGCTTAAGAGTGAGACAGCGACTATGTTAAAGGGGTCATATGACTTTGCTAAAAACACATACCATACTGTGATGCCATGTCCCGATGTGACCAGACAAAAACAATAAAACCCATTACAAACGAGGCATTTGTTGCATTAAGTGGGACATAATTACAGATTATACTGACTTTTACTGTCTTTTTATGTTTTATTCACCTTTTCTACCTACTAGATTGTGTCTTATTGACTTTTATTTTATTGACCTTCTTTAGGAGATTATATTGACACATGCATGTGGTCTGCTGACGCAGGAGCCAGCGTTCTGACATAGAGCACGCATGTGCTGCGCTTTGCTTATAAGCAGAGGAATGCACACACATGCATCGTGGTACTCTCATGAATGCAACCTGTAACAGGTCATTACAGAAAATTTGTACTATCTTAAAAAGCTTTGTAAACAAACCTTGCTTGTTTTAAAGACAGACATCACTGAAAATAATGATGAATTACAGATAATAAAATGAATCTAGTGTTGATTCAGCAGGATTCAGTGACTTCATTCAATGAGTGATTCAACAGACTGATTCAAACATGATGTCACACTTCTGTTCATCAGTTTGAACTGGCTACTAGTAGCTGCTCGCATAAAATTCAAGTCATTGATGTTTGCCTACAAAACCACCTCTGGCTCTGCACCCCTTTACCTAAATTCATTACTTCAGACTTATGTGTCCTCTAGAAGCTTGCATTCTGCAAGTGAACATCGCTTGATTGTGCCATCCCAAAGAAGCACAAAGTCACTTTTACAGACTTTTAAATTAAATGTTCCCTCCTGGTGGAATGACCTCCCCAACTCAATCCGAGCAGCTGAGTCCTTAGCCATCTTCAAGAATCGACTTAAAACCCATCTCTTCCATCTTTATTTGACCCTCTAACTTTAACACTCACTATTCTAATTCTATTCTTAAAAAAAAAAAAAAAAAATTGAACTAACTTTTTAATCTTTTTGTATTCTATCTGTTTTCTTTTAGTTTATTGTACAAAAACGACCTCTAACGCTAGCTTGCTATATTCTTTTTCTATTCTATCTTTTTTCTTTTTTAATATTATTTAAAAGCCCTTGCTACGTTTACTGTGTTATGCTAACTGAGACTTGTTATAGCACTTATATATCATTGCTTTTTTGTTGTTTTTGATTGCTTCCATTGTCCTCATTTGTAAGTCACTTTGTATAAAAACGTATGCTAAATGACTAAATGTAAGTCATTTAGCAGACGCTTTTATACAAAGTGACTTAAAAATGAGGACAATGGAAGCAATCAAAAAAAAAAAAACATAAAAAAAAAAAATATATATATATATATATATATATATATATTATATATATAGGGTTTTTTTTTTTTTTTTGCCTGTATATCCAAATATACATACTTAAATCAAACTTTTTGTCTCCTTTTGTCATTGTTGGATAAGCATAATTCTACTGGTCAGAGATAAGTGGAAACTAATGTCCTATTCACACTTACAGCAATAAAATCACTAAGGATCAGCCTTAAAAGTCACTGCTTGGTTTCTCGTTGGAAGTTGCCACAGAATCTTTCTGCTCATTTTGCACCTCTGTTTGAGAGCTTTTGAAAGCAAATGATGTCCAGTTGCTTTTACCCCTGCACTCTCAGAAAAAAAGGTACAAAGCTGTAACTGGGCAAGTACGCTTTTGTACCTTATATACCTTAAATGATACATATTAGTAAGTGTACATTTTGGAAAGGGTACCGCTCATGTGACAGTATGCTTTTTAATGAAAGTGTGGCAATTGAACCCATGACTTTGGGATTGCAAAGTACAAAATAACCAAATAAAAATAATGCAAAAAAAAAAAAAAGATTAATTTGATTTTTAGTGCATTGCCACTTTCTTTGATTAAAACTGCAATCACTTCATATATCGTCTGGTCTGCATGCTAAAGTTACTGCAGTAAACAGGATTGCGTGAAAGTACAAATCGAGCCACGCTCGGGTTATAGGGGTCAGTTTCTTTCGCTTTCTGCCTGTTGTAGATGTAATCAGTCTTATCCAGTTTTAACTTGCCTGTAACGTTTTCCAGCCGCAGAGCTAGAGAGTCCTGAATGGCTTAAACAGTGCAAGACTAGAACCAAATGGCTTGTCATTAATTGTTTATAACACGTCTCTCTCCGTACCCTGTTTGACCTTGCCGTGCAACTGACCAGTTAAGTATATATGAGACTGAAGGTATCTCCAGGGTATTGAGGCAATTGCTGGCTTTGCGTGATTTTTCTTTCCCCAATCTCCTAATTGGTCCAAGCGGGTTATCAGCATAGTGTCGGGTTCTAGAGATAAAAGCAGATAAAATTAAGGACACATCATTAGGCACCTAGTCCAGACGGTGGTGTGACCGGTAACTGCTGAGGAGCTTCTAATGTATATTTTAAGTATATTTAATTATTACTGCTTATTTTGTGTAGCATTCCAAAAGAAAAAGTGTTTTCACTGTTACACAAAGGATTTTTTCATGATTTAGTTTTCTTGTTTGACGATACACGTAATAAACAAATTGCTTACATGAACATATAATGGGCATATTTTCAAGCCATTTAATTGCTTTGCTTGGAAACCATGTGTTCTCACATCTAAAAATACAGCAAACTATATTTTTACGAAATACAAATATTGAGATATCATACTTCAGAAATGACACCACTTAAAAGACAGTCATATAATACCTAGCATTCCTCTTACATAACCACCAAACACTAACAGCGTTCTCTTACATACTATATACATAGTTTGGTATTTGGTTACTTTGCTGTCTCACTGCTCAATATTTTAGTGTCTCGACTCTCACCTCTAGACAAGAGTACTTCTTATGACTTCATGTCAAATGACTGAAATCAATCTTGTCTTGACATAACCGTACAGACAAAGCAATCGGAACAGAAAGCTAATTCAGTGCAAATAAAATAGTTAGTGTGTATTATTTTCCCTTTCTTTTTTTTGCCATAGATGTGTAAATATTTTGATCTACACTGTGAAAGTAGATTTTTTTGACATTTTAAATAGAACAGGTATTATTGGAGTGTTTTGTAGGAAATACTATTGCAGTCTTTCTGCTTAAAAAATGACATTTAATTAAATGTGTTACTTGCAGTTCCTTTAAAATGATTTCTGTTTGAATTTTACTAGCACTTTTGTAGAGTGAAAGTAGTTTCTACACCATTTTTTTCAATGTATGTTTTAGATCATAGCTCAACCCGAAATAAAAGATAAATATGCAAAGCAAAATTGGTATCTGGGTAAAATTTGGTGTACGGTCTTAGTGAAGATCAAACAAAATATTTAAGCCAAAAATTTTGATTTTATATTGACTTTAAGTTGGCAATCCAGAGCAGTTGATGAAAGTGAGGAAAGACTTTGAGATCACTGAGGAATGACCAACCTAAAATGCCTGATGCATCTGCACACTTTACACAGAAACTAACAACCTGGTCCATATAGACGGTGAGCTCAGAAACAATAATGCACGCACACATACACAAACAAAATGGCCTTAAAGATTAATGTGCTCTCATTGTGGGATCTTGCACTGTTTAGACCCTGTCCCCGAAAATCTCCACAGGTTGTGCCAAAAAAAATCCCAGGTCCTTTCTCACTTATCTCAGTGACCTGAGACGAACCTTTTAACCTCTCTAATACTGAAACAAAAACCTAATGAAATATACACTGCGACCCTCTCAAGTAGTTGATATCTTGAATTATCAATAATAATACTGCAGATCCACAGATGAGAGGAACATTTTTTTTTTATGATAGCAGTGATTCAGAACTTATGGGTAAAAACTGCAGGTCTTTTTCTGGAGAGAAGCATTGCTAAATGCTAATATGTATATCTGTATATAGTTAAGATAGCAAAATTAATGGGCTTAACAGTTTTTGAAGAGCACACTGTTAATATCTTTTGTTGTTGACATGAAGTTTGAAAAGAAAAATTGACCTACAGTAAGCTACTTTATACATATTTTAAATGTAGTTTGTGCTGACCACAACGGCACCCTTGGTAAATAACAGCAAGGCTGTGAAAATAAATCTGCATTGTTTATCCTTTTGAACTTTCATTCAAAAAATTCTAAAGAAGTTTTCATCTATAATTCCTGATGAGTTTGGAGAACATCTGACAAGAGATCAGAGATCATTCCTTAATGCAGAATCTCAACAGAACCTTCAGATTCCCAGCTCTTTTTGGTGCTTCTTTTCTTCAGTTCACCCGTCTAATTTCTATAGGGTCCAGATCAGGAAACTGGGACGGCCATGCAGAAGTTTCATTTTGTGCTCAGTGACACATTTTTGTGTTGATTTTTGTTTTGGATCCTGATCAAATATCCAACCACGGCCCATTATAAGATTTCTAACAGTCAGGTATAGGCCCACTAAATTAGAGATCCAGCAGTATATTTAACTGTGGACATGGGGGTACTTTTTATCCCTGTTTGCACAATCCCATCTGGTGGGTTTGCTGACAAAAAGCTCTCTTTTTTTTTTCTTCGTCTGACCATAGAAACCAGTCTATAATGGGAATATACTTCAGAGATATTTTACTCCTAAGAATTTCTAGGGGTGCCAACAATTGTGGCCACAATGCATTGTAGAAAGACATTTTTTTTAGAATGTGAGTTTCTCCCCACTTTTAATTGTTTTACTTCAATTAAGGTTAGAATATTTTGAATTAAAGATCAAAAAGATAAACAGTGGAGATTTATTTTTTTACATCCACATTTGCTCATATTTTCCAAGGGTGCCAATATTAGTGGAGGACATTTTGTAATTTTTTTAATTAAAATGACTTTTTTTACACGTGAAAAGTGTAAAAAGTGCAGTGAATTAAAAACAGAAGCAAATTTTCTCAGCACACATTTTTTTTGTCTTTAATGTTTTATTTAAAGGACAGTTTTGTTTCATTTTATTACGATAAGCATATCTGATTTTGTGTTTGATCATAATCATACAATGAGAATGTGTAAGTCCTTGTCAAATCACAAAGATGGAGCCAATAAATTGAATATATATTTAATAAAAGGCACTCATAATTTCATGAATAAAACATAGTGCTTAAACAATCAAGATATGTCATACAGCCATAGCATACATTCATGAGATACTAAATCCCATAATGACCACATAACACTGGCATTATCACCTTCGTCATTATCACCTTTGTAAAAAATCAAAATAGACTCTCAGGATTTATTTAACAAAGACTTTCAATATGACTTGATATTACACCATAATATGACATAAAATGCATGCACAAGGAAATATACTGGAAGTTTTTCCATTGACACAATGGAGGGTTGATTTAAATATTATATTTCTACCTCTAGTCAAAACATAATTTAGTCATATTTTTTAATCTCAGTGTTTTCATGCATTTTTTAAAATGTACAACAGCATGATAAAAAACATTTTAAGTTCTATATTGCAATTATACTGTAGTGTCTGAAAAATGCAATGTTACCTGCTGGCATAAGTTTCTTTTCAAGCTTATTGGAAAACGTATTTCAGCTTCCCTGAAAAGTGCTGTATTGGTTTGCTTTAGTCAGTGCTGAAATGCTACAATTAAAATTTGCTTTGTAATCAATTGTTTTCTATATATTTTTTAAAATTTGCAAATTATACTCCTCTGAAAGACAACATCTCATAAGTGAAACAAAACATGTCATCTATTACAATCACGGGCAAAGACAGACATAGGTGGTCATTTGGATGATTGCATGAAAATAATTTTGTGTAATATCTTTTCAAAATACTTATGATTGAATGTTACAAATATGCTTATAAGATAATGATTCTGCCCATTCTGTTTATAATATAAATCCACAAGAAATGTCCTGATGTTTCAAACCTTAACAAATAAGTCATTAGGCTGGATTAGATGATATATTTGATGCAATTTTTGCCATCTTTTGCACTGACTGATTGCAAATTGGTTTCACTATTCAGTATGTTCATGGTGCGATCATGTTCTCTGCCTTCATTGGCTTGTCAAGTCAGCATAAATTGGTGTGATAAAAGGAAAACTGCTTCTAAATAACACTTGTTGTCTCCAACAACAAAACCAACCAAAATTAAAGCTTTTTTTTTGTGTGTGTGTGCACCGTTTGACCGACAAGTATACATTTTGAATTGCTAGCTCATATACGTGCATGCATAAATTCTTGTGCATTTTCCAAACAAACATATTCCACATATTCATGTGCATAATGAGTAAGGATGATAGCAGGCCAGTGAAGCCAATAGGTAAAGAAGTGCTGTGTATCCTACTAGCTATCATCAATACTTTCATATATATTTGTTCAAACAAGGGACAAGATATGATGTGAAACTAATATATTTGACTGAAATTGCCAAGCAGAGGTGTGTACCAAACCTTGAACTCACTCAACATAGAAGGAAATCTCAGCCTAAAGATAGAGTTCTAGAATCTCATTCTGTGTGTATGTTGACAAAAATAGAAACAGCAGATGAAATTTGGGACAAGCAGAAAGCAGATGCTGCCAAAGCACGGTGGGTCATCCAAATATAACATACTTGCATGCGTAGGATACTGTTTTTAAATTCCAAACAGTCCTGATTACGTGTGACAAATATCAAGGCTGTTAGAGGAGACATTCGGTGACATTGAATGATGGATAACAGTTTGGCATAAGCAATTTCTCTTACAAGCAGCAGGGACAAAAGGTGATGTCAGTGCAAAACTCTAAAAGATGACAACGTCAGCAAAAGGTGGATGCTTTGAGTGTATATTCATGATTCCTCTGCATTATTTTATGGGATTCGGCAACACAGGCACTTAATTGCGATTAATTAAATGCTTGTTTTGACCTCAGTTAAATGCAGCCCTTTGCCTCACAAATGATGACTTGAGAATGTTTTGTGTTCTTCTGTGTTTCATATTCTCTTTTTCAGTTCAGAGCATTTCAGGTTGTATTATTGTAAAGCCTTAAAGGGATGTTCCTTACAAAATTCTGCTTCATTTTAGTAAACAGTGCTACTGAGGTTTTATAGTCCTGTTTGAGGTCTCCCTTTGAAACAGCACAGTCTGCAAAGGTACTGTTGGTATATGCATAGCATTAGGTACATATGTAGAACTCTAAATAAAGCAGTTGTCAAACCATAAAACTGAGAGTTTCTAAGTGCATTGTTGTACAGTCATTATTGCCAGTCATGAGAAATATACCAATCCTTATGGAACACTGTTTTTCCCTGTCTGCCAATTCCCATTGCTCTTGTCCAGCGAGTAATTGCTTTCATACTTCTCTTCAGAAATACGCTTCTGATTTGCAGCAGCCTCAGCAGCAACCTCAATCACCTGTTTCTCCGCCTGCTCCGTTTCACGATGGTAGAAGTAGTTGAAGTTGGAGACGATGACAGGAACGGGAAGTGCAATGGTCAGTACACCAGCGATGGCACAGAGGATCCCAACCATCTTTCCTCCCAATGTGATAGGGCACATGTCACCATAGCCAACCGTCGTCATTGTGACCACAGCCCACCAGAATCCTTCCGGGATGCTCACAAACTGAGTATCAGGTTCGTCAACCTCAGCAAAGAAAATGGCACTGGAGAAGAGGATGATGCCAATGAAAAGGAAGAAAATAAGCAAGCCCAGCTCCCTCATACTGGCCTTCAGGGTTTGGCCTAGAATCTGGAGGCCCTTAGAATGCCGGGACAACTTGAAAACCCTGAAGACACGCACTAATCGGATGACACGCAGTGTAGCCAGAGACATGTTCTGGTTGGCGATGGGGTCTTTGTCGTGGGCGGCCATCAGTTCTGTTATGACAGTTATGAAGTAGGGCATAATGGACACAATGTCAATGACATTCATAATATTGCTAAAAAACTCGCTCTTGCTGGGGCACACTATGAAACGTACTATAAGCTCAAAACAGAACCAAATGATACAGATGGTCTCCACCACAAAGAAGGGGTCAGTAAAGGCAGAGAGCAGGGCCTTTGGACGAGGAGTAGGGGATAGAAGCGTTCCATTGGCATCATGGGTTAAGTTGACAAAAGCAGGCATAAATTCGCGATCATCACGGAATTCAGGGAGCGTCTCCAGGCAGAAGATGCAAATAGATATAGTGATGACAAGAACAGACACTAAGGCCACTGACCTGGCAGCACTGGAGCTCTCTGGGTACTCAAAGAGAAGCCAAAATTGACGGTGAAGCTCAATGGTTGGGAGCTGAGGCTCAGGGTCTTTGATGTAACCTTCATTTTCCTTGAACTGTTCCATGGCATCATGCCCTAGTCGATAGAACACTATCTCATCAGCAAACACATCCAATGGCACATTTGCTGGCCTCCGAACCTTACCTCCGGACTGATAGAAATACAAGATTCCATCGAAGCTCGGGCGGTTGCGATCAAAGAAATACTCATTCTTCATGGGGTCAAAAAAGTCAATCCTTCTCATGGGGTCTCCCAGCAAGGTTTCTGGAAACTGATTCAAAGTTTTAAGTGTTGTCTCATACATCATCCCTGAGACATTGATAACTACTTTTTGTTCACCCTCGTAGAATTTCTCCTTTTCAGCGAAATAGTCCTCGAAACAATCCTTGGTTACTTTTCCTAGCAGAGCCTCATTGGGACTGCCCTCGCTGCTCATCAGAACCTTCCAGTTGGAAATCAGGCTGTTGCAGCTTGATGTTCTTTTTTTTTTGCTGAGTGTTGGTGGAGAGGCCAGTGAGCGCCTCGGCTGTCTTACTCTCTGAGGTGAGTGTGGGATTGAGTTTATGCCATGGCTCCCATGGTTTGGTTCCTGGGCATCTGAGGTGGATGAGGTTGGATATCCCGAGTCACTCGGGTCTTCCAGATTGATTCCGATGTCATCCAGGTTCTCAAAGTTGACTAGAGGAACCTCCATGGCCTCCTTCCCCTCCCAGGGGCTGAGCTCAGGCTCCTAACCGCAGATGAAATGACAGACAGGCATCAAAAAGCACAGGCCAGCCAGCCCACTTTGCACCACAAAGTGCGAAGAGATTAGAGAAGATTCAGGATGGTTCTGCAGCAGTGAGCCGAATCCCAAGATACTGTCACCTGATCTGCAGATAAAGACAAAGGGAACAAAACAGTTGTTACTTCATGGAAGGTAAGGTTGCACCTTAGTCAGGAAAGGAAACAATTAAAGCAATCTAAAGTAATATAAACTCTACAACAAGACAATGAAAAAGGAACAGAGATTTTATTTTTAGGCTCAATTATTTTACTCGAACAATAAAATCTTGGCTAACATGATGCCCATAGCTGCAGACCATTCAAAATGAAGCACGGACATTATAGGTTAGGCATTAGTTCAATCAAAAATGAAGAGTAGTTATTCACCTTTTTATTGTTTCAATACTGTAGGATCTTCTTTTCAAGTGTTTTAAAACGTATTAAAATACAATGAAAGATGTGCTATATTCCAAGTCTTGTGATTCTGTATGATAGCTTTGTATAAGGAACGCACTGAAATTTGACTGTGAATTTAACAGTCATCAGATATGTCTGATGCGTTAACAAATCAACCAATTCACTTAAAATAGTTAACCCAAATGAACAACTCAACGGATATGAGAATGAATCCAGCACCTCTACCAAATGAATCAGTCATCTCTGCTTTTCACATGAACTCATGTCTTAATTTTCAGTGAATAATACTTTAACAACATTTGTGATACTTTACTGGCAATTTCTAAGCTATACAAGCTTGGCATTGCCAATATCCTGTAAGGATATACATTATAACTAAAATATTTAGTCTCTCCTTGAATGTTGATAATAAAGCATAAATATTACATTCAAACTGAACGTGTTTTCCTGTGCTCTCTATCCACTGCCAAATGTGCTTGAGAGCTGAGAACTTTATTATCATTTCTCCCTTATGGCTTCTTGTAGCAAAAATTGTAATTAACTTCTTAGCCATCGTAAAACAACCATTAACAGCAATAGAGCTGTACTTGCGCTGTCAAATATTAAAAGTCAATTATTAAAAGATTAAGACCTCAGACTTTATATTCCAGGTTTAAAATAAGTTAAACTCATTTTAGCAGATAATAATGGTAAGTAATTACACTAATCTTGTGCTATACTTATAAGAAAATATTATATTGCAAAGCTCCATTAATTTCTATTTTAATTACGTTCTCATTCTCTCCTGTACATTATGCTCTAGTGGAGAAGCAATTGATTATTGAAGCCAAATAGTTCATTAGGCATGTCTGTGCAAATGTTTTTTTAATTTTTTTTTTTATAATGGTTATGATTGTTTTTTATAATCAATGTGTTACAGTTTAATTTCAGTTATTTATACCAATTGGTGAAGATAAATATTGTAAGTGCCCTATGGTACGATATATTAAAAGACTTTTATTTAGTTTGAGGTTCGTTGTTAGTTTCTGTATTAATCAACAGCATCTGTGACAGTTTAAGATGTATAACCTAGAATATTATTTTAATATACACATTCAACCCACTTTATTCCTAAACCAACTCCAGTGCTGTTCCTCTCATGGTCAGTGGTGCAGGTCAAAGGTCCAGTCTGGGCTTCTTATCTACAGCGTTCTATTTTCCAGTGAGTTTAATGGAGACAGGTAACCATAACCTGAACAGATCATTTAAACAGCTACCCCTACCACTTGACACCATAAAACCCGCAGCCGCCAAAAAGAAAAGCTTCTGGCTCCATGACAGCTTGTGTGGTTACACTGGAAGGTAACGCACACCTCTCACCTTCGTCCGCGTTATATTCCATTGACCCTATTAGTATACAGCAGGGCCTATCTTTTCCATTGTCAGACGAGTATTGTTGGATGGGTGGGTTTCATGTGGCCACATTTTTTAAAGCATTGGCAAAATGGCCTCATTATATGCTAAGTGCATGTTTGCAGTGCTGGTGTTTAATTTTTAAGGAAAAATTGACCAGTGCTCAAGGATGAATAAAAGTATTAAACTGCTTAAATTGATATTCACCCAGCTGTAGTGGCCACATACAGTATGACTCAAAATCTGCATCTAACTTAAAGGGTTGGTTCACCCAAAAATAATTTATCATACTCATGTTCTTCCAAACTTGTATGCATTTCTTCCTTCTGTGGAACTCAATTTTTTTTTTTTTTTTTTTTTTTTTTTTTAGAAAAAATGTGTTTTAGAACTGAACTTTCTTCAAAATATATTATTTTGTGTCCCACAGAAGAAAGAATAAAGGGTTTTGGCCAACCTGAGGGTGATTAAATGATTTTGGTTTTTGTGAACTATCCCTTTACATATATTTGATAAAAAATAAAAATAAAAATGCCTCTATTTTAAGTATACTCTTCTCAGAAAGAGTTAAGCTACACAATTGTAATATTTTTGTGCTGCCTTTGTTACCTGCATCCCATGCACTCTGCACCTTTTTTTTATTTATTATTTATTGTGCTTCTTTATATTTATTTCCTACATTATTCAACTGTAACTGCAACATCCTAGTGAAAGAAAAGGAAACTAACATCTTTACCTGTTTAATGACAGTAAGCTTGCATTGACTTTGACATTTTTGACATTGATATATATATATGTTATATAGAGATGGCAGGATGGACAAAAGTTACAAGTGACAGAAACTTCTGTCCTTATCCTGTAGTGCTTTGTCTGGGGAAGATGCTGAAGTTATGTAAATGCACCACAGACAGAGATGACATCTATATCCTTCAGCTGCGTGTGTGTGTGTGTGTGTGTGCTCGCATGTGTCTAGAAGATTGATCACCAATGTGCGGGAAAGTGTCCCCACATGCATCACAGGTACAAAGTCATTGTTTTGTATCAAGTACCCTAGGGCAGGTGCATGTGTAAAGGCACATTACATACTTTATTTGTTAGATTGTTTGCATCCACTGGCTTGCATCACAGAAATATTAGGAGACAATATGCTATAGATGTCTTAGTTTACAAGTCAGATGATTTAAAGCAGCACACCCAAAAATGAAAACGCTCATTTACTCCCTCTCATGTCATTCCAAACCTGTATAGCTTTCTTTCCTTTGTGGAAATCCAAAGAAAACATTTTGAGAAATATCTGTTAGTTTTGGGTCCATAAATTTGAAGTCAATGGTCTCCAAAACATTCTTCAAAATATCTTATTTTATGTTCCACAGAAGAACAAGTCATGCAAGTTGCAAAGACATGAAAGTGAATAAATAATGAAAGAATTTTTATTTTTGGGCAATTATCTCTTTAAATTTAAAATGTTTATTTTAGAACTGTGCTTTTACCAATCAGGCAATATCTTATTAAAGGGTCAGTATCCCTTTAAATATTTGAAGAAATTGAACTTGCCAATATATTGATTATAATATTTCAAAAAGAGATTAAAATGTACTAATACAATAATTTAAAGAGACTTACTTACCCATATATACTAGTCAAAAACTTTTGAACCATCATTCATTCCAAAATTCAACATCACATCAAACAACAAACTATTTCTAATCTTCATCTCAATCCTAAATTCTTAAAGCTAAATACAGCTAAAGTATAAATAATCAAATTTCACAGCACATATTGTATAAAACAATGTGGCTTGCCAGAGAGAACACATAACAGTCTAGCTTTCTAAACTTCTGTAACAGCTCCATTCATATCCATTAAATTTGATCCACACTCTTACTTATATCTTCTCTAAAAAACAGAATCCAAGCGTCCAACATTACATGCTTAAGCACATTCATAAAACCAAACACGGACAAACGCTCAATGAAATACCCACCAGGGAAAACCTCTGTGGCAGGACGGTCCTTCTGTGAGCGTTGTGATCCAGGATGAGTATGGCTCCTCTTTGTGCCTCTGTCCCTCTCTAGTCTTGCTCCTCTTCTCTGCCTACGTTACAATCAGATTTCTGCACACCCTTTTCTTCTGTTTAAGCTCTCTCTCTTTCAGTAATCTTATTCCTCCTGAGTAACTTGAGACCCACGACTGCCATCAGAGAGACGCACATGCTCACACACACACACGCACACACACACCTTACCTTTCACATCTGGCTTGGCTTTATGAACCTTAGACTGGGTTCTCCTTTCTGTTTGCGTCTCTCTCGCTTTCTGTCTGTCTCTTTGTTTTGGGGTGTCAGAGCAGTACCCCACGGCAGGAGCTCTGCAGGGCATACAGCACTGAGTAAAGGACGACAGGAGCTCAGTAAGCAAACAGACCAACATCTCCAAGGTGTGAGACACTCACACACATTCACATATTAACAGTTACTCTCACTTATAGACGTATGCAGTTACACAGACACTTAATCTATGTTTGGAGTAGCATACTAGAGTACATATAGTATGCTAATGGTCATAGAATACTTGGAAGACAAGCTCAAAATGTTGACATTTGCAACTTTATACATAGAAAAGTGCAATGGAACGACATTCTGTGTCGAATTTCATCCTGGCATTGAGAGGGATGAACCAGTTATTGACTAATAAATTGTATTAATGAGTTCATACATAAGAGATCATATTTATAGAGACAGGTGAAATATCTAGTAGGATTATACCATCTAATGGACACACATTATTGTGTAGAATATTGTATCCCACAATTAGCTCACTTTTTGAAAAATAATATTTCTCTTTTGCTCACCATTGCTGCATTATTTTTTTTTACCCAAATCTTACTGAACCCAAACTTTGAATGGTAGTGTATAATTGGATTACAAATGCAAAATAATGTTTATTTTATTTATTTATTAATTTTTAATTAATTTTTAATTAAAAGTCACTCACTGAACTGAACATACATATATTATGTAATTTGACACTACTGTTTGATACAGTTATTGTGTAACAAAGCATTTTTGTTTTTTTACTTTTAATAGGTTGTATACTCTATAGAGTAGAAAGCTATTTTCTATTCTGAACATTGGCACACTATTTAATGCACAGGAATACACACACACACTTGTATAATACACACACACACTTGTATAATGCACACATCACATATGTTTCGGCCTGTTTCCATCATATCAGCCTGTGGGACCTGAATTGGCATTACTGTCAAACACATAAGAACACACATTTACACAAACTTTAACTTGCAGAAAAATGCACACAAATCACATCACATTCTTGTGCTTCTTACTCCCCCATCAGCTAACATACACATACACATACAAACAGCAAATTAACTACACTGCACAGTCCAGAACATTAAACTGCTTATAAAGGAGAACCAGTGCAATTCTTTTTAGGGTCCAGGGGCAGAAGTGAAAGGGGCCATTCATCAAGTCTTCTTTTAGCCTCTTGCTGATGTCTAGCAACTGCAAATGAAAAATACAACGAGATAAGAATGTATTTAAGCACTGCAATACACTGATTTGGTACCAAACAATCTATATATCTCTATAAATGTTAAGCAAGGCCTCATTAAGGGTTTTGAGTAGGTCGCAGAAGTGCTGAATGATCAACTGTGAAACTCAAACAAAAGGTGAGGAGATGAGACATTGGTGGGCTAAGTATCAGTTGATTGGATATGTGCTGACCCATGATACTTTAAACAGTGTTTATTTCATGTCATGCTTTAGTTTCAGAGAAGACACATCCATGGATTGTTCATGGACCGCCTGATGCATGTTGCAAGCAACAACAGCTGGCTTTTGCACTTTCTGAGAGTTTGTGCTCAGGTTTTTTATCGCTTCATCTTGCTATGTTTACAAAGGTATGTAACAGGCTAACAAGGAACCTGCTGCGAAATTTGGCTAATGTTCTGGCAAGGCTCTCAAGTTATGAACAAATGTTTTTCCAGTAACATTACTAGAACATTTGTTCAATATTCCCTGTTCTTTAATAATGTTCTCAAAACATAAACATAAAATGTAATTCATAATGCCCCCCCCCCAAAAAAAAATGTTTAGTAAAATTTTTGTATATGTTACTACTTGTTTCAGAATGTTCAGAAAACACTCAAAAGTAATGCTCCCATAAGTTTCACAACATGATATCATGGATTGCTTCCTTAAAGTTCACATAACCAAGAAAAAAATATTCTAAAACGTTTTTAAATTGTGGAGGTTTAAATGTTCATAGAACACTTTTAACATTTTATGAGATCTTAATGAGAACATTTGCAAACGTTCTTAGAACATATTTTGTTAGCTGGGCTATTACTGTAATGGTTGAATAGTTGTCCAACTTGTGTTTTGTGGCATGAGTTTTTACATTTTAAGATGGCGTGTGAAAATCAAAATGTTTCTTTCGTGCTTTTTTTGGTCACAGATATGTATTCTGTGTGAATGCCCTTCTGTTTGGTTTCCTGTAAACCAGTCTGTTGTTCATATAACCAAAAATACACTACATGATATAATGCATGGTAGGTTGAAATTGGATTTGTGGGGGACGATTGCCTAATGTATGGCAACAAACAACTGGGGAATGGCAGGGGAGGATAGGGTATGGTGACTGGAAAGGCCACCCCTGGCTGATTGAGTCGTCCAACTCATATCGTTGCTTGTGCTTGCTTGATTAAAAATGTTTTTTAAAACATTTCAGTTGCACTGATGACAAAACTTTTTCAAAACTGTCAGATGGACTCTTCTTGTATGTTTTGGTGCAAATTTGATCAAGTTGATAGTACAAAAGTCTTTCTATACGAAACTATACCTAAAAACGTAGTATTGTCAAAGTTACAGTCAATATAATTAAGAAAATGTCCTATTTGTTTCCCCCTGCATTTGATGGGCAACCCAGGCGTATGTACACAAAGTACTAGAAAACTGATCCTTCTGCCAGCACTCATTTTGTTACATAACACCAGAATTGATTCGATAGTTTTGTTCTCATTCACTATGTACATATGGCTCAGAAAAGAGTGCCTTTAAAGCTGAGGTTTCCAATTTTTGTTGTCGTTATAAAAAATATGTGCTTTAAGACAACACATGGCTTGTTTGCTGCATAACTACACCTGGGGAAAACAATCATGAATCACATTTCATCTGAGCTGATTCAGACACAGTTGGCAGTTTTTATGTAATCTAAAATATCTGCTGAGTATTCATTTGAGCTTGTGGTAATGGCATATAGAGAACAGTGAGGGGCAATTAGTACAGTATCATATTCCATATGAGAGCAAAATCCCTCATTCTACATCCCAAGTTTCCTGTGCACTGGAAGGCTGACTGTAATTCATTCTTGAGGCTCTTGCCAACTTAAGCAGAACCAGTGCCAGCAGTCGAGGGTTCACCAGATTAACAGAATGAGCAGCAAGTTATTATTTGAGATGGGAGACATAAAGAGTGAATGAACAGTGCTCTCTTCCACTCTCAATACCCATGGCTGAAGTGCCCTTGAGCAAGGCACTGAACCCCCAGTTACTCCCTGGGCGCTGGATATAGCGTCCCACTGCTCCAGGTGTGTGTTCACTACTCATTGCTTTGAGTGCACTTGGATGGGTTAAATGCAGAGCACCAATTCCAAGTATGGGTTACCACACTTGGCAATTGTCATGACTTTCACTTTCACTTTCACTTTTTCATATATATATATATATATATATATATATATATATATATATATATACACACACACATGACATGAGTGTATATCAACTATTATATGAGGAGTGCACAGCTGTTTTATGAAACTAATTATATTCTGTCATATAATTTTATCCTTTTAATTCTGTCTGCATTCTGAGTAGTTTTGAGATATTGAGCTACAAAGTTTTGCATTCCATTCGACCCCGTAGATAGAACTTTTTGTTTTTCTAATAAAAATTCCCAAAAAAATAAAAATAAAAATTCACATAATGTAAATAAGTTGTCACAGAATAAGAATATGTGAATAACTCAGTTTTGACAAAAATGTCAGATAGAGGCTTATAATACCAAGGGGATACACACACACACACACACACACACACACATATATATATATATATATATATATATATATGTATGTATGTATGTATGTATGTATGTATGTATGTATGTGTGTGTATGTCTTTTTTAGTTTAAAATGTGTAAATATTTAATTGGTTTTATTTTATTTTTAGTGTTCTGATGCAGACACGCCTTTTTCTTTTTAATTGTTTTAAGTAATGTGGAGCTGGCTACAGTTGCTTCGTTTGCATTGCTGCATCATTCAGACCCATTAAAGGATTGAGCAGCAGGTTCCCAGTGAGACCAGAAATGATCCACTCGCCCAGAGGGATCAAGCCTATAAAGGGTTCTGGATGTAGTCCAGAGTATCACTCAGGCTGTATAAATTAGCAAAAGCCCCTATAAATAACGATAGAGAATGTTTTTTATGTAGCTATTGTGGGATTGTCCTTCTAATTTATTCGAAAACTCGCCTGTTAATCTCATTCCCTCAGCTAAAAATTTCTTAGTAAAACAGACCATATCAATTTAAGATTCTCACCTATTTTGGAAGCAAACTATCTGTACCTGCCAGTTTTGGAAGCAGCATGTCAGCACAGCCACCCCTCTTAATTAGCTCTGCAACGGCTCTCACAGGTGTGCGCCAGCTCTCCAGAGTCGTTTACACTTATATCAGTCTCACACTGAGGAGCCATCTGGCCAGCCTGTACAGCAGCAGAGACGCCCCACAACACCGCTGTTGTTTGCACTGGTTAAGCAGAAGCAATCTGGCATGCAAAAAGGCATATTACAGTTTAAACAGAGTAACGTTTGAAAGGAATGGGGTCTGAATGTAGCCGTGCCCCCCTCCTATTTGATTATTTATAGCTGGAAAGCATGGGCTGATATTTTTAGGGCACATTTTCGAGAACAAGCTGTATAACTTGCATGTGTTGCAGTATTCTTTCTGACTTTTTTTCCATCTACAAACTTTTAACATTTATATTTGTGTACTCATTCTGTCCTTGGAGTCACTGTGTGCAAGGGATGATTAAAAACTGTTGGTTTTTTTTTTTTTAAACAGTGACCCCAAAAAGTAGTTGTGCATTTACAGAGGTATAACATTCATTGCATAGTAATATAAACTAAATGTAATGCGATGCCAATTAATGGTAGACCTTCCAACTGCACATTCAGAAAGTGTCATTTTGGGGTTAATATGATACTTTTTTTTTTTTTTTAAGAAATTCATACTTTTATTCAGCAAAGATGCATTAAATTGATCAAAAGAGACAGTAAAGAAATGTATATGTTTTAAATATAAACTGTTATTTTATTGTTCTATTCATCAAAGGATCATGAAAAAAAGTATCAGTTTCCACAAAAATATGAAGCAGCACAACTGTTTTCAGCACTACTACTAATAATTATTTCTTTAGCAACAAATCAGCATATTTGAATGATTTCTGAAGGATCATGTGACATTGAAGACTGGAGTAATGATGCTAAAAATTCAGCTTTGCATCACAGGAATAAATCAAATGTATTCAAATAGAAAACAATCATTTTTAACTCTAATAATATTTCACAGTTGTGCTGTTTTTATTGAATTTTTAATCAGATAAACACAGCATTGGTGGACATAAGATACTTTTTTCAGACACATTAAATAATCTTACCAACCCCATATTTTGAACAGCAGTGCATATACTGTATTTACAGTTTGTTGTATAACATTTAACAAAAATAAGTTTGTTAGGCTAAATATTGAATATATTTTTAAAAAAATTGAATTCATTAGGTAGGATATTTATTGACATAGATACTTTTTAAAAGTGTGGCTTAAGCGTCCAAATTGTTTCTGCAGGCTCTGTAAATGGCTATGCTGTTGTGTGTCAAGGGTTAGCTGTCGCTCGCTTGTGTAGTCTTACCTGTGAAATGAAACTTGGCCTATTAAGGTCTAGTTTGTTTATAGTATTTCACAGACCTGCCCACATTGATGCATATTGTCTATCACCTTAGCAACACTCTCCCAGACTCTCTCAAACTTGAGGCCAGCCTGCTCTTTTCCCGCTGGATGCGATCAATATCTGAGAGTAATGGAATGGCTCCATTGATTTTATGTAGTCCAATTCACTTACAACGAGATAATGCTTTCTATAAATGAATGGTTTTTAACATTTACACCTCTTGGGTTGTTTGGGTTGTTTTAATCGCATTGATTCTTTAAATGCTAGTTTATTTATGGTCTGGTTATGAAAATGGGTCAGACGGTAGATTTAACATAGTATTGAAACTGATGCTTGTTGGAGGGCAGTGTTTGTACATCTTGTTACCTGGAGGGTAGTCTCAGCCTCAGACGTTACACCCACAGACCGCTGGCTAATCGTCTGATGCATATGGGACACAAAAGAGGAAACACTTCAGGAGTGTCGAAGTCGTCATCGGATTGCTGAATTCTACAGGATTTCCAGGAGATGTGTGTTGCGTCCTTTAACGTTCTGCCTGGAAACAAAGATACCGTGGCTATAAACCCCCTCATGAAAGAAGAAAGCCGTAGTGTTTACAACTGTGTCGACGAGTGCTTATCAGGATCAACTAAACATTAAAGTTTCAAAAGTATGTGAAATATTTAAAGTTTACGGCATAGAATCTTTCAAATCCATCCGAGAGTTTTACACACGGTCAAATATATGTAAATTGAAAATCCTGAGTTGAACCATTGCAACTATCAACATAAAACCTTTACTTTTGACCTCCAGAATATTTACAGTTAAGAGAAAACACTCTTCTTGTCTTAAAGATAATGATCATCTAATGCTCTTAGACGTATACCTGAAGTACAACTTCTGGCTATTTTAAACACAATCAGGCTCCAACAGAATCTACACCCACGGAACTGGAATGCGTGTCATTCACAAAGTTCCAAACATGCAAACTGTAAGGAATGTTCATTTTTGAAATATTTGGGATAATTTGGTTTGCCACCAAAAAATTATGTAGGACTCTCATTCGCTTAACACTTGTTTACCTGAGAATACAATATAAAATGTTATTTAATTTTAGGACAGAATTCACTGAATTAGACTAATCTGAGACTGAGATCTGAGACAAATGTGTTGTTTCAATTTGTCCTTCACTCTTAAAAATAAAGGTTCTTTATTGGCATCCATGGTTCCATGAAATACCTGTAAAATCCATGGGATTTTAGATCTGTAGTATTACTGCAAAAAAAAAAGAAAGAAAAAAAAACTATTGAAACTTTTATTTTTAAGAGTTTTTGGCATATTATTTTGTATATTATTGCTTTTTGTACAGATACTATGTGTTGCTGAAACTTGTGTTGTTAGACACTGCCTCTAGTGGACAAGAGCAAAATCATCTGCTTACAGGTAAAGTGTTCTCTTTTGTATTTTATTGGATACTTTAGCTCACATTCAAGTGCGAAACAAATGCATAAATAATGGCAGAATGGTATTATTATTTTTTTTAGATAATCAGTCCCTTTAATATTAGGGAGTTGAGAGAATTAAACCTTTTCACTCTGACCCTGCACTGTTAAAAATAAAGGTTCTTTATTGCCAAGAACCTTTAACATCAATGGATCTTTCCATTACACAGAGGATCTTTAGATAATTAAAATGTTCCTCACACAAAGAAAAAAAAGGAAAAGTTTTTTAAGAACTAATGACAAAAACGTTCCTTGAGGAACTCAAAATGGTTCTTTTATGTCATCCTTGTGAAAATCCCTTTTGGATAGTTTATTTTAAGCAGCGTAAACTATATATTTATACTTTCCAGCTCTTCCTTTTGCATTTATTTAAATTCTGTTTAGTACCTGAACTGAACTAATATCTGTGACATTTCTGTTGGTTTCCATAAGAAAGATTCCAGGTTGGAGGGAGACTATGCTGAGCTTGCAGCTGGTGATGAAATATTAACTCATGATGGGTATTTTCAAGACTTCTCATACCTCTAGTAGGTTACAAGAATCACGCTGCACCTCACATCAGTACACCTTACATCAATAGACCCAGCAGGAGACACGGTCATACAGACTTATGAGGAATGAAAGAAAACCTGGTAAGAGTTCAGCTTTAGAGGTTTACAAGAGGCTTGCACAAGTGGACGATATAACCCTGGTTTCAGCCAAATGTGTCATAATGTGTCTGGGAAAGCCCTCAACTCTTTGTGACATCTTTTGCTGAACTTTCTCATATCAGATGATTTATTATTTGTTAATATAACACACTCTATGGACTTACTCTTTACATTCAGTGATTTCGTCAATAAAGCCCTGATTTTTTCTAATAGAATACCTAACAGTGGCCGCTAAATCTAACAGTATGTGGTATATCTGTGGTAAACAAACACAGCCGGTTATACCAGTGTGAGTGAAGTCTCCCTCTGATCCACCGGTTTTCCATCTCTCAGGGTGGAGGGTGTGACTCAGGAGGCCGTGTCCTTGGATCTGAGTCCAGGCCATATGGCACCTGAACACTTGGGAGCAGAAAGGAGATTTAAAGGCTGAATACTAATGCCACTGGTGCACTGCTGCATATAAAATAAAATATATGTTTTCTACTTCCAGGTCAACTAAGTTTTTTTTTTTTTTTTGCATGGCGACTTTATTTTCATAACAATTAAGCACAGTAAATTAATATTTCAATTGTTTAATAAATCTGTCAAGTACAATAGGAAGTATACATCATGGTAATATCTGTTGTCCTAAGTTTAATTAAAACATTTTTTTTAATCTAATTTAATTTTAAAAACACTACATCTTGACCTTTTTTATTATAATTGTAGGGTAAAGATGTGCTTAATTGTGAAAAAATAAATAAATAAATAAAATAAAATAAAAATAGAATAAAGATTAAGAATGTGTTTATGAATTTAATTACATTTCTAATGTTAAACAGGATTTAAAAAAAATCTTTCATCTTTCTTTGATTGTGGAATGAAAAATGACCTAGACATTTTCCAGACAATTCATCCATAAAACCAAAAAATTGCTCTCGCTAGACAGTGAAAATATATGTGCCTTATTTCAGGAGATAGCCTTTAGAGGGCATCTATTCTCTCCTTTTCAATGAAACATTACCTTAGGCAAACATTACATAGTAAAAGTTCAGCTTTAGAAGTTTACAAGAGGCTTGCACAAGTGGACGATATAACCCTGGTTTCAGCCAAATGTGTCATAATGACTCAGTGTCTGGGAAAGCCCTCAACTCTTTACAACATCTTTTGCTGAACTTTCTCATATCAGATTATTTATTATTTGTCAATATAACACACTCCAGGGACTTACTCTCTATATTCAGTGATTTTTGTTAATAAATCCTTGATTTTTTCCTAATAGAAAACCTGACAGAGGCTGTTAAATCCAACAGTATGCGGCATATCTGTGGTAAACAAACACAGGTGGTTAGGGCAATGTGAGTGAAATATGACCTAGACATTTTTCAGACAATTCATTAACAAAACCAAAAAAATTGCTGCTAGACAGTGAAAATATATGTGCCTTATTTCAGCACATAGCCTTTAGAGGGCATCTATGCTCTCCTTTTCAATGAAACATTACCTTGGGCAGCACCAGCACGCTGAGGCATTGGGATTAAACAAGCTTGTATGTAGAATTTTCCCGAATTTAAATCCATATTTGTCACACTAATTTGTAGTCTCTAACTCTAACACTAGCATTCCCTATTCTTTTCCCTAATATTTCTTCTTGTTTTCATTTTTATTTATTATAAAAAATAATTTGTTGTTGCCTTTGATTGCTTCAATTGTCCTATTGTCAAGTCTCTTTGGATAAAAAAAATATTTTTATAGCAAATACAGTGGGTATAGAAAAGAATCACCCCCTATAAAATAATCTATTTTTTTATTGCTTTGCAGCCTGAAATGAAGATGGACACAGTTTTTGTTTTATCCAGCTGTACTTACTGAGTGCAACTTATAACATCCGAGTGAAAGATAGAACACCAGCATGTAATAAACAAAAATATTGCATTGGAAAAAGGATCACCAGCTTGTGTCTGTATTTTGTTGAACCACCTTTTGCTTTAATTACAGCATTTAGTCTGTTGGGATTCGTCTAACTTTGCACATCTAGACTTTGCAATATTTGCTAGATCTTCTTTGCAACATCTGCCTCAAAATTGTCAAGGTGCATTCTGGCAGAGCTCAGTCAGAATGCATGTGGCCTTTCTTGAGGAGTTTCTTTTTTTTGTAACCCTCCTATACAAGCCACATTTGTGGATAGTTCGTGATATTATTGCACACAAAGACCACTTTTTGTCGTAAATTACTTCAGCTGCTTCAGAGTGGCTGTAGGCCTCTTGGTCGCCTCTCTGACCAGTTTCCTCCAGGCTCTTTCATTCAATTTGGAGCACCGTCCTGATCCGGGAAGGGTCTGTGTTGTACCAAATACATTCCACTTTTTAATAATAGACTTCACTGTGCTTCTAGGCTTTGATCAAGCCTTTGAAATTTCTTTGTATCCATTTCCTGACTTGTGCCTGTGCCTTGACAGTGCTTTTCCACCCTTAGCTTATTGTTTGCTTCAATTGCACTACAAAGGACTGAAATGCTCCTGGAATGCTATTTTCATGCTGAGCTAATCAAAATGAGCACAGCTGATCACAGTTGACAGTCAAATGGTTTTATGTGCCAGTAGGTGATTAGATACAGTTTACAAGTGGGGGTGTTCCTTTTTTAAACTCAGTGATTGGATTTTTTTCCCCTTACATTTTGGTGTTATATCTTTCATTTGGATGTTATAGGTTGCACTGGGTAAGTACAGCTAGATAAAACAAAAACTGTGTCCATCTTCATTTCAGGCTGTTAAGCAACAAAATGCAATTATTCTTTTCTATACCCACTTTATAGTCTGTAACTTCCTGACCCTAAAGTGAGTGTCAATACACATTCATATAAATGATAAAACCAATCCAGATTCCCGAAACAGCACAAAGAAAATGCATTAGAAAGGAATCACCATTACTCAGTGGCTAAACAGCACAGAGTCTCGAGATATGAGAGTAACATAAACATAATCAATACTCTATGAATAGGGTGGAATAGGAAACTGGACAAAATCTTTTGACTATCCGTAAATATTTCACAAAGGTGTCATATTTGATCCAGCGCCTCCCTCTCTTTGTCATCTATTCTTGTCTCTTTTGAACATTCTGTCCTCCTCCTATTGTTACTGACACACACACACACACACACACACACACACACACACACACACACACACACACACACACACACACACACACACACACACACACACACAGTCTCTTTCTCACTTTGCACACTTCTAACTCTCCAGAGCTTATGCCGATATACATTGTCAGTCTTTCTACACCAGCCTTGTCTATGATCTTGATCTATTTTGCTCCCAATGGCTGTTTTTAGCACACCCTTCTCTCTGTGGAAAGTGCAGAGGACTATACACTGAGCACTTACAGTGGAGTAAAATCGAAGATTCCAACAGGCACCTCTCCCTGAATGGTTTGAAGCTACCAACCTTTTCCTCTGGATGAGCTAATAATATCGACATCTAAAAGCTCCCGGTGTTCTGAAAACATGCAATGCCATCATTATTTCCTTTTCTAAAATTATCTGCCAAATAGCTCTGAGCATATCTGTGACATTTAAACAATGCACGACAACATTGAAAGAAACAAGCAACACAGCTCTTGGGTTTCATATATCATCTTTTTGTTGTATTTGCAGTATTGATCATTTGGGAGGGATATATGCATGACTCAAACCATAGATTGTCCACTGGTGCTTGTAAAGTGCTTTTTTATATCCAGTAACAGTGAAGATACTGTTTTTCAGTGGTTACATCCTAAAAAACATGGCTGCTTTGTAGAGTGAATATTACATACTGGATCACACTAACAGGAGTGTAAAACGTTCATTGTCTTGGGGCTTGTCCTTTACAGCCAGAATGGGGTGAAACTGACTCATACAACTCTCTGCCAATTGAAATTTTTGTATAAGTCTAGACATCCCTTGGTCTGACTGTTGAGCACAGGCTATAGGGTCTTAAGAGCTTTATGGATATACACACATGCCAACACACACACACACACACATATAACACTGTATTGCATAATTAAGCAATAAGAGAGACTTTCTTTGCAGGCTCAACAACATGGGATGGACAGATACAGGACTCGTCTCAATCACTGCAACCTAGTCATGTACTCATAAGGCCAAAGGCAATTAAAGCATAGTACAACAGTTCACTGGTTCACAGGTACAACTTCACTGTATTTTAAACAGTGCATTTACGCTTTAACATGAAATCTACATATTTACTCAGTAATCGTCCTGGATTAATGGTGTATGATTTGTAAAAGAAAAGAAAAAATAAATAATGTGTCCTCTGAAATGACGTTCCTTTTCTAGCCATTTGACTCTTGGTTAACATTAGCCAATAACTAAATTGCTTATTTATACATTGTTTTAACAATCTTGTAGTATGGATTGGATCTTTTCTGTTTTAGAACACCAACATTTGATGATCCAGAACTTGTGCTAGTCTACATTTTTCCCCCTCATTGAATAGGAGAAAAGTAGTCATTTAATTTAATTAAAAAAATTATTGCTTTAAATCTGTGTGATAAATTGAAATGAAATTGAATTAATAATATAAATAGAATGACTTTATGGTTATATGGTTTTGACTGAATTTGCCTTTCCTCCCCATCATTTTTATTTTAAAACAAAAACTTCTGTGAAGGCCAAAAAAAAAAAAAAAATGATACACATCCTTTCTAAACTGTGACTATAGGCTGATTATGAGATGCTAACAAATGATTTTGTGACATTCAATGCCATCATTTAGCATTTCAAATGACATTTAGAAAATCAACACACAAACCAAATGTGATACAAGAAACTGGTGCACCAGGCAAAAGTGTTTCACAGATGTGCCTGTCCAATGAGGGAAAAAACAAGGCTTCAAAGAGGTACTGTTATAGCCCTGACATTTTACACTGCCAGGTCTAGCACCAAAAGCACAATACATGTTATGGTCACAATACATGTTATGGTCACACATTATATATAAAGTTAGGGTGAAAATGTTAATGTATATGGTTTAGGATGACATGCGAATTACCAACAGCACACTGTCTGAAATCATGCATAGAAAACCTGCTGTTTGCCTGCATTAGACCTGAAGTGGGTCATTTCTGTTCCCCTAGTGGAATTACAAAAATGATTTTCAAAAGAAATCTTCCAAACACTCCCCGTCTGCCATGTGTCAGACAGATAGTTTTGCTTTAAAGTCCACTGGTTGAGCCAATGTTGCTGTGTTGTGCTGCTTATACATCAGAGCAGTAATTCGAAAGCGCCACACTTTCGGGGGAAATTAATCCACAAATGGATTACAGACCGTTTTTAACATAAAAAAGACACACTTCAGCTTTAAAGCATCCAAAAAGACGTTTAGTACATTTCTTAGGCACTGGCTATGCATTGTGGGGCGTCAGTTTGGATAGATTGGTTTAACATTCAGGATTATACACTTTGTTAAACCAACCCGAATTGTGCGTGTTGCATTGCTGTCTATATTCTAAATTTTAAAAAGAATACATAATTAGCAGCAGCTGTGAAAGCAGTATCTGCTTCTAAATTAGCAGCATCAGCACATAAAGTCTGCTCAAAAAAGAGACAAAGACAAAGGCACCTGCAAGCCCAGGTGAGAGATTGGAATGGATGTGGGTGAAAAACCGTCTAATGGTACACAGTCATGTGCCACATCAAATAATAAAATCATCAGTCAATCCATATAGAGTCTAAGGATTTTGTGTCTAAAGAGTCAAGAGAATAAAAAAAAAGAGTTTTTGCTGCCTTGATAATGGCTATAAGTTGAACGAAAGGCCACAATAACTGTGGTTGGAGCCAAGTTTCTACCATTTGTAGAAAGCCAGTATTGACTTCCATAGTTTATTTCTGTCGATTCATTGTGGTTTGTCATTATAGAGTTTCTTCATCATAAGATACGTATGTAAGCCTGTAAGTCTAGATTTCAAGGTCACCTGATGCTAAGACAATCAGAGTCCCAGCAATCAATGCCCTAATGCTACACTGTCCATCCAAATGCAATGCTGAGTGTCTTTTTATACTTTGTCTCACAAACCAAAACCTGAAACTGAAAACAGCACCTTTCGATCACAATAAAACTTTGCAGATAAAAATAGATGTATACTGTATATGTATATATACAGACCAAGATACATATTGTCGTCATATTCTAGCTTCTGAACTAGTTTCTGTATATCACTTTCTCTTGAGCTTAAAATCCATGCCATTAGGATTGGTTTTGAGGCCATGCAACACTATAATGTGAACTACAAGATGGCTCATTAAGTGACAAAGTAATTTGAATATCAACTACATTTTGGCCAACCTCTGCAGCTTCCAGCAGAATATACACTGAACAGTATACTCTTACAAAAAATACATAAAGCATTTTTTTTTCTGTGGCACTAGGGTGTTATTTTGCTTATTATTCATTTAATGTGTTAATATGTTTTTGTGTGTTCCTTTTCCTGAAGAACTGCAAATAAAAACTGACATGAAATGAGAAAAGAAAAGCCACTGAATGACATTGAACCCAGATGCTGCAGACTATAAATAACATAAAATATGATATGTAGAGACATTCATCTTGTCTTGAAAAGCTTTGCAGCAGGATAATCATGAAGGAGTAGATACAAGTTCTGTCCATACATACTTAGTTTGGGTCCACACATAGCTATCGACACAAAAGCAAGCAGTTTTCAATGACATTCCCAGCCTGATTACCACAAACCGCAAAAATAATAGACACCTGTCTTGAATCTACGTGAATATTGGTGTTCTTTAACAAGCCGCAGGATTGTGGATGAAACTTCTGTGAATATTCTTTATATCATATACATGTACTGCATGTGACCCCAAACCTTTTTAACAGCAGATAGAGCACACAGATGACATTTCTTTGGCGAAGCTTGACTTTGAGAGTAAGATGTTGATGGAAATATATGGAATATACAGAAATATATGTGCTGTTTAATTGTGTACCAGTTCCTTATAAATTCTTGGCTCCTGATCCAGATAAGGTGTTGGATGATATAGACGACGACCATGCAAACATTGATGAATACTTGGATTGTGGATGGACCTAGATGTACAGTTAGACTTTCAATGAAGAATTGGAGATTGGAAAACTCATGACAATAACTGAGGTGTTCAACCTCACAATCCTCCTTCGAACATGGCTTACTAGTCCTTTTATAATTTAAGTGGTACCTGCTCCCCAGATGACTAGACATCTGTCAGCATTTTTTTGATATTAACATAATTTGTATCTGATAAAGTGCAATTGGCTGTTTTGAGGTTCTCTTCCTGAAAGTCCTCGTTGCTGTTGTTGACACCTCCTTGGACTTCCATGTAGTCCGACTTGCTGATGGTGGATCCACTTCGACTTCCCTTCAGCTCTTCTTGTGAATCGGCTTTAGGCACGTTAACTTGGAGATACTGCGCCTGCTCCTCGCCTTCTGTTTCTCGATGGTAGAAGTAGTTGAAGTTGGAGACGATGACGGGCACAGGAAGGGCGATGGTCAATACGCCAGCAATGGCACAGAGGGATCCGACAATTTTTCCTCCGATGGTTGTGGGCACCATATCTCCATAGCCAACAGTCGTCATTGAAACCACAGCCCACCAGAACGCATCGGGGATACTATAAAATTGTGACTCAGGTTCGTCAGCTTCTGCAAAGAAGACTGCGCTGGAAAAGAGGATGACTCCGATAAAGAGGAAAAAGATGAGAAGTCCTAACTCTCTCATGCTGGCTTTGAGGGTCTGACCAAGAATCTGAAGTCCCTTCGAGTGGCGGGAGAGTTTGAAGATTCTGAAGACTCGTACAAGTCTGATGACCCTCAGAATTGCGAGAGACATGGCTTGTTGCCCTTGCTGCCCATCTTCTGCTGTCTCGGCCAACTCCGTTCCCAGCGTGATGAAGTACGGAATGATGGCCACCACATCAATCATGTTCATTATGTTCACAAAGAAGTTGGCTTTACTAGGGCAAGCAAAGAAGCGCACCAAGAACTCGAAGGAGAACCAGATGATGCATAGCGTCTCTAGAATGAAGAAAGGGTCTGTGAAGTAGGTGGATGTGTAAATGGTTGTGGAGTTAGTGACAGCAACTGGGACTTTGTGAATCTCCTCATCGCTGTGGAAGATGGGCAAGGTTTCCAGGCAGAAGCTGACGATGGAGATGAGGATGACCATGACAGATATGATTGCTATAATCCTAGCCGGTCCAGAACTTTCTGGATACTCGAACAGCAACCAGACCTGCTTCTGAAACTCATTTTCAGGCAATGGCCTCTCCTCCTCCTTGATAAAACCCTCATCCTCCCGAAACATCTCAATCGCTTCCTCTCCAAGCTCATAAAAGCGGATCTCCTCTGAGAAAACGTCCAAAGTGACATTGACGGGGCGCCGCAACCTTCCACCCGATTGATAGTAATAGAGGATGGCGTCAAAGCTGGGGCGGCTTCTGTCAAAAAAGTACTCATTCCTGAGCGGGTCAAAGTACCTCATGCGCTTCTTGGGGTCCCCTAGTAATGTTTCGGGGAACTGCGAGAGGGTCTTGAGCTGTGTCTCGAAACGCAGACCCGAAATGTTGATTACCAC
This sequence comes from Carassius auratus, assembly GCF_003368295.1. Lineage (NCBI taxonomy): Eukaryota > Metazoa > Chordata > Actinopteri > Cypriniformes > Cyprinidae > Carassius > Carassius auratus. Next base: position 4,569,095 of record NC_039273.1, read on the forward strand.
TCGCTCACAGCACTCCTGCTCCGTTCCCGGGTCATAGTCCTGAGGAAGACCAGGGTGTGCTGCTGCCTCATCTGAGGGGTCGCCTGTAGCCACAGTCATTATGGGGGAGGGTAAGGCCTGCACTTTTCACGGGGGCGGGGCACCACTGGGTGGGAAATCCTCACGAAAGTGGGCTTGACACCATAGACCTCTGAGGGTCACAGCGTGCTACAGGGTGGGTCAACTGAAAGACAACAAAAGATATTTTAGGACAGCATGCAGATTTTTTTACGATTGTGTCCACAGAGGGTCTAAAGTGTCAAACTCCAATCCTGGAGGGCCACTGTCCAGCAGTGGAGAGGAGCTCCGACCAGCTACAAAACAACTGCCTGGAAGTTTCTAGTGAGTCTGAAGACCTTGATTAGCTGGTTTAGGTGTATTTAATCAGGGTTGGAGTTGGCTCTCAAGGAACTGAATCTGACATCCCTGGTCTAAAATATTCTGTAATGTGGGACACTTATTACCATTGTTTAAAAATGTGATGCTAATGACTTAGCCTTACGATCATTACATTTTAATAATAAAAAAAAAGTAAAAAAAAAAATCTTCAACATAATATATGAAGAAATATATATATATATATATATATATATATATATATATATATATATATATATATATATATATATTAAGTATTCAAACAAAAAAAACTATACTAAAAAAAGTGTCCTGCTTTGGAAAAAAATGGTTGGGGTAAATATTCTGTATTATTTATGAAAAATGTTTATCATAATATACTGTAAGTGTGTCCCTAGTATAATATTCAGGAGAGAGACCACACAGTCAGTACAAAATGTCAAGCTTAGGCAGAAAGTTAAATATAGCACAATTCAATACGAAACAGCATATTTAGTTACGCATTCAAAAGCAAAGTTCCTTGATCATCTTAAAGAATGCACCACAAAATGAAGTTTTTCAACAAGACCTGTCAAATATTTCTGGTGTGCTGCAATGGACAAATATCCATTCACATAAAACTGCTTCTCTCACAGTGCAGTCATGTGAAAGATGCCCTTCTCTATGAGACATGCACATCCTAAAACTACCATGCTGTATCCATTCAGTGCATTCCCTATCCCTTTTCTCCTCCTTTTTTATGAAATACCCAAATGTTCAAAGAACTGACGCTTTTATCCAAAGCAACTTACAATTGCTATATATGTCAGAGGTTGCACGCCTCTGGAGCGGCTAGCGGTTAAATGTCTTGCTCAGGGACACATTGGAGTCTCACAGTGGATTCGAACCCAGGTCTCTCACACCAAAGGCATGTGTCTAATCCACTGCGCCAACATGTGTATACATATTTGTTGGACGCATTTCAACGGATTGTTTCTTGTCCCAAACAGTGCCAGCATGCTCTAAAATATTCAGCAGAAGCAACCTATGAAATATTAAACTGCAGAAAATACATTTTAGACTTTAACAGGACTTTGTGGTCTCTTTCTTTTCACTCCCTCCTCATTATATTATACATGATGCATAACTGTAGATAATAAAATGCACACACAAATACCAAATAAATGAATAAAGCATCATGTATTCAATAGTCCAGTTTACGTATTCAGAAATGAGACATTGTACCTGCTAGGATAAAGTTTTAAATCACCCCTGTGGTTCCTCAGGTTCCCAGAAGTCTCGACAGCCTTCTCAAAGTGAGGATAGCACTCCAGCGTCTGTGTGGCTGAGATGAAAAGGACAAACACACATCTGATTCCTTAAATCCCGGCTGCTGCTGTCTGTCGTAGCTCTCTGTGCACCGGCGTATTGTGCATAACGGGGCAGGCAAGGAGGAGGGGCAGAGAGGTACAGTATGCGGGTGTGTCCTAGTCTAGCCCAGAGCTTCCTTACAGCAGGTTGTTTGAGAAGGACAAGGAGGAAAGAACAGGAAAAAAGTGTATGATGCAAAGGAAGGAGGATCTCTTCATTCCACATTTTAGGAGGTATTAAGATGTCCTTAAAGGGCACCACAGCCTTGCTAGACAGGTTGTAACAACGACAGTAGAGATGAATGTGAAATTTCTGCAGGAGGCACAGCATCGTGCTTGCCAATTAAGTAAGTATTAGTCTTTCAGGGATTACATTGATAATTGGACAGTCAATTTTTTAATTAATGGGAACGCTCTTTTAAGTGACTGATAAACTACTGCTTATTGTGTAGTGTGTGAGGCGTCAGTGACAAAGTATGTCAGAGATAATAATTTTTTTTGCACTTTGAAACTTGAGAACTTTTTAATGTTTCAAAAAACTATATATTTTTATAATCATGATTTATATGTATATGAAGTTTTCCAGTTGATGTGATCAGTATGTTATTTATTTATTCTGGTCACATGACAACAAAATGGCTGAAATAATAGACTTTTTAATACTTTTTTTCTCAGTACATTTATGCCACCAAGCCATACAAATGTTATCCAAATAATTTATTTTAAATATTTTTAATTAAACTTAATACATATTCAGAATAAAAATTAACAGTACAGTAATGACCAATGAGCCAATCTCATTTAAAATTAGATAACTATTTATTTATCAAAGACATGTCCCCTTAATGACAAGTGATGGCACTATCACTGTTAAATGCATTATTGAAAACAAAAACTAAAATTGCATATTCATTTTATTCGCCAAAAGGTTTTAATTTGACTAGTCAGTTGAATCAAGGGTTAGATCTATAATGAACCTTAATGTGACAGCTGCACCCTACTACTTTTTACAGTGATTGCAATACAGTATAAATGCTAATTCTCTCAAGATGTCATGTTGACATGTGAACAGATGCAGAACATCATACATAAGAAGTCTGCAGCGACAGACGTCTCGAATCTCTTCCTACCTGTCTGTCTACCTCGCTTGCCGACGTCTCAGTAGTTGTTGCATGATGTTCACACAACAAACCATTAGACGGTTAGTTAAAGCGTTAAATAGAATCTGCAGTCAGTCGTTGCTGTGCATACCAAAAGACTTCTGATTAGAGACACGCGCTCCGTCCGCGCTACCACTCCTCACCTTATCCGCAGGGTGGGCAGTTTAAAGGGGACGCGTCACGAGTGATGTTTCCAGAATTAAATAAGAGAAATGAGTGGAGTGTTCCAGCCATAATTCACTTTTACTTTCACATACATTTATAGTCTGTTGAACTACGTCAGTCATTGTTAATTTGAGAGTGAAACCAGCATATATATATATATATATATATATATATATATATATATATATATATATATATATATATATATATATATATATATATATATATATATATATATATATATATATATATATATATATATATGAGCATGAGTGATTGCAATTAAAACTCCTGATTGGCCATTGCGTTCGAACTTCAAACCTGTCTCTCCATGTGTGCATTTCCTTATAGACATATGCATTTGATGGGCTGATAATACTCAAACCAAAATAACCCTAACCTGACTTCAGTACATATTGATACGCTAATTTCAGTACATATTCTGTAAGTAGGCAACACACACACACACACACACACACACACACACACACACATATATATATATATATATATATATATATATATATATATATATATATATATATATATATATATATATATATACATACATATATATACATATACATATACATAAACATTGATTCCAACAAAACACTGATAACTAATAATAATTGCTAGTGTATTGTTTTCTGCATACTGCACAATACAGTATACTGGTCCAATTATAGAATTATTTGCAGTATGCAATGATGCACAAATGTGTTATACTGTAGGTCATGTGTGTATTCTTTGCATGCCGTAAATCGAAAACTATGCACAATATTCCAACTGTATACTTTAGAATAGAGGGTGTAGTACGGTAGTATTCTTAACAGCTAGAGAACATTTTTGACCTTTAATTCTGTCCATGAAGCTGTGGCATTTGTACATTGATTGGATCTGAAGGTTGAGGCATGAAAGTCACAGACAGAAAGCGATACATGAACTGTCTCCTTTCTGACTTAAGCATTTGCTGCAGATTTAAATCAGTAGGGCACCTTTACCACCACAAGTCTCAGCCTTTAGCTCATGTATTTCACTGGGAAATTTGATTAATTCATTTCAATTTGTTCCATTTAACATTTAATCGACAAATGATTGAGATAGATCTCATGGCAAATTAATTATTTGTTTAATTTTCTTTGTGCTTTCAAGGAATGATTTTGAATACAAATTGTGCTGAGATGTTTGTGACAGGCTGTTTTATAGCCAGAGCTTGGATGTCAATCAGGCATACGTGTAGGGGAAATCTGTCTGACAGTTCAGCCGTTATTCATTAGAAAGGCCAATATAAAGAAGTGTTTGTGCACTTCACCTTGCATTAGCTCACCCTCTTTAATTAAAACCGAGAGGTCAGTGTAATTCTATGCTTGGGTGAGATGTGTTTAAGACTAGCCAAAGAGAGGAAATGTAAGCGTAAGCCAAACCCTACTGATCCTGGGTCGATCTGGACGTACACTCACGGTCACACAAATATGCAAGTTCGGTCACAAGAGACAATGTGGTCAAAGTAGTTAAGAGGACTGGTAAGAAAAAGATTTTAAGGCCATTAAAATGATTGTCCTATTCTGTCCTGTTTGCAGTGGTGCGGAAGAGCAGGACAGGAGTGAAGACAGATGCACTGTTTTTATCTTTACAAGTTATTGGTTTAATAGTGTGATGCAGAGAAAAACTGATTTTGTCAATGCAGACTTTATAAAGAAAGGCTTAAAAAAAGTATAGAGTGAAATAAAATAAATGTTTTAAAGCTATTTGTTTAAAAGATTTAAATGTTTAAAAGTTTAGATGAGCTTAATTTTTACTAGCATGCTAAATATTTCTGTGCAGCCAATCATCTAGGCAGGCTATTTAGTCACATGACTTGTCAGTTCACGCAAAGGAGGAAAAAATATATCTGTTTTCATTTTTAAATCTCTAAATCTCTGTAATAAAGTATACAAAGCTTATTTCGGTAACAGACAATGCATTGTTTTTAAAAGATCAATTCTTTGACACAGGTATAAAATGTGCATAACAAATAAAAGGCTACCTACTTTATACTGATGTAAAGACATCTGTGGAAATTATCAGTGAGCAAATCAGTACACAAATCTGAACAAACTTTCAGAGTAGATTAAAAAAACTGGAGTCACGAGGATGACTTAAAACCCACCACTCAGTCACTCGCATATAAGAATTTATTCATAAAATGTGTTTCCATTGTAGTTTATTCAAACTTCTTACTGAATAAAGATATGCACCTCAATTGAGTGTATAAAGTTTTTATTAACATTTTGGAAAACATTTTTTTAATGTAATATATAAAAATAAATAAGTAAAATTAAAAATAGGATTGGAATCTGAGCTACTGAATTTGATCATATTGCAATATGTAGATCAGATTCCATCCACTTTTTTTTTTTTTTTTATTGATTCAGGTTTATGCAGCAGGTTTTGTATTCAGGATTACAGTTCGGGACTAGATTTCTAACATAAATCTAACTCAAATGTAACAATGAATATTTTCATATATCTTAAGATTCTAAATGATTCAGCATGTTTTCTTTTTTTCAGGGCAGCTTGAGTTTGAGGAGGTAGCAGACAGTGGCAGGAAGCCAAGAGCCTGAAACAGCTCAAGGTCACTTACTCACTGCAGCAGATCCATCTCAACCTGCAGTGATACACACACCTCCGCACACCAGTGAGGATAATGACATCACGACTCGTTTGATCACATGTAATAGAAATGAGAAACAATTCTTATGTACGTATGGGATATTTAATTGAATCCCATTAAATATATCTGATGTTATCCAGTATCCAGTCACCTTAAAATCACATTCATATTACCACTGAGACTATTTTGTGAAAAAAACAAAAAAAACAAAACTAGATTGTGAAAGCCAACATATACAGACATGGTCTCCACTGTTACATTCTGCCATCACTGGATGCTGCTCCTCTTGTTACTATGGCGACAGGCCCCTAGAGCCCCTCCGCAGGCAGACTGGAGGAGATGAGAGCTGTGATGACATCACACAGACTGAGGAATCACTGGTGTTGGGCCACAGAAGTGATGTCATGCCTGCTGGCTCTGCTAAGTGATCTACAACTGAGGTGGAAAGAAAGGCATGACTCAGCTTTTAATGGACATCCTCATGAAGTAAGATGATTATACTTAATAACCAGTGATTAGATGTGCTTTCTAAGCATCCCTATTATAACTGCTCATTCTTAGAGTTAGTGATTCGAACAAACCCCAACCCTAAGTATTAAGCTTTGGCACATAATCATCCACCAATTTTTTTGCTAAGGGACATGAACAATACTTTAGATTGTCCAGTAATAATACATTGCCCAATGTTCTTTTACAAGCATTTATTTTTGCCTGCAAGATAACAAGGTCATGAAGGGGACACCCAAGCCATATCTACAGACCACAACATCAAACACTTAGAGGTTGGTTCATTTTTTTTAGCCACTGTCTTGAAACCATCCAAAACACCTTAGCAGATATATTGCAATGCCCTAGCAACCACTTAGTTTGCCATAGCAACCACATAGGAGCATGCTAAAAACACTCTGAATACCTTAAAACCATAGCATTGAATTTTGCATCCGCAACTTCACTAATATTTTATGCATAATTTAAACATTTAACACGTGGTACAATAACGTACTTTTCTGTTAAGGTATTGACAACATTAACATTAACTAACGAGCAATATATTTGTTTCAGTGTTTATCAATATTTAAAAATGAACATTAAAAATACTTTTAGTTCATGTTAGCACAGGTTCAATAAATAATATTGACAGATACATCTTTTGATTTTAATAATGTATTTGTTGAAATTAACATTAAGTGAAAGTGACGTGTGAAGTGTGGCAAAGTATGCTGTCCCATGCTCAGCACTTATCCCATCCAAGTGCACACAGCAGTGAGTAGTGAACACACACACACATACATTTGTTCAAGGGTCTCACCTCAGCTGTGATATTGAGAGTGGACGAGCCAGTAAAATGACTCGAACCTGTGACCATGGCTGCGACCTGGGTTAAAAGTTAGACTCCTGAAAATCCTGAAAACAGTTCAGCACTAACAGACAGAAGTAAGTAATGGCTCTTTATGATATCATTTTCTTTGATCTGACCTTCACTTTTTTTAGCGTTGAACCTATTCTCCTCTGTATCTGTTATCGTATTGGTCAGTATTGACCTTGGCCTTCTGTTCCTTGGGTTTATTAAAGGACCTTTTATTTGAAGTAGAGTTTTTCTTCTGGTAACTTCTGATCTCATGGATCATAAAGTCTTTGCTCTTTTCTCTCAGTGTACAGTATCATCAAGGTCAAATACTATAATTGTCTCTTGGAGTCTCCCTTCGATTTCACACTTCATTTCCTGTTGAGCTTGCAACCATTAATACCACTGTCTGTGACACCCTGGAAAATGAAATTCCATGTTAACAAAAGAAATGCCTTCTTGATATAGTGCCATAATAAAGAACTGTCTCTAAGTTAATATTAACTTGCAGCTGAGTTTAACAGCCAGACCAAGATTAGTAGGAAAAACAAACCCATTCAGATTTCATCCTACAATCAATAACTTTGCATTATAACATTATTTTTCAATCATGATTAGGCACATTTTCCACCCAAATTCCTATAACTGTAATGCAAACAAACTTTAATGCAGTAACATAATTACATATGATAAGAATATTTGTTGTCTATAACATATGTTAATAAAAACTATTGTTACAGTATTTTTTTTACCTTTTAAGTAATAGTATAATAATAATTAGAAAAATAATCTAATAATAATCTAATGTGTCATGCCCATTGAAAATAAAGGGACTTACAAAACATCTCAAGTACAGTAATGAGAATTTGGGGGAAAATATCATGATACTGTATCTCTTAATGATCCTAAAATAGACTTGAGTTTAATAAGTAAAGCATTTGAATGTAAATTGTCTTTAATTATGGGGTGAAGACTCACTTGCAAACTTTGGAGGGAGATTAACCAACACTGTATGCTGCGACGCTGTGAACATAATGATAACAAAGTGGCATGAAATTAGATAGCAGATCAGATTGCAGCTTCGACTGAATGTGATAAGCACACAACTTTTTATATATGACCAGAGGGGGTTTTAAACTCTCAGAGCTTTTATACTTAAAGTGGTTATCGTATGGTCCAATCTCCAGCGGTTTAATAGCCTGTCAGAGAGAGTTACTGCAGTGCTAGAACGACACTATTCTGGGATGCGAATGGTAAGAGAGAGAGAGAGAGAGAGAGAGAAAGGGGGAAGACCCCAGGCTCTGTGGAGGACACATACGCTTGTGTGCATAAACACACATAACATACCTCATCTGACCCCCGGTAAGAGTGTTAGGGCTCAGCTGTTTTGTTCAAGCAGTGAATGAGTCTCTTCAGAAAATTTTCTGCTTCCTTATTTTCATTTTTTTTTAGACAGTGAATAAAAAATGTGAGTGCAAAAATCAATACCACCATGCTAGAATATTCTGTTTGGTCACTAGGTTGTTACTAAGTAGTTGCTAGGGTATTGCTATTGTTTGTGGTTGTTAGGATGCACTGGGTGGTCACTAGGGTGTTAGCTGCTAGAGTGTTTCGGGTGGTCTTTATGGTGTTGCTTTAGTATGTGGTTTCCAGGGTAATCTGGGTGGTTGCTAGGTGGTCGCTTGGATGTTGCTATGGCATATGGGTGCTAGGGTGTTCTGGGTTTGTTGCTAGGGTGTTCTAAATGGTCACTTGGGTGGTCTAGGTGGTCACTAGGTTGTTGCTAAGGTATGTGTTTGCAAGGGACGTTGCTGAGGCGTGTGGTTACTAGGGTATTCTGGGACATTGCTAGTGTGTTGCCATGGTACGTAGTTGCTAGGGTTTTCTGGGTGGTTGCTAGGGTTTTGCTATGGTATTTGGTTTCTAGGGTGTATTGTTGGGGACTAGAGTCTTACTAGGTGGTTGCTAGGGTGTTTCTATGTGGCTACTAGGGTGTTCTAGATTTTGCAATACTATATGGTTGCTAAAGTGTTCTTTAAGATTAATTCATGACATGATGCAGCATAAAGTGGTGGTGTTGTGTACATCAAAATATTTTTTTTGTTTCATGTGACACAGAGATATCGTGCAGTTCTGAGGCTCTGTGGGTTGTTCTGGCTAAAACCCAACCATATGGGATCACTGTTGATCTGAAACAAGCAGACTCAGTGATTCTTCTGGGGCTAAATGTTACTCCGTTGTACTCTAGTGCTTGATAAAACAAATATTTAGCCTTCCACATTTGTCCTTTTGATCTAAGATGTTCAAATATTGTTTATGAGGGATGTGGGAAGATTGTTTTGTTTTGGTTTGCTGCTTGTAATAGAAGAGGCTCAGCTGTGTGACTTTAAAGTTCAGTTCTGTTGAAAAAAAACAAAAAACTGAGTGTCAAGGTGTCAGGTTTGTGATAAAAAATAAGTGTATTATTATTAATATTTTATGTTTCAGTTTAATCATAATCATTTTTTTGTATCTACTTTTTGCAGAGCCTTTGTAAAATTGAATGCAAAACAGAAGACAACGAGCGCAGTGTTAAAAAGAGGCAAAGCTACATATGTTTTTTTGGAAATTAATTAATGTTGGATAACCAGAAAATGTCAGAGAGTTTAAGAATAAGAATGATGCACTAAAAGCATTCACTTAAAGCAAGTTTTGTGTACTGATGACAACACTGTCAAAACGATCCGCACACTGGAACTATAGACTGAACAAATAATGTGCATGTGCATGACATCACCATTTTTACAAAATTAATGTTTTTTGTTTTGTTTAGTTTTTTGTCTGAATGTCCCATTTTCTTTTTGAACAGTTAATCTATTCTTTATCATTTATCATTTGCTTGAAAAGTGTGCATGGTTTGATATTTTGTGCAGTGACATTCACAGATTTTTAAGTGTGTCTGAAGAGCTTAAATACCTTTGGGAGAGTATATGGAATGAAGTACTTCAGACTGTTAATTTCATCATATGATTATAAGAAAAAAATATCTGTTTGACAATTTACATGGTCAAAGAGCAAGAAAGATTTAGTTTCCACATAGTTCTCACATCTGGCACAACAACAGCTAAACTGTAAATACATGATGGACACCAGAAAACAGCTTGATTGAGGGCAGTTGTGTCATAGACGATCAGCTCATGTCCAACAGTTCAACAGTTCAGTTCTCTTCGTATTGCTTTCTTCGTATTAAATGTGAACCTGTAGAATTTCCCCAAAAAAGGCCACTTCTAGAGTTTTGCGGTTCACTGTGATTCAGCCAGACTTAAATGAGAAGTGGCAGTAGAGATATGCAGGCATCTTCTGTGTTGTTTGAAGGTGATTCAGTTCTGTTTTGTTAGCAGAAAGGTTAACGGCCTCCGTTTCTATTGGTCGTCAGTCCTAGGCATTGTGTGGATCTCCCCTGGAGCCTGCAGAAACAGACACACGCAAACGTATTACGCTGCTGGAATGTGACAGATGAAATGAAGCAGTTTACTCGAACGCTCAAGTGAGAGGGAAACACATCTTTCAAGCTGGAAGACATTTATATATTATACTGCCTACTTGAGCACATCTCTGCACTGCAATGTCTCTCTGTCATGATTATCTCACTCTCCCTTTCAGTCGACCTCTGTCTCCGGCTAATTAATGAACTGAAGCAGACGCGGCACCTCCGGTGACAATGATAGAACAGTTATATCACTCCAGAGCGAGTGCGAGATGACTAGAGGAGATTATTAACACATTGTGAGTGCAAACACATGCACTTAAAATGAATACGGTGGAAAACTGCTCCAGTTATCCAACAACGCCAAGAGTTTTAAGAATCAAGACACAATTACAAGCATAAATTAAAATAATAAACTCTATTTGCTGTAGCCTTCAAGGTTAGGTAAACAAAAACATCAATTTATGTTTGTTTTCATATTATAAGAGGTAAAATGTCTTCAAATCATACACCTGAAGGCCATAATTTGTGCCAGAACAGGTCGGATATGAATACAGCACCTCCGGAATTTGATCTGACACTTGATCTAAGTTTATTCCTATGTAAAGCATTTAAGGAACTGGAGGAAAAATTGGATTCAAACTTGGAATGGCCACATCTCTAATATGTTCAGTTTGTATAACAGGAGGAAAGCCCGTTTTTTCTGAGATGTGTTTTGCTAAAATTACTATATATTAATCTAAAGTGAAATCCATTAAAGGTAGGATTTTTTTTCTCTCTGCATGAGAAAATCTTTTCAGCACGACTGTTTTCAAAATTGATAATTATAAGAATTTTTTCTTGAGCAGCAAATCAGCATATTAGAATGATTTCTGAAATATCATGTATACATTTAAATAAAAACAATTATTTTAAATTGTAATTGCATTTCAGAATATTAAATTTTTACTGTATTTTTATCAATTAAGAGACTTTTTTTCAAAAACGTAAAAAAAAAAATCTGACCTCAAACGTTTGAATGGTAGAAGTGCTATAGGTGCATTAATGATTTTCTTTTGTCTTAACAGCATATGTGAACAATTACGGTTAAACAATTATGCTAAGAAGAATCAACTGCATTTTAGTGCACAACAATAATATTGGGCAGCAAAATAATATCTCGAAAAAATACAAGAGGTTTACCTTCTGAATTCCATTGTCTTCATTGTTTTGGAGTATGTCACAGGTGTATTTCAGTTTGTAAAAATAGCCTTATATCTGACATCAGCAAACTCCAGAATTCAAGTGAACAGATGTCCATGTTGCTTCCTTGAAAGAAACAGAAAAAGCAGTTAACTTTGCTGCAGAAGCCACAGTTATAAACACCCTTTAGGAAAGAAAAGAGTCTTAGGATGAAGATGTCAACCTGAATGTTGCGAGGTGTCGTGCAAGCCACAACACCTCAGACAGCAAGCTCTCTGTGTTAACACCTCGGATATAACAGCTAGCAAATGTGAGAGTCAGTGCAGGCACCAAACGAACACACATACACTATATTAAGAAATTATCCTTCACAGCTGATCATAGACAAGCCCTTCCTAGTCAGAGGAATGCTTGAATGTTTCAGAGAGTTGGAAAAACAGTTTAAAGATCTGAATATGGAGGGAACAATAGATCGGGCAGAAATTAGTTTGTAGGGTTTTTTTAATGATTTTTGATCACAATAAGCAAATAAAGTAAATTAATGAATGTGATTATAAAGTAAATTAATTCATAGATTTTACAGTTCAGTACAATAATGAACACAGAAAAAATTATAATTTAAAAACAATGTTTAAAAGCTAAAAAAGTTAATTTAATAAGTTAAATTAATATTTTATACATTAATGCTATTATTTTTCACAGTGTATAAACACTGGGTTTTTATACAACAATTTATACAAATGCCTTTACAATTTCAGAATGGGGGTCTCTTGAATGAAGATGATGATATTTGGGGCTCCATGACATTTAAAAACTAAATGAAAAGGAAGTTTAAAAACTAGACTAGCAAAAGCTTTTACTGAGGGGGGAATTTCTTTGCATCCAGATAGCATTGCAGACAGGATACATTAATTCATGTTCTTGCAAAGATATAGATGACGTTAAACCTGTCTTTCAAAGATATGCAAAGGAATTTATTTTGCATGGATGCGTCACTTGATGGCAGCACTGAGCGACAAGTCAGCAAGGACCTGTTTCATACCTGTTAAATAAGCATTACAAATCTGGTGTTATGAAAGTGAAAGTGAGCAATAAATTACATGCAGATTTGTTTTTGTTAAAAAAAAATGTTTGTACTTGTTTTCTTTATTACTGAATTTAATAACAGCCGTGCGTGTCTTCTGTTGCTGCTCTACTTCTATATAGTGTAAAATGACGACTATAGGGCGGAAAGCGCAGATGACTGAGACTGAACCGCGCAGGTCTACATCTGAGAATGATGCTCTCTGACTGAGAGTTTGGGACGTGTCTGGCGGACTGCCGCGCAGCCTCTAACACCCGTCAACGGGAGCGTCAGCGTGAAACCTCCGGTAATCAGCTCACGCTGCACCTCGCGTTCTGTTTTCTCCACAGGAGAGCCAAATAGAGAACGCCCGAGTGAGCCCATAACCTAAACACAGTCTCGATTTGACAGCTACAAAGCAAAAACACCCGAGCCACAGGCGACGATAACAATCCACCTCAACCTACTTCGCGCACTGAGGCAACGCAGGCATTCTGCATGCACAGCATGTTTTCCATCTGTCTGTCGGTCCGTCTTGTCAATCAATATCAATGCAATTTTCCGCATGAGCACATTCAGACATTTGTAAAAGATAAAAAAATGCAAATATGTGTGAGTGCATCAAGTCTGGATGGTTTGCAAACCCAGGGCTATGCTAATTATTTGCCGAAGCTGTTTTACATAATGCATTAAATACTATTAGGCTGAAAAATGTTAGAGATACATCCAATAAAGGATTGAGATCCTTTTCTGATCGCAATTCTCGCGCTCTATTTTGCCAGTCAGGCTTTGTGAACCATCTGGAGCGTTGCTCTGACAACGGGGGAGAATGTCATGGTAACATTAATGGGGGTTACCCAGGAAACTGTAGTCGCCATGGAGACTGCATCAAAGGCGGATTCAAGGCGTGATCTCTCAGTCTTCAGCTTCTCATCTCGTAGTCTCTCATCCCATGGAGACATACTTTTCCCCCTGAATCCAAGCCACTTTTTCAGATGCTTCCTCTTTCTCTCTCTCTCAGTATTCAGAACCGCTGTGACGTCTCACTTTGAGGGAAATCTGAACGCTCTATTTTTAGGCTTGACGTGATTTGAGTTTTACATAATCTGGAGATGACTACATTTTTGCACACCGAGTAACTTGATCACACAATATAAAGATGTACGTTTAGTATTAACCAATTTCATTTGCTACAGGCAAGTCAGATTCAACAGACACAGCTTTGATTACATTATTAACAAAACGTACTGTTTTTGTGTTTTTTGGCTTGTTTTTTTTTCACATTCATTGCATTTAAATGAAGTCTGCACTGAGATGTATTGGTGATTCTTCAACCGGGGCACTTGTTGAAAACTGTTTAATCTATCTTAATCTTTATTAATTATCATGGAATACAGACCACATGAATTTAATAACTTTGACATAAAAAAGGTTTTAAGTTAGTTATTAGCTAATTAACATAATTAATAAAAATACAAGAAACTGATTGTTTCAGAATCAAAATTGACAAACAGTAATGTTTGGTGATAACACCTAATAGAAATCTACTCCAAGGTCATGATTTCTTCTTATTTCTTATTTATGATATTCTATTACGTATAACTTCATAACCATTAAATATTTTCTTTGTGGAAAAAAAAAACAACAACTGAAAATTAGTTAATTTATTAAAAACTGTAATTCTTTGTTAGAAAATATTGGCAAATTGTACACATAAATACCAATTTAATTAAAAAATATATACTTTTTTGGTTTGTTTTTAAGTTCCTTGTAAAATTTCCTGGCAAATATCACATTTCAGCACTCAAAATTAGGAAAAAGCAATTAAAGAGACGCATTAATCTATTCTTTACATTTTTTTTCTTTTTCTTTAAAATCACCCTAGGTGACATGAAAGTTCCCCTAATTGAAGATTCACCCATATATTCCACAAAGTACATATGATCAACACAGCATTATCTTCAGTTTGTTCACATTAACAGCAACACATATTCGGTTGTTTTACTTTGCCAAAAAATGTAAGATATTGCAAATACTCACGTATTATGATGATTATATGTTAACACTGATACCAAACGCAGACTTACGAGCACAATATTTGCAGTGTGAGTGCTTCTTCTTTTTAGTCCCTGACTTGAACCTTATCCTTTATGCTCTGGACAAATGCAACACGTGAATTGGAGTTTGGCACCTTTCTACCAAAATAGCGCCCTGCGTTACTTTTAGTTTAATATGCTGCCTTGTCCATAACATGTAGGGTACAACGGATCTAAAATCCCCCAGGGTAAAAGGCCCTTGTGATTTACATACTCCCAAAACACTAAATAGCAACAAAAACTACCCCAGTACTTTCTTAACACCTGTTTATCTCTATGCACTGCTGAAAGTGTACCGATTCATGCGTTGTGCAATGTCAAAAGTCTGATTTTGTTTTTCAGATTTATGTAGCTAATAAAAATCATTACAGCTATTTTATTTATTTAAAGACTTACAGATTTGTGATTTTTGCTAAAAGAGATTTAGATTTCAGTACCTGTTGAATAGCCAAAAATGTAGTTATGTTGGTAGAGCAACTGTATTCTGTAACTGGGAGGAAATAATTATTTTGGATAGATATTAACTGTTCTAGTTACAATGTGAAATCTGACATTACTTACATTGCAACTCCATGAAATGCCATTATGTGAGTAAATAAACTGAAAATAGCAATAGCAAAAATATCAAAATAGTGATTTGCTGAAGTAGTTGCTATATCAAAAGTATTTGCTTATGGTGACAGATTTTTTCCCTCTAGCTGCCTTTGTATTTATTTATTTGTTTAATAAAAACAAATTAATTGTTGCATTTACCTTATACAAGTTTTATATCTCCATCTATATTCAGTAAAAATATTTTATTTTTTTCAACTGCTGTATACTTTGGGTGCTAAAAAAAAAATAATCCACAAATGGGGGCTTTTAACCCCGTTGTACCCTAATAACGCAGCACATTACATTTGCATGGTTGCCATCATGGTGATTACTGTAAGACTGTCTGACACTGTACATGATTTACACGTCTGTGAAAATCTTTTTAATATTCACGCAGTTTTGATTGTTCTGGTTGGAGTAGTTTGGCTGTTTGAAAGCACTATTTATTCCTTCCTCTATGACCATATATTCCGATTTACTGAGGGAGGATGTGCTCTGTGTCTGTTTCAGATCTTCTGTGGAGTTGAGATGCTGACAGCTGCCAACGTGAAGGTATTGTGCGTGCTCTTCCCCGTCAGTCTCCCGGTGATAAAAGTAATTGAAATTGGACACAATGACAGGTACGGGCAGCGCAATGGTCAATACGCCAGCGATGGCGCACAAAGAACCTACAATTTTGCCTCCGATGGTTACTGGATGCATGTCTCCATAGCCCACTGTAGTCATGGTAACCACAGCCCACCAAAAAGCATCAGGGATGCTGCTGAAACTCGAGCTAGGGTCGTCAGCCTCTGCGAAGTAGACTGCACTGGAAAACAAGATGACCCCGATGAAGAGGAAGAAGATGAGGAGTCCCAGCTCCCGCATGCTGGCTTTTAAAGTCTGGCCGAGAATCTGGAGGCCTTTGGAGTGGCGCGAGAGCTTGAAGATACGAAAGACCCTCACCAGACGGATCACACGGAGGATGGCAAGTGACATGGCTTGCTGGCCATTGCCTTGCCTCTCGGCCAGCTCCGTCCCCAGAGTGATGAAGTAAGGAATAATAGCCACGATATCAATGATATTCATGATGTTTTTGGAAAAAGTAGCCTTGCTGGGGCACGCGAAGAAACGCACGAGCAGTTCAAAAGAGAACCAGATGATGCAAAGGGTCTCGATCACAAAGAAAGGGTCTGTGAAAGGGCTGGATGCAAAAGGGCCAGTGCCATTTACAATTGGAGAGACAGTAGCTGGGTCCTTGTCGTCCCTAAACTCAGGCAGGGTTTCCAAACAGAAAATAACAATAGAAATCAAAATGACCAAAACAGACACAATAGCAATGCCCCTGGCAGGACCAGAGCTCTCTGGGTACTCAAACAGAAGCCAAACCTGTCTCTGAAATTCGTGGTTTGGCAACGGTCGCTCTTCTTCTTTGATAAAGCCCTCATCCTCGCGAAATTTCTCCATGGCTTCCTCGCCAAGTTGATAAAAGCGAATTTCCTCCGAGAAGATGTCAATGGGGACGTTCACGGGTCTCCGAATGCGCCCCCCGGACTGATAGTAGTACAGGATGGCATCGAAGCTCGGTCGGTTTCTGTCAAAGAAATACTCGTTTCTGAGCGGGTCAAAGTAGCGCATCCTTTTCTTCGGGTCCCCGAGCAATGTGTCCGGGAACTGGTTAAAAGTTTTCAGCTGGGTTTCGAAGCGCAGCCCCGAGATGTTGATGACCACTCGCTCGCAGCACTCGTGGTCCGGCTCGTATCGATCCAGCGACAGGTGACTGGGGAGCGCCGCGGTTTCCTCCAGCATATTATCGCACGCGACAACTGTCATGATGTCCTTCTCCGTCTCCGCGTACCCGTGGTTGTCGGCGTTGGTCCCTCTGTTGCTGGCTGAGGGGGAATCAATGAGATTGTAGTGGTCATCCATACAGGTGAGGAGACGGAGCGGCAGAGGGCGACCCGCCTCCCCTACCTAACATCGGGTAAACTGAGGGTTTCTCTGTCGCGCGCTCTCTTTTGCTTTTTAACACACTGTCGCCGCCCCACGGAGCTTTATAAACACATGTCTACTCCCGCCCACAGCGAGCATATGCCTGACACATTTCCTCCACTCGCCCAATCGGAGACTAACAAAACAAGAGCATCGATTCTCGGCGCGCGCGCCGCTGTGTTTTGCCTGCGCGCACGAAATCATTCACAAAGTATCCAAAACATTATTCAAGATTAAACGATTGTAACAGTTCCAAAGACGCGCTCTCTCATATACAAAGAGGTTCTATGAGGTTTTTATGAGGTTCCTTTTTGTCCAACCAAACGTCTTTTTTAAACGTCTAGAGGATTCAATTGACGTTATTTGAGTTTTACATAATCTGGAGATGACTACATTTTCGCACAACGAATGATTTGATCACAAAATAGACACATTTGTTTTCGTTTAGTTTTAACCAATTTCATTTGGTACAGTCAAGCCAGATTCAACAGACACAGCTTTGATCACATCGTTAACAAATTGACATTATCGCTTGCATTTGCCAAATACAATAATTAAAAAATTCAAAACGTCTGTAAACTAAGACATTAGTGTCTCAGAATCTCAGCAGAACCTTAATGACAGAAATAGTTATAAACAAATCCCGTCTTTGTATAATTAGCATATTATAATAAGGAACGGTAAAATGCCATACAGTGTATTGTTTACCAAAGGAAAAGTGTGTTAAAGTAACAAATAATATTTGTGTAAACGACTTAAGTGTCTTTGTTTTTTAATTTTCGTAAATGTAGACTGTTGTAATTACTGCTTCCCGTTTTTTGTACAACAAACTGTTATGACTTAGTCTAAGAAAAGCGTTGATTGGCTGAACCTTCCTATGAAGACAATGGAGCTCTCCATGGTACTGAAGCGGAGCGCGCGCTTGAGTGCGAGTGAAGATATTGATTTGTATCTGCTGAACAGAACCAGATCTTCACATTTAGCCATGATGTACCTTAATGTTTTGTGAAGTTATGAATGCGCCTAGTCTGAGGTAATTCAAAGTCAAAGCCACCCACAACCTATTAAAACACAAACAAAGAAACATTAAATATTTGTGCAATAAAATCACAATGCGGTATGAATAATACAGTGTAAATATAAACAAAATCTAAACTTTCTTCAGAAGCCCTTAATTTCTGCTTCTCCTGGTATACAATAGAAGAAAATTCACCTCTGCAGAAGCAATAAAGGTACATTTGTACTGTTATGAAAAATCATTTTGTAAGGACACAGATAAATCCTTCAAACATTATTACCCATCCACCCCCCCCCCCAGATTTGAGATTAATGAACTTGTGAGCCTTGATGTGTCCCTTGCACTCAATCTTATCTTGAGTAAGTAATGAGCGGTTTGACACACAGGGAGGAGTGGGTGAGTAGTACAGATACTCTCTTCATCCTCATCCTCAGCCTCCACCATCGTCATCACAAAGCTGTTAAGATGGCAGCGCTCTCCTACACCAACAGCTTCCAAATCTCGCCCTCTCTCTTAATCTTATTCTAGCACGTACCGGTCCTTGACTCAAGAGGGAACTTGTGTCAGTAATTAGGTTTGTGTATGTGCGTCCTCATTCCTGAGCTCATGTTAAGCAAACCCCCTAGCTGATAATGGAATGGGTTCTCCATTGTGATCTGATATCTGTTATGATTGCATAAGCAGGGATGGCTAGACACATATTAAAACAGGTTATTTGCACAGCAGCAGCCGTCAAGAGAGCATAGGGGTGATTCATCTTTGTAAGAGAAGAGCTCAGAGTAATTAAATATTCATGAGCATATTTGGTCATGCCCTCTGTATGAGCCTGCAAATAGCAATGCATTATTAATCAGAATTTGAATTGAAAGTCAAACTATTCTTTCAATGGCTGGCTTTGGTGATGAATTCTTGTACTCTAAGTGCAGCGTAAAATACGCTAGACCACAACTGTGAGGGACATAAAATACAAATTAAGTACTTTGACACACTCTGTCTAGACAGTCCAGCAAATATAAGCTTGGTGATTGCCTCTATGCCACTAATTTAGTACTCGCTGGTGAGCAAAAGCAGAAATCGATGGGGGTTTGAGGTCACTGGTCAGGAAGCCACCGCCAGTGAACGCATAAGCTGGAGATCATTACATGTCAACACTGGTCAAGGTCAGTGCAGGATAGTAGAAATATTTCCTATCCAGACTGGCCTAATACTAACAAAAGAATGGCAATTGATTTGTGTGAAATACAGTATCTGTTGAATGTCTGTTTTTGGAAACTACTCCATTATATTTGTTATGCTAAGTGGCTGGTCAGTTATCATCTCGGCTACTGTGTGTAATGAACATTTTAAAAAGAGTCTTATGTTAGGATATATGATGTTTTGCCTCTGATTACTGTCTTTAATGTAATTATTTTCAGTCAAAGACACACTATGTTTGTATTGGTGAATCATGCAAAAATTTGTAGGTCACATTTCACCCCCAAACAAATGCTCACATTTTAATAAAAATGAAATTAAGCCTATTTTAGGATCATTCTTTTTGTATAGTGATCATTTTTTCATGACAATTAAGCACATTTTCCCCCCAAATCTAATTATACTGTTTTGTGTGTGTGTGTCTGATTTTAATTATTACTGGTGGAGATTCTTATTTTAAAAATGTACGATTTCTTACAATACAATAAATTCTTAAATTTAAGAGTCAATATCAGTTGATGGCAGAACAAATACTTTCATGATATTTAGATTACAATTTATATGTAATGAATATCAAAGTATGAAAACATGTTATTTGTGCAACTTTGGAGTCCATAGAGTTAAGTGAGTGGAATTTACTGGCATAAATATACCACTGTCATACTTGCAGTGGATTGCTGTGCACATGCAGTTGTTGCTGCTGCACTTCACCCTTTTGGAGCACTGGAAAGAAACACAAGCCATTCGCCTTTTTAGTAGTTAGCGTATCATCAGAATGATTTTGAAAATTAAAAATGAAAGTTAGAGATAATGAAATATAATGGTGACCAATTGGAAACCAATGTCACAATGGGAGCATAATGAAATTAAAACTTAAAGTCTTAAAAATACACTTTTTTTTTTGTCTTGTAAATACTGTAAATACTTTGCTCTTTTTTCCATGATTTCGGGTGAAAAGCTATTTTAATAGAGTTTACTGTAGCATCAACACCTCAGTTTGAAAACTCATTCCAAACTCTACTTCTATTTATTATATAATAAAGCAACTTGTTTTGCAGTATTATTAAATGCATGGCATCTTGAGCATCTTCGTACCCCTGCTAATTAGGCAGTGCTATCAATCAGAACAGCTGCTGCCATGGTAATTAGAAAAACAAACACACAGCATTGACTTGGACATCTATTTCCATGGGAGTAATCGCTGACACCTCCTCAGCCCTGCCAACCATTTCAGCCATGGGGAAATATGAAACACATACAAGTACAATAACTCCCACTTTGTACATATCATGGATTTACATACACAGACAAACACACAGTTGCTTTAAAAAATATTGCATCTAGAAGAGAATGAACAAGCAACATAAGTGCATTTTCCTTTGTAATCATGGCATTTATTTGTATGTTTTTTTTTTTTTTTGATAAATGGGAAAAGCAAAACAATATTTTTACACATCACCAGTTTAGCAGTGATTTGAATAATCTCAATCAATGGCTAATTGTGGGGCTTGTTGTCATATTTAAGGTGGCTTTGAAGAACGCTTGACGTTGAGTTCACATCAGACAACATGATGAACACACAGGGAACACTGACCGATGTGGATGAGTTGCATTGCATCTGAACGTCTGGCATTAGGCATGTCAATGAGAATCATTCTGCGGTTAATAGTATGAAAACAAACAGAAGGATGACATTTCCTTTATTCTGTGGATCAAATTAATATTCATTTGCTGCTTTTTCCCTGAGAGACGCTTTGTAGTGACTCATCGTGACTGACACTGACTTTCACTTTCAACAGTAAACGAAAGATTCAGATGAATAACATTTTGACTGTTCTGTAATAAACATGCCAATTAAATGCTAATATACAGTACAGTTTCTACAGCAGAACCAAATTAAGGCTTTCCATGCTGTTTGGGATATCACATTCTTCATTTGATTTGACACATTTACGATACAAAATATGTTTTTATTTATTATAGTTTTTGAATGAAGGCTCGTTCACCAAGGCTGCTTTAATTTAAACAAAAATAAAGTAAAAACAATAATATTGTGGAAGATTATTATAATTTAAAATAACTGTTTTCTATTTTAAAAAATAAAAATAAAAGTTATTCCTGCAAAGCAGAGTTTTGGGCATCATTACTCCAGCCTTCAGTGTCACATGATCCTTCAGAAATTATTCTAATATGCAGATTTGTTAATTTTGTGCATCTTACTGATTACAAACTTTTGATATTTAAGGGGAACATCAACGTCTAAAAATATCCATAAGACAAAAAAAAAGGAAGAAAAAAAAAGAAAGATATCCCAGGTTTGATGCCAAAAGTCAGTGTGTATGTTTGTGTACTTGTTTGTATGATCATTGATATCAATTTGAATTGAATCAATTTGTGTAAAAAAAAAAACATTTTCAGAGAAGAGGCCATTGTATGGCTTCAGATTGTTTGCAGTATAGTGCAGTTGTATAGACTACTTTTATGATGAATTATTTTTACAGCTCCAGTCATCATCATCAACAAGAGCGCCCTTGACATTTTTGGAAATATCTTCTATCATGTTCTACCGAAAAAGGTCATACAGGTTTGAAATGACATGAGGGTGAGTAAATTATGACACAATTTTACATTTGTGGTGAACTATTCAATTAAAACTATATTATATGTTGTACAGATGACATTAACAACAATATAAAGTAAGGTATAAAGCCAACAACCAAACCTGTTTGCTGGTGTAAAACACCAATGTGCTTTAATCAATGTGCTGTATGCTTCAAAACAACTGGATTTCAGCCCCCTCCCACAGTACCCCAGTGTGTCCTATAGGCGCTGTCAAAGACAGGCAAGCTTGACACACACACACATGCATTCTGCTCCACACAAAGATCCCCTACCCCTGTGTCTTATTTATCACAACAGGCATCCAATAAACACTCACACACATAGATGCAAGGGTAGACAACTTGCCCTCCATACATAAAATGCAAGCCTATAGAAAAACAAACACTCGTGGCTATTCGTAGTTGACATACATGCTCCAACATCCATTTGAGTAAAAAAAAAAAAAAAAAACATGCACACACACATGCACGCTCCTGCATAATTCATGTGCACACACTCGCACACTTATAACCCATAATCCACCTACACAGAATTTGGGAAGGGTTTTCCCCTGGTGCAGAATTAAAGAGCTCACGCTTCTCAGCCCCCACTTCCTCTTACCTCTCCTTTCCTGCACCTCGTAGCTGGAAACACTGGCAGCTGAGCACCTCACAGAGCAAGACCACGTGTTGGCATTCATTGTGTGGACTGAGATTACCCTGGATACTCTTTATAGGCTTTAAGCCACAACATAACAAATACATGCACTGTTTATATGTGTACTGTATGTGTGAGGTTATTACATTAGCCAATTTCCTGCAAAATCCTCCACTTTCAGCTCAACAATCTTAATGTTTGTTATATAATGTAAGGCGGTCATAACAGGAACACATGCCTTATACAAAAGTTATGGTATATAATATGAATTATGCAAAAAGAGCAGGAAGGTTTTATCATATAGGATGCCAAGCGGTGACCTGAGTAGAGTGAAAAATGCATGAAATATCTCTTAATACAAAGCCAACATTCAGGTTTGCACATGCAAAATGCAACATTACAGATTCTACATGCCGCCAGAAGCTTAGCATGTACATCAGATAGTCTCTTTCTGTCTGATTTGGTGGATGGTGTTCAGAATAAGCTACAATATGGACTATGCTATATCCTGGTATCAAAAAATGTGGTTATGTGTGTCAATAGCAATACTCAGTCTGAACTAATGAAACAAGAGCGCTCACAGCTGGTAATGTGTTAAAATTGGTAATTAGGTTGAGCTGTGTGAAATGTTATCAGAAGTCTTCAGGTTTCTGGAAATAGAGTATAATGACGCACTTGAGATAAGTTGTGCAACTTGGATTGAGCTGTGCATTCTTGCTGTAACATATTGAACTGCATTGACTAACAGAGATTCAGTTGCATAATTTACAGCAGTTGTATGTATACTATACTGATCAAATGTATCTTCATATCTTCTTCTATGGAGGTTTGTGTTTATATGAATTTCGAAGTGATGTTTAAAAGAGAGCTTTAGGCTTGCATGCTGTTTATCACTGGCTCATGTTAAATTGCTGTAGACTCATCTGATTTTCTTCAAAGTGTTTCAGATTACACAGAAATCAATGAGTTCTTGATATTAATAGAAGTGGGAGGAAGCAAATTTCCTCTGAAAGTAAGGTAAGAATGATCATTTAAGTGATCCAAGCTTTCACATCTTAACTAGGTCAGGCATATGACATTGAATGTAGACATATGTTCACCATTTCTGCTGGTGTCTGTGGGTGATGTGTACTGACGCTGTGATATTTCCTGATTTACTGCATGAAAGCCCATGTTACGAGACATGTAATCTAGACGCTGTGAAACTATCAAACCTTTATTCATTTCATTATTCTCTAGCTGTATACACCTCAAACGTATGTGGTCTGTACGTTTTTAAAAATTATTTTTATTTTTTATTTAGCGAGGATGCATTAAATTGATCAAACGGGGACCATTAAAATATTTACATTGTTACAATAAATGTCTGTTTTAAATTAAAAAAAATTATCACAGAATCCTAAAAAAACACATTTACACGTTTCCACAAAAGGTCTTAAAAACTGATAATAATAAGAAATATTTCCTGAGCAGCAAATCAGCATATTAGAATGATTTCTGAAGGATCATGTGACACTGAAGACTGGAGGAATGAAGCTGAAAATTCAGCTTTGCATCACAGAAATAAATTACATTTTAGAGTATTTTAAAATTAGAAAAAAGTTATTTTAAATTGTATCAATATTTTGCATTATTACTGTTTTTACTGTATTTTTTATCAAATAAATGCAGCATTTATGAGCATAAGAGACTTCTTTTAAAATCCTTAACAACCTCAAACATTTGAACGGTAGTGAATGTATGTCACGGCACAAATCCTGAGCATTTTAATCGCCTTCTTGCCTTCACTACTTCATTTTAAATGGTCCTGTGGTGTGACCAACTACTTCATGTAACCTCAATTAGTATAAGGTCATAACACTGCGTGTATATTAATTATAGAAGAAACTATTTTTAAGAACAGTTTTAGTGACTTACAGCATGTCACATCACAGGAATCATCAGAAACGGCTTGCTTTGACATCAACTATAAAGGAAGAATGATATGAGAGATTAAGTGTAGTCATTGTCCAACCCATAAAAACCCAAACTCCAAAAGCACCACAAATGATTTAATCTTAATGATTTTAATCCAGTTCACACCGGCATCTCTCTCAAGTGGAGTAAAAAGTGGGTTAGATCTCATGAGTCCACTCCATGTTCTAGAAGCAACAAGGGTCTTTTTCTGGCATGCAAGTCTTGCGAGATGTTTATCATCCAGTGAATATAAAACCATGACTTAATGAAGTTCTGCACTATAATGATGAAACTAGCATGAAGCATTTGAAGCTGCATGCCATTTGAATAATTCAAGATTTGTTAGTTCATTTACAATGGAAATGTATCCGTATCAAGAAATCCCATACATAAGACAGCAGCAGAAAATCTATACAGAATGATGCATTCCCTCCAATGTGAGGTGCATTGTAAATAGTTTGCAACAAAGGGTTTGATAAACCCACATCAGTATGAGGATCTATATCACAATATGATGCATCTGTTTGAACTTTTATGGAGACTTTGAAGTACATTACAAATGCATGTGTTATGTCATCAAAATGTAATATAAATAGCTGCCTTTTCCATTCTAAAGATATAAACGCTTTGAAATGATTACATAAACATGTTAAATTTCTTAACAGCGTCAGCATTAATTATTGTAGAACAGCGGGACTTGTTTTATCATTAAAGCACCAAACGTTTGCAATTGCCTCTTAAGTTTAATTAGAAATTCAAAGCAGAAAAGCACTGAAAAATGTAATAACAGTAACTGATGGCTTGGGCACAGTGACACAAATGCTTAGTTTGGTGCTTTTGAGGTCAGTGCATGTTACCATAAACCCTAAACTGTGAAGTGAATGTGGTTTTGGTTTTGGTTTTAGGAAAAGTGTCATTATTCTATCATAAATTCTATATTTCAGTTACAGAAGCCACAGGATACTTGGTAATTAATGCAGCCGTCTCACGTTCTGCCCATGCTTGAGATACAGCTAAAGGGTGAGCTAACTAACTAGAGGCCAGTGGGCTTGGGTTGGATGAGGATGGTTGATTTTTGGGTTGTGTTCCATGCAGCCAAGGCGGCATAGAAAGATTTGTTAAATGTTAGAGCAGAGCCTTCATCTGACACCTGGAGTCATCAGGCACCGAAAGGTCAGCTCTGTCCATCTGTTAAATGCCACAGAAATGTCATTAACATAAAAATGGATGGGAAGTAACTGAACGGGATCTAGAATGCCATTCAAAATTTTTGAACAGCTCACATGACGCGAGAAAGGAAACATAAAATCATTTTAAAAGTTTTAATAGAAAAATATCACTCACTCTTCCTCTACAGCATTCTTATATTAAAATAAAAAAAAAATAATAATAAAAAATAAAGGAAAGGGAAAAAATTAAATGTCCTCAAATTTTAATGAAGAAAACAGCCTCATTAAAAGATAGAAATAATAAAGTTATTATTTTGGTCTGGTAAAATATTTTTGTTTTTTCTTTAGAATAAAAAGAGTAAAGTGGTCAAATGATGCACCAAAAATCATATTCATGATATTTGTAAAAAAATAAAAATAAATAAATAAATAAATAATAATAATAATAAAAACAAACAAATTCAGACATAAAAATGCATCTCTTCTATTTTTGCATGTCTCCAATTCTGTGATTCAAATTCATTATGATATTATTTCTGTGGTATATGAAAAATTTAAATCCTGAAATTGTAACAAAGAAAATATCTCATTAAATGTTGAAATAAAAATTCTGAAGGTTTATTTATAATATGTAACTTACAGAATATTTAAATGACATGACAAAAAAAAAAGAACATTCTATTATTATAATAGTGATTACAATGGGTTTTTTATTCTGTGGCAATGAAGCTTGATATTTATGCAATATTTAAATCAAAGTAAATAGATTTTCAAAAGAAGATTTCCTTTTTTCTCATTAATCAACTAAGATACTTGCTTGTGATACTTTGCTTTTTTTTTTGTATTTTTCTGTTTATGTACTGTCTGGTGTTAAATTGTTGGAATTGTATTCATATAATTTCAAATAAGTAGAGTGAAAAATTGCAGAGAGGAAAGTAGGAAAGCCTGGTCAGGGAATCATAATAACTTTATTGATTGTGACGCAGATGTATTAATGCTTGACATTACAGCCCACAATCAGAGTTTATCTCCAAAACAGAAGGGAAAACTGGTCCACAAATCTCATCTAAATGACTCTGACTAATGACTCTTTACATACAAGTAGGAAGCAGCTCTGGAAGCTCACAGCACGCTGCAAGATGCAGTTATCCAAATTACTGAAAGAGGCATTAAAATAGGAAGCATAAAGTACTGTCTTTAAAAATGTAGTCTGTTAATTTGTAAACCAAATCTGCACGTTCTGGTTACTGTGAGACGACACAGCCGAGCACTACAAATCTGGGATGTGGCTAAATGTGTCAAGTCTAAAACCTAAATTTCCTTGCATGCTAACACGCTCCTTTTTGAGAAACAAAGGAGTGTTCTCATTTCTGCTCCATCCCCCAATACAATCCCCGCCCCCAGCAGTAAAATCCCATTCCAGTGTGCCTGTGTGCAATTGCCTCAACCCAGTGATTTATAAAAAGGAGGAAAACTCTCTGTGCAGATGAGACTGAGAGGTTAGGAAGAGGTATAAATATTCTTGATCATGTATTCAGTTGCCCCCGAGGACCCTCCGTAATAGATGGTACTGTATATCTTCTAGTGCCATTAACCCGTGAGATCAGACGTGGTTGTATGGTACAGGGACATGGAAAGCAAATTATGTGGAACTGCTCATGATCACACCTGTGTCCTATTCTCTAGGGTAACCTGGGTGTTGTTATTGTCACCTTCACCGTTAGAATATTGACAGTGGGATTGTTTTCGGAGAGAAAAGCGCTAGTTGAAAGCACCGCTGGCCCTTTGTAGTGCGAATTGAGTCTTTGTTAGTGATTCTGTTTGATCATATCTAATTGAAAAGAACATCTGCAACATTTCTCAGTGTTTTTTTCATTGTATATGATCAGTCCGTGCCATAAAAATCAATAAACTACAACAATTGTGCACATCCTTGGCATGCAATTATTACACATTTCAATCTATATCGTATTTAGATTCCAAACCTACTGAGCTGGTTTGATGTCTAATGTCTATAGCATCTGCACTTCTGTGTTTTAACTAACATAATGAGTGGAGACAATTTTCACTGAAAAAAAAAATAATAGTAGATTTCACAAACAATTAGAGAGAAACAGCAACATATTAAATAACATTTTGAAGCACATTTAGAAAAAATGACATTTGTATTTCAATAAAGGAAAAATTAAATTTTCTTGTAAATAATCTTTGTTTTATTTACAATTTTGAAAAATCAATGTACACTGTTGCTTACACTCCATATAAAATATAATTCATCTGATTGGTCCATTGTTTTATAGCTGACACTGATCTGTGTCAACTATTTTTAACTATTTTTAACATGACATAACACACTATCTGTATACTGCATGTTTTCATAGATGGCAATTAAAAAATAGGGCAGATGATAACGTGAGAATGCATTGCACCACAACTAAAGTGGGACACTCCTCACAGGCGGTTACCCCTTCTAAATGAGTTCAAAGTCACCATGATATCAAAACTGACTACTCTAATTTATATATGGAATATTAAAGTGTTTATTATGAATAATTTAACAGTGCATCATTATTTTCCTCATAATCATTCATCAAAAACATGAACTTAAATTTTTCTTCGCAGCAACCTCTCTTCTCTGATGATGGTTCGAGGGCAGGACAATAATCTCTCTCTTCTAGCATCCTGTCAGTCACATGAGATCACAGCAATTAGCAGACGATTTAACAATCCAATCATTCCTCTGTAGACAATATTCAGTCCCATCCCACATTTTACTTGTTATAGGTTTTGGAACATAATATTTAGTTTAAGACTAAGTTCAGTGTTTCTGAAATGACTTTTTGCTTCTCCTCCTTGGTTTATATATAAGAAGGATTCAATCTAATACATGTAATCTAAAGCAATATATTCATGACAGATTATTTTCTCTCAAATAACTGAGATCCCAGCATGTTTGCTGCAAAGTTGGTATGGGTTTACCATTTCACTTTATACACTGACCTGTAGATGGGCTCCAAGTGGAAGTCAAGCTTAATTCACTCATTGAAAATTCCAGCTGCTTGTTGCAGCATCTGTTGTTGCAATCTTCTGCTGAGAGTCTCCAGTGAGAATTAATTTACTCTTTCTGCTAACATGCCGTTTGTGGTTCAAATCTGCTCCCTTCAGAGGACTTCAAAAACAAAATACAAGCATTATTATTACACTTTGCAAAGTATGTTTGGAAATACTGTCATCAGGCTAGTTGTGTTCATAGCATTATCTAATTTATGTATGTATTGCTGCCCTAGTAAACGCTGAAATGGGGACAGTCCTGTGTCTGAAAAGCGCCCTCTTGTGGTCAAGGATGGAGCCTGCAGTGAATGATTGGGGAGAATTGGCTGCAACACAACTATTAGGTTGAAAACATTTTTATTGACTTTTATTGTATGTGAAACACTCCAGCTGGGACGTTTACAGATAAAAGTTGTTCTTGTATAAACATCTTTGCATCCCAGTAGTGTATTTCCACAAGGACATTTGTTGCAGAGATTTAGACTCAACAGAATGTTTGATGGACACCACAAGGAGGCAGCAAATACATCAGCAATCTGATGCTTTAGTGCAGAGTATGCCATCCATCAGTGCTCTCTGTGGTGGTTGTACTTCATTAGTGTTGCTTGCTAAAGTGAGCATCATTAATAACTTGTTTGGGTTTGAACAATCCATTGCTGATATTTATTTCAGAATGTTTAGAGAACTTTCAAAAGTAATGTTCCCATAATTGCAAAATGTTAAACATTCTCTTAACATTTCACATAACATTACATAACAAAGTTATTCACTTTCACCCTGAATGGTGTTATGGTGTTAATACCATTGAGATTGTATTATATGTCTTTATTAATATTGTGAAATAGTTTTATATTTTCTGTTTTAATTTTAGTTTAGGTTCTATTAATTTTGGTGTTTTGGTCATTTTTATTTTTTTTATAAGTATATTCATTTTTATTTAAGTTTTAATTGCTTTAGTACAGTAACTAAATGAAAATGAGAAATGTTGGCAACTAGTGGATTTTTTTAATGCATTTTCTATTTTATTATTGTTATTATTAAAAACAAAAATTGTGTGACTATAACTATAATAACCCTGACAATAGAAGAGCATATATTTGCTACTATCAAACAATAAATAAACAATAAATGGTCAAAAATTCTAATGCCAAGACTAACAATACTTACATTTACATTTATTCATTTAGCAGACGCTTTTATACAAAGTGATATATATATATATATTGACACACACACACACACACACACACACATAATTGCATAATAAATGAAAAGAAAACAGAATACAAAAAGATTAGAAAGGTAGTTAGAAAAAAAAAAAAAAATATATATATATATATATATATATGTATATATATATATGTATATATATATATATATATATATATATATATATATATATATATATATATTTTTTTTTTTTTTTTTTTTTTTTTTTAAGAATAGAATTAGAATAGTGAGTGATAGAGTTAGAGGGTCAAATAAAGATGGAAGAGATGGGTTTTAAGCTGAATACTTAAGACTTATCATATGATTGAGACAGTATTATTAGAGCAAAAATAAATAAAATAAAAAAAATGCTTCGTTTATCCAGCCAAGCAGCCTTAAAAAATAACAGTGGGAGGTAAACCCAAGAGATGACATGAATCACAACATGTGCAAGGAAAGTAAATCGACAAACAATTGATTTTGTGAACAAAATAACAATTATTTATTATTTTTCATTACTTTTGACCTATAATTGTCATAAAATTGGTTAAGAAACTAGACCTCATCATTTAGTGACTACATTATCATTTGAACCAACTGAGGCAGTGCCTGGGGGTCATTGTGTTAATTCTTCGGGAGCTATGAGCATTCATATGCAGAGGGTCTTTGTGCTAATTCCTTAAAAGATAGTAGCTTTTTGGATTTCAAAGGTGAGAGGGGTCATTTGATCTGCCGGTGCTTGTTAGGAGGAGCTTCATGCCATGCAATAGCTTAGGAGCTCTTCTATAATACTGTCAGTAATCAGTATAGTGTTTGTGTGAGAACCTTGGCAAACCAAATACTCTTATTGGTAATTCATCTTCCAACTTGGACTTTCAGCTGGTTTCCAAATGATAAGCTTTAGACAAATTGGTGTTTTTAAGTTGCCGGAAAATTCTAGAACACTAGTTGACATTATTCATTAGTTAGTCTGAATGTAGAGATCATTATGAGAGTTGCTGTGATGCTTATTTATTCTGCGAACATTCCTGTTAATCTTCCCTGATGGCCTGAAAGAGTATTTTGGATTAAAATATTTTAGCAGATGTTAATACAAGGAATAAGGTCAAATCAGTTATAGTTCATTACTAGTTTAGTTTCAATTTGAATCTAGATCATGTAGATTATTTTACTCTTAACTGATCATTTAAGCAAACCAGGCTTTAAGTTAGATAATATTTTTGTCTTAGTTCAGATCCAGCAATGTACAGTTAGCATTTAATTGAACTATTATTTATTTATTTATTTTTATTTTGCTTCTTGGTGTAATTGTACACAATTGTTTTCTTCTCCTTTTCTTTCCCTGCTCTAAATTGTTACATCAGGCCGGCAGCGGTGCTCAGAACAGAGCTGTTCAAATCCAAATTGTTTTATGCCCTTCCATCGTGTTTCACTTATCACCTCGTGTTGACAAGTCTTAAGTACTGAGTGATATAAGTCTGTGATGCGGGCAGACATGCCTCATCAAAATGTTTCCTGTACAAGCTGATGATGTGTTTGGGAAGACGTTTGTAACATTGCTGTGTTATGGAGGTCACCGGAAATCTCTAGAACATCTGGAAAAACAATTATCTGAACTGACAAAACAGGTGGAGATTTTATCTTTTTATTCCGTAGAAACATCTCCCATACAAGACTTTTCCCATTTGTTTTCTTTCTCAAATTTTGCATGTTAATTGACCATTCCTTTAACTTTGAGGCTAAATATCAGTGTAAAATGACCGTCTGTGTGGGGTGCATTGTAAGAGCGAGTCATTGAATTATTCAGCTGAATCATTCAAAAGGACTGATTCATTCGGGGGTGACACGTGAATGTCTTTATAAGTGAGTCATTGAATGATTCAGACGATCAATGTAAAAGAGCTAAAATATTCATGAATAATACAATTGATTGTCTTTCTGAATGACTCATTGAATATGACTCATGACTCATATTCAACCAATTTGTTCAAAAATGCTAAATCATTCAAGAATGAAAATCCACTACTGAGAGTTTTGCGTTTTTATTATTATTTTTTTTTGGGATTGCATTATAATATTGTGTCCAAAATGAAAGTTACTCAACATGTTTATTAATCTGCTGTATAAATTAGTCTCACACAAATGGCACCTGTTTCTCCAATGTTTTTTCAGAGCTCTTCTCAGTTGATATACAAAGTTATATTCATGCTTACAACCAAAACTTTTGACACAGAATACGTTGTTGCATTCCACTGCGCTGTTCATTGTCTTTCAACAGTTGAATAGTTGAAAATTTCAACTTTTCTTTTTATTATTGCCTTGCGGCTCACTTTAAAGTAAAAAATGCGTTCTGTGTACAGTGCTTTGGTATATGCTTTGTCAACACTCTATATGAAATGACTTTTCCTTTAAATTAACAGGAACAACAGTTTATTGAGAAAGGATAACCCTCATTCACTCTCATTTTAGCCTAGTTAAAATATGGGACAAAAAATAAAATAAAACAATCATGAACCCTTCAACAGCAATTGTTAAAATGTCTTTCAGATGCTTATGTAGCAGCATAAACTGAAATACAACAAATTATCTTAAATTCTTTTAAAAACTCAAATGTATGCTTTATAAAAAATTTATAAAGCATACATATGAATGATAAAGACATTTCCGTCTGAGAATGTGAAGCATGAACTGGACAGGAAATAATGCCTACATTGAAGAAAACGAACAAAGGGGGGCCATTTGCAGACAGGGAGAGTGTGAATTAACACTTCTATTATTGTGGCATTGTTTCCCCCTCAGGATAAAAATGCTAATTTTGTTCAAACGTCAAACTATGCCACATATTCATATAGAGCAACAGTATAGCTGCCGATTTCGTAAAGGCACTATTCATATTAAAGGTCATAGAGCACTTAATGTGGTGAATAATTTGAAGGGTTTATTTGTCATAATAAAGAGAACAGCCATCTCTAACAGCCGTGAAAAATAGAATGAGTTGCATAGTCTATATAAAATAGTGTATTATGTTTTCTAAATATATATATTTTTTGTGTTCCACAGAAGAAGAAAAATAAGTTTTGGAGCAACACCAGGGTGAGTAAGTGATGAAAGATGTTGTATTCTTTAATGAACTGTCCTTTTGAATTTGAAGCATATAAATACTGTAGGAACTCATCTGTCTTCCATTGGTCTCAGACAAACAGAGCAATGAAAATTTTAAATTTTACACACTTCAGCTTTAATATTGTAACGTCATACTGTAACTGCTGAGATGAATTAAAAGATTGTATAAGGGCTATAAATTATTCAACATTCTCCAGAATATTATATGTTTACTAAAAAGTTTCTGTGTGCATGCCATTGTTTAATAAGATAAAAAAAGTTGGATGTATTTAAACAAAAAGAGTCTGATTTCTCTGTTTCTTTAATAAAATATGTCAATATGAAGAGTTCTTTCTACCAAGTAGTTCACACAGATTTCCAGTCACTGTCTCAATCGTGGCACTAAAGCCCTGTTTTCCGACTGTGTGTCATTGACGTAATCAGCCGAACACATTCAAAGTCAATATTTTCAAAGAGGCAGTTGTCTGTTCCAAAAAACACAAAATGACAGGATTTTGTGAACTTCCTTCTGTTGTTGTCAGGAAACTGAAATCCAGCATGGAAATCGACATTTAGATCTGACACAACACAGATACTGTCTTTCTGTGTGTCAGTAGCGAAATTATGTCCATCCTGATGGCTCAAGGAGAAGGTCAAGAGGTCCTTTGGCATCAGATTCTTGGTCTTCAGAGTTTGAATTCTTTCATTCTGACTGTATGGGAGAGTCTTGAGAATCCGCAGAGCTGAGGAGACTTTCTTCTCATCTTATGAACAAGGCTTGGCTCATGCTCACGTTCAGAGGAAATGACTTTTCCTAGCCACTCTTCATCTCAAGTGCAGAATGTGTGTGTGTGTGTGTGGGGGGGGGGGGGGGGGGTCCCATAAGATCAGCTTTCGAGTGCATAAGTTCATTATTGCTCACGCTGCTGTGTGTTTGAGTTACATAAATGGTATTGTTGAGATCAGAAAGCCGGCAGCCATAAGGAATGCATTTGCATGAGACTTTGAAATCATTGTTTTTATCTTCAGCTTATACATCAAAACATTGAATAAGCTGGCAAAAAACAGGTGTTTACATACAAAGCAAAATCAGGGTAATGTGAAAGACCTGGGTGTGCTGATCAGGGTCAGGGTTAGTTAGTTGATAAGTAAGTAGTGCAATATTGATTATTGGCTTAGACTAAGCCAGTATTGGCTGTAGTTCAATTAGAACATTTAAGTAATTAAAAAAAAAAACATGCCTTAGAAAAAAAACATTCCTGGTGTGCATCTTGAGACAAAACAAGGGCACTGACATATTTTAAGATCAATCAGTATACAAGTTTCTTTTAGTTAAAACAGCTCAGGCTTACATTTTAGTCTGGGACTAGGCTTAAACTATGTCTGTGAAATCGGGGGTATATTTGTTAAGACTTGAATTTAAGTCCCAGTTAATTGGTTCTCTCATCTGTTCTTTTCACGCTAGCGTTTTTACATTATTTTTACTCCTTCCCCCTTTTTCTTTGCTGTGCACTACTGTACTGCCTTTTGAAGTCTTTTGAAGATATTAATCCTCCTTTCATGCTTAATTCAAAACCCTCAATTTTTATTTTCATGAAAGCATTTTATTTACGACATATAATAAAATGTATTTTTTCATACATTCTGGGTGTATTTTTGAGAGGGAAATTAATAAGAAATGATCTTGTAATTCCTTTCGTCTGACTGTGAGTCAGAGGTGGATGGTAAATGCAAACAGATTGCATCCATGCAAAAGGTCTGTTTACATTTATTCCTCAAAACTGTGGAAGTTGAACCGCTCCCTACATATCATAATGCATGCATAAAAAAGAGATGTGGCTATGGAGATCCATTTACATGATGCAAGGTGATTTGTTTTTTTTTGAGGTATGTTCAGTTTGTTCCTATCCAGTTTCAAATTTCACACTCTTCTAAAGACATCTGATGACGTTTACAGATTACATGGCAATAACTTGAATTAATAGATAGGTCTGAGACACAAAACCTGGAAAATGTGTTGAGCGCAATAGAGTATACAACAGTGTTGATCACTGAAATGAAGAGGAGCCTACAACTTATTTAAATGGCAATAAAACATTTTTTACCTCCACCCATCTTTTCCTCAGGAACAGTTAAATAGAAAATAGGTGAATGCACCTTGTTCAATGCTTGCTTGCCAGGTTTAAACATCCCTGCTGGAAAATAAGAATCTTAAAGGGATAGTTACTCAAAAATTTAAAGGGGGGGGGGGGGTGTGAAATGCTATTTCATGCATACTGAGTTTTTTATACTGTTAAAGAGTTGGATTCCCATGCTAAACATGGACAAAGTTTCAAAAATTAAGTTGTACGTTTGAAGGAGTATTTTTGTTCCTTCCGGTTTGTCACAAGTTTCGGAAAGTTTTTTTTGAGTATGGCTCTGTGTGACGTTAGATGGTGCGGAATTTCCTTATATGGGTCCTAAGGGCACTTCTCCCGGAAGAGCGCGCGCTCCCGTATAGCAGAGCAGAGAGAGGCTGAGCACAGACAATCACGGATCAGAGCGAGAGCGTCGCGAAATGTCACAAAAGAAGTGTATTTTTGGTTGCCAGGGCAAGACAACCCTGCACAGATTACCAAAAAAAAAAACACATTAAGGTGGACGGAGTTTATTTTTAAAGAGCATCGACGGAGTTGTGCAAGTGTTTTTGTTTGTTCCCTGCATTTCTAAAATGCTTGTTTTACAAACAAGGCCCAGTTTGACGACGGATTTGCGTATCATTTTTTTCTTAAGGATGATGCAATCCCAACGAAAAAGGGTCACGATCGTGTGTTGGAACCGCAGGCGGTGAGTAAAACTGCTTAAAATGTCTCTGCCTCCTTGTTAGTGCGTCCGCCTCCCATGCCAGAAAGACCCGGGTTCGAGCCCCGCTCGGAGCGAGTCGTTGCTGCTGCTGCTCTCGTTCAGTTTCAGCCTCGGGATCTGATTCTGGATCATAAATAAATGGCTGAATCTGACTGTAAGCCATGGTTTGTTTTGGATGATGGTTTTTTTTCCTCACGGTAATGTCACAGCTTCCACATGCTCTCAACGCAAAAGCCTACTGGCGCTCGTGATTCTTTAGCTCCACCCACACGTCAGGCCTCCAGTGGCTCGTGTTTTTCCGAAAAAAATCGGCACAGACTATTTTTCTCTTATAAATATTATAAAACTAAAGACTTTTTGGAGATATGAAGGATGCAGTACTACTCTATAGGTACTCAAGATTAACAGGATATTGAGTGAAAATGAGCATTTCACTTTTAAATCCTGTGATCATTTACTCACTTTCATGTCATTCCATGTTGTTTCTTTTCTCTGCGGAACACAAAAGATTATATGTTGTTTTGTCTAAAACCGTAAAAGTCAATGGGATCCAAAAGAAAGTCACACAGAAGAAAGAAAGTCATACAGGTTTGTAACAACATGAGAGTGTAAATGATGACTATAAACCAGCCTAAACTTGTTTGCTAGCCTTAACTGGTCTGACTGGTCTTTAGAAGGATTTAGCTTCAGTTATGACCAGTAAGCCAGCTGGTATAAACCTGGCTTCGTTTTTGTTGTTTTCTAGTAAATGTCGGTCAGATAGTCTTGTGGATGGTTCTTAGCCAGAATGAGCTTCTAGGTCGACCAGATGTTACCAGAAAGACTAGTTCAGGAGTAAGATGATTAGATGTTTTAACCTAGACACAGTTTCCCTGACACTGTTTACTTCATTTTTGTCTTGTTAGTCAGCACATGTTTTTGTACCACTGTCTGTTGTCATACTTATTGAAACCATGCTGATCACTCAAGACCTTCTTCCAGACTCTTACTTTTCAATCCCTGCTGTTTTTTGTTTTGTTTTAAAACATCAGAGAAACAAGAGTCCTGACTCCATGCTAACACTAAGAAGAAACAATACTGTTTGGAATTGCCAAGGCCTGCAAATCTCAAAATTACATTTACACAGTTATCTATTAACATGATTGTGTTTCTGCAAACATGACAGGTTCCTATCACATGTACTCTTAAATCTTTTTGAGGCTGCAAGCAACATCTTCACCCTTGGAGGAAATTTTATAGATTGTGATGTTCTTTGATTTTGACATCATTATGCATTTCCTCATGTGACCTTGTACATCTGTGCAGTTGCGAGAATCCATTACTCCATTTCCACCAATGAAAATGAGACCTTTATATAACATCATGAAGAAAAAATGGAGTGAAAGTGTAATGTATTTGTTTGACAAACACAAACAGCAAGCTGATAGTGACCTCCACTCTCCAATGTAAACCATTCCAAGCAAATTGAAAAATAGACCGTGGTGCTAGAGCATTGAGGAACTGAGCTGAATATCTTTTCTTTTATTAGTGTGGTACTTCGCAAGACAAGCATCATTATTTCTGATGAATAATAGTGAAACATTGTTAATTTAAATAGTTGTTTAACTGGCAAATTGTTTTCTGTACCTCAATTTTTCTTGCAGTGAAATGCAGTTTTTTAGAGAGTGTTTGAATTCAGTCATCAGATGGAAAAACACATGTTTTTGAGTCTTTGATTGGCCCCAAACTGTTAACAAACGTGTGTTCCTGGGCAGTTTAGTCACTCTGCAAATAAGCCTTGACGAATCTGGATATTGCAAAATGGCATTAAACTAACAAGGACTGACTTGCACTGAAATGTTTCATCTAATGTGGATTTGTTATAGAAATCCCATTATAATTATGTTGCGTTTTTGGAATTACGTCAGGAAAGACTTCGGAAATCCTGTGCAAATACCTCTCTGGATCTGCACGTCATAAGAGCAGTTTTAAATAATATAAAATAATAGTTCAGTTACAATGTAGTAAACCATATAAATGG
Source organism: Carassius auratus (assembly GCF_003368295.1). Classification (NCBI taxonomy): domain Eukaryota; kingdom Metazoa; phylum Chordata; class Actinopteri; order Cypriniformes; family Cyprinidae; genus Carassius; species Carassius auratus. The sequence continues at coordinate 4,607,359 of NC_039273.1, forward strand.
AAGTTTACATACTGATCTATATTTATTCAGATACAAGGAACCTTGATGATTCAGATGTTAAGATCTGTTCAATTGTTTGGGAAAAAAACAAACAGTGGCTATAAAATGTATTAGGATTGGGATTGTAGTTATAAATAGAATTGCTTCTGTTTTACACTGCTAGTCGTGATGTTCAGAAGACGTCTCTGAGGTCATCCTGTCTGTCTTTGGATTTGTGACTGCTGGCATCATGTGTGAAATTCCAGGGATTGCTGTTGTGTCTTCAGCTTGCTATTTTAAGGGGCATATGCACTCTTTATAATTCTACAGCAAACACAAATCAAAGTATTATGACTAGTTGACTCACTCTTAACTCTTTAAGCCTTATGCAGACTTTAATGTCCACAGTATGAGATAGGTTACAATACATCTCGAGGTTTTAAGCCTTAGTCACTAGGTAATCTGTCTGCTGTGTACTATGAAGACATATAAACACTATGAACCACTATACTTTAAATTGTTTAATGTGCTTGAGTTTAATTATATTTAATAATAAAAGTACTAAAATAATTCTAATTCAATCAAGTGGAGACCCTCCATCTGCCAAATCATGATGCATTCATTGCTTGGTTTCTGACTTCACCAAAACTTTTTCTTTCCAAAAAAAAAAAAAAAAAATATATATATATATATATATATATATATATATATATATATATATATATATATATATATATATATATATTTTTTTTTTTTTTTTTACTCACTTTAAAGGATCTAATGACCACTTTCACAACCCAGTCAAATGCAAAAGCCCTCATGTTTTGTATATATAAATATGTTTAAAAGTGTAATTTAATTTTTGTATATCAAAATTCAGATACTGTATACACTTTTTTTTTTTTTGGACATTGTTTCAGAATTATGCAAAATAAATTAAAAATTGCTTTTTTCTCACAATTGTCAGTTTAAATCTCACAATTCCTGACTTCTTTCTCAGAATAATGGGTTGACATCTCGCACTTCTTTTATTTCCAGCACAGAATAAAATGACATTCAGAGTTTTGTTCAGAATTGTGACTTTGTATCTTGCAACTATATTTAGAATTGTGGGATATACAATTAGTTTTTTTTTTTTTTTTTTTTTTGCTATATTAAGATAAATTATAGCATTATTTTTTACATAAAAAGTCTCTCAGTAATGCTCTCAATAATGACTTTCTTCCCATTGTAAACTAAAAGCTTGAACAGGCAGGTTTTAGGACCTGTGGCTTCCCTTTCTACAGAGGAGGCACTAAGACAGGGGACTTCTGGCTCTAACAACCACAGCAATCAATTTCTCTACAACCAGAGCTGCTTCGGACTGGGTGACAAGAGCATTCTGTTTCCTCATTCAGGATTTAACACTGGAGCAAAAGTGGAATACTGAAACATAAATATATCATTACGGCATCATCTTATTAACTTTCTGAAGTGATAGAGAGTGAAGAAGAGGAGGACAGAGGTAGGAGAGTTTGATAACACATGCATGCATTTGATACTTTACAAGTGAAGTTGTGTTCATAAATTCGGAAGTACTATGCGCCCATAAAAATTATAAAACAAACTTGATTTTTCAGTTGAAACTTGGTCCACTTAAGTTTTAGACTTAAAATCTTACCTGGACTTATTTTTTTATTTAATACTTTAGCATTATCTTCTTGTTTTTATCAAATTTTCTTTGACTGTGCAATTTTTAGAGCCAAAGTTAATGCATATAATTTAATGTTTGTGACAAAATCCATGGGCGTAGCTTAGTTCAGTCTTCAGGGGCAACCAGCAATCCAATTATCAATTTTTGAGGGGCTTAAAGGGTCTCCACTCCCTTTAAACTTCAGGATCATCAGGTTACCATTGCGATACGGGCCAGAGCAGTGCTTTCAGCTGCAGCACACATGCACAAACCTCTGCTCACACATGACTCATATTACCTTCAGTCATATACTGCTGAGGATGTAGCGTCAGGTCCTTCCATATTTTTCATATCATGAAAGTAGACAAGTTTCAAAGCTCTTTGTTGTTGTTTTGTTTTGTTTTTATATATTTTTCTCTGTGTTGTAAGGCAGACATGACTGCAGCCATCTCAGTTACCTACATCACTCATTACTGATTCATGAGTACCAGTCATTACAAGGCATAATATGTGTGGTACTGTATACCCATAGAAGCCATGAAACATTAACATTCTTGTGAGGCACACTTTGAGTTTTGTAAGGATGGTGCAGCTTGCATACAATACATGCCATAAAATAAAAATCATCCTTACGTCATTCCAAACTCTTTTAACTTTTCTTTCTTCAATGGAACATTAAAGGTACTTTTCAGCGCTAATATAATGAATGGGAGCTGGTGTTTGTGAGCTTGAAAAAGAAAAAGCACCATGAAAGTATCATAAAAAACTATCATAGTAAATATGACTTGTGTGTTATATTTAAAGTATTTTGAAACAAACTATAGCTTTGTGTGAGAAACAGACTCAAATTTAAACCAACATCAACTTATAATTATTAATTGAATTATTTGAAATCAATGATTTGTTTGTTCTTCATATGAAACTTATATAACTTCAGAAGACTTTTATTATAGTGCACTAGTCATATAGTATGGACTACTTGTATTGTACTTTTTTTTGTCATTTTAGAGTTTGTCAGCTCCTCACTTTCATTATATTGAACCTAGTGGCCTGGATAATCTTCAAATATCCATGAGTTTGAGTGCCAGGTTTGGAATGACATAAGTATCATTTTTGAGTGAACTGTCCCTTTAAGTATTTACTGTTAGTCTCTAAACTAACTTACATTTCACGCTGTTTAGCCAGATGTTTATTTGGGTCAAGTGCTACATAGAAAGCCAGGTTCATGGACCATCTGACCCACATTCAGCTACATTGAACACAACAGGTTGTCTTTTGCCTTTTAAAGATGATCCAAGTTTTTGTACCATTTCTCTTTTAGAAAGGGTAGGAGAAGCTCATTCTCTCACAGCCAGGTGATCTGTGCTAGTGGCCCACTCAACAGGTTTTTAGGGCTACCGGGTCACATACACACACGCTTTGGGAGTATTTAAATGCAATTGAAAGCAAATTATTGTTCTATGTGTTACATCTTGAATTTGAGATGGTTGACATATAGTGATTAGCATGGTGTCTCACAGTTGTAAACAAGAAACATGGATGCCAAATATTTGAAAAGTTGGGTGTTTTGAAGCAGAATTAGCTAAATAAGAGACACTACTGTTTAAAAGTTTGGGGTTAGTAACATTTTTTTAAAGGAATTAATACTTTTATTCATGAAGGATGCACTGAATTAATCAAAAGTGTCACTAAATAATTTAAACTTTTACAAACATCTTCTGTTAAATAAATTCTGTTGAACTTTTTGTTCATTAAAGATTCCTGAAAGAATTTATCTCAGTTTCCAACATTGATAATAATAACTAATGTTTCTTGAACAACAAATCAGCATGTTAGAATGATTTCTGAAAGATCATGTGACACTGAAGACTGAAGTAATGATGCTGAAAAATTCAGCTTTGCATCCTAGAAATAAAACATATTTTTAAATAGAAAAGTCATTTTAAAATATAATAATATTTAACAATATGCTGTTTTTCAAATCTATAATGTTTTGATACTTTTTCATGATTTAATAATTTTTTTAAAGGACCAAATTAGGTTGTAAAATGTGGCTGTCCGTTTTGTAAGTTGAACTCTGAGATGTTCCGAATGAAATGAAATATTCTAAAGACAAGTGAAAACCATAATTAGCTGTGGTGTGTACGTTAGCATTGTAAAATCAAAAGCTGCTTTCCAACTTCTGTCATATGCTTTAAAATGTATATTGGGGCCCATTAGGTACTTTTAAATTGGCTCTAACTTTTAAATTTCAACATCTGCCAACACATTCTTGCAAAAGGGAAAAAAAATCCATTCAGCCTGAAATTCAAGAACTGAACAAAGGGGGAAAACTTGACTTGCTGTCTTGCCATGGACCCTCACAATACATCACTCTCTTAGGGATTTTAGTCCACCTGCCCCCTTTCCCACAACTATCCGAAGCTTTTCAGAGAGGTTTATGGTGTCAACCTTGAGGGGGCTATCGGTGATGACCCTGGGCCTTCCTCCTTTGAGCCAGGGATTACCTGAAGAATAACAAGAGAAATGAGTGAGAAAATCTGGGAAAGCAAATACCCAGAGAGTGAGAGGTGATTATATGAGCTCAGACTAAATAGAAATTTACAGCTGGATTTGCTAAATGGTTTCAAGAGGTGTTTGAAATAAAGACTGAACGGGCACAGAAGGAAAATACTTTGTTTACCTTGTGATACATTTCAAGCATGTGCTAAATGGGACTGATGTGTGTTCTTGAGAGTTATCAGCGAGGAAGAGTGTAACTTTTCCCTTTGAAGAACACAGAGACAGAGCTTTAAAGTGTCCTAACACGTGGTTTCAATTCAATGGCACTCCAATAAATAACGCTCTAAATGTATGCCGTCAGTCCCCATACTGTTCTGAATCGAACTGATGTAAACTATCCAGCATATTTACCATTTCTCCACCAAATAGTTTCCAGAGGTGCAGGTGTTTGCCCATGGAATATTCTCTGACACATGCTTTTATGCCGTGCTCTGTAAACTATTGGAACGTGTTGGAGGCCTTTATCTTAGGCCTGGATCATCGCCAGCCGCATTCAATCTTTTCAACCTGGTTGAGTCTGTGGCTTCAGGTGTGTTTAAGGACTTGAACTCTCTTTAGCTCCCAAACCTGACATAACAATAGTTGCTGTAATGTCTTGTTCAGTGTTGATGTCAGTGGAATGCACCTGCAGGGAAAACATGATATTGACAATGATATCTGGGGAAGACAAACCATTCACTCTGAGTAGTGGTGGGCACTATGATCAAATGAGTACTTTTTTTTTATCACAGAAATAATGAATATGAATTGATAGCGATTTTTTTCACTGAAAATTGAATGAAAAAACTTGTATATTTACTTTTTAACATTTATATAGGTTAAAAGTTTGTGGTCAATAAGAGTTGTATTTATTTATAAATTAATTATTATTATAGATTTTAATTCTTTAATTCAGCAAGGATGAATCAAATTGACTGAAAGTGAAAACTAATACTTTTACAAACACCCCCCACCACCCAAAAGTGTGTCCTTTAAAAAAAAAAAAATACAAAAAATTTAAGAAGCACAACTGTTTTCAACATGCTAAAATTTTGGGTTGCATTTACAGGATTGAATTGCATTTTAAACGGGAATAATGTTTCGCAATATTATTGATTTCATTGTCTTGTTGAGCATAAGAGACTATTTAAAAAAAAATCCTTCCCACAAACTTTGAACAGTAGTGTTTGGCCAGGTATATTTTGTACTCTAATTAATTAAATACTGGTACTTTACAGATAAAAGGCACTTGACTGAATAAAAGATGGCTTATTTTTCAAATTTAAAAATTTCAAATTAAATTTATGCATTTAGCAGAAGCTTTTATCCAAAGTGACTTAGATTGCATTTAAGCTAACAATTTTCTCCTAACATGTGTTCCTTGGGATTTGAACCCCCAACCTTGCTAACGCAATGCTCTTTACATTACATTTTAATCTCTGTTTGGATTAGCCAGTTTATTTTATTTTTTTGCAAACAATATAAAGCTGTCCTATACACTACAGCTGCACAGTGAGATCCAAAATGTTTTTACATTACATAAAACACACATGAAAGAAGAAATATTTCAGATACATTTCTAGGCCCGTTTCAGTCAAATCAATTTCAATTCAATCAAATCTGAGAATGATCATGTCTCTTTGTACATTAGGTCAGATGTTCTTGCTTCTACTAAAGCAAAAGATGCTCTTGGGAACATTCTCAAATCATATGGGAGAATATAATAATAATAAAAAAAAAGATTTATGGACTAAAGTTTTCATTCAAATTTTTACATTGTAGAAATTTTGGGGGAGTTTTGATTGCCACTGTATCTATACCACAGTGTAAACATTTTTACAATCAAAAGTGTATAGCGTCACACCTCTCAACCATCACTCCTAAGAACTAATTTTCTAGGCAAATAAAGTAATTTGATCAGACTCTGTTTTGGCAGGTGGCTGTTTAATAGCTGTAAATCAGTATGTCTTATGTGTTTTAACAGTGAGAACACTTTATAACAAGACAAGGGTGTTGTTTATTGCAGGAAGACAGCGTTTACACCTTCTCGCACACATCTGTCATAAAATGTTTTTATGCTGGGGTTTTTCAGTCTCTGTGAACAGGTCTCACATTTCTTTAAATTTAGATGCTGTAAGCAATTTCTTGGAACACCTTAGGGAAAACAGTGTCCTTTTTATCTGAGAAATCCAATTTGTCTTAGTGGTAAAGTCGTTTTGTTCTTGCAATCAACCAAATACATTTTTACCATGCCTTCATTTCCTGTGGCTCCAGAGTGATTAGCCACATGGCATTTAGCCCATAAGCAAAGATGATTTTTAAATCACGTACTTTCCAGATGAGTATGCAGCAGACGAGCCATTCAAATTAATGGGATTGCTAAGAAAATAGCTTTCTCCAGGTATTACAGACCACCTTTCATTTAGCTTGCTGTCATGTCTTTGGAGAGAGGGAACATGGTAGAAGTTCGCAAGATGATGGAAGTTACTAAGACAGCTGAAAACACTTACAGCACCTTTTAAGCCCTGTTTATTTTACTTGTTGAAGAATGATCGGTTCAAATGTGACAAGGATTTATTTTCACCATCCTAACATTGGAACAAATTTCAATATTTAGAGCGGCTGAGGACAGTTGTATACATCCACCATGAAGCACAGTGTAAATCAGAACATCTGGGAGGAACTGGGATGTGAAGAAAACTCAGGGGTTGTGTAGTGCAATGTAAAGCGGGGCTGTTTGATCAAGACAGATTCACAACATCCTCAGCACCCCTCTCCCCTTTTTGGAATGAGTTTTCGCTCTTGACTTTTGAATGGCAGTGTATGTTACAGATATCTATTTTAAATAAAAGAAAATTGTATTCATCAAATAATTATAAAAAAAAAACTGTTCCAAAAAAATAAACTAAATAAATTAAACAGCATATCTGTTTTCAACAGTGATAATAAATCAGCATATTAGAATGATTTCTGAAGAATCATGTGACACTGAAGACTGGAGTAATGATGCTGAAAATGCAGCTTTGCATTAGAGTAATAAATCACATTTTAAAGTACATGAAATAGAAAACTTAAAAAAATATATATTTTTTTTAACTTTTCTGTATTATTCAAATAATTGATGAACAGAAGATTAAAAATCATATTGTAATGAGGGTGACGTGACAGGAGTTGATGATCGAAATGCAGCTTTAACAGGTACAACAGAAAACAGTTACAATCAAAGGCGAAACACAAGAGTAATCCAATAAACAGGCGAAGGTCAGGGCAGGCAGCAAACAATCAGAAACAAGAAACTGTCCAGGGTCAAAAACAAGGCAAAGCAAGGCAAGACAAGGCAACAAGGAACAAGGAAAACAGGAGAAACACAGAATCTAGGGAACACTACAGGCTAACAATAATCAGCAAAGTGGGTTTGTGCGAGTGCATCCTACATAGTCATCGTGATTGAAAAAAAATGTGAGACCGGGAATCATTTCCAGGTAAGGGGCTTATGGGAGTTGTAGTCCAGAAAGGGGACCGGTTTCATAGTGATCCCAAACTTTTGAAATAAATGAAAAAAAAAAAAAAAAAAAAAATCCCACAACAAAATATGGGCAAATCATATATTGCTTTTGACACAGAACAATGATGTGGTCTTAAACAGTTTGACAGCTTAGAGATAATACAGAAATGTCATTTAGTTCATGTACAGTGGAACTTCCTGCCGAGACCGGTAACTTTGTCTCTTTTTAAGGTATATTTCTAGTGTAGCCATAAACAAGTCTGAGGCCAAATCTCACAAATCCCAAAGGTATCAAGTCTGCATACCAAAATAGTTGCAGTTCTCCACCCATGATAATTAGTCTAAAGATGCATCATTCCATCTGTACGCTGTCACAGCAGATACCAAACATGGTTTAAAGCGAGTGATAAGACTATCCAGGTGAAACCCGTGTGCTGCAACATTTCTTTAAATACCACTGTCTGTGTTCTTCAGCCGTGGAGAGAGCCGTTTTCGTGACTGCAAGGGTTAGAATGTTGAAGTGTTTATTTCAGGACCATTAACAATTCATACTTAACTATTCCTGATGTCATTTTGTTTTTTTATTGGCACCCACAGCCGTATTCAGACTCGCTTGTTAAGTTGTCCTCACCTGCCAAAAGTTTTGAAACAATGTAAATACTGTGTGTCTTTTGTCCTGGCAAATATCATCTGCACTGCTTTCAAAGACAAGACACCGAACTATTTGGGCTAAAACATTCCGATTCAGAAATTGCAATCACTGGTCATGTGTATTTTTACATTAATTTGTTGCATTTAGTTGCTTTGGATAAATATGGAAGCCTGTTTTCCACTACAGAAATAAAATGACTTATTATTTCACAATTCTGAAAAAGAGCCCTTTTAGTGTCTAATTCCACTACTCTAAGGGAAATATTTCAGATTGTTCCTAAATCTACCAAGACCTCCTGATTCTGGTCAGAAGATCCAGTACATCTGTTTTAGATTGAAATAGCCTGACAGAAGCGGTCAGATTTAGGTATCTTTGCTTTCATGCCTGCGATTCCCAACAGTAATTCAGTAATTGGCAAACAGGAGAAAAAACAGGAAGGGTGTCAAGAAAATAGGACAGTTGACAGTTGGTCTAAATTGCCTGCTATTATGCTTTATAAGACAGCTTCTGCAAAATAACGTCCAGAGGGCAAAAGAGAGAAAATCTTGGGCTCGAAATTCCAAGCAAGCCGAAGTTAGCCAACAGCATGCAGTCCTTCAGAGACATTCACTTGGCCAGGAGCATCAATACAGTGAAGTTATTCCTTTGATCAACTCACCGAGAATCGAGTTGACAGATAAGTAGCTGACTGTCTTTTTTTTTTTTGCAAATTTACTAAAACAAGATTTGAAGACAAAAGCATTTTCTAGATGTTTTCTGCACCATATTTTTGGCAGCTCAAACTGTACAAAACAATTTGATCACTTGTAGCGGCATTTTTACTTTCACTTCTTTTGCATCAATATACTCACAGACAAATCACCTCAAAGAGGGTGGCACAGGTGAACAACTAAATTAATTCAGCTCTATAAGAAAAATAAACTTTCATAATATAAATGACTTATACTCACATAATGAAAATATGTATTGGTCTCAAAGTTGATCAGATGTAGTCCCTACTTTTACATTATATGATTTCAGTCTGTGATGTTATTTTTGGCATTTTTTTTTTTTATTCTTCTCATACCTTTATGTACTGAAGTGGTTTTGGATCATCTTTTTGGGTTGGAAAGGGCAAATCTGGCAAGCTTGACAAGAAAATCTTCTTGTCTGTCTGTTGTGCATGTGAATCAACACTGGAGCATAGCTGTAGATGTAGTGTAAATACATTTGGTTTGCCTCCCTGTCCTGCAGTCTTTGTTGCTTAGATGTGGCTTCCATGCAGAGTAAAAATCAGCAAATTTAGCCATAACTCATAACACAGCGAGGGGCCCCCGTACAAGGCTGTCCCAAACGCAGGCGCTCCCAATGATGTAACTTCTGTTTCTCATTGAGGGAATTAAAAGAGTTAAATTACACAGCTGGTGGTTTGGAAAAGTGCAGAAGAGATCTGGCTTTATGCTTGGGAGATGTGAGTAATATTTTACATTGATGTCTTCACATTTCAGTGCTCAGACTCTTTCTCTTGTGGGATAGTCAACCTGTTTTCTATAGCCTGAAAACAAAGCAGAGGCTCAGCTGTGGTTTTGGAAAGAAAATATCTAAAAGATTCTCATTATGAGACCACTGATGCATTCAAAATGTTTGTTCGCTGACACTTTACTTTTATGTACTGAAAACAAATCTACCAATCCAACAGCTGTTAATATTTTATAGATGTCTGTTTTTATTTTTGTTATACTTTTATACACATATTCTATTTTTCTTTGGGACTGCACTTTCTGCACTCAATTTCAAACTTTAACTCAAGTTAAAAGTGCTACGTTGTATCTTCTTTCTAAGAAACGTTTGAAATAATATGAAGCAATTCACCTTATTAAGTTTTCACAGTGTGTTTTACACACATTTTGAATTATGCACTGCATTATGTTGGGTTTTAGGATTAAAGGAAATGTTAAATGTAAATTTAAACCTTAAACATACACATTTAGTTTACTGTGATGTATTGAATAGGGCTGTTGGGAATTTACAACATCACCACAGTAACGTTATCTAGTTGGCTGACATGGATCAGTTTCTGTCTAAATGATTTGTGATAGTCTTGGAAGCATGCTTTAATACTGGTAAAAAGTTATAAACGATTGAGTAATGTTTTGGAATGTATGTCCTCATTTTCCAGCAAAAATGCATTTAGAAATTTACAGCTGTGACGGCGTTGCATTCAAGCAACTGTTGCAATTGTAATGTGAATTCTATTAAATATTTCAATAAATTGTTTGTTGAAAAAAATAATAAAACAAAAATATATTTCTTTAAGATAAAAATAATTTCAGTAAGATATATATATATATATATATATATATTTGAAATTCTCTTACGCTCACACAGGGTGCATTTATTGGTAAAATATTGTGAAATATGGTACAACTGAAAATAAATGTTGAATTGTAATTACAGTTTTAAAATGTAATTCATTCCTGTGATGCAAAGCAGAAATGTCACATTATAAATGTCTTTCAGTAATATTTACTCAATTTAATATTTTTGTTGAACAGGAGTATTCATTCCTTTAAAAAAAAAAAAAAACTGTTGAACGGTAGTGTACATAACTAAATAATTATTAATTTTACAGCAAAAGAGTTGTTAGGACAAGCGACAATCGGAACTACTGTCCTGACTTTGTCAGTGAACAAAAATTATAATCATTGTTGAGCCTGGCTACTTCTTTTGATTTTCTCTTTATGTTATTCTCTGGAGCTTGTTTAAACTTGATGAATAGATTTTGACTTGACTAAACTCTAACTGTCATATCTGTTCATCACTGCCAAGAGACTGTTTAGGCGGTCCTGAGAGAGGTCTGAGCACCTGTCTGACACAGCCTGAACTTTACACTGTGTACCACACACATACAGACACTGACTAGTGATTACTCTGACAGAGGAAGTGATGCATGTGCATCCAGCTGTGATGACCCGTCCTCACAGGAAGAGCAGGTACTTCATCTTGATCATGTTGACCTGCTGGGTGGCTGTTTGCAGAACCCCAGATACATTGATATATATCTTCTTAAACTGGTCTCTACTTACATATTGTCTGTACTGTTCCTATGTAAAGGAATAGTTCACCGAAATATGAAAATTCTCTTACATTTTGGATCTTCCAACACATAGATGAATTTGTTTGTTTGTTAGTCGGAACAGATCTGGAGAAATGTAGCATTACATTGCTTGCTCACCAATGGATTCTCTGCAGTGAATGGGTGCCGTCAGAATGAGAGTCCAAACAGCTGATTAAAACATCATGATAATCCACAAGCAATCCACATGACTCCAGTACTGAATGCAAGTGGAAACAGTCCAATAGTTATAAACAAATGTGTTGATGGATTTTGATGTGAGAGGACAACTAGGGACTCTTATGTGGGCCAGAAGTGATGGTTTAAAGATGAAAATTAGTTTCTTACAAACACACTGCTTTTCACTTTAAAATATGTTTAATTGATAGTCTGGAATAGTGTGGATTACTTGCAGATTATGGCAACGTTTTTATGAGCTGTTTGAACTTTCATTCTGACGGCACCCATTCACTGCAGAGGATCCATTGGTGAGCAAATAATGCAATTTAAAATTTCTAAATCTCTTACAATGAAGAAACAAACTCAACCATATCTTGGATGGCCTGAAGGTGAGTAAATTCTCATGATTTTTATTCTCGGGTGAACTATTCCTTACGTATGTACCATTATGATAAATATTTCTGATACCTCTGACACTAACTTGGGCATCATGGGTCCATATTAAAGCCTGGATTGTTTTCATTAGAAAAGTAATGACACACCTCATCCATGAGCTGCATGGTATCATTTATGTCTGTTGCACAAATGGTGAAACTCACCAAAATTAATAACTTAAGTGCAGGGGTTTGACCATGTTTGACATGTAAGCCATACATGTATGTTCATATCTAATGAAGATGAGATATGTATGGATATCTTTCTATAATTGTTTGTCTGCTTTATGTCCTTGGTTGGTTTCATTAACAATCATTAATTTGTCATTGAAGCATTGATAAACTATTATGGTGGCAATTAAATATTTCAATCATTATTTTTAATTGCTGTCTGATCAGCTTTGTCACTGAGGTCAAGATGCCTTCTTTATATCCTGACATGGTTCCTTCTCTAACTATAATACTCAGTACATGAATACTACATACAGTATATGCCATAAGGTGTATGATTTCCTCCTGGCAGAACAAGTGGAAAATTATATAGACTTAGAAGGAGGGCCTGTAAATATTGCTCAGTCCCTTCCTTTGATGTAAGTCTTATACATCATATATATATACAGACTCATTCAACACTGAAGGCATAAAAAATATGAATTAACACATGTGGAATTATATATGGAATTATATACACAACAAAAAAAGTGTGAAAAAATTAAAATATGTCATATTCTAGGTTCTTCAAAGTAGCCACCTTTTGCTTTGATTACTGCTTTGCACACTCTTGGCTTTCTCTTGATGAGCTTCAAGAGGTAGTCACCTGAAATGGTCTTCCAACAGTCTTGAAGGAGTTCCCCGAAAGATGCTTAGCACTTGTTGGTCCTTTTGCCTTCTGTCTGCGGTCCAGCTCACCCCTAAACCATCTCGATTGGGTTCAGGTCCGATGACTGTGGAGGCCAGGTCATCTGGAGCAGCACCCCATCACTCTCCTTCTTGCTCAAATAGCCCTTGATGCCTTCAGTGTGACTCTACAATTTTCATAGTCATGGAAATAAAGAAAACTCTTTGAATGAGAAGGTGTGTCCAAAATTTTGGTCTGTACTATATATATATATATACACACACACACACAAACTTTTATATATGCTATCTTAAACTTGTAATTTTATAATTTTATTATACATTTTTAAGAATACTTTACAATTTTCTAATATACAAAAAAGAAAAAAAATATTTGTGAGTGATTTTTTACAAATCTTTAATAAAACTGTCAAGTAAAATATGTAAAAATATGAAGACCACACACACATAGATATGTATTCATTTTAATTTTTCGATTTACACATTTTCAAAAATATTTTTTTTAATATTTTTTTATATATATTCTAAATTATCTACATTACAGTGAAATTGTTTTTTTATATTTTAGAAATAACGGAGAAAACAAAAGTAATTTAGTAATTCCTTTTTATGGATTCTGAGTTCGTTTATTTCCAACTTTGAATTTTTTAATTGAACCCATGTTGTCCATCTGAGTATTTTTCTTCCTTTTAAGATGGGTTTCATCTGACTAGCTTCTTTTTGGCAGGACTGTCCGAACATGCCCACCGTTTCACCTCATCCTAAAACGGAATGATTTTCATTTTATGTAATGTCTTGTGACAGCTTCTCATGAAACTATGTAGACTTTAGCACGAGTCTCCAGTATGCACTTAAGCGGATGCTAGTCCAAAGGCCCAGGGCCAGCACAAAGCCACACTTCATCTCTGAGCTCTGCCACACATGAGTGCTTAAAGAAAAGCTGCCCTCCAGGCGCTGGAATCCATAGCCCTGTGGAGGCTGCAGATAAGGCCATGCGGATGTGTGCTTTGGAAGGGCTCACGTTACACGCTGAAACCCATGCCACTCAGGAACTGTTACCATATGAAAGCAGACTGTTTTGAAAGGAGAGCACCACCTGGCTTGGCTCTTTGTGTCAGCGTGATAACACCGGCCATGCCAGATGGAACGTGTTAAATTGTCTCTATCAAAGCTAATGAGTTTGAGGTCAGTGGCTGAGGATTTCTTAGACCACCTCCGCAAGCCACACAGAAAGGCTGTGATCCAAAGCAATTCACTGGAGGTTTGTGTATGTTGTGGCAGTCCGATGGTTTGGGTGTGGGGTGTAGGTTGATGTGTCACATTTGGGTTTTTGGTCTGTCTTGTTGTCTGCGCGTGTCATGCTCGAGCAGTAATTTGACAGTGATTACTACATCATTCATAAAAAATGATATTTATTCAGTGAAACATGGCCTGTGAGGTCTGAAATTAGCATTTTTCTCTCAGCATTTCACCAATAGAAAGAATCTATTTGGACGGATGAGGTGTTTCTCCCTGTAGGAAAGAAAGAGGTGTCAGAGGAGATCTTTTGAATATGACAAATATTTCTCCTTGATGGCACTGGGATGTCATTGAGAGCAATTTTAGATTTAGAAAATAGACTAAACTAACATGTCTCCTCTCCTCGGTCTGGTGAATAATATTTTGTAATTCTGCTTGAATGAATCAATTCACTAGAATCCAAGGCTGCATGAGCGATACGTTTGCGGTAAATGGTAATTATATGAAATTACAGCTTGCTTCATATTTTTCTGTACCTCTCTGCAGAGGAGCTGGAAGCAGAAGATGCCACGCTGGTCGATACATGTACCATGAGGAGCGCAGGAGAGATACGCTGAAGACAGACGGGAGAAAACAGTTCACCTGGACACATTTCACAGGTAAACACACTCTTATTTTCTTTCTTAGCGCAAGATTACCTGTGTAAAAAAAAGATATAAACCTCTTTTAAGTTTTAAACAGTCAAAGCCATGCCATGCTAGTTTATGGCGGTGGATTCAGGTTGTGCTGATGCACAAGTCTGAGGGGTTTCTACTGCTTGAATAGCTGTAAAAAGAATAGCTGTCAATTACAGTATATAGTCTCAGCTCCCAGATTCAACAAAAAGTGCCACAAAGTCCATTGGACTGTAACATGGACATGATACCATGGTACTGCCATGGCTTTCGGAGGTCTAGTGCTAATGCTTAAGAATTACCATGAAAATTGAATAGTTTATAGATACGGTAATCATTCAGTATTAAGGTATATCAAATGCCATGGTATTACCAATCTGATATCATCAATGTATCACTGTCAAAATATCCAGCTGAAGATTCTATAAATTATTTTCTTGTTGGGTATTTATGTTAAAATATTTCTTACATTTATTAAATTAATCGATTTACTAGGTATTATATATATATTTATTTATAAAATATTTTCTGCTACAGAGGATGATGTTTACATATGTATGTTTATATGTAGATATTTTAATATAATTATATAAAATATTTACCTTTTTAATGTAGATATGACCATCAAGATAATATACATGACTGTGAGTAAAACAGATGATATTTAAGTAGAGAACAATTTAATATTTGTATCTGAAAATATTTTTATATTAAGCATTTTTAATATAAATACAAATTATTTTAAATATACGAATCAGCCAGTAAAAAAAGTCGATAATACTCTTATTTTTCTGGACTACATTTGTCTGTGCAGTTAGAAAAAGTACCAACAATTAATCTGTTCTATTATACAGTGCATTATACTGTTTTGATGCCTGATTTCACTACTTGAAAACAAGTAGTATGAAAAAAAGTAAAATAAATTCTTCAATCAAAAATATTTCAGCATGTTAACCTGTAGATTTGAAGCTTTATTGAGCTTTTTTTTTCACTTAAACAAAATGCTAAAACTGTAGATCTACAGATATCAACCGTCATGTTGTTGATTTAAAAAAATTTGGCTACCAAGTACTTTTATAATATATCAGCTAAAGTGTCTGTGCATATGCAGAAGAAAATCTAAAGAAATCATATTTGTATGTAACTGCTATTCTGTGTAATTAAAGCTAACATTAACCTGTTCTGTACTCAGGTCACGTTGAGCCCATGCGGTGGTCCATGCTACCCCTGCTGCTCTTGTCCTGCAGCCAGATATTTGCCCAGTGCCCAGGTGACATCTGTCCACAGAACGCCGACCCCGGACAGGATGATGTCACGGCCAACCGTGTGCCGACCGTGGATCCTAAACTCTTTAACAAGAGACGGTATCGCTCACCTCGAGTTCTGTTCAGCGAACAACCGCCCGACTCAGAGCCCGCTGGGCACCAGACGAGGAGCAGGGCGAAGAGGAAAGCAGGAGAGCCTCAACACCGAGGAGTTTACTCTGTCTGCGAGAGTACTAGCACTTGGGAGGGAAATAAAACCAAAGCTACAGACATCTCGGGCAACGAGGTCACAGTCTTGCCTGATGTTCTCATCAACAACTCCAAAAAAAAGCAGTACTTTTTTGAGACGACCTGCAGCAGCGGGCGGACTGGAGGATCCGGGTGTTTGGGAATTGATGCACGCCACTGGAATTCACACTGTACCAATTCACACACGTTTGTGCGAGCGCTGACTTCATTCAAGAACCTGGTAGCGTGGAGACTCATAAGGATCAATGTGGCTTGTGTGTGTGTGCTGAGCCGAAAGTCTTGGAGACAATAAAAAACTGGCTGCTTTTCAACACCCAGCGCCGGCCTTATGATATTAAACGTGATATTCCTCCACGTGGACATTTTCCTTGTGCAAACCGTCGACTTAACTTATGACATAAAACAGAGGAGAATAAATATGTTTTTGACATAGGTAACTACAGTGGAAAGACTTGGACTTCAGAGTTTGTTTTTTCTGTTCTTTTTTTAAGTATTTCTGTCTTGTTAAGATAATAGTTTTCTTTTGGAGCAGTACGAGAACATGTACATACAGTGTTGTGTGTGGTAATTGTTATTTATTAAACTGCATCATTATTGTCTAGTTTATTTTGTGCATATTAGGAGATGAGGTCATTTAAAGGAACATTCTAAGTTAATTACAACTTAAAATGTTAATGTCTGTCATCATTTACTCATACTTGAAAACCTCAGTCTCCGTTCATTATAATTGCATTGAACTTTTTGTCTTCTTGTTTCTTGAAGAAATAAAGTTATATGGGTTTGGAACGACATGAGAGTGAGTAAATGATGACTGAAATTTCACTTTTGGATGAGCCTATTGTTAATGTGACTTCAAAAGAAACCTAATTTACTTCTTAATACATGTTCATGTTGATTTGTGCAAATTTTTCCGAAAGGAATTAATGATTGAATGACTTTCATTTTTGGCTGATGTCACCAAGCCCCTCCAACCAATTGTCAAAAATTTTCACAGAAAGCTTGTCAGTGAAAGTTACTAATGGTTCAAAAGGTCCAGGGTCCAGTTGCAAGAACTATATTGTAAAGAATTTTCTAAACCTTAGGGATTTCTTACAAACCTCTACTGGCCTATATGTTCTTGGTAAATATATTGACTCTAAAATACATCATCTTATCAAATTAAAATGGTTTCATGTTGACTGAAGATCTTTCAACAGCATTTGTGCTTATTGTGGTTACCACAGAAAATAATTTCACAAGAAAAAAATTATAATAATATGTTTTACACAATGCACTTTCTAAGCAGACAAGCATGCAGTAATAACCCAAAAATGAAAACTGAGTCATTTATTTACACTGGATTTGTTCTAATGCAGCATGACCTTCTTTCTTGAGGGGAAAAAAACACAACCAAATGTTACATGTTAGCATGAAACAATAAATGGTTTAGTAGAATAACTTATCAACCAACTAAAAAGGTTAAAGTTACCTGCGCTAAGTACTTGCACAACAATACTAGTTAAAAACATAGAAGGAAACCAGCATAACCGGAGATTTATCCACCTAGAAGAGTAGATTAATTTCCAGGTAAAAAAAAAAAACTTAATGTAAGTTATAACATTATTTTTGTTTTGCTTTTAAATGTTGACCATGTTACTATGCTTCCATTGTAACTGCATTACTCGAAATATTTCACTTTTTTTCCAGATTATTTTCATAGCATTATTTTCACAGAGCCAAATGCAGAACACCCCCACCCCCACCCCACCAAAAAAAAAAAAAAAGAAGAAGGAAAAAAAAACTTTCTTTCGGGAGCTTTCGGGAATTTTTCTGGTTTTGATGTTTAAAAAAAGCTGTGGCTCAGACATGACCTTCAGCCATGTGGCAGAAAAACTAAATGGTCAGGGCAAATTTTGTCAGACACTTTAAGTAAGCTGGAAAGTTTGTTGGGACAGACCTCACGTCTCAACAGATGTTCCTCACACACATGGAAATGGACCTATGCTGGAATGCATTAGATTCCTTTGACAAGAGAACTGGCCTTGAGAGTGAAAATCGTTAAAAAGCAATTTTAACATCCACAGATAGGTGTGTCACTCCAACCAGACTCTGAATACATTAGTTTAGGCAGCATGTGGAAGTCTTAAAAAAAAAACAGATAGATCGCTGGCCTGTGAGACCCACCTCGGGTTTGATTGTGTAAACAGAGGGAGACCGCATGCCAAAGGTCAGGTGCATGACCAAATGATGAGGTCATGTCTGGGAGCTTGAAAGCCACAGGTCTGCGAGGTCAGACGTCAAAGTTCTGGTGGAATAATCAACAGGATTGTTAGGTTTATTTATCACATCACCCACAAGGTCATTCATCAGCACGTGTTTGTTTAGCAGTATAGTGTGGGTCAGGTAAAAAGCTCGTTATTTCAGACAAAGTCACTTTTATATAATCTAAGCTCTCATTAGAAAAGGACGTTTTGTGGTCAACAGTTATTTCAAACTGTGAGCTCAGATGAAGAATGTGAGAGAATTGTCCTTATGCTCACGTTAATGGAACAAACAAGCGTGTCTCTAATTGTTTGTAGGACAGCTCCCTATGGAGAGTTTTCTGTGACAAATCTAAGAGAGCCCCTTTTGTTTAATTTGCAAAGAATATTAGTGAGATTTATGAACTGTGGATGATACTGACATGCCATGGAGATTTCAAACAAAGCTAATTCCGCCTTCTGCGTGCGTATTACAATGTAGGATTTATCTACTTCAGAAAGGCTGAAGTTTCCCTAATTACATTCACATAAAGTCTCAAAATCTTAATTGAGAGACAACATTCAATTAAGGTATCTAAAGCGATAAGATGTACACTGTACAGTCTCAGGAGAGCCACAGCTCTGAGGTTTTAGATTCAACCAGCTCCAAGCGAAGAAGAAATTCCTCTATCGGGTGTGTTTGATTAGGGCTGGAGCAAAATTGTGCAGAACTGTGGGCCTGTGGGCCTCCAGGAATTGAGTTTGAGACCACTGCTGTTCACAGTAAACAGATCTGGATGAACCAATTCAAAAACAAACAACTGTCGCCCTCTAGTGGTTCATCCGCAAATCTACAATTGATGAGGGCAAGTAGGTCCATTTAATGTTTGCATTCTCTTCTGTAATAGTAAGAATAAGTGCAGAAATAAGATACCAGATGTCATTTCAGCCAATTTTACCATTACTTGGTGCACTGCTGTACAATAGTAAAAGTCCAGGTGTTTGTACTACACATATTTTATCACTAGAGGGTGCACTACACTTACAATAGCATTTCCATTTTTTTCTCTATGGTGTTTAAATAAATGTAACATAATTAACTGCTCATATACAAAATATATCAAATATCACATGTCCTGATTTTATTGCAGCTCTATAGAGGGCTGTTCATTCATTTAATGATTTACTTGATTTACAGGAAATCATGTTCTTGACTAAGCCTGAGATAATAATTAACAATCTTTTAAGATAGCAGCATTTTCACTTTGAAATGAATCAGAGATGACCACATCCTTTAATACAAATGAAGAGACATATAAAACATAGTAAAGGAAAGAAATATATAAAATAAAGAAATTAGATTTTTTTTTTTTCAAATACAGCCTTTTTATTTTTATTCTTTTCAGGGTCACAAATCCTTGATAAGTCCTTAAAATCCTTAATAATTATACGCATGACACAATAATAAAACTATGTAGCCTATGTTGAAATCATATTCAGGTTTTGCTGGCTTTATGATGGTCAAAGCCTGTAAGGTTACTCAAACTTCATAATGTTTTATAAACTTAGCTGGTCATTGTATTTTGAGAGATAGGTTGATCTTTATTTGTTGGCACAACTTGTGTTTTGACATCATTGTATTAAAGCATTTTAAAGTTTATACAAAAACAGAGAGTCAGATTCCTTTACCAAATTAAATATAGTCTAACTATATAATTTCTGTAAAATATAGAGTGTGCTTTTATGTGTTTAAATACATTCATAAATACACCTATTCATGGGTTTGAATAACTATAGAGTAAAATGACAGTCTCTCCTGAAAATGTGAGAAAGATTATCTCAGCGTGTCCTAAGTTTGACCTCAAACCAGCAGACAATGGTGATTGTGACTGATGTGTTGTGCAGTGAGACAAACCTTCTGAAAGAGACTCAATAATGAATACTCCGAATGTCTGACCACAGCATGAAGGCGTTGTAAATTACACCTTAGGTTCAAACATAATGCCTGCAAGCAATTCTAAAAACTGGGAAACAATGTTTTTGAGTGCATGTGCATCTCAAAAAGGAAAAAAATAAAAAAATAAATTACAAAATAAAATAAATAAAATAATTAACTATATTTTAATATATATATATATATATATATATATATATATATATATATATATATATAATCCTATTAAATATAATATGTAATTATTTTCATATCGTTCTAAATTCACAGCAAAATTAAATCTGGTCATTCTATTTTTTTCTACCCGGAAAAATCCATCCATCCATCCATCCATCCATCCATCCATCCATCCATCCATCCATCCATCCATCCATCCATCCATCCATCTATCTATCTATCTATCTATCTATCTATCTATCTATCTATCTATCTATCTATCTATCTATCTATCTATCTATCTATCTATCTATCTATCTATCTATCTATCTATCTCTAATTGTTATTGTAGAGATTCGGGTCTAAGGAAAACGCGGGAACGAATCATTGCCATCGTCCCTCTGAACCAATGGGCGGTGCTGATCCGCGTGCGCGCGCGTTCACTCGCGAACTGCACACACACGCGCGAGCGACGCTGTTGTTGACGGACCGTGAGTGGATTCGGCTTGAATAATATTACTGACCTACATCTCTGAGACAGGCCTGCACATTTGCGCAAACATTTTGGTCGAAACGGCAAACGCGCGGAACGAAACAGCAGGCAGGATGAGCAAAGTCCAGGGCGGCATGAAATGTGTCAAATACCTGCTGTTCGTCTTCAACTTCATATTCTGGGTAAGTGCGGAAAGTAACGTTACTGATGATGTCACACAGACATGCTTTGATTCCGAATGAAATGCGAGAACGCAAACGTAACGTTACGTGTTTTTGCTGTCAACTGTTTGTCCCGGGAGTTTCTCAACATCTGTATGATGTTCTTTCGGTTTTGGCGCAAATGTGTTTTCATTTGGCATTGTGCAGCAGCTCTCTGTGGACTCTAGCAGCAAACAGTAGCACCACATTTGGGATGCAGATGTATTTGTAAACTGCAAGTACGTGGCAGATGTCTGCTGTGTCTCATACCTGGACAACACGTCTGAGCATCAGGCACGTGCAGACGTATTCAAAATGCTGTCTACTATAGATAGACTGCCACCATGTACCAATGTGTTAGAGAAAGTCTACATTGTTATCTGTATACTATCCAGAGATTAGTATAGGGGAGAATGGGACTGGTTGTTACATACATGTTAAATATTTTTAACCTGTATTTGATACAGTCTCTCTCTCTCGCTCTCTCACATACACACACACACACACACACACACACACGCACACGCACACATGCTGGTCGCTGGTTCAATTCCTAAGGATAGCAATTACTAATAAAATGTGTTCCATTGAATGCAATGAAAATCAGTTTAGATAAAAGTGTCTGCTAAACGCAATAATGTAAATGTTGTTAAATGTTTGAAACCACACTCAAAGAGAATAGGCTCAGTCTCTCCTGAATGTATAATGATTGAGCCTCAAACTGTGAAGTCCATAGCATAGGAAAAACGGTTGCTTATTGTTTTTTATCGATCTGTTAATTCACTTGCATGTTGGATAATAACCCAGTGTGTTTTATTTGGCTCCTAGAGTCATTTTCTAGTACTCCTCATCGGCTGAGAGTGACAAATGTTTAACAGACTGTCAGTTTGTTGTGACATTTTCAATATAACTCATGCTTGGGCAGATACACAGAATTACTGTTATTTATACAGGAATCATTTGAGATTGTGATGTGATTTCAGTCGGTCAATTTATAGAAAAACTGTGTGGATCCATATTGTGTTGATGAGTGGAAATTTGTTAATTGTTCTTTCATGAATGAGCAAACCTTCATCTCTAGACTTCAGTCAGTAAAGGATCGGGTTATTGTGGAAAGTAAATGAAAGTACCACCCTCCTGTGCTGTTTTCAACACTCCTTTATTCACCGGACTGAAGTGAAGTCTGAAGGGTGCATTGAAACTGACACTAAACTCTGGATAATATAGTCTTATCATTTCTTCAAAGACCAGGCCACATTGACGATCAGGTTTTTGTCACATGCATGCAAAGCAGAGAGATAAGTAATTCTAGATAGTAATTCTATCAGATGTAAAATCATCTGATAAGCATGTCCTGCGAGGTGGAACTAAGGTTATATTTTTATCATTTTATGGCCTCGGTTGCTTTTGACTATAAGTTTGTTTGATGAAAGTATAATCCTTGTGCTATAAACATAAATTCATCATTCTCTGAATGAAAGGTATCCTTGTTTTTCCTGCATGCTGCTATTTCTTAAAGGGATAGTTCACCCAGAAATAAAACTCACTCATATGTGATTCTGACCCCATATTTATCACAATGATTGATTAGAACTCTTTTCTAAGTATGCTGAAGTCAAATGATAGCTTTGTGTGAGAAATAGACTCAAAGCCATTATTCAATTTTCACATCCATGTTCCATTATTAGCGCATCACGTCACTAAAGAAAAAGTCACTGGTTTTCATGTATCATATGACCAGTTGATGCCTCAAGTTACACTCGAAGTCTATTAGTGAAAAATGCTTAAAATGACCGCTTTTTTTTATATTTTAATGGTGCTTTTTTATCCTTGTTTTACCATGGCAATACAAATCACCATTCTGTTTTGTTGTATGAAAAAATTGAGCATAGACACTCTTTGTGTTTTATGGTACGTTGCATTGAAGTTTTATATTTTGTCAGTTCATGCGTTCCCTGAGAATCAAACCATGACTTTTGTGTTGCTATAGTGCCATCCATGAACTACAGGAATGCATTATTTCTATACAGATCTATTATAGATGGATAAAATGTCTTGCGAATAATTGATAAATGATAGTAAAAATTATAATGTTCTTGTCTAAATGTATACTTATTTAATGCATAAGCCAACAGATCTTATAATTAGATTGGATCAGTGTTCTTTCAATTTTTTTTATTTTCAAGAAATGTTTTAAAGTTGTAGGATATATATATATATGTATGTATGTATGTATGTATGTATGTGTGTGTGTATATATATATATATATATATATTTCTATTTAAATTTAGCTTAGCTTAATTTTCTTTTCTAAAATTTCTTTTTTAATTTTAGTTCTTCAACTGAAACTTATTTTATTTCCGCTAGTTGTCCAGGCAACATTTATTTAATTTCTTATCTTTTAATTTATTTAATTTTTCTTTAATTTTAGTTTCTAGTTTTTTTTTTTTTTTTTTTTTTTAGTTTTTATCATAGCTTAATTTCAGTTTTAGTTTTAGTTTACAACAACACTGCATCATATAAAACTGATTTTTATTTTCCATTTAAAGCTCATGTGAAAGAAGTTAATTATTAAGCCTCTCTTCAGTCTTGGTTGTTGAATCCGCACAAAAGTCATAGGAACCGTTCAAAGACCACATGTAACTCCTCCTACTCCTCATCACACTGTGATTTTGTTACTTTGCTAATGGTCACATTAGATTGGCTTAAACAGTTAGTGTAAGATGTAATGTGGGACAGTGGCGTCAGTCAGTAGTTCTCTGTAGAGTGGTCTCACTGCGCTGGACAGCGAGGCCTTTGTCTTTGAGAGGGCAGGCAAAAAAAGAAGTGGGTCGTTGTCCTGTGCAGTTTTATGTCCTGGTGTTGCGTAGGGATGGCACCGGGGGATGGTGGATGCCAGCAGGACAAGCCTGTCAGACTGGCACAGCCTGCCTGTTGATCATAGAGATGGGCACCACAGTAGACCTACAATGGCCCTAAAAACTATTTGCAGCATGCTTGATGCTAGACCTTGATGCTCAACCTTTTCTGAATTGCCTTTACAATAACCACCTGGTCAATGGAATCCCATTTCCACCAAACAAGAAAAAAGAATGCTTTGTTAAATCATAATTGTCATAAAAGCTCATTGACATGGCATGACATTTAAAGTCAAGATTATTAGATAGTCATAATTATGACTACAAATATGGACATAATTTCTGACATTAAAAGTTATGACTGACTCATTAATACACAATACACACAAATTTCCTTTCATAAAACAATCAATTTACAAGATTAGAGATAATGAGATATCAAATGCAGACTTTTTATGTCCTTTGACTTGATAGCTAGGAGTTAAAAGGACTTTCTGGTGTCCTTACAGATCGACAAATGGTTGTGTCCTCTATCACAATAAAGAGCTTTATCTTACAGAATGTCAATCAATGCTCTATTTTAGTCAAGGTCATCTCTCAAGTTACAGTCATATGCAAAATACAAAGTATTCTGTTCTCAAAAGTCAAACCCCTATTCGGGAGTTTGTAAATAGACCTGGGCAGAATGTGTAAGGAGTGACATGGAGTAAACCAGCAAATGTCACACAAATATAGTTTTTTTAACAGCGATCTAATGAAGTGGTGATTTTTCTTGTTTGCAGCTGTCGGGTTTACTGGTGTTGGCTGTGGGATTATGGTTAAGGTTTGACCCAAAAACGACCGACCTCTTAGCCGAAAATGATGCCCCTGAGCACTTCTTCATTGGTAAGTTGGAAAAGAATGTTAAAGCCCACATCACATGTTTACATAACAGTTTTTGTAGGTTTCATAAACCTGCATAAACCTTAAGCCATAATAAAGTGTCAGAAATTGAGACTTACTGGGGTTCTAAGGAGATTAAACTGGCCATGTGTACATCTATGAAGGGGAGAGATCATGTGACCAACGTATAAAATGACCAACCAAAATTTCCTTTCTTTTTCTGGATCATTTAGGAATGGTTGGTTTATATCACAGTAATAGAGCAACACAGAGAAAAATTATAATAAATGCACAGCAGTGTTGGCCAAAGTTATTTACTATTTTAGTACGTTTGCAATGTGCATTTGTCATTTTTATTATTACAGCTACTTTTTTTATTTTTATTTCAGTTTCTGTTTTGGTAATTTACTTAAACTTATTTAACCTTACACTTCAAGTTAGATGCCAAGGCAACATTTTAAATTCTCATTATAGTATAATAATTGTATATTTATTACATTCACTATTAGTATATAAGTAACTATTTCATGTAATATTCATATTATATTTTATTATTTCAGTTACCAAAAAAAGAAAAAAAAGATTTTTAATAGTTTTAGTTACAATAACAACTGAAAAACAGAACAAAACACTTTGTGTACTGAGGGTTTTTTGTGCAATATATCAGATGCTGAATAGTCATTAAATACTTCTCTTTTTTTTTTTTTTTTTTGGTTGAACATGCAAAATTTGTAATTATGCACCACATAATTGGATAAAAAGTATGTGTTGTTATGATTATGTGGCATTTTCTAGTTCAGTCATGGTACTTTATTATCCTTATTTCCCTGTCAGTAAAGCTGCTTCGACACAACCAGTATTGTATAAAGCAATATACATATAAAGGTGACTTAACTTGACTATCAGTCGCAAAGCAAAGAAACCGTCATTAGGTAACCCATACCTTGCAGTTTCATTCATGCAAGCAACTAACAAAGCACCAGGCTCCAACGTCAGTGTCAGGCTGAAATTTCCCATCTGTGTCATGGAGCCCTAATGGCATCTGTAATGGTGTATCTGATATTGGTTTTTAGCTGTGATGAATGAGCAGGGACACTGATGGTTCTTGCTAATGGCTAAAGCTGATTTCTCATAAGAGAGGCTGTCTAACTGGTGTTGGTGAATTATAAAAACGTTATTTCCCCTCTAGCTCTGGTTTAGTCCCCAGAGCAGGCAGGTGGTGCACTGTAAGGATGCTTTCTCCATATATCTCATTGGTCTTGTAGAAGATTGATGCAGTTATTTGTTTACTTAAAATGGTTAGGGCTCACTAATTGTAGAACAGTGTTTAAGGACTTTTATTTGCTCATTTAGAACCGGCATCCTGCTGTTTTTCTGCTCGTGGTTGCAGTGAGATAATGTACATGGACCTCTGGTGACTAGACTGCAGGCTTGAGCTGCATTTAAGCACTTATAATGGACAAACTACTACTTTGCAACTGCTAACCACAGCGATTGTGAAACAAAGTGCAATACTGGGTCAAGTCTTGATATCATATTCTCAGATACCCAGAAATTGAGGAGTGAGGTTAATCAGGGCTCGTATAACCTTAAGCAGAAATGTTTCAATAATGTCTCGGTGACAGACCGAAAATGAAAAAGGAGAAGTCAGAGAAGCTCTGTGGATCCTAATGGAGCAGATGCATAGAGACAAAAACAGGAAGCAAGATAAAAATACTACTAAAATAAGTAGTTATATTTTATGTGCTAATATTATACACAGCTTATTTAACTGAAGACATTTCAGATGTTGATTTGGGTATCATGTGAAAATCAATATTTACCTAAAGCAAATTACAACTATTTTTGCCGCTGAAGTGGTGGTAGTTTGTGATACTTCAATAAATGCATGATTGTGCTCAAATCCTAACATTAAACTAAGGGTGTGCGATCTGACGATGTTATATAGTGATCAATGTTTAAGATGTCTGTGATCTACTTTTCAAGCGAATTGTACAGATTGTTATCTTTTATGTCCTCATGTCGCCTGTCCTTAAGTTTAACATCCAAATCAGTCAAATCATGTACATTACTGTAGTAAAAGGCAGTCTTTATGTGGGACATGCTTTATTTTAATAAGAGTTATAAAAGGGCATTAACTGTGAAAGAGCCCGTTCCTCACGTGCGTTCTGTGTGCGTGCTCCGACGTGGAGCTGAACACGATACTTGGAGTTTCAGACTTGCACATAAACTGTCAAATATACATAGAAAATATGTCAACATTCTCTTGAGTATTTACTTAACAACAGTCAGTTATGTCTTAAAGGTGCTGTAGGGAACTTTTGTAAAAAAAATATTTTTTACATATTTATTAAACCTGTCATTATGTCCTGACAGTAGAATATGAGACAGATAATCTGTGAAAAAAATCAAGCTCCTCTGGCTCCTCCCTGTGGTCCTATTGCCATTTGCAGTTACGGACTGCTCCCGGTAAAAAACAACCAATCAGAGCTGCGCTCCGTAACTTTGTTTGTGTTCAAAATGTAGAAAAATGAACATAATAAGCGAGTACACCATGAATCCATTTTCCAAACCGTGTTTTTGGCTTGTCCTGAATCACTAGGGTGCACCTATAATAAGTGTTATATTCAGACTATTTTAGATTGCTTCGGGGGTACCGCGGCGGAGTAACACAGTACCTTTGTGATTCTTCATAGACATAAACAGAGAGAAGTAGTTCCGGCTACGATGTTCTTTTCCGCAAGACGCAAGCAGTTCTGTTTATTAACCGCTAGAGCGTCAAAAGTTCCCTACTGCAGCTTTAAGTGAACATAAACAATTGGGAAAGAAATCGGATAGGCCTACATGGCAGTATATTAGATCCGTGCATTCGTCTTGAAGGAACACTGCACTATTTGTGAAAATAGGATCATTTTCCAACTCCCGTTGAGTTAAACAGTTGAGTTGTACTGTTTTCGAATCCTTTCAGCCGATCTCCGGGTCTTGCGGTAGCACTTTTAGCTTAGCTTAGCATAGATCATTGAATCTGGTTAGACCGTTAGCATCTCGCTCAAAAATGACCAAAAAGTTTCTTTATTTTTCCTATTTAAAACTTAATTCTTCTGTAGTTACATTGTGTACTAAGACCGAAAGAAAATGAAAAGTTGCAATTTTCTAGGCTGATATGGCTAGAAACTTTATTCTCAATCCTGAGAGAAAGCTGACAGCCTGTGATCTTCCAGTAAACATCTTCGCAGATGAGTCAACCGTTTTGTTTTTGAGTCGTTGGTAAACAACAATTGCCCATTTTCCATGTTCTCAAGTCATGACCATCTGAACTGACTTGAGTTCTGGCATGTTTAAGAGAGATCTCTCTGCCCACAGATGTTTAGGGATGGCAGGAGGGCAGGAGGGATGTTTATGTGAAATGACAGCATGATTTCCATCCATTTGGCAATTAGGAAGTCAAAAGTAGAAAGGGCTTGGTGAACTCACAGAGGACTTGTGTCAAATCTCCTTTGTCCTGTCATCGAAAACAACATTTTTTTCTCCCTTGGGGATTAATTATTGTGTGTTGTGACAACTGTCTTCCCTGAGCCTTAATAAAACCTCAGCAAAGCTTCAGCGCTGTGCTTTTTGGCAAGCCTTTTGGTCTACTTGACTCCTTGGAGAATGGAGATGTCATACCTGAAATGTAAACCTGTGCTTATATATACTGTTGGCTGTTAATTCATAGTCTGCTGTTAAACGACAGGGATATTTAGCACATTTAGCTTTACCGAGCGCTTCAGTTTGGCCGTAGCTTGTCTTAAGTGGCTCTGAGATGGTGGCGAGGGAAAACAGTTGCTCACGAGAGAGATTGTGTCATCCTAGTGACGGCGTCTCGAGTGACTGTGGCACACAGACGTGTTTAGCGCCCTGCGTCTGGGGTGCCTGAATTGTTGCCATGGTGAGTTAATTGGCAAGAAGAGGAGAACGACAACAAGAGCGTGAAAATCCTGTAATCATGAATGTCCAAAATAGATCTGAAATGTTATGTCTTCAACTACAGCTTTACATTTTGGGAAGAAAGTTAAGAGTGGTTCCAGGGCTTGGCTCGGGTGTTGTTAGATGGTTGTTTATTGGTTTTCACACATTTGGTCTCTAAAGAAAAACACAACAATGATGTTCACAAATAAAGTTACTTCTATAAAATTTTCTTTATATAATCAAAGAACTTTTTAAACAACGGGCTTTCATTCTCAAGTAAAAAATGTGAAGCTCAACAATTAGATAGCCCAAAACAAATATGAATATAAATGGGTAACTATTATACAGTGCATAAATATAATGGAGTAATAATAATGATGATGATGACAATGATGAGGATTATCATCATCATAATCATTATTACTATTATTAATACATTATATTTTTTATGTTTTTTAATGTCTTAACAATAATAGTCTATAAATATTGTTATTGGTAGTATTTTATAAAACAAATTTGTATAGATATACCAAATATATAAGTATTACTTTTATCATTATATTTATACAAAGTTGTTTTGCCATCTAATAACAATTTATTGGTTATGTTGTTATTTATTATTATTAATAAAAACATTCATAATTTATATAGTTTTATTACTCTGCTAATCAAACCATCATCATTACTGTTTTAAAACAATTTTGCATAAATATAATGGTATGAATATATTATTGTTTTTTATACAATTGTTATTTATGTCTAATAATAATTTATTTGAAAATAATAATTCTTATAATTTTTTATTATACATATTGTTTTATTACTGATCATTTAGTCAAAAAGCAAATCAAATAATATAATCTCTTCTGGGACCATTTAGATCATAAAACAACTTACTGAAAATAATAACAACAGTGTGTTCTTTTTCAGTTTTTTTTTTTTTTTTTTTTTTTGTTGTTTTAATTTGTCCAGGTCTTAGATTCTGTCCCTGGGATGTTGTATAGCTGCATAATTCATCATTTCTTAGAGAATTAAGTCGATGTTTACAGTGAATGGTGTGATTTTATTTATTTATTTTTACACAAATCAGTTACGTGAAAACTGGCCTGGTCAGTTCCGTCAATGATTTATTTGAACTTTTCTTCACAAGTGACTGCATGATTGAGTTGACCAGTGAAATATGTGCTTAACTGGTTTGGGGGAAAGAATCTCGCTGGTAAATATGATAATGTCTCAGGGCACTGGGTGAGCTTGTGGTGTCTGTGTGTGTTGTGCACACAAAGAGTGTTTGTTTCTGTTGAGCAGAGGACTTTTGAAACTCTGCTTGTTGGAGATTTGTGAGTAGACGCATTTCACACCGTCTCAAACTTCCCAAAAACACAAGAATTGCAGTGAGCTTGTGGGCCTTGTGTTTTTGTGTGGGATTGTAGTTTGCATCGTGTGGGAAAGTACAGTAACACGTAAGGTTGATTTTGATTTTTGACCCATCTGGAAATGCCCACGGAATCTTTATAGAATTAGAATCAGCAGCTTTCACTTTCAGTCATCTAAAAGTACACCTGGGTTCATATTCATAAACCACCATAAAATGAGAAAGCTGAAATAGACTGATCCTTGAACACTGTATAGTAACCGAGAGAGCTTGATTACACATTGAAGTTTAATAATAAAGGTTTGTTCATGTTTTTTTTTACCTTATATTTCTTAAGTGTCAATTTTTCTAAATTTAGATTTATACATTATCTGAAAGCTAAATATATAAGCTTTCCATTGATGTATGGTTTATTTGGATCGGACAGTATTTGGCAAAGATGTAGAGCTATTTGAAAATCAGAAATCTGAGGGTGTAGAGGAAATCTAAATACTGAGAAAATCATCTTTCACCAAAAATCACCAAAATCAAATTGTCCAAATGAATTCTTAGCAATGCATATGACTAACTAAAAATTAAGTTTTGATATATTTATGGTAGGAAATTTACAAAATATCTTCATGAACATGATCTTTACTTAATATCCAAATGATTTTTGGGATAAAAAAAATCATTTTGACCCATTTTTGGTTATTGCTAAAAATTATACCCCAGCAACTTAAGACTTTTTTGTGGTCCAGGGTCACATATTATAATTATACATAATTAAAATAAATACAAATAATTGCATAAAGTACTCTTTATGGCCAATGAATGTAGGATTGTTATTGTTAACTAAAACGAAAATATGAAAAAACAATTAGTAAATTGAAATAAGTTTGAAATAAAATAAAATATTAATTTTAGGTGAAAAACAAAAAAAAGTAGCCTTGGTGTTGAAGCACTAAAATAACTAACTGTAAATAAATAAAATCTAAAACGTGTCTAAAAATAAAAATGAATTAAACCTGAATATTAATATTTAAAAACCCAGAAAAAAAAAGACAAAAGTATATAACGAACACTTAATTGAAATCTGAAAATAAATGCAAATTCTAAATTTAATAATACCAAAATAGCACTGTAATTTATTTTTCTCTTCGTAAATAGAGTTTCCCCATCAGTTTTTATTTAATTACTTATTTGCTCATTTGTCCATTTAGATAGGGACATTATAAAGAACATGAATCCAGCCGAAAAGCATCTCAGAGCTAAACATAACTAGAAAATATTATTTTAATTTATTTGCCCTCTGGTTCAAAAGCCATATCCATATGAGCAGTTTTACAGTTGAAAATGATTTCACTACACAGATCTTTTCATGTTCTGCCATCATCTGGTCATACAGTGAACTGCATGCTGGGGTGTTTGTGGATTACTTTAAATAGACTAACTCTAAATATTCCACTGTACTCTTGGCTTTCTCTCAGCGGTGTACATCCTGATCGGAGCGGGAGGCGTCATGACGTTGGTGGGCTTCTTCGGCTGCTTCGGGGCAGTGAGGGAGTCACAGTGTCTTCTGGGATTGGTGGGTGAGAACTACGCAACATTAAATGAACAAAACTCTGTTTCACCATTCCTGTCTGCTGCATGTATGGACACTAAATGTTGTGATTGCTTTAAAGCACCACTTTTGTGATTTCTTCAAGAATAAATCTGACCTAAGCTCTTTTGTCCACACTCAAGCATTTAAAGTCAGCATGAAACAGAATGGACTGGAGATATAATGATGCATGCCAAGGTGGCTGAAAATAAATATTAAATTAAAATATGTCAGACAAGTCATTTGAGGTGTTAAATGAATCGTGATACATGTACACGTATCTTTCGCTACAGTTATGGCTGTCGTTTACACTACGCCGGCGTTTTCGACCTTTGAAAAGACTTAGAAGTGCTGCAGACATCGTTTTAGTTTGAAAACTCCAGGGTTGCGTTTCAGTGTAAACAGATCAAAACGGAGACTTTTTAAAACGACAGTGTAAACAATAACATCATGCTCATTGTTGTACCTGCATGAATGGTAATGTGACATGCGTTTCAATTGTCACAGTGAAATTGTAAAACTAGTGTAAACAGGGCCTGAATTTGCATTCTCATGCAGCCTGTCTGTTTTTGTTTCATTCAGATTTTTTTTGTAGTATAGTTTCACAAAACTTAAATCAGACCATACTGTTTTTTCCTAAAAATTTGAAATCAAAAGCAAAATAAAATGAAAAACTGCTCATGTTGCATATATGTGGCATCTTTGTTTGGATCATGATTAAAATGCAGTGGTTGCTTCTAGTTTTTAGTGGAAAGAGCACAGACAAAACCTTAGTTTGTTTATATGAAGAGATTTATTTGATTTTTTTTTATTTGTCATTTAACATTTCAGTTTCACAAAGAAATGTGCAGCATTTTGTCTGATAAATAATAATAAAACCCCCTTTTCATTTATAATTGATCTTAGATCTCATTTTGTAAAAAAAAAAAAAAATAAAAAAAAAAGGAAGGATGAGAAATGTGTGATTCGTTACATCCCTGAAATGGACCCTATTTACTTCTTAATACATGTTCCTGGTCTGATTGTGCACAGCCCATCAGTGCAAAAAAATAAAAAAATCTAATAAAAGTTTATATACGTAATTTTATATATATATTATGAGTACCATTTCATGTTGACTGTGAATTTTATATAGACATATGACTTCAAATGATTCTGTACTGCTGTAATTTGGGTTAGAAGGAATAACCCTCTTGATATCCTGTGATATGATACTGTTGAATTGCAGTCAGTATTAACAAACTAACGTGAAGTCTCTTTTGTACGGTCTAGTTCTTCGCCTGCCTTCTTGTCATTTTTGGCGCAAAGGTCGCTGCTGGGGTCTTTGGCTTTCTGAATAAGGATAAGGTATGTCATGCACTGGATCAATCATTTTATTGAGCATGAATATGAAAATTACTGTCATCTAAGGGTGTGATATGATCAGATACTCTCACATGTGTTTCTAGATCATTGAGGATGTTCAAAAGTATTACCAGTCTGCTATAGAAATGAGCAACGGGACCGCTATTACATCCATCTATCACGAAGTGGTAAGTAGAGCTTTTGTTTTACAGACACACTGTTAGTAAATGATCTGTGGCTACAGTGGTAGTGTCACCATCATCTTCTGACATTTCTGTTCTTCTTTCACAGCTTGATTGTTGCGGGACTGCATCCTCTCGACCTTCTGATCTGTGCACTAATGGCAGTCCTGACACGGTATATGTTCAAATATCTCGTATGACCATTCAGTTTGCAAGAATGTGATTCTAAACACAATGAGGCTGTGAAAGTGACTAGTGAATAGATGTGTTTACCTGTTCCACATGTAGATTAATATCCTGACAACCTCTGTAGTACCATCACTGTAAGTCGCTTTGGATAAAAGCGTCGGCTAAATGCATAATTTAATTTAATTTAATTTAATTTAATTTAATTTAATTTAATTTAATTTAATTTAATTTAATTTAATTTAATTCAGACACTTGTTAGCAACCGCCATTTTCACATTGCATTTTATTTACTTAGCCCAACCAATTCTTACTTACTATGATACCCTGTAGATTTTTTTTATTGTGGCCTATTTTTTTTTACTTTATTATGTGTGTCACTTAAACTTCAGAGCTTGTTGGGATAGTGATCTTAGACTCAAAATAAGGACAAGTTTTATCCTCAAATGATGAGCAATTCTGACACAGACCCTTAGATGGCAGCCATGCGGTTCTGTACAGTATGAGGGAGGGAGGGAGGGAGGGTGCGGGACACAGACCAGTGGAGTGAGGAGGTAAGAGGGGCTTAGAGAGAGAAATGAAGCAGACGGTGGCAAGATGTCCCATGAGTCACTTGATCCGATAAGCCTACAGCGGCACAAAGGCGCCAGGTTTTTTTTAAAGCAGACGGGAAGGCATATTGATCGGCTGAGAAACATCATGTCACATTGTGCTTCAGTTGTCAACTTCATACTGTCAGTTGATCCCAATCAGCAAAGCACATTAGAGAAAAAGAAACCGCAACAGCATGTTTACTGTGGCTAAAGACCATAGAAATGAACCATTGAAACATGTTCTGTGCACCACAAACCATTCAGCTGCAGCCCCATATGTGTTTGTGTATATATGTAATATAAAATAGAGTAATATTGTGAAATATTTTTACTATTTAACATTTGTGCTTTTTATTTAAAATCTTTTAAAATGTTATTTATTCTCATGATGGCAAAGCTGAATTTTCAGCATCATTACTCCAGTCTTCAGTGTCATTTTAATATGCTGATTTGCTGAAAGAAATGTTGCTGCATAATATTTTTATGTGAACTGTAAAAAAAAGATTCAGTGTTATTTTACGAGTGGAAAGTTTCAAAGAACAGCATTTATTTGAAAAAAAAAAAAAAAAATTAGTAAAAGTGTAAAAGTCTCACTGACTTTTTGCAAAAATGAAAGTACAAACAATGTTTCGTTTTTTTATTTTAATTTAAACATTCGTAAAATAAAGTAAATGTTCAGTGCCCTTATCTGCATAATTTGGTAGGAAACACAATTATACATCATAATGATTTGTACATATTTCAATTAGTTTATAGCCAATTCATTAAGTAATAATTGTTGGTTATAAAATGTGCATAACTCTGCTATTTTATAATATTGATAGTGGCTCATCCAATCAGATTATTGAGCCAGAGCTATTCATTTTATAACCGTTATATTTGATAACTTTTATAACTTATTATTAATAAGTAGAAGAGAACAGATCTGTATGCATGCTGTTGTTTTAACATTAACACTCTACATCAGTTTGCCACACTCAACTAATGCTCTTTTGAAATATTTTCAAGGATTGTGACAAAGCTATAGAAGACTTCTTCAAAGATAAACTCTTCATAATTGGATATGTTGGCATCGGCATCGCTGGAATTATGGTAACAAAATTCTATCAAACTTGTTTTTGTGCTTTAAAAAAAAGTCTAATCTTAACATATTTGTATAATGATTTTCATGGTACATTGTTTCAGAGCAGCTTTACAGAATTATGATGTTAAAAGTTATAATATCATGTGTATGTGTGTATGTGCCTTAATTAGAACCAAGCTATAATATAGTTTGCATATATGTTGCAAGATATGTTATATAGTACATAGTCCTATGCTAGTATAGTTTATGTATGAGGATACTTAAAATACTTAAATTGTAATAATTTTTTATTGTTATTTTTCTAAGACTATAAGACTATAAGTCGCACCCGAGTATAAGTCGCATCAGTCCAAAAATACGACATGATGAGGAAAAAAAACATATATAAATCGCACTGGACTATAAGTCGCATACATTTAGAACCAAGAACCAAGAGAAAACATTACCGTCTATAGCCACAAGAGGGCGCTCTATACTGCCAGAGATGCTGCTGAGTGCTCCTGTAGTCTACACTGAGCAGCATAGAGCGCCCTCTGGCGGTAATGTTTTCTCTTGGTTCATTTCTCTCGGTTCATTCAATTAATTTTGATAAATAAGTCGCACCTGACTATAAGTCGCAGGACCAGCCAAACTATGAAAAAAAGTGTGACTTATAGTCCGGAAAATACGGTAAATGTTCAGATACTTTTTAGGAACACTGTAGCCTATATTTATCATGTTTAACATTTGAACATTCCCTCTCTGTTTTGGCAGATAATTGGCATGATCTTCAGCATGGTTCTATGCTGCGCCATTCGGAACAGCAGAGAAGTTATTTAGGTTCCTCGCGGTTTCCCTCACCCAGCTGGACTGTTTCAAAGCCCATGTCTTTGACCTCATCAGACCATCACATTCAGGCTCGGGGGGCGGGTGGAGGTGGAGGAGCTCCCGTGAGGCAGTGAGGGTCTTGTGGTACTGTTTTGTGATCAGCCTTCTATTTCTGATTGTTTCTGTCTTTTCTGTTCCTCGCATTGATTGATGATGACCTCCACTGCATGGACTACTACTGTAACCAAATTAACCTTTACATTTATTTTGTCTTCAATTAGTTATTACTGAATCATCACCAGGGGAATCTTCACAGTGTACATCTCACTTTTTTCAAACTTGATCTCCCTTAATAGAAAGTTCTTGAGTCTTTCAGTTCAGACGTAATGAAATTACATTTACTTGCTGATGTAAATAAGCTCTCTGTTGCCTCACTGATCAACTACTATTCATATTATTTTTAATGTTATTTATTGTGTGAACTAGACCATGTTTTATGTGCTAATAGATAATGGGTCATGTTTATTTTGCTAGTTATTAATGTTTTGATTGTTGTAATTTTGCCATATCATAAAGATACTGAATGAAGCTGAGAAGTGGATTGAGTCAACATAAAGTCAACATGAACTCAAAATCAAACCCATTTCATTTTTATTGTGTTCCTAGTTTTATTGTGAAAGGTTCAAATGAA
Source organism: Carassius auratus (assembly GCF_003368295.1). Classification (NCBI taxonomy): domain Eukaryota; kingdom Metazoa; phylum Chordata; class Actinopteri; order Cypriniformes; family Cyprinidae; genus Carassius; species Carassius auratus. Next base: position 4,644,253 of record NC_039273.1, read on the forward strand.
ACAATTAGCTTCATAAATTTTCCTCAGGACTCAACTTGATCTTTTTTATGAAACTTTTCGGCCTCACAGCTTTTGAATGGGCTATTTGTTGATGTTAACTAGGAAACTCCCATAGGCCACCTTTTGAAAAATCTTGCCAATATTAATTTTATGTTGGTTAATGGTTATGATTACAGCAACAACAGAGTTGAAAAACTGGTACTGTTGAGAGGAAACTCAACTTTCAGCCTCCAGACAATAACCACCTCAAAATTGTTTGATTCATGTTGACTTTAAGTGTCAATGGTTTGATCTTTTTTTTTTTTTTTTTTTTTTTACTGGTTAATACATATGGCTTCCCATACTTGGTTGATTTTGATTCTGTAAAGTGCAAACACTTTTGGAAGATAAATGTCATTTTCAACACTGCTGTAGAACTGCAAAAAAAAAAAAAAAAAAACATCTTAAGCAAATCAATTTCTTCTTTTAATCTTTCTCTTCTACAGGTCTGTTCAGGATTGTGACCCACTTGATCTATGTGCCTTTGTAACTGACAAAAAGCCCCATTATAAACATGTTTGCAATTACAATAATATGGCCATTTTTACAGTAGTTTTTTTTTTTTTTTTTTTACTCCTTCATAGAATCGTTGCATGTAAATGGCTTTGAAATAAAAATATGGTCACAGGGCATGAAAGCCTGAACAACATTAAAACAGCTCACACAAGTAAATGGTTTTGTTTTTATTCATTTTTGTAATGTTGAATTAGACCATTACATTAAACAAATTAATCCATGATGCATTGAGGCGTCATTGTAGGTAGATGTTAATACTATTTTCTAAAATCACAGCACTTATACAGCCTTTTGCTCAAGGCCAGGTCCCTCAAACTTTGTGAAAAGTTTGTCATGTTTGTCTGTTAATTGAAAAAAAATAATGACCTATGCTTTGGGACTAGGAATCCCTGGAAGCTACAGTTGTAACATGCTGGTCCACGTAATGAAAAATAAAAATAATAAATGCACGTCTTCAAAGTGTCAAAATATTGCATAAAAACAATATGCATCATATGTTGTGTATGTTTTAGGTAGTCATTCCATACTACACCTTTTGTACCTTCCCCCAAAATTTAGCTCAAAGACTGAAATGAAACACAATGTCAATGACATTCCCTAAAACTATTAACAATTTAGAGTTACAAGATCTGAAAGCTTCAAAAATATTAAGTAACCCAATTGAAAACACTGAAAACATTGTCAAGAACAAAAAAAAAAAAAAACACAGAAATCAATGCATTCTGAGTAGGGAAAAAAGAGACTTTTACAAAAAGAATTATAGATGTATAGATGAAAAACATAAAATCAGTGTCATTAGTGACACCAGTCTCCCCTCATTGAGGGGAAACTTTCACATATATGCTTCTAGAAAGTGTAAGCACATCTTAAGCGCTTTCCTCCAGATGTATCCTTTACCAACAAGTGCAAAATTCTGGCCATGGCCTATCAAATAAGCCATAGACCATAGAGGATGTGTGGTAAGGCTGGAAAAATCTCACAAGAACTTAACCAGAGTAGAAGTTGCCGTTCTCTCGACAGCTCTACCATCTTGATTAATGTTTATCTTTTCTTGAAATGTACAGTTGGTTGTGTAGCTGCCACAATATGAGCGGTACTGGGGTCTGTTCAGTCAGAGATTAGCTTTAGTGTGGACTGGCTCATGATAAACTCTCCTACACCGAGGAAGTACATGACCTGCACGATACCAAACAGTGGTGCGATGACTAGAGCCCTGCAGCCTGCTCCCTTCAGGAAAGCAGACGGACCTTCACGCTTCATGATCTTGCTGTAGGAACAAAGAAACAAGCAAAGGTCACATGATGTAGATGATATACTCGCATTCCAAAATTAGAAATGAGTTAAATCATAACATTTAAGACAAGTAATTTAACTGATGAGTCACCTGAAACAGTCAATTATGCCATTGTAGGATTCCTCGTTTGCTCCTTTGCTCAGAGACTGCAGCCTGGTCTTAACCACTGTCAAATAAAATAAAAACAATGAGCATTTGCATTTCTTCATGAATCAATTAAATGGGGCTGAAGAGGACCAAAACAGCTCTTACCATCACACGGATTAACGGCAACAGCAGCTGTGGAGCCTGCAACACATCCAGAGATGAATGACCAATAAAATGGTGCAGTCGCGTCAGGGGAGGGCTTTCCCAACTTGTTCAAATTTGCAAAGAGAGGGAAGTAGACGATCGAGAAAGGTACATCTCTATAAAAGAAAAAATTAAAAAAGGAGAAAAGTCATTTATGGTCTCATTACTGTGAATGTTTGCATTAAGTGTTGTTAAAGTAAAGACTGTTTGATGCATTACCTCAATAGAGTTGCACCAAGGCCTTTGTAGAGCCCCTGAATGCCGTGAGAGTGCAGTAACTCTCTTGCGATCTGGGTGGCTGATACGGCCCTGGGTGAGCTGCTCGGTACCACATTGTAGGAGCGACTCAACACCGCATTTGTGGTCACCAGTCTATTGGGAGGAATGATGCCTGGTTTTCTCTGCTGAGCGGCTGTGAAGATGATCAGAAAGTTAAATGAATGAGTGAGTAATAAAACTAGACTACGCAAAATGTACTCCTATTACTACATGCCAAATGAACAATCAAAATCAAGAATACTCAACAGGCTAGATTGCATTGCTTCATTCAGCACAAAAAGGAAACCTACCTAGTCTCCCAGCATCCTGAAGTTGAATTTTCAGCATCTCCATTGGAGTAGTGACAATAACCTGGCACATGCCCGCAGCACATCCAGCCAACATCTCTCTAAATACAGTCAGCCCTCTCCTGTAACAAACAAGGCAATGATTATATATTTATAGGAAAAAAAATGCATTTGAACAAGCACTAAAATGTGCAGGAGCAGCAAACATACCCATCTTTGGAGAGGTGGCACCGGAAGAAGTCATTGGCAGCCAGTTTGATAGCCTTTTCAGGAGTGACGAGTGTAAGATTAACCGCAGCACCTAAAAGACAAAAAAAAAAAAGAGGGTTAAAGAAAACTACTCCACAACTGATCACAGTTCAGCAAACACACATTCCCCACCACCATCAAACAAGAGATAAATCTACGACATGACCTTATCAAATACCATTCAAACAGATTATAAGATAAAAATGCTACTAAGAGACTGTAAGAATATAAGCAAAGGTTATGAGAGGACTGTGAGCTGATGATGGAGGGGGATTCTACATAATGTGAACAAAACCATAAAAATTATCTAGTTTATAAACAAAGAGGACAGAAAAATAGGATAGAATATTTACATAATTGTAGTGAGATAAAAATGAATGCAGGCACATTCCAGAAAAAGACTGACATTAGGGTTGTGCAGTATAACAGTATATAATAGTAGGGAAATGTGTCAGCTGTGCTGTTTATGCAGTGTTCAATCTGCAAACAATAGAGAGAAATACAGCCCATTCTCTAAACTGTCCCATTCAGCCGCTTCCAATGAAGATCGCTTTGTGTAGGTTTGATGTGTTGCACGTGTAAACTTTACTTTTAATATTAATCAACTGATGTGAGGTCACAACAGCTTAAAATAATGTTATTTATAATGTACTTTCTATAATACATTTATAACGTACTGCTGTATTGAGTCGGTTTTTAAACTAAAGTGATAAAGTGAAGAGCTGTTTTTACACTGATGTCAGACATTTGGATTTGTTGTGCATTCCTCAAGTTTGTGTACTATAGAAAATAATCCATATAAAAATAAAAGGAGTTAAGACCAAGTAACTTTAATTGATAAATTCTTCATTACAAAAAGGTATTATATAATTTTAAGATAAAACATTTTGGGTTGAATTTACATTCACAGTAATATAAGGATTTGGTCATACTGCCCAGCCCTAATTGAAACCATGTTATTTTAAGATGCCACTGTCTTTACAGAAAGCACAGCGGTGGTTCACAGGATCAGAAGAAGAAGAAGAAGAAGAAAAAAAAAGAACCTTAAAGTGGTGGTGATGATGAATATATTATCCAAAAAAAAAAAAAACATTCTAGATGTTAAGAGCATGGCAAGATGGGTTAGTACCTATTGAGACAAGAGCAAGGAAGGATATTGAGGAAAAACAAAAATAATTCAAAGACACAGCAAAAAAAGTAAAATCAAAATTCAATTATTATGTATAAACAAATTAAAAACAAAAAATTGTGCCTAATTGTAATAGAGCAGAGTGAGAACCATGATAAATGATTTGCCTCCAGCGTGGCTGCGCCTTATCGGCTAGCCTTCACTATCCCAGCGGGGACCCATGTCTGTAACATGAAAAACACAGATGCAAACAACAGCATTCCTCACAGAAATGGAGACCCGCCACAAAACCCTGACTCCCATCTCGTTCAAACCCCACAGATAACACTCTTCAAGGACACTTATATTGGTCTACTGAATAACTGATCAACCAAAGGTAATAATTACACCATGTTTGATTTCCTTCATTTAAAGATAACCCTCTGATTCATTGGTTATTAATTCTAAAAGAAAAAAACAGCATATAACCATTTCCAACTTATGTATATCATTTTCATGAATTTAAAATATTATATTGTATTTTGAGAGATTGATCCATTAACATAAGCTAATGGCAAATATTAAAGATGTAATTATGTGGAATGTGGTCAGGAATAGGGACAGTCATGTAGAATTATGAAGGTCAAATAAAAATCACCCAATGGAGGTTTAGATGCAACATTACACCTTGAATAGTTCAAATCCCACTATAGTGCACGCCACGCATGCATCAGAGGGTTCAAAATAAAGGGTCATGTACTCCTCTAGTCTGTTATTGTGGTAATTTACCAACCAAAGTATAATCTTAATATTCTTAAAAATAAGAAAGTTTAATTAAAAGTTAATTATGTAGACCTTAGGAAACTTCAATATTTCTAATTGAGTGCAACAAATAACTACCACCATCCAAGCTGTTTTAGTCCTTTGTCCGAAGTGCTATGGACTGGATTCTTCAAGTCTATTCAGGTGTTCCCATCTTGCCATATAAGGGGATATACTAATCTAAACAGGGCATAACTATAGTATACATTAAGGCACTTAGGAATAAAATAAAATAAAAGTAAATCTTACCTCTATACATGCCAAAGTATCCCTCAGATCGTACTGTTTTGATGAGGCAGTCAATCCTAAAAAACAAACAGTTGTGTTAACATGGGTCAGCCTGCTTTTGCTTCAACAAATTAACCTGTATTAGCAACAAAAACTATGTGTGGCATGTTCAGTATGCGTTTAAATCATGCAAGCAACATGGTCTAGCCTCAATCCTTATAAGGCTTTGCAGGGACCATAGCAGTTGAACCATCACATCAGGTGGAAACTAACGCATGACCACGCATCACACATTCCACTAGGATTAACTACCGAAGCTCATCAAATCAAAGTGAGGAATGATAAGCAGGAGTATCTAATAATGGTGTGTGTGAATTAAAATACAATAAGGAATTGAAAAAAAATAAGTGGAGAGCTCTTACATGCTCTTGTAGACTTGTTGGCCTGGTCTCTGGTTCTGGAGTCTGGTCTTGGCCAAATCAATGGGAAACACGCAAGTGACCCCAACGATCCCAGCAATGCCACCATTAATCAGTTTGGCAGGAAGGCTAAAGGAGAAAATGTACAATATTAAATCAAAACATATACTTCTATATATATATAACTTATTAATTGTTTACATTTAATTTTAGTAATTAACCTAATTCCTGAAATGTAATTAATGATCTATAATATCCTGTACCTGATTTGCTGAGACATTGTGTGAATTGTTGAGACAAGTTTCAGGAATAAGATGAGGATTGTGTTTGATGAGAGCTTCTTGTAGTAATCAGTGAAGAAAGTTCACACCTCGAGATGCAGAGACCTGGAGAAAAGACACAGTGATCAGTGTTAAAAGTGTTAACTGACTGAAATAAGCCTTCTACACGTAACGTTACTCTACAACCGGCAACAAATAACTTACACCTCACGGTCATTAAGCTCTTCCTACGTGACGTTTTAATCCACCGGCCAAAACACTGAGCCGTAAGGTCAGACGAGACTGACTCACTACCGGCTAATGAGGAAGAGTGTGCACGCATGTGTTCAGTCAGGGGGGTTGGCTTTGTGGCGTTCTGAGCACAGATAACAGACAGTAGTCTGAAGGGAAATCCAACTCATTTCCGCGAATCGGCTATTTCGAATAGTTTATTTCAAAGCGCGGGCTGTTCTTCTTTTACGTACAGACGCAATCACGCGGTCTCTGATATCCCGCCTATTAAATAATTTAAAATGTCACTTTCGGTAAAAGCCATACATATGCACATTATTTAGTTTATTAACAAGGGTGGTTGTTGTTTACTCTCTAATTGCGATTTCAAACTGATTTTACGAACCAGATAAATGTGTTCATTAAAAAAAAAAAGAGTCGACCTAGAGAGATTATTTATTTTCGAATTGGAAAACGCTAATTCACTTCACAGGAATTTAACAAGATAATAGCACAAGCAAGAGGCGTTTGAGTGACATTCCTCTTACACGACCATTGCCTTTGGTTTGCAAACAAGCTTAAGTTTTTGCACGTTTCTTTGTCAATTTTACAATTTATAATAAAAATATCGTTTCCTATTCTCAATTTTTTTGGCTGCTGCATTAAAGATAAAATATTAACAAGACAGTTAACTTAAGTAACGTTACATGAAAAAGAAAAAAAAAAACAATTCTCGAAAGCAACCCTTTGAATGCGGTTAAGGAAATTCAGTCAGCATTTCTAAAGAAGCGGAAGTTAATTACCCGGTTTTTTTTTACCCGGTTTCGCCTAACGGTCTAAACTGCAGGTTAGTTACCCGGAAAACAAAAACCGATAAAATGAAAAACGTTAAAAATTAACACTTGAGAGAACTGTTGTCTCCAACAATAAAGATATTAAAATTAGTAAACGTTACCGGTAAACGTTTGGTCGGTGAAGAGCTTGCTGCACAACATTTCTTCTGATATTTCTACTATTTAACTTATATATTAGTAACGTTACTACAACAAAAATCTGTTTTACGCTTTTTTCCCAAATAAACACTTACCTCAGAAATTAGCCGAAATGGTTCAAATGTTTGAATGAGGTTCCGTATTCTAGAACGTTCCACGACGAGGGACTTTGTATGAATGTTTGAATGGAAAATTCCTTTCAGCTTTAAAAAAGGAGGCGGGGCATCTGTGCCGGGTGTAAATGTACTTGTCCATTCCATTTGCAGTCAGTTCTAAGGACCTCCTACTATGAGTCTAAAGCCGAGGGGTGGACACGGTGTCAAATTACAGCGGCCTTATCGAAAGAAAAGGGTTGTTTTAGTTCTGTGAAGTTTCTAGAACAATAGTTCCGCTGGTTCTAAACACAATATGTATGCGTAATAAAAGAGAAGTAAATAATTATGTATGGTTATGATTTATATTATTTTCCATAAGATATATACATTAAGAACTGGATAGCACAAAGAAAAAAATTAACATCGTATATAAAATGTATGAATTTTTCTTTAACATTTCTTCTATAATTTTCACAATTTCTAATTAAAGAGATGTTTTGCATGTTTAGTTTCCCCAGATATTATTTATTTATTTATTCTATTCTTATTTTTAGAATAGCAGACAAAAATATAGTGTATGTGTTCTCCAGTAATCACAGAAACTACAAAAATTATACTCTCTCAGACACCTATTTTTTGTTTGTGTTGATTAACATTAGAATGCTCGAGTCGAAATGATAAACATTGGAAAAAGACTAACATGAAAACAAGCTTATTCCAGAAACCCTGTGATTATAAACGTGTTGTGAGTCACAATGTCATGACTTTAAGCAGCCTAACTGTGATTAAGAGATGTACTGTAGCCTCTTCCTAGAGCATGATGAAGGTAAATCCCTGGAGGCTTTATCTCAGTGAAACTCCAGAAAGATCAGTGATCAAACATGCTAATATTTGATAGTTCTAGTAATAAAGTTATAATTTAAGTAAACAGCTTAAAACAACAGACCATTAATTTAGAGGTGTTATATTAAAACTATCAGACCTGAAGCTGGTGGTTATCAGTCACAGTCACAGCTTTATTTAGCTCATTGAATCATAACTCGTGAACTATGGATCAGTTCTATTTTAAATGAGTACATTGCAGAGCTGTATAACCTATTGTGTCATACTGTTATTTTATCTTCCAGACTTTTCTTAAACACATTTTTTTAGAAGGACCTGTATGAAAGTTATGTTAAACTGCAGTAACAACAGGCCCACTGAAATTCAGCCTTGGGCTTCTCAACCTTTGGTTTATGTTTCAAGTCTAGCCAGTTTTAGAAAGAGGAATGCAGCAGAAAAATTCCACTGGACTCTGAGCAAAGGGGGAAGGTTTCCTAGTCCCAACAAGCCTGCAAAAGACTGCAGAGCAGGCGGATTCCACCAGCTTTAGTGTTTGATCTATTATATCAGGGAATTGGATTATCACAACATAGACTCATGAACTATTGTCAAGAAAGCATCTGCGCCATTCTCATTTGATTGGCCAGATTGTGACCAAGCCGACAGGAATCCTTGAATAATATGAAGGGGATCACAGTGGAATGGCCATCTCTACATATGAATGAACATGATTAAAGGAAAACTAATAAGGAGAAATAATGAAATAACTACTGAAAGATGGAGAACAACCTCCATGCCATTATGTAATGCATTACAAATTAGAATGTATTGATTTGTACATGTTTGGACAGGGATAAAACTGAATGTTTTTTCATAATTATATCATGTGTAGTAGTTTTCCATAGTTAGGGAGGAGCAGGTCATGTTTGTACTGGTTGGGCAGGACACAGATTGAGAGGCAGTACCTAAGATATTTCATTTGCTGTCCTGCCATGAACCCCAAGCATGTGACCATAGTGTCAGTTCTGACCAACCTCTAGACACCACTCTTCTATAACTCTTTTTTATATTTTCTGCCACATAAAAAAGTAGAATATATTATTGCGTGACAGCCATAAAAGAAGTACGTAGTAACGTCTGGTTACAATTTCCTATAAAACACAATAGGCCTATAAAGGCAGTAACAAAAGGAATATAATGAATGTAAACTTGGGTTAACCATCCTCTGAGCTCGTAATATAAATAACCCTTAGCTGTTTCCCCTCTCAAAATATGCATTATCTAGGAATGAGTGCTCATTTACTACACAAAAACACACCACAATGATGGCTACTTCTTGGACAATTGAATGTCAATGACACTGTATGGTGGTGCAATACAAAGCAGTTATTTTAATGGATAACATTAACACAAAACAATGCTTTACCAAGTGGCACAATTTCAGAATCAGGATTGAAATTGCCCTTTTAGCCTCCCAGTCATGCAGCTCAATATAGCAACATTGGTTTAATCAATGGCATGCGTTTTAAGGCGAAATCTGTTTGATGACTAATGGAAGACTGTGCATATTTTGGAATAATGGTTATCATTATTCAGTTATTTAGTTTTGAAGTTCTGGTCAACCCCACCCCATGAGAAAATGTAACAAATTTTTGTATGAATTTGTATGATGCGAAAAGTAAGCCAGAAGGACCACCCCGAACTGAAAGTGGGATGTAAACATAATGTGTGAAAACCGATTAAAGAATTCATATGAATTAGTCACCAAATCGCCAAAATGTAAAATTGACTGCCTTGAGAGTGTGATGGATCTGGGTCAGAAATTACTTACTTTACCTCGCTTTTCTATAATAGAGTATGAATGAATTATCTTGCACAAATTTGTACAATGCAGTTAACTGAAAATGTACAATTACTAGAAAAAAATTGAGTAAAAAAGTAAGGCCCATAAACCTAACCATCAATAGGACATGAGAACATATAGACATATACAAAAGAGATTGTACAAATTCTTGAATTAGAAACCAATTTGCCAAAACATACTATAGATATGGATTGGTGGTTCTGAGACTGAAATTCCTCACTAAATATCTTCTTTTGGTTAAATCCATTACATGACTAGCCTTTGTCCTACAACCAATTGGAAACAACAAAAGAGAACAAATGAATGATGTTGTATAAATTAGTACAATGTGATTCGTATGGAAACATAGATTTAGCATGAAAGTGTGAAGGTCCAACTCTAATCACACCTGTAAACCTAATGAAAATGTAAGAAAGGAATCATACACATTCATAGAAAGATGCAAATACAAATTGGCATTATTTCTTGGACTGAAATTTATTCACCTCTCATTTTGCATCTATTGCACGACAAGACTTTGTCTTTACAGTTTTCTGGTAACCACAAAAGAATATGAATAATTACACAGACACAAACTGTTGAACCATAAACACAAACAATAATGATAAAAACTTGTTTTTATGGAAGGATTTTAACTGTATTTTTTTATAGAAGCGATGCCAGTTAAAGACATAACTAAAGTTTCAGAATTTATATTATACATACAATCATAAGTATCTGAACCCCATTAAAAACACACCTTCTTTTTAACCACTTTTGGCCTCGTTAAATACATCATATGCATGATATAAAATACAGCAAACATAATGTGTTAGGTAACTTTGTGATGTTAGGTTTACTTAAAGATTACCTAAACAAGAACTGCACAGTCAACTAGTACAGCATAAACAATGTGTTTTATTTAAGTTTTAGTTCATTAAACATTACTCATACTGTTCCCAATATGGCTGAATGTAGTTGTTTTCAGGATACAGATAACGGACAGGTTTGGAGCACTTCATGCCAGAGTTGTTGGTTTCGTTGGGACATTCATCACTGTGGGTGTTACAGGACTGGTGCTGCAGTGGAAAAGTGCCACCGGATAGGTGAAGTGTGGATCTGCATGTGAAGGGCAACCGGGCAAGATGGCGGTCCGGGACTTCTTGATATGTGAAGCCCCTGTGAACCAAGAAACGAGGACCCACCAACTCCTTAACATTACTGTCCTATAGGATGAATGTTGTGATGCAGATTTAGCCACATTGTAATTAAATCTAACTAGCATATCCCAGATTTTTTCTTAATTTAACAGATTTTGAAATGTATTACATCATCATAATTCCAAACCCATATGACCTTTGTTCTTCCATGGAGCCCAAAACAAAAAACGTTATCTCTGTTTGTGTTCCACAGAAAGAGATCCGTCATACAGGCTTGGCAAACAATAACAGTAGTCTTTCAATCATTTGCGGAAATCAGGTTGTGCTTCTTCCTCACTTTTCCTCACTGCGTCCATTTACTCTGGAGAAACAGAAGCCAATGCAGATGGTGGTGTTGACAGCCACACAGTAATTGCACTCCTGTCTCTCGATGTAAATGGTGTATTCAGTGGGGGCACACATGGGCATGTCTACATTTATAAAAAATCCCAGCATGCCAACCACATACACAGGAGACATAGCTGGCACCTGGTGGTATATCGTGGTGTCTAAGAGATGGAGTGTGAGTGGGTGGTTGCCAGGCCAGGTTGTGTATGTAGCCTTCTGGTACCGTCAAGGCTGGCGTTTATTATTGCGATGTAATGCAATTAAGTTGGAAACAAATATCATGCAAGAATAAACAAATTAAAACACTGTGAACAATAAACCCACATATAACCAACATACAACCTACAGTTGGTATGTTTTAGCATAATTTCACCGTGGTAAATTCAGACCACTCTGTTTAAGCTTCATGTTTTGAAATTACAGTCTAATTTAGATTTTAAAAAATATAGGCTAATAAAGCAAATAACCGTAAAATATTCTTCCTATACTCATATTTTCATTCTTTCTTGTCTTTTGCTTAAATAAAATACATTTTAGTAGTAGCTGAATTTGAACAATAAAGTTCTCTAATTTAAATAGCTAACTGAGTTAATGTACATTTATTTGATACATTTATTTGTAAATGTTTATCTATTTATCGTATTTCATATCTAGCCTAATTTGTTATATGTAATAAAACTATGCAGTTTCTGTGTGAATGATTGGCTGTGATGCAAGGGGCACCAGCTAAAATCTTGCCCCAAATTGGTCAGAGCTTACCTTGCCTCCACAAGTCAGTTTGCTAAGTTTTAATTTATTTATTTGTTTGTTACAGCGTTCAGTGATGCAGCGCTAGAAAAAAAAACAGGATTTGAAGTTTGAAATTGAGCTTTTAACTTTAAACATGTGGCGATCTTGTGTGAGACACAGAAAAAGCTGCAAGACTCGGGTGCAACAGTGAAAGATGAAAAGCAGGTTGCTAGCCCACTAGCCCGAATCAGCACAGCTTGGAATGAATGAAAAAAAAGCCATTTCTAGACTAATACTCAAAAATACACCTTGAATCTCACAACAATCATTTCATGTGTCTTTCTGAGCTTCCTTAAACTTTTTGACTGTCAAACAGCTCAGAAGTGCTAAAGTAAATCAAGAGACCACTTACCTGGAGGATCCTGTTAAACCTGCTCATGTTGAAAGGCTTCTGCCATCTAAATTAGTAAGGTGATCTACTCAGGCTGTTGCTGCTTTTCATATCCTCTTAAACTTAAATCTCAGGTGTTTCTCTAAAATGGCTTGTAAAATAAAAACAAAAAAAAGGAATTCAAGTGAGCAAAATAATAAATTAAATTTTAATAACAAATTGGCAATAGTTTTTTTTTATAATGATTATTTATTTATTATTATTTTATTTAAAAAATAAAATAAAAAATTAGTGTGGGGGGGGGGGGTGAGTATATTTGATAACATAGCTCTTGGAGAATCTTGATTAGAAATATTTTAAGCTATATTTCACAATATATTACTTCATAATAAAGTCTGTGACCTTTGATTATCTGAGTACACTTTGAGACATATTGTTGAGATCTCTGTTGATCTCATGAATGAATGATCTACAACTATTAGGGAAGTGCAGGAGAACAACTGAAAGAGATCTTTTTTGCCATTTTCCTTTCCTACAGTAGCTTTTTTGTGTCTGATCCAAAATCAATCTTTCCACTGTATGACATATAAGCATATATAATGTCACTTTTCTACAATAATTACAGGATTAATTTAATACTTGTTTAGTGTTCCTAATATACTAATGTACACAAATCAAGCTGTATTATAAGATGCCATGGCAACAGATTGGTTTCATTTAGATCTATAAATCTTTCATAAATCTTTCAGGTTGTATCTGGTGTGCAAAGTTCACAGTATCACAATTTGAAAAGTAAATGCATACACAGTTTGCATGCAGTTCTTTCCAGCTGAGTAACACGTATCTTCGGCACTCAAACAGGAGAAAGAATGCAATTAAAAATAGTTTTGCAGCTTGTAGACCCTCTAACAGCATCACCATGTCCAGATGTTTCGACAGTGTCACAAATTAACTTCCGCAAGAGTCTCAGCACCATTACTTATGCTGATTTACTGAAGTGAACTATAGGTTCATGTTCACACTATACACAAGTGTCAGTGAATAGTGTCTATATTTGATTTTACAGCTATCTTTTGTTTACTCATATTTGATGATGTCCTATAGAGCCATGGTTGCACATGCTGTTAATAATTGCTTCATTTTATCACCTTATGTTGCTGTCAAGCTGTAACTGAATTGAAAACAGCAGACTGTTTCTGATTTACCCGGAATCTTCAAAAATCTTCTTTCAAGTTAGCTTCAAAACAGTACCAGGAACTGAAGAGGTTAACATGACCTGCTATGGGAACATGATGAAATGGTACAGTAGTCATATTCTGGAAGTCTTCTGAAAAAGATCATATAGTTACCGTGTTAGCTTATCAATGGAGGGCAAATTAGTTGACTAAGTGCGGTTAAAGTCAGCACAAAATATCCTAAATTCATTAAGCAACATTGATTAAGCTGTTAATGCAAGATTAGGAATAATAAAAAAAAAAAAACTTTCACTTCCTTTTACAATGTAATTTGATATGTCTTTTGGGCTTGAGGGATCATTAACCCAAGTTTATTTGTGGTTGGTCCAAGATTACAGAAGACCTGACTTCTTATCAGTTACTGTCACTGACTGGAGCTACTTGGTTTCATCTTCCTGTTGGCAAAAGCTTCGGAGGATTTTCCAGCTGAACATCTCTTCTGACCGGCCTGACACCGGCTACATAGCTTTCTGAGCGCTATTTCTAAATCATGCTGGGTAGTAGAGGTCAAGTTGTGACATTCTCAGTATGGGACTATGTGGTGTTCGCCGGTTTGATCCTTTTTGCTGCCGGCATCGGCTTGTTCCAAGCCATCCGTGGACGCAAGGAGACCAGCAGTGATGAGTTTCTTCTGGGTGGCCGTCAGATGAACGCAGTGCCTGTGGCTTTGTCCCTCACGGCTAGTTTTATGTCAGGTATCACTGTTATCGGCACTCCTGCAGAGGCGTACATGTACGGCACGGCATTCTGGATCTTCGTCTTCTCCTATGCCATCATGTCCATCATCAGTGCTGAAATCTTCGTGCCTCTGTTTTACCGGCTGAGCATCACCAGCACATACGAGGTAAGAGGGCAACACCGGGCACAAGGGGTATGCATGAGGACAGAGGACAAAGACAAAACAACTGACCATTTGTGCTTGTGCTTGATAAAAAATCAATTGATGGAAAAACGAGGATCAGAGAGAGAGAGAAGGTTTAAAGGAAAGGTTATGACAGGATAGTTTATTTATATGGGTTTATCGCTTCTGACATTGTACTGTATTTGACATTTTCATAGTTTTATTGTATAATCCAAAGTGCAAAAGCTATTGTCTGTTGCTGTCCATGACCGCTGTTCAAGATTTCTATTGACTTCAACTTAAAAAGTTAACTAAAGTTCAGCTGCTGCTTTAAAATTTTAATTATCATTAAATAAGCTTTACAAGTCATTGTAGGTTAAATCATAACTTTACAAATGAAGTAGAATTTCGTAACTTATGTAAAAAAAAATATATATATTTTGAAAATTATTTGAGAAAAATTTGTCTCCAAGACTAATTGACTACATAATTTTTTGCAACGTGGAAAAACAACAACCAAAAAATTATTTAAAATAAATCTAAATTGAAAAATAAATGAATAAATAAATAAATAAGTAAAACAGTAATAAAACAGTGAAATTAAAAGGTTTAGATAATATGACTTTTCAGCAAGTGATTCTCATTATTAACCTTTAAAACAACAGATGTTAACAGTTAACAGTATGTAATAGCTCATCGTACAAACTGAGTTTTGTGTAATTATGTAAATTATATAAAGCAAATTTGTTGTTTCGTTTGCCAATAATTCATTGAAATGTCACTTGTTTTCGCAGTACTTGGAGATGCGTTTCAACAAGCTGCTACGAGTGATTGGAACCAGCATGTATATTGCTCAAACTGTAAGTTGGCTTTTAGCTTCTTGCATGACTTTATACATTAAAAAAATACTTTATACATAACTAAACACACAATTGCTTCATTGTCAATGTCTGTTGTGTCTATGCTTATTCCAAAACATAATGTGCCTAAGTGTTGAATATTTTGAAGAATTTAAGGTAAAAGAGATTATTGTCCAATCATCTAACGGGTGTTGTTATTTCTCACAGGCTTTATACACTGGCATGGTTATCTATGCTCCTGCACTCGCACTTAATCAGAGTAAGTGAATAATCTTCTGCACTTATTATTAAGTCTGCAATTTTACCCTTCAGAAATCATTCTAATATGCTGACTTTCTACCCAATACTTTTTTTTATTATTAACAATGTTGAAAACATATTTTTAAGAAAACTATGATTTTGTTTCTTCAGGATTCTTTGATCAAGTGAAAGTAAAAAAAAAAATATTTCCTGTCACTTTTGATTAATTTATTCTGAATAAAAGTATTATTAAACTTTTTGTGTTTCAACAAAAAATCATGTTTTTGACCAAAATTATAAAGCAGCAGAACTGTTGACAACATTGATAATAATAAATGTTTCTTGAGCACCAAATTAGCATATTAGCATCATTTCTGAAGGATCATGTGACACTGAAGACTGGAGTAATGATGCTGGATATTAAGCTTTGATGACAGGAAAAAGTTAGCAAATTTTACTTAAATTTTAAAACCGAAAACTGTTGTACAAATATTTCACAATATTAGGGTATTTATCATCAAATAAATGCAGCCTTGGTGAGCAAAATATACTTTTTTTCAACAACATTTTAATGTTTTGAAAAATTTTCATATTACAAATGTTTGATGTTTTTTGTATATCAAATCAAATAAACATTACATGTAAATGCATAAGGGTATTTCTTCAATTAGAGGCCCCTTCCTGTCCCGAAGGATGATTTTAAGAAATGAAAACGCATAAATATCTACAAGTAAGCTTTTCATGTTGCAGTCACTGGTCTGGATCTGTGGGGAGTGCTAGTGGCAACAGGGGCCGTCTGCATCATCTACTGTACCCTGGTCAGTAACATAATTCAGTTTAATTGCAATTTCACACACTGTTTAGGGTTGCAAAAAGGGGAAAGAAAAGTGTACTTTTGAATAAACCTCCATGAAAAATTAAATCAGACTGTGAAAAAAGCTCCACTTTTCATTAAGACTTGAAATCACCAACGTAACTGTGTTTTATATATTGTTCTTGGCCTTCTGGTGCTCATCAAAACTATGGTTCAGTCAAAAGGTCATCCTGCAATGTGTTTATCCATTTGTGTTTTTTGCTTACAGGGAGGGCTGAAGGCAGTGATATGGACCGATGTGTTCCAGATGATCATCATGTTGAGTGGGTTTGTGGCAATAATCGCTCGTGGAGCTGTGCTGCAGGGGGGACTGGGGAAGATCTGGAATGACAGCTACCATGGAGGACGTTTGGAAACATTCAGGTAAAGAATTCTGGTCTAGAAAACTAGATCACATACAGTATTAAAAAAAAATTTGGGGTCATTAAGATTACATTTTTTATTAAATGTGTACTTTTGTTTAGCAAGGATGCATTAAATTGATCGACAGTGACAATAAAAACATCAAAAATGCTGTTCTTTTGAGAACTTTCTGTTCATTAAAGAATCCTAGAAAATTAAATGCATCACAGTTCTTACAAAAATATTAAGCTGCACAACTATTTTCAACATTGATAATAATAAGAAATGTTCCTTGAGCGGCAAATTAGAATGATTTCTGCAGGATCATGTGACACTGAAGACTGGAGTAATGATGCTGAAAATTCAGATTTGTATCACAGGAATAACCCTCTTGACCTCTTTGGCCATTTTTGACCGAAAAATTGTATAGCTTTATTGGAATGAGATGACACTTGGTGACTTTTGTTTCATTAGTTATGTGAACACACAAAAAAAAAAATTATGGACTTGACTTGGATATGTAAAGCCTGATATCTATCTAACCAAAAATATCTAAACCGCAATAAAAAAGTAGTCTTTAAGAATGTCCAGATATATATCTAAAGACAAAACCTAATAAAATGAAGAAATTATGTCTAAAAAGAATGAAATACATTAATTGAAAAATAATTATTCAATATATCAATTAAATATAAATTAATAAATAAAATATGTAATAAATAAATTAATATAAAAATATGTTAATTCGAATTGAAATAGCGAATGTAAATTGTATACATATTGCATAATATCTTGAAATGCCTTAAAACATTTTTTGAAACAAAACAATGAAAAAAGTATTGTACAAAAATGCTTTAAATTGATTTTCCTGAAAAACTAACATTTTACATTTCAAGGCTTCAGTCACTTTAGATTGCGAAGGAGCCAAGTGTGACTCGAAAAGGACCAGAGGGTTAAATTACATTTTAAAATATATTACTATAAAAATGTGTTGTTCTAAACTCAAATAATATTTCAAAATAGTACTGTTTTTTTTTACTGCAATTTTGATCAAATAAACACAGCCTTGTTAAGCATAAGAGACTTCTTTCAAAAATAAAAACAATTCTTACTGACCACAAATTTTTTAATGGTGATGTACTGTTAAAGACAGACAACTTTAGATATATATTCTAACATCACTCTCAAATGTTTCTTCAGTTTTGATCCTGATCCTTTGAGACGTCATAGTTTTTGGACAATCGTTGTTGGCGGCAGTCTGATGTGGGCATCCATATACTCGATCAACCAATCACAGGTCCAGCGCTACATTTCCTGTAAGACAATGACTCAAGCGAAGCTGTGAGTATATACACTTTAAACATGAAGACTTTACTAATGCTCCTACAGTAAATACTGGTGCAAACCCTATAGTGTTCTGTCAACATTTGCCCACACAGATCTCTGTATTTGAATATGGTGGGATTATGGGTCACTGTGAGTTTAGCCATGCTCTCGGGTCTCACCATGTACTCTATCTATAAAGACTGCGATCCTCTCACCAACAAAAATGTAGGAGCTTCAGACCAGGTAATACAAGTCTTGGCGTCTTAATCTTTACTCACAATGCTAACATTTAACCTGACCAAATATAACGTTCACCAGCTCCTTCCTTATCTGGTGATGGACATACTAGCAGACTTCCCAGGACTGCCTGGATTGTTTGTGGCTGCAGCTTACAGTGGAACATTAAGGTGAACAACAACTTAATGTCTGTGTGTCAAGTCCACCCTGATCATTTTGGGAAAGGTTTTCTAACCAGGATCAAGGTCATCATTAGAAAAAGTTTTCTCTAACCAAGGGAAAATGTAACAGAAGTGCTCTATACAAAGCTGTATACATATACATATACACATACATATATAATAACCACACTAAGCTAATATATATACACACACACACACACACACACACACACACACACACACACAAACTATATAAATATATATATTTTTTTTATTTATATAAATATTAATATTTTTTTGTAACTATTAATTAGTAAAAAAAAAATTTAATTAGTTTTCTATTTCTATACTATATATTTTGTATATATATATATATATATATATATATATATATGAAAATGTTCATTTCAAAATTAGATTAGAATTTATCTGGACAAAAAGTGTGGGAATTGTCACATTAAATCAGAATTTTGTTGAAGACAGGTCAGGTTAGTTTTAGCTTCTGTGTCTGGTTTCAACAGTACGGTGTCGTCGAGTATCAACGCTCTGGTGGCTGTCACAGTGGAGGACTTCATGAAGCCAGCATGGCCCTGGCTGACAGAGAGACAGCTGTCCTGGATCAACATGGGCATGAGTGAGTTTCAGTGCAACAGCTTTACATAGGTTGAAGCAGGGGATGGTGGGGGATGATGGACTGACGTGTTAATGGTGTGCTGCTCATCTCTAGGTGTATTCTATGGAGCTGTATGCATCGGTATGGCTGGAGTTGCATCCTTGATGGGCAATATACTGCAGGTAAATCTATTCTATACACAAAGCCAACATTTTAAGTATAATACTGCAATAATATTCATGAAAAACTAATGGTATTCAAAAAATATTTACAGTATCAAAGGCACCCTCTACTGATAACAGACTGTAATGTCATGCTATGACACCCTTCCTCCACAGGCAGCTTTGTCCATATTTGGTATGATCAGTGGACCTCTCTTGGGCCTTTATATGCTGGGCATATTCTTCCGCTGTGTGAACTCCACTGTAAGAGCTTATATCTTAATGTACTCATTACTATGTTTCAAGAGTCATTTTGCATATCTTTTAAAACAAACAAATAACCAAAGTCTCTTAAACATGCAAGTGGGGGACAAATCATTTGTGGACAGGGTATTTTTCCAACAGCTTCAGTAACTAAAAAATGTTTACATCATTTTACATCCACACTATTAGGGTTTCAAGACCGCTGTCACATTAACAAAAGTACTTAATGCACTTTAAACCAAAATGAAACTTTTAGATTTAAGATTTTGTAACTCATATTCATACAGATTAACTGTAATCCTACAGGGAGGTTTAGTTGGTTTGATTTCTGGCCTGACTATAACGTTATGGGTGGGAATTGGAGCTCAGGTGTATCCTCCTTTACCTGAGAAGACCCTTCGGCTTCCCTTGAGTGTGGAAGGATGTGTTGCACTGGACATGAATGAAACCACCACTATCACACCATTCAGCACAATCCTACAGACCACAACTCTACGGTAAGCAATCCTGTATTTGTATATATTTACACAACAATTCAAAAGGTTGGGGTTGGGGTCTTTTAGGCTCACCAAGTCTGCATTTATTTGATGGAAACACACTGTTGAAATTATGTTGAATTAACATTATTAAATGTTATTAAAATGTAAAATAATTTATTTCTGTGATATAAAAGCTGAATTTACACAGCCATCAATCCAGTCTTCAGTGTCCTTCAGAAATCATTCTAATATGCTGATTTGCTACTCAATAAACATTTCTTATTATTATTAATGTTGAAAAATAAAGTACAATTATTCTTAATAGTTTTTGTGGAAATGTGGTACATTTTTAGGATTCTTTGCTGAATAGAAAATATATATATTTAAATAAAAAAATATTTTGTAACATTATAAATGTCTCTATTGTCATTTTTTATCAATTTAATGCAACATACTGACCTCAAAGCTAACTGAAACTTGTCTTGTGACATTCTTCAGGCCAAGACCAGTTTTGGCAGACAACTGGTATTCTTTGTCCTATCTGTACTTCTGCCCTGTGGGCATAATAGTGACCATGGTCACAGGACTAATAGTCAGTGCAATCTCAGGTAAGGTGACTCTTTTTCATCTTGTAAGTGAGCTAAACAGTCAGAGATTGAACCTAAACTCTGATTTATTTATTTATTTACTCTAGGAGGCTGTAAGCAGGAGAAAGCTCGACCTGAGCTCTTTATTGGAACATCAGATCTCATCTGCTTGGGATGCAGAAGCTCAGACTCAGAGGTGAGAGCTTTCATTACCAGTGCGACAGAAAAGGTACAATAAATAAATGAATACATTGAATTACATCTATTGGTTTATCCAGGTCTGAAATAATGTTTCAGTTAAGATAATTATTATTATTATTAATTCTAACAACATGTAAAACTCCTTTGCATTCAATTTTTATTTCCCTTTTTAGGTGTCAGACATAATTGAGAAAGACCCAAAAAATATCCAGGGGCTGGAGAGTCCTGTTTTCAGTGACAATGAAATTGCACTGAGAGAGAAAGAGTACAAGGAGAAGATCACTAAGTTTTAGATGTGAAAAACAAACACATTTTTGGATATAGTGTAAATAGTAAATGATGACTGTATTTTTCTATGTTGAAATTAAGTGATGATGATACATTCAGTACTTTCAAACCTTTCCATAAGAGAAGCAAGAAATTAATGTTAAGCATGTATTTTTATTCCAGTAGGCTACATTATACTGTATATGGGCTGTTCTCATAAACTACATTAAAATTTAGCAATTTTTATTATCACGTTTTGTATTATTCACACAGGAATATTTAATAAAAGTAATTATTTTGAAATTTTTTTTTACAAATGTTTATGTGTGTAATAAAGTAACACTCAATAACCACTGAAATCAAACAAGTACATCAGAATGAAGGGTTACACACGGGTTAAACAATGGCTGAACACCTGCCTCCTCGATGCAGGTAAAGTTAGTCGGCCCCCTCTTCCTGTTTGTTTGACGTGAAGCTGAAACATAAATCTTCAGGGAGTGGAAAATGAATGGAGCTCGCAGCAGGTGGGGGAGTTTAATAACTGCTGCGAGCCACTTCCTGCTTTCACTACTAACGTTTGTTTCAGCTTACAGGTAGGTTCTGCTCTTGTTGTTCTAAATTAATACTGTTTTATACACTACAACAATTACAAAAACAAGAGGATGTAATAGGAGAATGAAAGCGAGATGAGAGAAAGAGACAGGAACCAAATTGGTTTCTTTTAAAAAAGGTCCATAATGTAGCTTTCTAACAATTTTGTATATTGGATGCAAATTACATGATATTGTCTGTGAAAACATTTCAATAATGGGAGGCTACTTTAATTAGGGAAAATCTGTGATGGGTGACATTTATAAAATGGGTTGTTCGAGACTGTTTGTTTAGCCTATGCAAAACCATGTGGCTCTTTGTTGTCTTTAGTTTCATCTCAGCGCCATTTTAGACATAATGCCTCATGTTCTTCTAAACTTTCTGTATGTGTTCTTTTAAACAAAGTATGCATTTCATTTTTAATCTACATAATAATAATTAAAATATCTAGTGCTAAAAAAAGTATTTTGAGAAAGAAGAATAGGATAGGACAAAGAAGAATTGTATGAATAATAAAACACAAAGGAAGCCATGATGATACCTTTGTACCAGAAATAAATTTACTTAGCAAATAGAAACTTTGCAAGTGCCTAACAGGAAACCACATGTCAGCACACCATACAGGAAAAACACGCTGAATTAGGCTATGTGCTGTATGAAAGCGTATGTCGTATCTCTCGACCCGGAGTGACATGCTCTGTGTGTGTGTTTTTAAGGAGAAGGCAGTTGCCCCAGTTATGGGTGTGCTGACTCTTCAGCTTTTGGCATGTGGCCAGCTAATATTGTATTCGCTGGTCTTTAATAATATGATCGATGCACAACATACTGGTGAGTCATCCTCAAGCCTGAGTGCTTCAAAAGCTCCACCTCTGAATGCAGCAGGAAACCACACAGAAAATGTCTCAAATTCATCAAGCTATTTAGCACAGCGTAATAGTACAGCAACTCAAAACAACGTTACAACCCAAACAACCACTATTGTCTCCAATACTACTTTGGGACCCAACCAAAGCAATGTAACAGGATTAACAGGGCAGCCAAACACAACAGAAAATGCTCAGACAACCCAATCAGCCACATCCTCAGCGTTCAACATCAGTTCAACAGCTGTCACTTCTACAGACAACACTACAGTTGTGACCAAACCAACAGCAATTACTTCTACCACTGTAACTCAAAACAGCTTCACTTCTTTGAATAAATCTCAAGGTAGGTCTGAACGTATCTTTAATGATCTAAACTAAATAATGAAATGTTTCCCCTGCCTGACTATTCCTACTTCTATTTTAAAGCAGGTGATGGCCTGAATCATTCAGAGAAATCTCTGACCATTTTATTCAGTATTTTGCTTGGTGTAATAGTTCTGGTAGTTCTGGGGCACTTTGTGTACAAGTTCATCAGGAGCAAAGAGAGTAGTATCCAATATACTCACCGCCGTCTCCACAATGAAGATGCAGGTTAGGAAAACCTTATCTTATTAAAAAAATAAAGTTTATATGTCAGCTTATATATATACACGTCTTGTTTATGATGTGTTTGCTAAGGTAACCATGATTAATAAAAACAATATATATATCTTATCAACCACTCACAACACCTTAGAGAGTCTGGGTTAGTTGTCAGGCCATTTCCAACATCTTGCCATCAAGTCGTGCATGGGCAAGCACATTTAATCTGGTATATTTGTAGCAATAGCCAAAAAATACATTGTACAGATCAAAAATATTGATTTGCTTTTATGCCAAAAATCATGCGGAAATTAAGTAAAGATAATATTCCATGAAGATATTTTGTAAATTTCCTACTTTAAATATATTAAAATGTAATTTTCTGATTAGTAATATGCATTGTTAAGAACTTAATTTGGTAACTTTAAAGGTGATTTTCTCAGTATTTAGATTTCTTCAGATTCCAAATTTTCAAATATTAATATTGTCCTATCTTTACAAACCATACATCAATGGAAAGCTCATTTATTCTGCTTTCAGAAGTTAACATGGATAATATTATTGACTGTAATTTCCTTTCACAGGGGAGCCATTTACAGTGCCAGATGACACGCTGGTCATTTCAGGAGGACTCTATGACGGCCCTCAGATTTATAACCCCACCATGACAGTGCAGAACGAAGAATTCCAGATAGGCACACCTGGATTTTCTTCCAGACCCACGCAGTTCCGCTTGGAGTTTCTGAGAGAGGATCAAGACAGAGCAGACCCTGATACTTCCAGCTTTCAGACATTCCATGCACATGACCAAGAGTCTTAGGATCTCAGCAACAAACCTCATTTTATTAGTATGTGTATATATATATATAAAACTTTTTGAGCTGAAAATGTTATTTTTACTTGAGGTTTCTATGGAAAAAGTTTTAAAATAGTTACATCTTTTGAACTTTGAAATTGAACTTTTGAACTAATGAAATTTGTGAAGATAACAAATATAAATACAAATATTTGTTAAAAACAGAACTGAAAACAAACATAACTGTACCAGGAAACTGTGTAATAAGATATTCGTAAGCAATCAGAAGCTATTGTATTAAGAGTATATGTACTCTTTTGTGTAAGGTTTCTAAAAGGATAATCACACATCTTTGATGCAAACACTTTTAAGCAAAGATTTTGTCAGTTTCTTTTTTTTTCTTCTTATCTGAATTGCTAACAGTGGTCCATCCAGCATCTCGCATTCTCTTGATTGCAGCCAATTTCAACACTGTTCCTGGAGACTTACATGGAAAAGAACTCTGTACCTGTACATAATTTGCACATGATGACTGTCAAAACAAGAACATTAAGGAATCATTTTGGTCAAAACTAGTCATATGTGATTTTTGTTTACCTTCTTGAACATGTCCAGACTCCCTGTGTCTAGGTCTTTTGGTTGCATAGGTCTCTTTGATTTAATAGGTTTTGGAGAGAAACTCTGCACAACAGATACAGGGGATTAAGAAAGAGTAGCACAAACCACAATTGTAAGAAATTAATTGTTGATTGCAAATAAAAATGCAGATCACTGTAAACTGTTTGTATATAGCACAATACCAATGGTATGTGAATAGTGTGAATAGATACAATTTACCAGTATGTCATTGCTGTCTGAGTTGTCTGATTTTGGATCCAGCTTCAGAATGTTTTCCTTCCAAGACCCCGTAATCTCAGATGTTGGTGGTGTGCGAATTCTGAATGACTGAAGCAGAAAATATGAATGTTCAAGATGAATGATGAGTAGTGCAAACTGTTCAGGTTGCCTCAATACCTTTATTTGAGGTGTTGTTTTAGTCGTTTTGCTCCATAAGGGAGTATGAAGGACTTCATTCACTGTTTCCTTGAATCAGTAACAAAAAACATTATTAACAAATGTTAGATGATAGAAATAAAGAATAAGAATCCACAAAATGGTCAAAAAACAAACAAACAAACAAAAAAACCTACAGCAGGAGTGTTACATGTATTTCTTGATGGTTTATTTTCATCCTCATTTAAAAGTGTATACACAGGCTTCTTAGCGGTGTCAGCTCTTTGAGTTTTAGAGATCTTGTTTCTTCCCTTCTTAGGTTTGATTTCAGGTCCCTAAAACAATATTTTTTATACTGCAGAGTTCACTTTAAATTGACATGTATGCTTATGGTATCTCAATTGACAAGATACAATACCTGTTGAAGTGTGTCTTTTTCAAGAGATAAAAGTGGTGTTCTTAAGGCCACCTTCTCTCCTTTGAGCTTTTCAAGTTGTTGTCTAAGATCATAATTTTCCACTTGCAGGTGGGACAGCTCCAGTTCCTAAATGTAATGATTATTTGGTTTTTAGCAGAGTTTTGTTTACCCCCCCCCCCCCAAAAAAAACAACAACAAAAAAAAAACAAAAAACATTATATTACCTAGAGCGATAAGGTGTCACTAAAGTAATCTTTGGTTAAATGTCTCAAGGAAACAATGGTAACTCAAGATGAATTAATTTAGAAATCCATCTTTTGGACCAAAGTCTCTTTTATTACCATCTCAGGCATCTAATGACAAACTGTTTTGCTGGGTATGATATTTAACCCTCAAAAGGTCCTCATTTCCTGTTTACCAATCTGGTCTTTGGGGTCAATATGACCCCAAAATTGAAAGCATAATTGTAGAAAAAATATACATTTTCAATAATACAAATAATATATCATTTTTTTTGTTAACTCCTCAACTATGCATTAATGATGTGTTTTGGGAGATTTAAAGTACTTTTTTACCCATTTACCACACAAATCCACAACTACACCATTAGCTTGCATGTGAAATATCATTTTTTAATGAAAAAATCACTTAAATTATTATCTAAATTTAATTTAAACTGTTTCTGGATATAGATCTAGGTGTTATGTGTAGAATGCTACCATCTGGAGGTTAGTGAAAAAACTAAGGAGATTAGTATTTAAGCAATAACTTGTTTTGACCAGCAGAGGGCCATTGAAAGCCATTCATTTTACTGGATGTGACCAACTGTTCATAAATGGCACCTAGGTCACACCTAAAGGACAAAACTCTGAGTCAGACTGTAGTTGCATATTATTGAACATTTGAATGATTCAAATGCATAAAAAAAAATAATAATAATAACTTTAGAATGTAAACAAAATAAAAAAAAGTGTAAATAAACAACAGCAATATCCAGAAATAAACAGGAGTAAAAGTATAGGCCTACAACAATTTTTTTTTTTTTTACAATCACATTCTGAACACTGAACATAAAAGCAATACCAAACTACCAAAAAATATGTGAAATACATGGTGTAAAACAAATAAAATAATCATTCCATACACATTTTGTGAGTGAGTGTGAGTTAGAGAGGGAGAGGGAGCATGTATGCCTCTCTCTCTCTCTCTCTCTCTCTTCTGTGTGTGTGTGTGTGTGTGTGTGTAAGTGTCTTTCTGTGTGTGTGTGTGTGTGTGTGTGTGTGTGTAAGTGTCTTTGTGTGTGTGTGTGTATGTGTGTGTGTGTGTGTGTGTGCGTGTGTGTGTTTGAGAGAGAGATAGAGAGTGTGAGTGAGAGGGAGAGAGAGAGCATGTGTGCCTGTGTGTCTCTGTGTGTGTGTGTGTGTGTGTGTGTGTGTGTGTGTGTAAGTGACTTTGTGTGTGTGTGTGTGTGTGTGTGTGTGTGTGTGTAAGTGTCTTGTGTGTGTGTGTGTGTGTGTGTGTGTGTGAGAGAGAGAGAGAGAGAGAGAGAGAGAGAGAGAGGGCAAGAGAGAGCATGTGTGCGTGGGTCTCTGTGTGTGTGTTTGTGTGTGTGTGTGTGTGTGTGTGTGTATCTTTGTGTCTGTGTGAGTGTAAGTGTGTGTGTGTGTGTAAGAGAGAGAGAGAGAGATGTAGAGAAAGTGTGAGTAAGAGAAAAAGGGAGAGAGGGCAAGTGTGCCTGGGTCTCTGTGTGAGTGTAAGTGTCTTTGTCTTTGTGTGTGTGTGTGTGTGTGTGTGTGTGTGTGTGTGTGTGTGTGTGTGTGTGAGTGTGAGTGTAAGTGTCTTTTGTGTTTGTGTGTGTGTGTGTGTGAGAGAGTGAGGTGAGAGAGTGGTGAGAGAGGGAGAGAGAGCGTGTAGAGTGGAGAGTGTCTCTGTCTGAGTGTGTGTAAGTGTTTGTGTGTGTGTGTGTGTATGTGTGTGTGTGTGGTGTGTGTGTGTTTGTGTAGGTGTGTGTGTGTGTGTGTGCGCATATTAGGTCTCACCCCTTTATATCTCTTTTTCTGCATGTGTGGCCGATTTTATTAGACAAATCGTATTTGCCAAATTCTATATAAATGCTCTCTGTGGCATACCTGTGTGTGTTTGTGTGTGTGTGTGATTTTATTTTTATCGTTTGACCTTTGACTCCAGTGCTTTGATTTGTTTCTCTTTTGTCAGAAGTTCCCGCTTTGCTGTTTTGCCCTGTTGGGGTGATTTAACATGAGTTATGTTTAGATATATGAGATGATAAACCTCAACAAACGGAAATAAAAAATCTGTATAATAAAGAGAACGCACACTCTCTTTCAGTTGCTGTTGAACATTCTTACTCTCATCATCCTGCCCAGCAATTTTTGCAGATAAATTATCCACTTGCTCCCTAGAATATAAAAGTGCAAAATTAAGACAAACTAAAATTATAAATAAACCCAAATTATCTCCTTTTATCTTACTGAAGTTGTTGTTTCTCTTTCTCAAGTCTCTCTATTTCTGTCTTCTTTCTTTCTGCATTTGCATTGCTTTCCTGTAAAAAAAAAAATAAACCACAAAATACAGCATTTGAGGATCTCTTTTTTATATTTACAACATATAGAGGGTTGATTTAATTAACAAACCATGAGATGAGACTGAAGGACTTTCTTCTCTAAAGCACCACTATCAACCTGTTGCTGAATGGTATCCTTCAGCATCTGCAGGTCATTAAACTTCAATATCAACCCCTCATATTCTGCCCTTCAAGGAAAATAAAAGACCCATTAGATATTAAACAGACTGCAATGATACAATTGCAGAATAGCCAAAAATACTTAATTTGATGACATGTAAATGAACAGTACAATTTTTTCTTACAAATTATTTTTTCTATACA
This sequence comes from Carassius auratus, assembly GCF_003368295.1. Classification (NCBI taxonomy): domain Eukaryota; kingdom Metazoa; phylum Chordata; class Actinopteri; order Cypriniformes; family Cyprinidae; genus Carassius; species Carassius auratus. The sequence goes on from NC_039273.1 coordinate 4,672,534, forward strand.
AAATCGTGTGTACAAACTTGAAATACACATTTGCAAAATTCAAAGAAAGATTATCTCCCTTCCATATCTACCTATACCTACAGTAGACTATCTGTACAGTATGTGAAACCATAACCAATAAATTGGAGGAGTAAGTTGGCTGCACCCATTTACATGTTGTTCAACATTCTAGATTCAAATTTAGAGATTAATGGTATAAAACAAGACAGGTCATGATTTATCGTACTTCTGCTGCTTTAGGTCCCTCTCCAATCTTTCTACTTCTTTTGATGATTTACAGCTGCTCTCCAAAGCTCCAGACAGTTGTGCCTCCATCTCTTGTAATTTAGCCTGGATGAAAGATGTACAGATTCAGTTTGAGAATTTGTGTTATTCAATCAGGTTCCATAATATTATTAAACTCAAATAAATACATATGCTATGTAATGACCTCCTTTAATGCAACTTCCTTCTGCAGCTTTTCATTGTCAAGTCTAGCTTTTGTCTGGGCTTCCTTCATGTTTTTATTTTCTGTGATGACACTTTCTATTTCATCCTGAGGGGGTGAATTTTAGGCACAGTATAAGGAACATGAAGCAATGATATTAATGTGAATGAATTTTGCTATGTCTGACCTTCTCCTCACCTTCAAATGATTTGCTTCACTTTTTTCTCCTCAAGTGAAGCAATAAGCTGGAGCATCTCACCCTCCCTTGTCTTTATCTCTTCCTTTGTAGACCAAAGTGAGTTTGTCTTTTCATTCTATAATAGAAACGCTGTGAGCTAGGTTTCACAAATGCAAAATCACAGAACATGAATGCTTAAATAGAGGGAAAATACATACCAGCTCATCTCTGAGTATCTGTATTTGCTTGCTATGGTTCTCCTTCTGCCCCCTGATAACTTCTATATGAAGATAGTGTAACCATTTTAGAATGGTACAAAGCATGCAATGATATCATTATTCATTAACATACAGTCTTAACACACCTAACTCTGTGTTTTTGTCACTAAGTTCATTCACACATAAGGTTATCTTTGTCTCAAGGTCTTGTGCCCTGGGAAAACAAAGGGATACATTCAACAGTGGATACAAATACATGTTAAATTTCTTTACCTTTGCTACTAGTTTGAGATTTACGAAACATTTTGTTCGGTCTTGTACTGATATAGCCTCTTTAACATACCTTTGTATCTCAGATGTCAGTGAGGACTGCAAAGAATTAACTGTCAGCTGAATCTCTGAAAGTTGGTTTGACTGTTGCTCTTTGATGTTGTTTAGTTTTTGTAGTTCATCATCTTTCTCTTGGAGAACTTTCTCATGGTTATCTTTGCTTTGCTCCAGTTTGTAAGTAAGGGCTCTCTGGTTTTCCTGTACAGTGTAAATTGCAATCGGTGCATCTCTAAAATTAATTATTTTAATCTATATCCTTACAAGTACAAAATATCTGTGATAAAGGTCTTCCATAAGGACAAACCTCAATCTCCCATTTGAGTTGCTCTGTCACCTTGAGTTTCTCCTCAAGTGCCTCCCGGTCCTGTGTAACACATTGAAGTAATTTCTGATGTTTCCCTTAAAACAATAAAAGTCAAGTTAAATTACTTTTTGAAAAAAAAAAAAAAAAAATCAAGAAAAAGACTCAAATATTTAATGGATTCTTACTTTCCGACTCCTCTATTACACTGCAGCTTTGCTGTGCCTCTTTGAGTTTTAGTGAAACATCTTTGAGATTGCTTTCTTTTTCTTGGAGTTTTTCTTGAAGCATAGCAACCTCAACAAGTAAAAGTCAAGGAACATGAAACACGTGTTTTAGTTACAACATGAACACTAAGACAGGTATTACTGTAAGCAAGATCTTCAAAATCAAGATTACGCAAGTAAATGCTGCCCCCTTCAGGCTGAATGAGTTATTTGTAAGGCTCATGACCAAAGGCACTGACCTCATTCTCCTTCACATGGCATTCACTCTCCAACTTCACTTTAAGATCCTCAAACTGTGTAAGACATTCTCTTACTGTAGGTTGGTAACAAAACAATGTTAAAATGATTTTTCAATGTGTCGTTGTGTCAACTACACTATATGCTTCAAATTCAATTAGTTAAAAAATAATAAAAAAAATTAATAGAAAATTAGCACATTTCAACATTTCCTGCTGATCAGCCTCTGCCTGTTTCCGAAGACCTTCAAATGCTGCCACCATCCTCTGCAAATGAACAAATTAAAGTGTCATGAAAAGGATTGTCTATTTGGCCTATTGCCAACTCTTCATCCATCCTAAAGAAAGAAAGAAAGAAAGAAATTATATAGTTACCTGAATATTCTCACTGTTCTGAATGAACATATCATGAGTTTCTTCCCGTTCAGCCTCAACTATTCAGGCAAAAAAAACAAACAACAAAAAAAAAGACCTTGATTGTCCTCTATTAATTGACAATGAATTATTATATTGTTATACTATATGACATATTATAATGTTCTCTCACACTTACACAGATTAATTTTCTCAGCAGATCTCTCAAATGTGTCCTTTAGTATGTTGCACAAATTTCTGGTTGCATTGCTTCTGCATAATAAAGAATACAATCATTTATTACATAATTTCATGTAATATGTGCTTATAGAAAATTACCCTTGCGATACGTACTTATTTCTAAGGTCTTCATTCTCATTCAGCTGATCCTCTAATTTCATGCTCAGACCTTCATTTGCAAACTGCAATGGACATAATTCATAAATCTTTCTTTACTGAAGTGGACAAAAAAAATTATAAAAACAAATACAATACCTGCAAATGTGATTACCTGAAGCTCTTGAATAGCTTTGCGTTGTGTCTCAATGGTTTTTCTGTTCTCCTGAAGCTTTCTGTCCTTTTGTGAAATCTCAGAATCTATTTTGAACTTCCACATTTTGATTTTCTCAGCTTCATCAAGCAATCTGGAGTACAGCTGGCTGGATCTTAATGATGTCTGTAATGCAAAAGCATAACAGCCATTAAACTGCTTAGATTTATTTACATTATGCATTGCACTGAATTCATAATGTGGACCTTAAACCATTATAGATTACAAAAATAAACGAATAATCATCTAAGCAATAAACTACATCAGAAAACGAATTAAGCATTAAACCTGACCTCCTCCTTTTCCATTGGCATGACTGCAGCCTTCTTCATACCTTCTATATGAACAAAGTACGTTATCAGGATTAATGTATTTGTTACATTAAAACCCTATTCATTACAGCACACTTTTCATAGACTAACGTATACATTTTACCAGTTCTTGATGTCTTCGTAGGAAGCACCATTTTGATGGGAACGGCAGGCTTCTATCCATATCTGAACACTTGTTATAACGCTACAAACAAAATACACGTAACGTTACGTTATCATGCTACAATTAATGTTCGTTGTGTCACACACTATTGCTCAAATTCAATTATAAAAAAAAAATAAAAAAAAATTAAAGAAAAAAAACATTTTCTTCAGCCTCTGCCTGTTTCCGAGACTTCACTGCCGAAATGAACAAATTAGTCTGGGATTGCATTGGTTGAATTTCTCCATCTAGAAAGAAAGAAAGAAAAAATTATAAGACTGTATTCCAGTTGAATGAATATCATGAGTTTCTTCCCGTTCAGCCTCAACTATTCAGGCAAAAAAAACAAACAACAAAAAAAAAGACCTTGATTGTCCTCTATTAATTGACAATGAATTATTATATTGTTATACTATATGACATATTATAATGTTCTCTCACACTTACACAGATTAATTTTCTCAGCAGATCTCTCAAATGTGTCCTTTAGTATGTTGCACAAATTTCTGGTTGCATTGCTTCTGCATAATAAAGAATACAATCATTTATTACATAATTTCATGTAATATGTGCTTATAGAAAATTACCCTTGCGATACGTACTTATTTCTAAGGTCTTCATTCTCATTCAGCTGATCCTCTAATTTCATGCTCAGACCTTCATTTGCAAACTGCAATGGACATAATTCATAAATCTTTCTTTACTGAAGTGGACAAAAAAAATTATAAAAACAAATACAATACCTGCAAATGTGATTACCTGAAGCTCTTGAATAGCTTTGCGTTGTGTCTCAATGGTTTTTCTGTTCTCCTGAAGCTTTCTGTCCTTTTGTGAAATCTCAGAATCTATTTTGAACTTCCACATTTTGATTTTCTCAGCTTCATCAAGCAATCTGGAGTACAGCTGGCTGGATCTTAATGATGTCTGTAATGCAAAAGCATAACAGCCATTAAACTGCTTAGATTTATTTACATTATGCATTGCACTGAATTCATAATGTGGACCTTAAACCATTATAGATTACAAAAATAAACGAATAATCATCTAAGCAATAAACTACATCAGAAAACGAATTAAGCATTAAACCTGACCTCCTCCTTTTCCATTGGCATGACTGCAGCCTTCTTCATACCTTCTATATGAACAAAGTACGTTATCAGGATTAATGTATTTGTTACATTAAAACCCTATTCATTACAGCACACTTTTCATAGACTAACGTATACATTTTTACCAGTTCTTGATGTCTTCGTAGGAAGCACCATTTTTGATGGGAACGGCAGGCTTCTATCCATATCTGAACACTTGTTATAACGCTACAAACAAAATACACGTAACGTTACGTTATCATGCTACAATTAACGTTACGTTATATGTTCACACACCAGTTTCAGCAGCCAAGGGTCAAATTGAAACATTATAACACAAACAGAGAATTTACAAGTTTACCAACCTGGTTTGAAAGAGAAAAAACGGAGTTTTCTTCAAACAAGCCTGTTTCCTGAGGCTTCACTGCCGAAATTTGATTCAAATTAGCTCTTGGGGGCACCAGCAGTTTGAAGTTGAATGGTTTCTCCATTCTGTGGAGTCAAACGAAATATATAACTGGAAAAACCATAAGAACTGTATACCGAGTTGGTTGTATTGTTGAGTTTTTCCCCCCTAACGTTACGTTAATGTTAGCTGAGAAACGTTAAGTCAAAAATCGAGGCGGTTAAGCAAAGGTAAATAATCCTTACAAATGATCTGATTTACATTGCTTTTCCACTATTATAAACGACGTGTTTGTATGAAACTTAATTTTAGAAACATTTAGTTACCTTTCAGCAAATCACCTAACATTTAGCACTTTCTGAACGTTTTATGATTAATACGACTACGCTGACCAACGGTTTTTTACCTGACGTCGGTTTTAGCCTCGCGCGACTCCGATTTGAAATGGTTTGCGCGGTTCCACAGGCTGAATTATTCTTATGTTGATTAGTTATGGCACGTCCTGATTTTGCCAAGTCCGATGTGTTCCTAGGTCAACATATTTTGTTGACCCTGGAACAACATTTTACTCCAAAAATATATTCTTAACCATATCCCTACACCTAAACCTAACCTTAACCATGAGTAATCCCTAAAATCAGAGGAAATGATAGATGAATGACACTGATGTACAAGCACCAAATACTGATTTTAAGCATAAACTTCACAAAATCTATAAACTGGTTCTTCAAATCTGATTGGTTAATCACAATGTTGTTCCAGGGTCAACAACGATGTTGTCCCAGGAACATGTCTCACTTGGTAAAATCAGGTTAGGCTTAGTTATGTGTGTGTATGTGTGTGTGTGTGTGTGTGTCAGCTCGTTTATGTGGTTAATGAGGACACAAATTTGTATAATGACATGGGTATGACACAGGTATTACAATGAGGAGGTGATTTATGAGGACATTTTCAGTGTCCCTGTAATTCAAAAGGCTAATAAATCATTCAGTTTTTTTTTTAAATCCAAAACTTTGGTTAGGTTGGGGTATAGGTCAATAGAAAATACAGTTTGTACAGAATAAAAACCACTATGGAGAGTCCCCATAAATTCAGAGTCATTTGAACATTTTGCAAAAGAGGTCAAAGATAAAATAAGGTAGTCGACTTACATCATTGTGAGTCTCAAAAGAACAGCAGGATTCACACCCAACAGATGTGAAGTCATACAACTTTTATTTAATGAGAATAATTTTTATTTTAACCATTTTGCAACAGAAACATTATATACATTTAAATGGGCTCTAATAGTAACTAATTTGGCATTTCAAGAACAATTTTCCATTAGGATATACACAAATTGCCTTTGCGTTAACACAGTTTTAGACAAGTAAATAATATTTCATCATTGCTAGACTACACACATAGACACAGACGCACAAGAATACACAAAATAACAGACACTGGTGAGTGTGCATGGATAACAAAACAATGCATTAACTGTTTTAACTTGGAAAGTTTTATGTTCAGTTTGTGCATATATTTAACAAGAGACTCTTGCATATCTACCGCTTTCACATTACTCTACCTTTTTTGTTAGAAGGCAACATTTGTTTCTTGTAGATTAATTCTTTATATGCATGTGTTAACTGATTTAATTTCTCTCTCACTCTCAGTCTAGCCTACATAAAATGCCCTAAAACAGATTAGATACAGTTCCTGTCCTATAGTAAATGTTTATACTTAAAAAAAAACAAAAAAAAAAAAAAAACATACTAATAATTTTTTAAATAAGGCTGGACGATATGGCCAAAATTGATATCACAAGATATTTCTTAATTTCGGTCGATACTATATAATCCGATATCGATATTAACACTATTAAAAAAAGCCTCATAAAAACTGCCAAGAATGCCCACAACAGATATCTCTGTATACAAATTTATGAAAAATTAATTTCCCATGTCTATGACACCTCATTTAAAACCATATAATATATTAGAAAAAAAATAATATATATATATATTGTATTTAGCTTGCATACAAACAATAAATGTGAAATCACTGTCAAATAATAGTCTCAGACTCACCTAATACAATTTTTTATGTTTTTAAAAAAGTATCTTCTGCTCACCAAGCCTGCATTTATTTGATGCAAAATACAAGAAGAACAGTAACATTTTGAAATATTTTTACGATTTAAAAGAACTGTTTTATATTTGGAAATTGCATCATTACTCCAGTCACATGATCCTCCTGAGATCCTTCATTCTTGTATTCTGATTTTGCTGCAAAAAAATTTTTTTCAGCTGAGCAGAATTTATTCAGGTTTATTTGATGAATAGAGGGTTTCTGCAGAACAGCATTTATCTGAAATACAAATTGTAACATGAATGTCTTTATCATCTCTTTTGATAAATCCATTTTTGAACATCCTTGCTAAATAAAAATGTCTATAATTTCTTTCAAAAAACAACAACAACAAAAAAGAAAATAAAAAGAAAGAAATCATACTGACTCAAAGCTTTTGAATAGTGTATAATGTTACAAAAGATTTTTATTTCAGATAAATGCTAATCTTTGGATCTTTATATTCATCAAAGAATCCTGAATATTATTTATTTTTTTACTCAACTCTTTTAGATATTGATAATCAGCAAATTAGTATATTAGAATGACACTGAAAACTGGAGCAATGATGCTGAAAATTCAGTTTTGATCTCAGGAATAAACTACAATTGAAAATAAAGCAGTTATTTTAAATAATAAAAATATTTCAAAATTAAACTTTTCGCTGTACTTTGGATTAAATAAATGCAGGCTTGGTGAGCAGAATAATTATTTAAAAGAAACACATTCTTAAAACATTAAAAAATCTTATTGTTCAAAAATGTTAAGCTGTGTACGCTGATTATTCTTATAGATTGAAAAAAAAGTAAAATAAAAGTAGGCTATAAAGAGTATGAAAAGTGCTCCGAGTTGCTGCAGAGGAAAAAAATAAACGTTGCTGGAAACGGACTTGAATGCAAAGTGATTGTCTGCCAGCAGGAGGCGCTGTGAGAGCGGTAGAACAGTGTAGAACCAGCGGTTATGAACGATTTTTTATCAGATAAAATGAAAATGCCATCGAAACTTTTATGTAGACAGTCGGTTCCCTTCAGATATACATTCATATAAAACACCCGCGACGTGTTTTGATTTTGAAACGTGCAGTGCTCGTGTCTATTCAACGAAGTCAAACCGCACATATAAATCAATGAATGGGAAACACCTGTGATGTATATCGAAATATCGGAAATGTGTTTAAAAATAATTTCACCGTTATTGGAAAAAATATATCGCAGTACATATTGATATTGAATTACTGTCCAGCCCTATTATAAAATATATATTGCATGCATGTGCTCATGCAAGGCACTGAAACTTTTGCTTCACAACCAGAATAGTCCAAGATGGATGTCTGGAATCAGATCGTTGATGTAGAAAGCACAGAAATGAAAGAATCACCCAGAAAAAAAAACACAGGATCAGCTATTGTCACACAGCATCCTCTGCAGTATTGTCACTGGGTCCTTTCAGTGCCTGTATCTCTTTGCCAGGTTCCTCCTGTAGATTGGCTCTCCTGGATTCCTCTTTTGCTTCTTTATTCAGTAACCTGTAGTTGATACCCATTCCGATGAACAGAAACAAACCGCCAACCACAAGGGCAATTCCACAGGAAATGTATGTATACATGTAGTCATGGTAGATGTCCTTGAACTTCCCTGTGAGTGCATAAAATCATAATTAAAAAAAAAAAAAAGTCAGTGATCTAAGTGGGGCCATAAATTCATTTTCAACAAAAAGTCCCAATATATTCCTAATAATGCATCTTAATTTTAAAGGCATGCAAAAGTATTTTCTGACTGCATGGCTAATGTAGTTCCAAGATTTCAGATTACATTTTATTTAAATGCCAAAGGGAAATTTTAATTTTGGTCAGGAGACTGTTAATTATTGGCAAACAAACAAACAAAAAAAAGTACAAGTCTTAGCCTTCACTATTTATTTTTAAAAGCTTCTGTTCTCTGACAAATTCTCTCTGTAGTCTCTCAATTAATATAAGGTCCTAAAAGCTGCATGCTTAATAAATAAAACTTTTTTTTTGTGTAATTTGGTTTGTTGTTCAAAACTGGGCAATTATATGAGACATAAACACACTCCATACTCACCTAGTAAGGGTGGCCCCAGTAAAACTGGCGCACATTCCACAATCGTCACCAGTCCTACAGCACTGGAAAAACGTTGAGTTCCCACAAGATCCATGAGGGTCTCAAACAGCACAGAGCTCAGCCAGCCGTAGGCAAACCCAAAGAACATGGAGTATATCACAAACCCTGTGTAGTCGGTGGTCAGAGGGACGAGCAGGTGGCACACACCATTAAGGAGAATGGATGCTGCAAAGAAATACTGCACCCTTGGTCTCACCCATTTTGTGTTGGCGACTATTCCCATTGAAGGTCGTGCCACCATATCTACAAAGGCCAGGACAGAAAGCAGAAAAGCTGCCTTCTCTCTGGGAATGTCCTTACTCTTAGCGTAGTTACTGAGGAACACAAGAGGAGTGAAGAGGCCGAAGAACATGATCACGTTACCCATAAGATAAAGCAAGAAGCCACGATGCTTGAAGAGTGTAAGATCGATAAAACCATTGATAGTGTCTATTACACTCTTTTTCTCTCTGGCTTCGCTATTACTGTTGGCAGCTTTGACAGCAGGTTTTGGTTTTGGCCCAATGGGCCTCATCAGTGATCCAGCTACACAACAATTCAGCAGAAGTCCTCCCAGAATCAAGAAGCTCCCTCTCCAGCCGAATTGGTCGAAGAACCAGGTGTTCAGGGGAGCCAGAGTACACAAAAAGACTGGGCTACCCGCCATAGCGATGCCATTAGCTATTGGGCGCCTCTTGTAGAAATATTTCCCAATCATTGTAAGAGCTGGGTTGAGATTAAATGCCAGTCCCAGACCTGTAAAACATTATAACACATAGTTCAAAATTAAAAAATGTCCCCTTGTGATAAATGTGTCACAAGAGTGTAACATCACTAGGAGTGTTATTACTGTAAATTGCATGGGATAAGAACAACGGTGCATGTTTAAAAATCATATTTGTTTTTAATTATACCTCCCACTACACCGACACAGAAGTACAAGCCTTCGATAGTATTGCAGAAAGAGGCACCGATAAGCCCGACTCCTGAAAGGCAGCCTCCTAAAATCATAATAGGTCGACTTCCATACTTATTGACCAGGATACTGCTGACAGGACCTAGGAATGACATGAAAAAAAAAAATCTTTCAGAATTTGCACAGAGCAGAGTAAAATTTATTTATTTCTGTAATCCGAAGCCATAAAAAGATTTCTGTTTTAAAAGCAATTTAAATGCTATTTCTGAAGTTACAATCTAATAATGAAATAATTGAACCATTTTATATATATATATATATATATATATAAAATATATAAAAAAGAAGCTATGTTTTTAAAATATAAATATTTTGTAATAACAATATACACTACTGGTCAGTAATTTTGGGTCAATATTTTTTTCTTTCTTTCTATTTTAAAAAAAAATAAAATCAATATTTTATTCAGCAAGGATGTGTTAAATTGAAAAAAAGTGATAGTAAAGAAAATATATTATTAAAATATATATTACTAGAAATTGTTTTTTATTTTGAATAAATACAGTTCTTTTTAACCTTTTCTTCATCAAATATATTAGACAGCAGAACTGTTTCCAACACTCATGATAAATCAGAATATTAGAATGATTTCTACATAATCGTGTGATAGACCGGATGTTACATGTGACACTGAAGGCTGGAGTTATGATGCTGAAAATTCATATATATATATATGTGTGTGTGTGTGTGTATGTGTGTGTGTGTATAAAACAGATATTTTGATATATTACTGTATTTTTGACCAAATCCAAATACTTAAAAATTTTTGTGGTATAATAATAAACCACTTCGATGTGAAAATGCTTTATCTCAAGTTAGTGTACTTGTTTACCAAGGAGGTAACAGTGTTGTTGAAAAGCATGCTTGAGATTAAATATAATTCCAAGTTATCAGGAAGTTTAACACGGGACTTGATTTTATCCATTGGGAATTGATGGGTTTGAAAACAACGAGGTTGAAAAAGATGGACTGGCCTATCACAGAAACACTGTTTCAGAGGTGGAGCATGTTATTATATTATGATAAAACATTATGAAGACAAACATCTATCTGAAATAACATAGACAAATTAACTGTTTACAAAAACACCAGGAATGTATAGGCTACTACAGTAAAACTATGAATGGTCAATTTAGATTGTTTTATGACGTAAGTTGATATTCTCTTTTCAGACCACTAGAGGGCATTGCAGCTCTGTGGGGAAGAACAATAGAATTTGACATTGCATATTATAAAAAACAAAAAACAAAAAAAGAAACATCTAACTGCAGATTTTGCTGCTTCCAATCATTATCCAGCCAACTGAGCATAAGATGTTACCTGTGAAATGCAGAGGCTGAAAGACCCATCTTAAAATGCTCAACTAAATCATATTCCAGTTATGTTTCACCCTATGGTAAACTTTAGCCATAACAAACCTGATACTCTCCTACAGTGGGAAACACAACGATCGGTTGTGTATTTCCAGTTACGTGCGTGTTTTTAAGTCTTTCCTGTACTGAGACCAAATCCTATCATAAATGTACGAAGGAAGCCTGCTAATCATGTGAAAACCGGGGAGTGATGGTGAGCGCCTGCACGTTTCTGTCTCCCAGCTACAATAGGCTGCCTTGTTTGCCTCTCTAATCCACCACGCAAGCACAGCGGGGGAACAGCTTACCAAAGAACATATTAAAACATTTATAAATGTGGAAATTCATTAGTGTCAAGTACAAATGTTAAAATCATCAAACTTTTATTTTGATGGAAAAATGCAGATAAATCAGTATAGGCCTAAGACAATTCGATTAAAGCCTCTAAAATTCGATAATCACATAAAAAGCCTCAGTTTTTCAGACTGTAATTTCAGACTGTAAATGTGGTATAAGAATAAAAAATAGACTAAGTCCTTGGGTGACATCAAAAAATGTATTCCTCCTGACGTATCAGATCAGTCCACATTCATGTAAATGTCCACATATCTGAACTTCTCTTGCTCCAGGCAAACCAACTCTGGGCTGCTTGGGTCAATGACAACAAGCTTAAATGCACTTGAGGTCTATGTAGGAAGACATCTTGACTTAGAATGCCAAAACAAGACATCCCTGGAAAAGAAACGAACACCTTCTTACAGTATTTAGCTTAGAGGGCATTCAGACTGTGGCTGTATTGAGTGAAATGAGAGCAAAAGGGGAACCATAACATGTCAGTCATGGCCAGCATCAAGGTAGATGCTAAAACAATGCCATTCTGATTTACTTGTGAGCAGGGGAATTCAAATGAATATGTAACATATTGCTACACAGATGTCTAATGTGCAAAAGTCAGCATAAAATATTCACACAATTATGTCTTGTCTGCAGATATGTGAGTACAAACCAGTAGCACTACATAATGCAATTCTGCATAGCATTGTCGTCAGAAAAAAAAAAATTACTGGATATCTTCCACGCGTGGTTGGTTCTGTGATCATCTGGGTCATATGCTATGTATTGCCCCCTGCATTGCAGAAGGGAATTAGTTCTGCTGGGCCAGAAGGATCAGTGTAGGAGTATGAGGTCAAATGTGTAGTCACAAGCCTCTCACAAGCCATGAGTACTCACGGCCATAATGTCAACCCCACCAGATTAGACTGAAAGGAACATCCTTATCGACTGGCTTACTGTTTTTCATGACAAATGTGAGGGCAAAAGCTCAAGCTTGACAGTAGTATGTGGGTCAATGAAACATACAGCATGAGTGTCCACAAAAAAAGGAAAAATCTATTAAAAGAAAGCAAAAAAAAATTACATTGTAACACCCTGGACTAACCAAAAGCGAAAAACGAGGATAAACAATGGATGAGTGAAGTGACATACAGCTAAGTATGGTGACCCATACTCAGAATACATGCTCTGCATTTAACCCATCCAAAGTGCACACACACACACACACACACACACACACTGTGAACACACACCCAGAGCAGTGGGCAGCCATTTATACTGCGGCACCCAGGGAGCATTTGGGAGTTCAGTGCCTTGTTCAAGGGTACCAAAGTCATGGTATTGCCAGCCCAAGACTCGAACCCACAACCCTAGGGATCAAACTCTCTAACCACCACGATTTCCCTAAACAACTAAGGGAACTAAGGGAATAGAGAAGGCATGTAAAGGAAAAATGCATTATACAGGAACTTAATAACAATTAGAACAAAACAAGTGAAAAATATATATAAGTTATATAAAAATAAATTAATCCGTATTATAAGATTTCGTAAAATGGACTATTATAATAAGTTACTAGACAAGCTTAAGAATAATATTCAAATAAAATGAAAAGTACTTAATAGTATAATTAAAAAGAATACTGGAAAAGTAGATTACCCAAATTATTTTGTAAATGATGATAAAATAAATAAAATGAATGACATTGTCAATGAATATTGGGTATAAGTTAGCAAAAGAGATTGTGGAGCAGAGAAATGGGCATAGGGTAGAGGAAGTTAATATTTCTAGTAATAATTGCTCAATGTTTATTAGGGCAGTTGATGAGAAGGAAATAAGTGACATTGTTAATAATTGTAATAATAAATATTTTACTGAATGGAAAATAGGAGCAGTTACTTTCTTCAATATATATATATATATTTTGTTTTCCACAAAGAGTCACACGTGTTTGGAATGACATGAGAATATGGAAAAAGAAAAAAACGAGTTTTATTTTTGTGTGAACTAAATCTTTAACTCAGATTGCAAGCTGGTTTATTTTTGCCTGTTTTAAATGTTATGTGTAAGTATACAAGCAAACCATACTGCCAGTATAGTACACTAATTAGGGTTTAAGCTGTAACCAAAAAGAAGCACCACACTGTCAAAATCAATGAAACCTATCCATAAAGGTTTATATTTTTTAACTCAAGTTTGATGTGCTCAGTAGCGTGAGAAGGCGAACGTGCAATTTAGTCTGTCTCTGTGAGTGTGCTGACATCATTCAGTGGTGCTCCACTTCCTGAGACAAGTTTGCTATTGACGCTAGTCATCACAAGTCTGTGCCACTCCTGAGTTAGCCGTCTCATCTCCTCATATCTCTCCAAGGAAAACATCTGACACTTGCAGAATAAAGAGCTGACTGAGAAGAAGGACTCCAGAGGGAGATAGAGTTACCCATTCAGAGCTCAATCTCTCAGCAAAGCAGCCGGTGGCTGATGTCTAAGCCTTGTTTAGCATGCCTCTCATTTCTTCCATTCGAATGAATAAGGGTCTTTCACTTGCACCAATCCATTGATAATCTGCGCTGGGATCTTCATTACCTGAACCATGATCTCACCACTGGCTTGAAAGCATGACTACACAGCTTTATTTAAAAGTTACTCAAGGACAGAATTATTCTAACTCTGGTTCTGAATCAATTCAAACATTTAGTATGAGATTAAACTATTACAAATTCGGAAATAACTTTTTATAATACATATAAAGAGCAGGAAGTCACTGCTTACCCCCTCCATACATGACAGCAAGCATGATGGAAGAGATCCAGGACACTTGACTGCTGGAGACGCCGAAGAACACTTCAATTTCCTTGAAGAACACAGTGATGGACTTTGGGAAGGCATAGGAGAAACCGATAGAAACGAAGGCACCAAACACTACGGCCCAACCCCAGCCACCTTCAGGAGGGGTGTATCCCACAGGACCTCCAACACAAGGTGCCATGGCTCCAGGTGATTACAAAGATCTCTCTGTAAAGGGAAAATGGAGAGAAAAAAAGAAAGAGGTCAAATGTTTGGACTTCAAGATCTCAACATCTCCAGGGCTCATTATAAAAGTATTATATGTAGTTGAATGATGTTACCCAATTTAAACTATAAAGAACGTGACACTAGAAAACATACAGGAAACATATATTTGCATTCAAAAGTTTAAGGTCGGAAATATTTTTTTCATGATTTTGAAAGAGGTCTCATGCTCATATGGTCGAGCTTGCTCATTCAGTGTTATTCTATAGGATTTTTCATCCATATATCCAGCAGATGAGAAATCTCCAAAGTCAGAAAACTTCCTCAACTGCATCATTTGAGGTATCATTCATGTCTGAAGCACAATTGGTGTGGGCACTGAAGTTTAAAACCCTGGGCCGGGGGTTTGTTCAAATCCATCTCACTAAATCTGAGCAATAGTAAAATTAATGCTAGCTTCTCTAATGCCTCAATTCATGGCCAGCAAATATAAGATTTTCTAGTCCTCTAAAGGTAAGCCTAAAACTTCAAAGCATCACATATTAATAAACATGAATCACACCCAACAGCTGCAAGAAATCATTGTGCATACATGTGGGAGAAAAGAGTTCAAAGGAAACATAGACAGTCCATAAAGAGTCATGGTGCCTTTACATATTAACGCCTCATAGCTGACCTGAGCACATCAAGCATTTGTAAAGCCACAGCAGGATGCTTTTAAAGTGAACATGCCCTCCAAAATGGAAATGTGAATGAAATTCTTTTAGGAGGATCAGAGATTTATGTCAGAGAGAAGCACCTTAATATCTGGTTATTTCCCCAACTGGCCTTTGAGCCTATTTACATGTGCTCTTGGATTTGGTTTGCCAGCCAAGATAGCATGATCTTAAGAAATCAGGCAACTTGCTATTAGCTGCTAGATGTTTTTTAAGAACAATTTTCTCATTAAAACAACAATGTGCAGTCATAATCACAAACCAAATTCAGATGAGGCGAAAAGGGCCCTGATGCAAAAAAAGGGTCTTGCATCACCCTGAGGAGGTTTATTTTTTGTGATAATGACTGGCTGCTTGTACGTTGTCCTCCATATTACACAGTAACAACCAACCAAATTAATAAACAGACATAAAATGTACTCTTATGTATGGCGTATAGCACTGGTTCCCAACCTTTTTCAACTCGTGGCCCACACAACCAAACACATATGTTTGCACGGCCCACTGCAAAAAATTAACTGACCCCGCTATTGTTGGGTTAATAACTTAGTACTCAGAAGCTAGATTGTTAACCGTCTTTATTGAATGAACTGGCAATGAACAGAAAATAACTCGGGATGGCATCACTCAGCAAAATGGGAAAACCAGATCCAGCCAGAGCTCAGCAGCGGGTAGACACTCAGCGGCGTGCCACAGGTTGAAAACCACTGGCGTATGGTATTTTTAAGGTATTGCCAAACAGTTTCAGATGCAGCAGAATTAACTGAATTCTTACAAGCTCTCTTAACATACTTTTTCAGTGATACAATTATGTATTTAATTGGTACGAGATATATTTAGGTTTAGTCGTTATTACATCACTGGGCTGATCACTTTGAATTTGCACCATCTGACAGTTTTATCATGTTGGCAGAGCATATTTGTTCCTTTCAAATGAAGTGCTCTATGGTTTAAAAGGAAGTGAGTATGAAATGAATCACTTTACAGGTAAAAACCGGTCCCTGACATGGCATCAGGCTAGACGTTTTAGTGCATTCAAGCTTAGAATCACACATTCCACACAGAAGCACTCCTACCTTTCTGGAACAGTCTATAAATTCTTTGCATAAAGTAGTCCAAAGTACTCTTCTATTCCATTGTGATGGCGAGCAGGATTTTAAGGGTCCAGTCTGGGTCAAGGCAAGTCTCAGGAGGTCGGCCTGTGAAAAAAATAAAATAAAGTAAAAAAAAAACTGTTGGAACTTCTTTAGTCCTGTGATATGGTCAGCTTCGTCAAACTGTGTTCAGCTGAGTTCAGGGCAGCTCTTATTGGCACCCAAAATTTACAAAAAAAAAATCAAGACAGGTTTCTATTGGCTCCTTGATGTTTTGATGTCACCATGCCCACTTGAGTCCCTGCTCTCCTCCTCCTTGTTTTTTTTGTCAAAGCCACCCATTCAGGACTGCTGAGGATACAGGTTTGAATGTGGAGTCTTTGAGATAGCATTAGCATTTCTTTTTGAATGTGTCAATGCATCCAATGTCAACAAACATCCATTATATTGTAACTGTAACTGTAAACAGGCGTTTATTTTATTACACTTCCTGCAGAGTCTCCTTGTTAATTTATAATTAGCTCTGATTCACATGACCTGTCTTTCAATCAGGTAAAGGAACAAAAAACAATGAACGTCAATAAGGATGAACATTTGCTATTGCGCATGAGATGTGACACACACACACGCACACACACAGTTTCCGAAGGGTCGAGCCTTTTCCTCTGAATGCAACACTTGTTTGCAATTGTTAATCTCTTTGAAATCTGTGAGAAAGACTGCACAAAATGTTCAGAACAAGAGCTTTTTCTTTTTTTGCCATGCGGTTCAAGGAACATAACTGCAGTAAAAAGGCTAATGTCAGAATTAGAAGCAATTTCTTTGACTTACAATACTATAAGCTATATTTTAGACACAACAAGCATCTGGATCAAATAAATGAGGAAGTATATATATTTACATGAAACATTAATCTGATACCCATTTTGTATATATTTATCTTAGTTGAATACAAATACATGTCGGTGTATCATCTATCTATCTATCTATCTATCTATCTATCTATCTATCTATCTATCTATCTATCTATCTATCTATCTATCTATCTATCTATCTATCTATCTTTTTAGCTATCTAATTTCAAATGAATTCTGTTCATTTCGGAAGGTTGCACAACCCTAAAAAAGTGTTTTCATGCACACCAATTCTGAATGAATCATCTCAGGTTTAAAGAGGCTTTATTGTCTTTATTCTACATGAGCAAGTCTGAGACTGAAGAACCAAGGTGACAATGTTTTAGGCCATATTTAAGCGAGAATAAACTGAACTGAAGTAATCGTTACACTCCATTCCTTTTTATGAAACTAGAAAATGTTCAGCTGCACGCACCTGCAGATTAGAACATTAAAACACGTTCTTCCCAATTCCCCTCTGTGACTTGCAAATGCCTAGTCACGCTTTCATTTCAAAGAGACCGTGTCCTGGACGTGACACCAAGCCCAAATATTTACTTTCTCCGATTTGCGTAGTAAAACTTTCACAGAACTGACATAAATAGATTTCTCCTTCATCCGAGGAAGCTTTGCACTCAGGCCAACCGCAGCAGGAGCAATTCAGGTCTTTTTTTTTTGTTGTGTGCAGCCCCACACCCAAAAAACACGAGATCTGATGACCATGGATTCACGGTGGAACGTGCACGTTGTTTGGAGAAAAACAGCTGTCACAATAAACACACCACAAAAGAGGCAGGAAAGAACAGATGGGGTAGTGCTCTCCCGTCGTGGTCTCTATTGTTCAACGGTCGCCGTGATTTTGCCAAGTTAGACACGTTCCTGGATAAACATCTTTTGATGATCCTGGATCAACATTATTGTCTAAAAATATAGACTTAAACCAATCCCTACCCTTAACCTATCCCTACCCATAATTTATTCCCCAAATCTGTGAGAAATGATAGCTGATTAACAAGGGTGTAGAAGAACCTAACCCTGATTGTAAGCCTGAAATAGAAACAGGCCTATTTCCTGAAAAGTGATATCTCAATTCTGATTGGTTGATTGGAACATTGTTCCAGAATCAACAAGGACGTTGATCCAGGAACATGTTGTACTTGGTGAAATAACGCTCACCATTGTTCAACACATCTAGGTTTAATGTGAAAGGAAGTGCTGCGTGACATTCCTAATGGCGTCATTTATGGGGTTTATAGGAAGGAAGAGGTTCAAAAGACTGCCAGTCTGATTGTCTCTTTCAATCTGTTTTCTACGTCACAGATTTCTGCTGCTGTGACCGTTAATATGACAATTCATAGCTAAAGGCTAAGATAAAATAGGAAAGACTTTGACCTTCACAGCTTCTAATTAGCTTTGGTGCGCACTGAGGTTAATTGTCATCACACTTGGGAAACACATTAGACTAAAATAGTGACAATTTAGCAAGCAGTAAGGATTTTATAGTACTCACCTGAATCAATACTGTTGCAAATGGCTCTGTATTCTGATACTTTTAGGTAATAGAAGTATATTTATATGTGTTGGACTATTCAATGACTGTGGACTGTTACTGCTCCCTTGATGAATTACGGAGTATGCTAGAATGTGCTGTAAAGTGCATCATAGGAATAATCAGTTGTTGAGTGGAGTGCACGAGAATTTCCCTCATTTCTAGTGGTGTTTAATTGTGTGTGTGCATCTATAAGTAAGTTTCTATGTTTATTGATCATATTTAACATGTTGTTTATGGGTTATCACCATAATTATATTTTGTTGAGTTATTTAACTAATATGGCCTATATGGCTGATCAACCAGCATATATACTACCGAATTGCACAATTATTATTGTTTATTCAGTTCCTTCTACTGTTTATATGAAGCGGAAGTATATTTGTCTTTATTAAGTGTATTTAAACAGTATTTATATGATTTGAGGAAATTGTTGAATACGCTACAGAAATGCGTAGTCATGCCGTTATGCACAAGCTATTCTGTGTGATGTCATACGGCCGCAGGTTCGATTCTCAGTCTGACCAAAGTTGAATAACTTATATGTAAGGTATTGTAAGTGAAGAATATTACTTCTTGATATGTTCTAATGTCTTTCTAACTATTCATAGTGTTAACTTTGCTATTGTTTGTTGAATTGTTATGCAATGGTGAATTGCTATGCTAGAGGGAAGTTGTGGCCTAGTGGCAAGAAAGTTTGACTTCTAACCCTAAGGTTGTGGGTTCAAGTCTCGGGCCGACAATATCATGTGCTATTAGCCAATGTCATTATGGCTATTAGTATTAAACCTTGAACATGTGTTACTCCATGCCAATTTAAGGTCTGAGAAACATATCTGGTGCATGCTTATATTTTGGATTTTCTTTTAAAGTAGTAACTGGCAAATGTTTTTTGTTTTAGTGAAGTGCTTGACTGACATATGAGAAGACGGCCCTTCTGTGTTGTCTTGGATGCATCAGGACAGATTATCGTTAACACTAGAAATGCAATGTGAGAGCATTGCTTTCAGATTGTTTCTTAATGTGGCTTAACTGATTTTATTTTTTATTTAAAGAAGTAGAATAATAAGGTGAAAACTTGTTCAGTCGAATGGAACTATTTGAAAGGAAGGCTGCAATAATTTACTTTAGTTCGTAAATCATCAAGTCTTGGTCTGAGCTGTAAAGTCTGAATGGGCGGCTGACCTTGAAAGCAATGGAGAGAACTGACAGGAGGGAACACAGTTAACAAGGACTGGCCATTTATCAAACAGCTAATTTGGATCCTTTTATCCACTGGAGGTCAATTCTGGCCACATGGACATAGATCACAACGGTTCAGAACATATGCCACATGCCTAATGTCTGTCTGCTCAAGTCACCATCAAGCCCAGGTTGTATTTACACAGAATAAGAAATAAAGTGAAAGAAATGAGCCACATATAACACTGAAGCATGCACATGAATGTTTGATTGCAGAGCCAAGATTGCTTATTGTACAACTAAATGTAATGCATTGGGATAATTGCCCATTCATCTGCAAACAGATTACATGCTTACATTCTGAAGCAGTCTGTATATTCATACATGATTTACATTTGCAATAATTAAACATCAATGAGCTGGGGAAATATATATTACATTAGCAGATTCTGATGTATGATGATGCCTTTTTTTTTGGATGGGTTTAAGAGTTTAGATGATTTAGATCACACTGTATTATTTGGAGTGGGGCAGTTACATTTCAGAAGATATGACTGCCCATTAATGTATTTTTGCAATACTCTTAAAGTGCACCAATGCTCTGGACCTGCTGGCCTGTCCTGCTTCACTCTAGCAGGGAGTAATGTCACCGTTAGTGGCTCTCACAGTGGAGATGTGGCATTACCTCTATTTACACTTCAACTTTAATGCCTTAGAAAGTGCTCTTGTGCTTTCACAGAAATGTCCAATATGGTTATATCATGTAAAACCTTGGCTTAACCATAAAAAATATTATTTTTCAGAGTTTTTTTATATAGCTGAAGAAAAGAGTTAATGGTGTTTTCAGCTATGTTTCCTTAAAAATTTTCCTTAAGGGATTAGTTCAACCAAAAATTAAAATCTGAACAGATTTGGAGAGATTTTGCATTACCTCACTTGCTCACCAATGGATCATCTGCAGTCCATGGATGCCTTCAGAATGATCCACTCAACTCTAGCTCATTCATGAAATGTAACTATTTAGGGGAAGTCGTGGCCTAGAGAGTATGAGTCCTAACCCTAAGGTTGTGGGTTCGAGTCTCGGACTGGCAATACCATGGCTTAGGTGCCCTTGAGCAAGGCACCGAACCCCCATCTGCTCCCCGGGTCCTGCAGCATAAATGGCTCCCCACGGCTCCGGGTGTGTGTTCACAGTGTGTGTGTGTCTGTTCACTGCTGTGTGTGTGCACTTTGGATGGGTTAAATGCAGAGCACGAATTCTGAGTATGGGTCACCATACTTGGCTGAATGTCACTTCACTTTCATTAACATCTGGTAAAGCAAAAAGCTGCATATCTGTATAAAACAAATCCATCAAGATGTTTTTAACTTCAAACCATTGCTTCTGGCTAAATATCTACACAAAATGAAGCTTTGCATGATCCATCAGTGCATAAAAAAAATAAATAAAAAAAATACAAATGTATATATATATATATATATATATATATATATATATATATATATATATATATATATATATATATATATATATATATATATATATATATATATATATATATATATATATATATATATATATATATATATATATATATATATATATATATATATATAAAATAAATAAAAATAAAATCACTTCTAACTTAAATTTACAACATACAGTCTCTGGCAGCTGCATCATCCGATGTTAAATATACTTTAACACACAAGGGGTCCATGGCCCCTTGAACAGACACAAAATTGATGTTCCTAAACTTCCATATAGTGCCCTCATTGTGTCAACACAGCAGCGAGTGCATTCCCCTGCGTTATGCTGGATGAGGCCTGTCTCTGTGTAGATCTAAAACCTGCACTCAGCAGATAGACTGAACAATTCCAGGATCCATTTAACTCCCCATATGGATTTAAGCTGCAGCGCTCTAGTGAGTTTTTTTTTCTTTTGTGCTAATGTGTAACCTCTGCAATATCTGTGGCTAGGTATGATTTGTATTTCTGTCCTTGTTGTAAAGACAAGCCAGATGGCCAGCCTGCTGAGTGGGTACAAACAGCGAGACAAGTGATGCGTCACCACCGTCAGGCCTCTGGTGGTTGTGGTGTGGACGAACTTTGAATTTTTATAATCCAGCTTTGTCAGTATACTTTTCTGATATAGATCTAAAAGAGAGATTTTTCTCAGCTGTTCTTGCTTTAATATTCCTTGCTTCTTGTTAGTATTATTGTGCTGTATATGCAATCATATACAAAATTATTCATATGAACTACCATTCAAAAGTGCGAGGCTGGTTGGATTTTGTGTGTTTGAAAGAACGCTCACCAGTTATGTCCACTAAGGCTGCATGAAAAAAATAGAAAATTAAATAAAATCAGTAATATTGTGAAATATTATTACAATTTTGCATAACTGGTTTCTTTTTGGGAATATTTAAATACAGTTTTTATTTATTTGATTTTTCAGTAGCTAATAATCCAGTCTTCATTGTCACATGATCCTTAAGAAATAATCCTAATATGCTCATTTCTAATCATTATCAGTTCTAAAACCTGTTTTTGTTTTTTTAAAGATTTTGTGGAACAATGGTATATATATATATATATATATATATATATATATATATATATATATATATATATATATACATACATACATACATACATATATATATATATATATATATATATATATATATATATATATATATATATATATATATATATATATATATATATATATATATATATATATATATATATATATATATATATATACATTTTTTTTTCATTAATTGACATATATTAACATTCTTTGATGAACACAGTTTGAAAGAGCAGAATTTATTTACTTCTGTAGTATTACTAATGACTTTACTGTAAATTCTGATCAGTTTAATGCAACCTTCTTGAATAAAAGTATTACATAATATTTACTAGTCCATCATTTCCATCTGAAGTTGTTTTGACATGCATATTGTTCCAGCACCAACAACACATGTTGATCAAGGAAAATAATGTACCTGGGATCACTGCAGTGTCACATTACTTGTTAATTATCCTACACTACTTGAATGACATTATAGCTCCATCTGGTGGAAATGCTGCCTCCATTTGAATTTATAAGGTTAATTGCAGATATTGTGGCATTAAATTTTGCATGGGTAAGCACTGGTCACATTTTCTTCAGAAAATGCAAAAATATAGTGAAAAGATGTTGCTGTTGAGGAAAGAAGCTATTCGGGCTGCATCTGCCCCCTAACATCTTCCTAACCTCGAGTTTCCCCGGCATCTGCGACATACTTATTCATGTATTCAGGCATTCTAATATACCCCTGCCTTGGCATGGCAATTACCAGTCCATCTTTTCCACCCGCTCTCCACTGCCAGCCTCAAATCGTGCCTCTGTTCAGGGATAAGTATTCACCCCAGGGTCAGAGCATTCAAAAATACTTCAGTGAACTCATTTAACCACTGTACTGCTCCTCTCTTTAGAGACCAATCCTGCACCATGGGACAAAAAACCCTGACTAATTCCTAAATATTAGAAATGTGCAATTCCTGAATGAATTTATGCATGACTGGCATTTCAGTTTAAGCCAAGGTCTACATGATCAGGGTTAAATAGGGTGACACAGAGTTTTTATATGATTCTGTGTTCCTGTGACCCAAGGCAAGCATAAAGTGAGAAATCTATTATGCAATATTCAGCAACGTATTGACATTAATCACAAGGACATAGCATTTGCAACACTCTCTCATTAGGCAATGTCTCTCTGTAAAAAATTAGGTGTTCATAGAACCACACACACACGCGCGCACACACACACTGATAGAACTGGGGTGAGAATGTTAATAGAGAAACCTTTTGGTAAGGCAGTACTGTATAAAAAAGTTTCTACAGCAACATGTCCCTTACGAGACTGCCCTGGCATTTGAGTCATGTGTGACTTTTAAGGTGTGCAAATGTTCTGTGGGTTTAGGAGAAAAAAAGATGGATGCATCTGTGGATTTTTAAGTATGACACAAGAGCAGGATTTTGCAGGTACTCAAATCAAAAGCCTCCCATATGATCACTGATTGATTGCCATGTCTGTCTCAAGGGTCCCTGCTGGAGCTTTTAACATCAGGAGTCTCATTTCTGTTCATCTGAATCCCAAAAAGGCAGATCTTTTGTTGTTGCTGCTGACATTTTTTCAGATTGTGGAAAAAAAAAGTTCCCTAATACATTCCCCTTCTCTATAGGGAAACCATATCTTCTTGTTTTGAAGTCCCCCCATTTGTAATGTAATAATTCATGCATCAGAGGGTTAAATTAACGGAAGCCATTTATTTTGATCTGATACATGTGACTGCTAAAGAGGCAACTGTTATATGATTTGCTTTACAGCAAAATACCTTAAATCACATTCTACACACATTAACTCAGAATATGTGTATCTGAGGCTCACGTGCCTCATATTTTGTATTCCTTCTATTTTCCGCATGGTGAGGCCTGGGAAATTGACTCAGCGATGTTTCTATGCAAAGTGGGTTTACTTTTACATTAACATAAATAGGAATGTCTTGGGTCATCAATGCGGGACGCAGGTGTAGCCTCAATGTTAACATTGAAACGATTGTCAACCCTCAGCAAAGACACAGAAGGACCTCTGATGCAAATGAACGGCACGTTGCCATTCGCCCTGCTGTTTGCGTCCATCTTTCACACACATGCAAACACACTGTGTGATATGCCATGACGTTGATGCTAATATGAGCTTATTGTGCAGTAGTCAGCCTGCATTTGCTGAGTATGTGATGAATCTGGTGTCAGAACTGCTGGGAACCACTGTCAAAACATGTAACGTGACCCTGAGACAGTAACTCATACAAAACTGATCACGGAAGCAATAGTTTCCACTAAAATATAGCAGTTAATAAAGTAACAGTTACCTGGAAATAGATGATATGATAAGTGATTCTTTTACACTAGTCTCAACTGTTTGATTACTAACGTTCTTCAAAATATCTTCTTTTGTGCTCAAAGGAAAAAGAGCTTCACAACTTGAGGGCGAGTAAATAGATAAAATGTTTATTTTTGGGTCAACTAAAACTGAAAAGATAAGAAAATTATATATATTTATAAATATATATATATATAAAAAAAACGATTTAAATCTTTATTTAATGCCCAAGCATTTATTTAGCAATTATCCTTACTAACGGTAGTGGTATCAAATCTAGTAACTAGTTTAGTAACTATGGTTATCACGGAAACCTTTGTAAAATATAGGCCACATGCGAATAAATGCAACTCATTTGCATAATTTAATAATTAATTAATGATTAATCCATCAAAGGGTTAAATTAATCATATCTATCCATTTAGACGTGATACACACTTTAAAACCTCTATATACTGTCTCATATATTTATGATCAACATAAAACATTTAAGGGCAGATATTTAGCATTTGCTTATTTCAAAACCACAGATGATTTATTTGAGTCTGGTTTCTTATGACAGTATATGCCATATAATAAATCATAAGTCTAGATATTATTTTAACAGATAATGCCTAAAGATATATTTTTTTTTCTTAAGACTCCCAATCTCCACTATTCCCACTTTAGCGGTGTCTCTTTTCACCTTTTCATAAAAGAATAAAGCAGTTCACCCTGGGGACTATAAGGGCTACACTCGCAACCTAACAAAATTAAGAGTGCAGAGCAATAATCATTTGCATTTCCAACATCTGCTTTCTTGACGAAGTCCAATAATTTGTTCTTTTGCTGCCTGGAGGCATGTCTTCATATTCACATCCCCTACTGAGGTGTTTTGTCACAAGAGTGTATCTTTATAACACCGGAAAAACTCCTGTTGGGTGATTTATTTAATCTACTCCCTTTTTTTTGTACATTTATTTATTCAGTTAGTGATTAGGGGCAGGCTGGATAATTTACCCCATACATTTCAGATTACATTAGACATTGCTCTAGCTGGCCAGTCAAACTGTAAAATTCCATGTGCATGATACATGGGCGATTTCTTAGCCTCCGGATTTGTAAGGTACAGAAAAAAAAAAAAAAAAAAAAAAAGCTTGCGCTGCAGCAACAGTAACAACAGATCCTTCCTAGTTGTAAAGAGCCATCAGGACTAAGTCCCTGGGGCAGATTTGTGACAGGGTTTTTTCCCTAGAAGGTCAAATTCCCCGAGAGCTCTAATAGTAATGCCACTTTGAGCGGGGTCACAGGGGCAGAAGCCTACTGAAGACTGGTGGAGGGGAAGAGTGAGCAAGTTTTCACTTTCATGCTCCTTCACTTCATTTTCCATTTTACTAATGCTCCCATATATCTCCCTGTAGGGAAGGAGGTGGTTCAAAGCCCTGGGAAGTAAGCAATGATCTAATATACGGTGCCATTTTTAAGAAAAAGGGATGTTATGTTAGAGGAACCGAGTGAAAAATGGGTCTAACACTCTAGAGTGTTAGGGTGAAAAACGGCTCAACTTACAAATAAAATTAAGTATAATAAATATAATTAGAAAGAATAAGCAAAATAAAGAGGTGAATTAAGATTTTAGGGGTTTTTTTTAGGTGCAAATTTAGTGTAATAAAGTAAATTAAACATAATTAAATCTGCATGAACTATTGAAATAAAATCATGATATGGCTTTGTGTGGCTGTCAAATCACAAACTGTATAGGTATAATTATTATACTTGATTTATATCAAAAAAATATTTTTCCTATTTGTACATTAAACAGTTTTGGTTCTATATTGGGTTGCCACTTGATGTCCAATGT
The DNA here is from genome assembly GCF_003368295.1 of Carassius auratus. Taxonomy (NCBI): domain Eukaryota; kingdom Metazoa; phylum Chordata; class Actinopteri; order Cypriniformes; family Cyprinidae; genus Carassius; species Carassius auratus. The sequence goes on from NC_039273.1 coordinate 4,699,435, forward strand.
CAAATCTGAATCCTGAAGCAAAACCACCATCACACAAATGTCATAGGTGCACTATACCGCCCAAATCTCATAACACCTTTTCTGTTGAATTGTACATTGCAACTGAATTCCAGATCTTCTCTTCTACTATTCTTCCAGGACTGAATGACCAGTCACCTCAAAATACAGACACATGGTATTGTGCATGACAGAATGGAAAATGATAGAGGTCTGCGGCATTCATGTCCTAGAGTCTCTGCTTTGATTATTTGTTGACTTGGCCTGCATCAGGTATAAAGAGACAGGTGTTGAATGGTAAACAGGGGCTTTACTTACACCAGGGCATGTTGATTCTGAAGCTCTGGGGGTGAACAGCCTGATCTATGATCAAGATTTTGATGTATCAACAACAGAACAACTGTTCTTTTTCCTCAGTGTCATCTGCACTGCAAACAAACCATATTTTTCTAATGAACATTTTGCCTTGTCTTCGAGTAGAAATAACTAAATATCCTGAAAACATCTAAATGCGCATTAAAAAGGCAAAACTGCATTAATACAAAATATATCCAAATCTGTCATTGTTAATATCATTTACTCACCCTCATATTGTTCTAAAGAGAAAATGACTTTCTTTCCTCTGCAAGCCACAAAAGATGATGTTAGACAAGATGTTGATGCTGTCCAGCTCCAAAAAAAAAAAAAAAAAACGCACGAACAATGACATTTGGCATTATCAATGTCAAATTTGGCATGACTTGTCTTAATGCACCATATTTAAATAAAAAGGCTATTCTAAATACAATTTTTAAGCATTTTCTGTAAAGCTGCTTTGAAACTTTGTTTTGTGAAAAGCAGTATACAAATAACTTTGAATTAAACTGAACTGAATGTAAATGAGTCAGACTTGCAGCAGGGAAGATTTACTTTGAATAATAACTTCAGTTCTTTTCATGATACAATGTTATTGTATGTCTTCAGAAGACCTGGAATATAACACACAATGACTCCAAACGGGCTGTCAAACCCCAAAATAGACAAAGACACAGTGAAAGTAGTTAATTAGTTCTTTCTTTGTGTGTTGCTTTTTTACCATTTTTGGTGCCACTGTCTTGTTCCATTCATAGATTGTTTCTCTTGTTGTGAGCATGATCCTCATTACCGTTCCTCATTAAGTTTCTAACAGCTGTACTTTTTTTTGTTTTACAGGGTGAGGTTGATATAGCAAAACTCTCCTAATTTAAATTGATACAAATAATGTAAATTAGAATCATTTGCCATTCTTCCTCAGTGCCAATGCAATGTGCTCAATATACATTTTACAAATTGTTTAGTTAGCAAAGCATATAAGTATTTGGCAGTACCAGTAACAGCTGATATGACAGTGTTATCAGTTTGAAACTGGCTGAGGTGCCCTGAGCCAAAAGGGAGCTTTACCTGACATGATTTCTGCTTCTGTTCAACACATCTGCCACAGCAACATATGCTTTCATAACAGGGCTTTACAATTAAAAAGACAGCCTGCAATGATGGAAAGCCTACAACGAATGCATTCAGAGGGCTGGGAAAGAAAGCTTCTATGGTGCAAATTGCAACATGCAAATTGCAGGGTATCTTTGATGGTGGCTACTTGCTCAGGAAGAGAGAGAGATTAGTCTTTTATGTGAAGCCACCTTTACTCATTCTGCTTTAAAAGCTATTCCATGTTATCAGATTTTGGCCATCAGTGTAAGGTACGACATTTCTCCCAGATTACAGCATCTTTTATTTAAATGTCAGGGTCCTCTGAGGCTCTCCATTGGAGTAGGGCTTAGCACAGATGTTCAGAGCTGTTCTGAGGTCAGTACAGGTTGTGCTGGGAGACAAGGGACTGAGACTCAATCTGTACCTGAAGCTAGAAAGGTCACAGGGGAAACTCATTCAAAAAGCACATTCTTTAATATACCCACAGAAAGGTTAAACAAGCTTAACAAAAAATACTGTGCAGGTACAAGGTACTTTGATTTAAACCCAAAGTCCATTCATTGACTGTCTGATATATATATAGCAAAAAATAAAAAATAAAATGCTATGAAGTAATAAGTCTAGATTGACAAAATAATAACAAATCAGCATATTAGTATAATTTTCTGAAGGATAATGTGACATTGAAGATGGAAATGCTGAAAAATTCAGATTTTTTTGGAATTAGAAATTCGTACACACAATTTAGTGACACACAATTTTTTCTGCATGTCATAATTCACAATATTAGCTTTTCAGTATGTCTACTATTGGTCATATACAGTAAATAACACAGTAAAATAAATATTATAAAATTTTTACCAAACACACACACATTTTAATATATATATATATATATATATATATATATATATATATATACACACACACACACACACACACACACACACTTGATTTTGCTTACATTTAACATTACATTGAGAAACTTTTCTTAAAAGAGTAGCTGTGCAAAGTCCTCTGAAAATAAAATTGAAAATGAATTTTACTTATAAGAGACAGTTATAAGTAAACAAGATATCTGCAAAACTATTACTTCTGTTGCAAAACTGCCTGCTTCTTAAAGTCACTTTATTTAAAGGTGTCGCCTGTCAATTACGTTAGTTACCCTTTGTTACTGCCTTTACTGATGCAGAAACAACATGACAATGGTTTCGTGGACAAATATGGAATTAGCTTCACGACAAACTTAAACTAAAAAGAGTTGCCGATCTCGCTTGTGTTTTATCTCTAGACCAGCGTGAGGACGCGTCTGATCTATAGTCTGATCACGGTTTTGCATTGACTTTGTAATCTACTCGTGCAAATCGTTGAACTCTCGTTAAATCCATGATTTATCTTTCCGTCTGATTGATGGCCGTCAGCGGTTGGGTAGAAGACAACAAATCCCATCATGGCAGGATCTTACAACCTGTACCTTTAAATGAAACTGCACTGATGACCATCTTGCCCCAATTCAAGCACTTCCTATAGTAAGATTCATCGAGTAATGATACACACTCCGCATTTGATTCATCCACTGAGAACACTGATTTACTCCACAGAATTAACAATAAGCCACAGGACACCTGAGTCACTATGGTTATCACCATCATTGCTGTAATTCCTTCCTGTGATTTAAGCGTAACTCAAGTAAAGGTGGAATAAAGGCTTGCTCTTGCCTTTGGCAGAAGGGTGTCCAGAAACTTTGTCACATTAATTGATGGCTTCATTAGATCGCAATCAGAGCACTTCAGTTTGCCCCCAGGGCCTGGCTAGCCCATTCCTATGCATTTGAGAATAAAGCTGGAAAAATAGGGTTTTACTGCAGTGGATATTACACCTGTCACACCAGGAGAACCGAAAGCCTCTTTCCGCTAGGAGCATAATGTAGATAAAGTAGAAGCAAGGTCGAGTTACATGGAAATTGTAGCACGGTAGCATTGCAGCAAAAAAAAAAAAATTAAACGACAAAGAAGTTAAGTCAGATATGGATTTTTTTAGACAGCAGGAGACTCTGTTCTCCATAGTTTTTTGGGGAGGGATAAATTATACCTTTCAGATATGGAGGCCAAATTGCTTTGTGACCGCAAAGCCTGCATAATTTTTTCTGGTCATATTACTCTATGAAAAAAAAAAAAAAAAGGAATTTGGTATGGGATCATCTGCACAATTTTCCAGACTAGGTTAAAATTTTTGGGGGGACTCAAGAACTAAAGACAATAAAGTGGTGGAATTATTAAGTCAGTTGTAGGCAAAAATCTGGGAGAGAGCTATGGCAAGTTTACACTGGACGATTTTACCCCGATTTTTCACTCGACGCCAGGTTTGGCAAAATTGCAGACAAATTTAAGTGAGTGTCAGTCACGCAGTGTGAATTATTAAAGACATCATCCAAGGGAATCACGGACACCCACAAAATATTTGGCCCGCTAAATATCTGGAGCTGTCAGCGATTCACAATGTGAAATGATTTATGACTGAAAACAAAATCGGCAATGCCCTACAGCCAATGAGAGACCAAGATACAGGGCAGAGGGAAGGTCGGGGGAGGAGTTCTAGACCATAATATCAGTATTTTAATCGATATATGAACATGAAAACGTCTGCTTGACAAACCACAACAACAGCATAACACCCCTGTTCCCTGCATCACCATTCTGCATAATCGGTTTTTCTTTTTCTCCTTGTAGCTGGAAATCAGCTCACAGACAATTTGCGGGGTATATATATATATATATATATATATATATATATATATATATACACACATATATAGTGAGTAAGGAAAGTATTCAGACCCCTTTAAATTTTTCACTCATTTTAGTTCATTTTTTTTCCCGCAATGTACACAGCACCCCATATTGACAGAAAAACACAATTGTTGACATTTTTGCACCTTTATTAAAAAAGAAAAACTTAAATATCACATGGTCCTAAGTATTAAGACCCTTTGCTCAGAATTTAGTAGAAGCACCCTTTTGATTGAATACAGCCATGAGTCTTTTTAGGAAAGATGCAACAAGTTTTTCACACCTGGATTTGAGGATCCTCTGCCATTCCTCCTTGCAGTTCCTCTCCAGTTCTGTCAGGTTGGATGGTAAACGTTGGTGGACAGCCATTTTCAGGTCTCTCCAGAGATGCTCAATTGGGTTTAAGTCAGGGCTCTGGCTGGGCCATTCAAGAACGGTAATGGAGTTGTGAAGCCACTCCTTCATTATTTTAGCTGCGTGCTTAAGGTAATTGTCTTGTTGGAAGGTGAACCTTCGGACCAGTCTGAGGTCCTGAGGACTCCGGAGAAGGTTTTCGTCCAGGATATCTCTGTACTTGGCCACATTAATCTTTTCCTCGATTGCAAGCAGACGTCCTGTCCCTGCAGCTGAATAACACCCCAAAGCATGATCCTGCCACCACCATGCTTCACTGTTGGGACTGTATCGGACAGGTGATGAGCAGTGCCTGATTTTCTCCACACATACTGCTTAGAATTAAGGCCAAAAAAATCTATCTTGGTCTCATCAGACCAGAGTCCTTCAGGTGTTTTTTTTAGCAAACTCCATGCGTGTAGTGATGGTTGACTTTCTACAACTTTCTCCCACCTGCTGACTGCATCTCGGGAGCTTAGCCACAGTGCTCTTTGGGTTCTTCATTACCTCTCTCACCAATGCTCTTCTCCCCTGATAGCTCAGTTTGGCCGGACGGCCAGCTCTAGGAAGAGTTCTGGCCGTCCCAGATGTCTTTCATTTAAGGATTGTGGAGGCCATTGTGCTCTTAGAAACCTTAAGTGCAGCAGAATTTTTTTTTTAACTTTGTCCAGATATGTGCCTTGTCACAATTCTGTCTCTGAGCTCTTCAGGCTGTTCATTTGACCTCATGACTCTCACTTGCTCTGACATGCACTGTGAGCTAAGGTCTTATATAGACAGGTGTGTGGCTTTCCTAATAAAGTCCAATCAGTTTAATCAAACACAGCTGGACTCAAATGGAGGTGTAGAACCAGCTCAAGGATGATCAGAAGAAATGGACAGCACCTGAGTTAAATATATGAGTGTCACAGCAAAGGGTATGAATACTTAGGACCATGTGATATTTCAGTTTTTTTTTTTTTTTTATAAATATGCAAAAATGTCAACAATTCTGTGTTTTTCTGTCAATATGCGGTGCTGTGTGTAAATTAATGCCAAAAAACAACAACAAATTATTCATCTAATATAAGAGAGCCGAAAGACCTTCAATGAAAACAACTGATCGCCTCAACGCTGTGCTACAATTACATCTGTACATAAATGTACATTATCTACAATTATGTAATCTGTTCCATTATTAAGGTGCAGATAAAGTGAAGCATTAATTTTTATATATTTTTTTATTATTTTTAACTTGATGGTTATGATGCGTGTCTATGTAGGAATTCCTGGTCAACAGCAAATGTCAAAACATTAGTGCTCCATATGAGATGCTGGTGTGGCCAACAACCAATCACAGTTCGTTTTATTCATCATCAAGTTTCGAGGCATGAAAATAATGCCACAATAACAGACCAGTGTGTAAAACTATCGGATGTATTTGAAAGATTCTATGCCACAAATTTGAAATATTTAGCATGCTTTTAAAAATCTAGCGTTTAGTTGATCATGGTAAGTGTTCAGCATCACAGTTGTGAACATAACGGCTTTCTTCTTTCGTGAAAGCGTTTGGCGCCACAGTATCTTTGCTTCCAGGTGGAACGTTAAAGAACGCGACACACACGTCTGGTGGAAATCCTGTAGAATTCAACCATTCCTATAATGACTTCGACATTCCTGAAGTGTTTCCAGCAGCTGATTGCAGTCATGTTGACATTATGAATCAGCTGAGTGAATGATTCATTGACACACTCATAAAGACAGTCCTTTGTCTGCATCTATTGGTGATAGGTGCATCTTCAGAAACACCATTTATGGACCAAACAATATAAAGGATTATATTTATGCAAGGATACACCTTTTTTATTGTGATAAATAACATGTATGTAGCCTATTTGCATAAACGGTATGTTAAAACAGTATAAACTATGTAACCTTGTATTAAAATATAATATTATAACAACATTGCAGTAATATTCTTTTCTTTCTCAGTAATTAATCAAATTATATGATTTCTGTTAATTTAATTTAACATAGGCAGGAGACATGAACTATTTCTGTCTGATGACTCAAGAAAGAAAAGTAGCATTGGATTGGTAGTTTTATAGGAATATGAAATACTATTTGACAGATAGTAAAGAAGTCAGTTATTCTTTCTCCAGTGTCCACGAACACCAGAGAAATATTTAATCCTTTGCAATCTTTGACAGCAATGCCTCTAAATGCATCTTAGAAGTCAAGGATTTTTAGTTTGATCCTTGTCGCTGAGATCTGTGACAGATCTTCAATCCTCAGGTTGAGAGGTCAGTAACTCCTGCATGCCTTGTTCCTTTTTTGTTAATGACAACCTTGGTGCTTCTCTAAGCATCTGCACAGAACTGTGGGTAAACACAGCTGCTGAGTGTGTGGTTGCTAATCTGCAGATGTGATTTGCTACGGGGAATAATTTTGGGTTGTTCATTACTTTGCTGAGGCTTTAAAAAGAAAAGGAAGAACTCAAGCTGAGATGATCGCATGGGAAGCCAGGGAGAGGACAACAACAGATGGATTATACATTGTGATTGTAATAGAAATAGCCGAGTGTTTCTGCATATGAGATAGAAAGGTTGAATTGGTTGTTTGGGAGAGTTTTACCTTCTCTCTAAATCCATTTTAAAAACTTCACAGAATATTAACAGTCTTTTCCAAAGTTATTATTTGACTTCTGTGCAAAAGCTGTGTGCTTTGGTTTAACAATACACACACACACATACACAAAAACCTAGATACAAAGGGAAAGAAAAGGATGGAGGAGGGGTTTAAGATTTCTGCAAGCAAAAAGGGATTAAGGCTGATTTGATGCCAAACAGTTCTTGGCAGATGGGGCCTGGTGCTTTTAGGATGCCAAAAAGAGTCAATAAGTCATCAGTGCATTCAATCCTGGAGATAATACATTTAGGAGAGGGGATTAACAGACACAATAAAAACAGGCCTTTTCATCCTCTTTGCACGATGAGGACATATTCAAGGAGATATTTGCTCCTCTTCACTCTGACGCAGTTTCCTACTGTCTTTCAGTGCAATTTGACTGTTCCAGCTCCAGTCGCTTTACACTGCATAGGTTCCAGTCATACAGTGTGCCAAGAGCAAATGAGCAATAGACTGAGAAGCATACTGGAGACCAGAGGTGTGCATAATGTCGAGAGGTGCAAAGCCTCATTTAAAATTGCCTCCATTCAAGTCTTTGACAGTCATAGTGAATGTGAAAGCTTCCCTTGAGTGTTTTAGCATCTGTAAGCAGTGACATTGCATTTTATTTGTCACAATCCAATGTTACAGTCCTGTTTCAAAAGAATTCTGCAAAGCCATTTATCAGTATACCTCTGTTATCATGTGATTGGTTCAGAAACATGTTCGTTTATCATATTTCCTATCTGTTTTAAGTTTAAAGTTTTTTTTTTTTACAGAAATGTTAGATTTTAAAGTATATTAAAATAGAAAATGGTTATTGTAAATTTTAATAACATTTCACAATGTTACTGTTTTTCTTTCTTTTTTTTTATTCTGGATTTTCGATTGTTTTCCATTATCTTTATTTTTCTAATTTTCGGTTGAAATGTGATCTGCAGATGTTTTCCACAATAGATCTTCAGAATATACAGGAAGGATCAGTATGTGTCAGTGATGTTCTCTCCATGCACATCAAACCTGCCTACAATTATTACAGGTCTAAATGGTACGTGAAATTGCCTCTACCTTCTCTTTTACTAATGACTAGGATGTTAGAGCTCAAACCTAAAAGCCATGTGAGGGTTAGGCGATCTACATCTCTAAAGGGCAATTTGTCTGAGTAATTGCTCTAGCAAAAATCTATCACTGTCACACTCCCTTGGCAAATAAACACTTGGGGAAAAAATTAGAAAGAGAGGAAAGTGGGTGACGAAGCAGAGATGGGACTGAAAAAGAAATTAACTTTAAGTGCACAGTTACAGCTACAGTGGTCAAAAGAGTTTATAGAGCAGTAGGGGAAATTAATTGTCATAACTTTTTAAGACGTACGGCTTTGGCATGCAGCACATGCAGATTTGGCAGGCATTGGTTTAGCAATTATACTGATCTTTAAATGGCATTAGCAGCTCATAGCCCGCACTCATATAATGTTTGACAGTATGAATGAGGTCCTATTTTACATATTGAATAATATTTTCTTGCTTTGAGTTTGGATGTAAATTGGATGTTAATGTAATATGCAGTGTGTCTAATAATCCAATGAGCATGTGTTCATAGCACTGAATCTAACAAGCCCTGCATGTCTGAAAAAAAGAAAGACAGAAAAAATGCGAAAAAAAGAAAAAGACAGAATAAAAAAAATACGTATAGTGTGTGTGTGTGTATATATATATAAAACACATCAAGGTAAGTTTTAAATAAAAAATATTTGTAAAAAAGGTGGTACTCTATAACAGTAATAAGAATTTAATGACAGTCACAACTGAAAGAATATGGAGCTATTAGTCAATAAAAAGTAAAATATCCAGATGTATTACATTTAATGTCCTTAATATCCAAGGGAAATGTACTAAATCATCTTGAAAATAGAGTCAAAATGCAAATAATCTTTAATGGCCATAAAATGAGCCTCATTTTCTTAAAGCACAATATATTTATATACTTTACATTTTTTCTTGCCCTGTAAAGGTTTTCAGGCGATTCACCAAACAACCATGCATCATTTACTTTGTTCAAGCACAAGGATTTGTCTTTAATGTCTCAGTGACACTGTAATGCTATAATTGATTCATGTTTACTTACTGTATTTAACTCTACCCTCATTATTTAGAGATAGAGAACATATTGTTCCAACTTATGAACAGAGATTGTGATTTGCCACTCTGGAAGGGGTTTATAATTCTTGGCTTCCCATTATAAAGATAAAAAAGACAAGCAGTGTCCTCAGACATAATATCATGCCTTGCTTTTCTTCAGTTAATTACAATGTGATCCATGAGTCAATTCACACGATCGCTTTACACAGGTTTCATTAACTATCAATTAGCAGGTGTCTGCCAAGCGGTGGGTTTTAACCACAGTGGAGAGCTCCACAGGAGTGGACTTCAGAATGAGGAGAGGCGAAGCATGACGGAATTTTCCTACTGGATGATCAAGCTGCACCAACATTTCCTTCCTGTACTAATGAACAGAGCTGACCTCTCACCCTCAGTAGTTCACATCACCAGAGAGGGGGAGAGAGAGCTGGCATTACTTGCTCCAGTGCCCCTGAGAGATAGACTGTGAGACCAAAAGATACTGCAAGAGAGAAATATAGAAAGGCTATCTCTTTCCAGACAGTTCTTCTGCTGCCAGTGTGATCCTTAATTATACCACAGGTACAAAGTAGTAGATATCCGATTTCCCCTCCTCTCTCCCACAGACTTTCCTAATTAGAGAGTAACATAGAAAGAGAGAGAAGCTAGCGGAGCCCATTTCTGTATTTAAATCAGAACACGAGCAATGGATTCTGAAACCGTTCTGTCAAAACCTGAGGCCTGTCATTCAAATCAAGGCTTTATTAACCCGTTTTAAATCCTGCCAGTCAAGAAATCCAACAAATTTCACCTCCTGTCAGAGCTGTGGCCAAACACATGACAGGCTGAGCTCAGTTATAATGCACGATGGTATATGGATAAATAAAGACGTCGCTTTTGTAATGGCACATTTCTACACATGGGAAAAAGTAGCTTGTTTTTTACTGGAAAAGTTATATTTAAAATATATATATAACTGAGTCTCTGTCATGCTACTGAAAATGTTTTCTCTTTCAGATCAGTTCGAGTCATGACAGAGCAAATGTTTGATGCGAATCTTCCTGAGAAAGCTAGTTAAAGGTATTTTAATTGATGACTCTCATTCTGAAGGGATCTCTTTTTGAGTTTGGAGGTTTTGAGTTTGGAGAATGGTTCCTGGGCCATTGAAAGGAATTTGTACATCAGTTGCTTGTTAAGGTTTCACAAGCATGTGCCAGTTCTGTCTTATAAACTGAACTGTACTGAGGTTTCACCTTATTCAGTTGTTTAATTAAGGTTTTCATTTATGACTTATTAAATTGATGAAACCCCCTACAGATCCCAGCAGCTTTGTAATTTTGTGGAAGTTGTTAAGCAGGTGTTGTAATGAACAAATGCTAATGCTTTAAGCAATGCTTTCTGTAAAGCAGTCATATGATGAGGAACCAAGTTCTCCTTTATCTTTTCAGAATAGTAAAAGTTCTGTACTGGCCCTTTAAATACTGAAAGAAATAAAGGAAAATGTAAGATACATCAATAAAAGATATTTCTTGTGCTGTTTCTTACCTTTTGTAGCAACTACAGCTCTACTCATCCCTACAGATGGAAAAAAGTAGCTGAAATCTATATTTACAACCTGAACTTTATTGCTGTTGTTGTTGTTTGTGTTGTTCCTGTCATGGTGTAAAGCACATTTTGCTGTTATTGAAGGATGTGGTGGTTAAAAACTAAACACAGCAGTGATTTTTTTGTAGGCCAACCTGGAAGTTAGCATCACACTGGTTCCCTTGACAAAAAGACCACTAGGGTTTTCCACTTACACCTTTGACCAACAGAAGTTTATGCTTCATACATGTTTTGCTCATCATGATAATCATAAAAACATGACATTTATATATTTTGAAGCCTACATACAATCACAAGTAACGTAAGCTATAAACTACACCACAGTCACATGACTTTAAAGTCACTATCAATAGTCTTCCAATAACACTTACAGTCTTTATATAAAAAACATTACCCAGAAAGTTTTGAACTTCTTTGGATGGCACCACAAGGCGACGTTCACTTGCAGAGCGCATATATATATATATAAACACAAGGGTATTACTGATGTCACATAATAAAATGGTAAATATCTTGAGTTTGTGTTACCATAGACCTTCAATCTGGCATAAAACCCATTAAAAAAACATTCAATCTTACAAACAGGGTATTTACATATGCACATATTGCACTGGCTTGGCTAATTTCAATTGTCAGAGAGAGACAAAAAATTGTTATGCAAAACTTTTGGTTTTGCTGCAGAAAAACTTTACAAAGTCTAAGCTCACCAAAACACACTTCAAATGCATTTCCGTTGAACGCATTACAAAGCAATAGCTCTTTGAAGAAACACACTAAAAGAATAATCTTAATATGAATTTGTGCAGCGCACCACTGATCCATTAAGATAGTGTAATCCCTGGGTGTCTGCAATCTGTAATGCTGCTGCTAAACAACCCTTTCTTTGGCGGAGTGAGCCTTTGTATCAAAATTAATTTCAGGACAATGAAGCTTTTAATGCGCTCATAACAGAAATGGTTGGATGAAGATGAATGAGTGCAGCTCAGGGAACTGCAGGTTTATCTGCTTTAGAAAGAGAGAGCGAGAGAGGGAGAACGAGAGAGAAACTAGCGAAGCAGCATGCTAGCTGGTCTCTCAGGCCTTTGATTAATAGTCTTAGCTCAGCTCCGGGCCCTCCTCCCTGAGCTTGTGTTATAACTGCCCCGTGGCTGTGCTCTACTCAAGATGTTTTGAGGAGAAATGGATGGCTTACTGTTCGTCTTTGAGACAAGCATCAGCCGAGGCAATTAAACAATACAAACATGCAGGTCTTCACAATTCGTTACACCGTTGGGTCTGACAGAACAAGAACAATGGGGAACAATCTGAAAGGGCTATCTCAAAGCCCAACCAATCATGTTTTGAATTACTGCTTAAAAGCAGACATCGATAAGAAACAGAATGATAACATTTTCTCTCGGTGGTTTGGGACACTGGTAACAGGCGGTTAAGTTGCAGTTTGGCTGAATGCTTGTTACTGTGCTGAAACACATATGGAGTAGTACGTGTATCATAGACCTTAAAGGAATAGTTCACCCAAAAATGAACATTTTGCCATCATTTACTCACCCTTTTGTCATTCCAAACATGTATGAATTTCTTTCTTCTGCTGAAGACAAAAAAAGATATTTTGATGAATGTTGGTAACTAAATAGTTTTTGGTCCCCATCAACATCCATAGTATTTTTATTTTTATTCCACTATCCACAGTAATTTGTTGAAGTTGATCGTTTGTATTGATAAATTAATAATAAGCATAGCCTAAATATAATTAAATATTGATTTTATTACAATACAGTAAACTGAACAGTGTTGCCAAATTATGTATAAAACAATTCAGTATATTTTCATATTGTGGCGAGTGGGGCGAGGCCGAGAGGCGTGGGAACGAGGAGTGAGGCCAGGTGTAGTGATTGAAGATGAGCTACACCTGCGCCCCACCGCCGGTCTTGAGTCCCACGTAGGAGATGGAAGGATATAAAACTGGAGTGACGACCGTGAAGGACGAGAGAGGACCAGGCCTGGGATATTATTTTATGTTTTGGCTTTTTATTTGTGCGCGTCAGTCGCCGTGAGGGGCTGACGCGCTGTTTTGTATTTACTTTGAATATTAAAGTGTTTTTGATTGTGCGCCGGTTCCCGCCTCCTTCTTCCCGATGAATATGGAGATTTGTTTGAATCATTACACATATCTATTTCATCTTTAAAACGTATGCTTAGTTCCTGCCTTATTTTTTGTGTAATCAACTTGGTCATATTTCAACTTAATTTACATTAAACTGAATTAAAAAATATAAAAAACTCTTAAAAAGTTGAAAACGCTCAACTTATATTGATGAGTTGAAGTCATATAAAAACGTAATTTGCCATGACTTATAACATCATTTTAAACAGTGTAGCCCAGCCCACAGTGAAATCACATTGGTTCAAAATCTTGCTTAACATCAAAGAGCTAATTCTGATTGGTTGACGGGCCATTGTTATGCCCAGTTGTGGTTCAAGTTTTATTCCAGCATATAAAAAGCACATTTCAAATACAAATAAAGGTTGCATTTTCTCTTTAGACTTGCCCTGTTGCATTGAAAAGTCGCCTAAAGTTTAGCTGGATGAGTAATTTCACGCATATTCTCAACTACACTGACTCAACTTCACAGTTTGCATTTGAAATCACCCTTCCTTGACTTCTTCATAGTAGCCGACATGCTAAGTAATTTCTATTTGATTTCTCTGTGAAAGATCATTCCTCATGAATCCTCGGTTGAGACTTTCCCTCCATGAACATCCAATACTCTGTGAATTCCATCTGGCAGTAATTAAAGAGAGGCTGTTCCTACACACCATTACTTCACAACTAATTATACATCAATTAATAAATCCCCAAAAGCTTATCAAACACAGTGTAATAATTAGCTACATGCACCTAACAATTTATTGACTATTTATTGTATAAAGAATAATGAACAGAAAAAGGATGTTGATGATAATTATTAAAAGATAGGGAGGGAAGAATGCAAGAAATAGTTATACGTGATGAGGGAGAGAGATTTTCCTTCAATTACTAGCTTTTATGACCTATAATCCTGTTATTATGTACAGTCATTCGAGGAAGAAATCATAAGCTCATTATTCAAGCTTCACTGCAATTTGAAACGTGCACATGCTACTCCATCATAAAATACTCAAAGTATTAGCACAGAAACTCCCACAACTAATGTGCATGAGGGGTGGCCGTGTTCAGACTAAGTGAAAGTGTATGTTGTTGGTGGTTAGCGGGAGGAGACGATGTGGGCTGAATTGGATATTGATCCGCGTGTATTGAGCAACATGTAATGAATGAAGATGACTAGGCCTGTACATGAGCTCGGGATAGTGACCCTGGACATTCAGAATGAAATAGCTGCGTTTTAGTTAGTGTCTTTACAAGCCCAAAGTTAGAATACCTTGGATGTTGTTGGGTACTCTCTATATATATATATGTTCATGTAGCTAAATTGGTAGAGCATTGCGCTATGAAGCCCAAAGTTGGGGGTTCGATTCCCCGAGAACACATGATAGGTAAAAATTGATAGCCTGAAGGCACTGTAAGTTGCTTTGGATAAAAGCGTCTGCTAAATGCATAAATTTAATTTTTTATTTATTTTTTATTTTTAAGTTTATTTTTATTTTATTTTATTTCAGTTAACCCTTGTTTATTTCAAGTAACAATTTTTTTTTTGTTTTAGTTTATGAGACCCAAAATGTTGTCCTAAAATTATTTTATCCTAATATAATAATCTAAAAAAATCTAAAGAATTAGCATATCATAAACATTTCAATATTTATTTTAAGAATAAAAACATTATTAAAAAATTTATATTAACTTTTTTATTTTTCTTAACTGACAAAATTCTACTGTGTTGAAAGTGACGTGACATTCAGCCAAGTATGGTGACCCATACTCAGAATTCATACTCTGCATTTAACCCATCCGAAGTGCACACACACAGAGCAGTGAACACACACACACTGTGAACACACACCCGGAGCAGTGGGCAGCCATTTATGCTGCTGCGCCCGGGGAGCAGTTGGGGGTTCGATGCCTTGCTCAAGGGCACCTAAGTCGTGGTATTGAAGGTGGAGAGAGAACTGTACATGCACTCCTCCACCTACAATTCCTGCCGGCTCGAGACTCGAACTCACAACCCTTCAATTGGGAGTCCGACTCTCTAACCATTAGGCCAAGACTTCCCCATATAAACATATATAAACATATATACACATGCAAAACAACAACAACAACAAAAGAAATAGAAAAAGTATTCAGTCTTTCTAATTCAAATGTTCACATTTAATGCAACATGTTAAGGTTTTTTATTTTATTATTATTATTTTTTTTATTACTTGTGAAATTGAGTAGCAATTTCTATTCCGAATCCTGCACTGTTTCTTTATAGGGGATGCCAGGCATTTTTAGACAAATAAACTAGAGAGAATTTGAAAACCTTTTATTTTCTAAATGTCTATAGTGCCAAAAGTATCCATAGTTGGAGGAACATCCTATGATAAAGAATAAACTTGTTCAAATGAAAGGAACCGAGGTAAATCAAAGATCAAAACAACAAACAATCAAAACCACTGTGTCTAAGAGAGGTGTATAGCAAGCTAATAATATTGCTAGTGGTTGGAGCTCTAATTCAGCACATGGATTTGTCACAACTGTATTTCTTTGTCACCAAATGCTCAGACATCAATATGATTAATGTGTGATAGTTAAGAAGACTGCCTGTAATCGGCTCACTGATTAATTTCTCGTCCTTCATTCTGCTGGAATTGAATCTGGAAAAACTATTGATCACATGCTATCATCTACGTTTATCTTGCTTAAGACATCAATTCCACTAACACTGATAGACTCAAACATTCAGTCAATCAATGCCTCATGTGAAGGATACATGGATTTTGCATACTATAGATACACCTTTAGGACAATATGGGGAGAATTCACAAAAAATACATTGTGCCTGCTGATAATGGTCTTTTATTTCCATGGATGTTGTTTCAGCACAACATTCGCTGTAGGAATTACTGTATTTAAAACAAGTAGTGTTGCGTATGCACTTCAATCGACTCTTTAAAATGCAGAACGTGTTCTCCACTCATGACCTTTATGAATAAAGTGTAATCTGTAATAAACAGTATTTGCATGTAAAGAAATCATGTTATAGAAATGTAAAGAATGACCATTATTTAATTTAAATATGCATGACATATTTAACAGACAGGCGGCACCTGATTAAAGTGAGATGCAGTTGGTTTGTGTAAAAAACTGAGATTTTGTGCTTAAATACCATGCTCGAATGTGTCTCAACTGTTTCCTGCAAAGTGAATTATGGTGCAATAATCAAGTTGATAGGCTTCATGTTTGTTCATATTGTTGGCTGATTGCATTCGCTTCAACACCAGATTTGATATTACAATATTTAATTGTTAGTGAATATTTGAGCCCATAAATCATATCTCTGACCCAGTGGATTAGCTCACATTCATTAATAAACATGCGGATGTTTCGATTTTATAATTTAATACCCGACACTTGTGCTTAGGAGAGGTTATTCCTGTCTGACTTCTGATATGGTTTCTTAGGAGACCAAGTGAGGTCCACATGAAGCACAAACACATTTTCCTTCCACATGATTCTCTTGACACAGAATGTGAGTTGTTCATGGTTCTTTATTAGCACGGTAAGAGGCGAAGGCAGCCTAACTAATCAACAAATCTCCTGATAGTGGATTTCATGCCAGTGATGAATTAGGTGCTGTCTGCCAGTCATGAAATGTGTTTTTAATTGCTCTTTGTAATTAAGGATTGCCAGTGGAAGACATATTACAGGTCTGGGTGTGTGTGCGTTTGTGTGTGACCCACGTTCTGCACTTCAGAGGTTTTGTTTGGTTTTAGGCAGTTAATTGTGAGATTGGCCATGTTGCGAGAGAACAATTCTCGGCTGGACAACCGCTGGGAATTAGGAGCAGGAACAGTGAAGTGAGTCACACATTGTAATGAGTGCCCTCACACACAGACAAATTGAGTCTCTGAATGCAGAAATGCACCAAATTTTGGTATCAATGTAGAGAAATGCTATCAAAATCTTGTGTATACAGACAGACAGACAGATGTAGATAGATGAATAGATAATGAACAAATATGTACCTTGCACAATATGGGGAGAATTCAGCCTGAAAAGCAGCCTGGAGCCTAAAATCATGCCAGACCAAGTACCTGTGCAGACCAGACATGTGAATGATGAATGACATCATTAAATCCCTCAGCAAAACTCTGCGGCATCTCAGGTCTCTGGTTGGTGCAGAAAAAGCTGATGAGCCAGTTAGACACAGAGAAAAGAAGGTATCAAGCACACTAGAACACTAGTAATACATGTAATGAAGGTGCATTTAAAAAAGTTTGTTTAGTTTGCCGTTTTTTATTTATACCAGGTCTCAAAAAATTTATTGTAACATCCAAATTAATTAGAGTCTGTATTATAACGAATAAAATCAGTTTATGCTATGCAAGGCAAAGCCTTTCCCTCATGTGAAAGGTCCCAATCTTTCCTAGTTCCAATTTGAACTTTTTAATAACATTATTTTCATTTTATTCATCACAGTCAAACACCTTTACATACAAAAGCACACATCGCACAACTGCTTAATCGTCAGCTCCAGTGTTTCACATACATCCCTTCTCTTTTTATCAGCGTCTCTTCCTCACATCCTAAAAGGTTAATAACCTGCCGAAATGTCAAGGGCATGTCCGGGAAGTGTTAGAGCCCTTGCGTGCTGGGGAAGCCAATGCATGTGTCACTTTGGCTGTGAAGAGTACTGGGATTTGATTTAAATAACCTGCAGCTGCAGGAATTTATGACAAAGAGTGTTCATTGTGTGCATGTGACAACAATATCACAAATTCTCCACAAATGTGGCTTGCATGGGAGGGTTTCAAGCAAAAAAGCTACTCCTCAAGAAAGGCCACATGTGTTCAGACTGAGCTCTGCCAAAACACACCTTGAAGATTTTGAGGCAAATTAGACAAAAAAAATGGAATTATTTGACCTCGACACCAAATGATATTTCTGACGAAAATCCAATACAGATCACCATTCATATAACAGCTTTCCTCCTGTAAAGCATGGAGGTGATCATATCCTGTTATCATATCCTGTCAGGATAGAAGGAAAAATGGATGGCAAAATACTATCAAATTCTTGAGGAAAATCTGCTGCCCTCTGTCAGAAAGTTGTCAGGAGTTGGTTGAAAGAGAAAAATGTGAATGGCCTATAGTCAAAGCCCAGATTTAAACCCCATTGAAAATTTGTGGAATGACTTGAAGCTGCAGTCCAAAACCACTCATATTGCTAAGTCTAGGTGTGCAAAGTTAGTAGAGAAAAATCCCAACAGACTAAGGGCTGTAATTAAAGCAAAAGGTGGTTCAACATAATATTGACACAAGCTGGTGATCCTTTTTCCAACTCTGACATTGAATTAGAAAGACTGAAATACTTTTTCTATTTCTTTTGTTGTTGTTTTGTTTTTTTGCATGTGTATATATTCAACACAGTAGAATATATAATTATATATAGCATAGAAATATGTAATGACATGTTGGTGTTATAGTATCTTTCTGAGTAAATACAACTGGATAAAACTAAAACTGTGCCCATCTTCATTTCAGGCTGTATCATCGATATTGCTTATAACTTATTATAAACAATAACAATATATAATATTTACAATTTCAACTTTTAATTTTAAATATTTACATTTATTTAAATATTTAAAATTGATTAAGTTATTAATTTATTTATTTATTTGTCTTTCAACCGTTTTGGCACTAGACTGGATGATCACTTGTTGCCTGATGTAAAATCTGAGTGCTGAAGCAGGACCTGTTGAAAAACAACGCCCTACAGTATAGGAACTCTCTTTTCATATTTAATAGCCAAACATTGACCTATCATCACCAGGTCCATGCATTACACACAAATGTATGTTTCCCCTTAGCCTTTACATCTTATATACACTCACCTCAGTCTCTTGGCGCACCAGGGCGCAACAAAAGAGTTCCACCCTGAATAGAATAAAGGGTGAGGGTAGAGATGAGAGAGAGAAAATCTGAGGTGGTGAGGGAGTGTTAGTTTCATTATTCACATCACACTAGATTGGCCAGCCCATACTCTTTCCCAAAGGAAGGCATCTGAAATTTCAGTTGCCATCATTCTGTGTGTTGAGTTTTAATGTCAATATCATAGACAGGCTTTCAGCAGCCTTGCAGCCACAAGAAACAGGAAACTTCAAAGGAGCAGCTCTGCAGAATCCCTCAGTCTTGAATTAAAAATGTTAACCTTGGAGACATGTTAAGTACAAAGCAGGTAATGTTGTAGAATTCAAATGAACGGTTCAGATGATGCTCAGCGATCTGGAGTGTGGGGAATTATTTGCAGTTTCTGCTTCTTCTAAATTTGCTTTTAATTCGTGTTCATTTTGTGTCAGAGTTTAAAAATACTCCATGTCATTACAGACTGATCATGCTCTTTTGGCGCAACACATCAAAATAACTGGGTAGACGTTATATGCTGAAATGCATGCAGAAGAAAAATGCTGAAAGAGGCACACTCAAGTGCTGAAATATGAATGCGTGATTGACTCTTGAAAACGATGGCTGATTGAGAGACACAGAAACAGAGAAGTGGAATTAGAAAATTAGCTCTTTTTAGCTATACGTAAGAATTAGGGCTGTCAATTTAACATGTTCATTTGATACGATTAATTATTTAAAATAAAATGAGAGAAGTAATTAACACAAAATTAATTGTAACACCTAAATGCTAAAAAGATTAAATATAATTGCAAGTACATTGAGCAACTCTTGTGCAACTGATAGTTCATGATGCTAGCAACCACATGGTCATGGGTTCGATTCTCAAGGAAAAGACATACTGGGAAAAATATTAAACCTTGAATGCCAAAAAGTATAGTAATGTAAAATCTATACTATTAAAAGCCATCAGTGACCACTACTATAAGTCTATCTCAGACAAACTGATAAACTCAAGAGCAAAATGTACTAATGTGGACTGTAAATCAGTGACCGGCTCTGTAAACTTAACTTAATCTTAACGTCTCAGGCCAAAAATATTGATGTACACTTAAAATTAAACGTTCCAAAATGGGGTTTTCACAGCGATGCCATAGAAGAACCATTCTGGATTTGCCAAATAACCTTTCAGTCAACAGGTCTTAAATTAATATTATTATTATTTTTTCCTTAGCGTGATTTTCTTTTTTCTTTTTTTCTTTTTTAAATCTAAAGAAACTTTTTCAACTATAAAGAAACTTTTGTCCAATGTAAAGTTTCCATGGATGTTGAAGGTTCTTCATGGAACCATAGATGCCAGGAAAGAACCTTTATTTTTAACAGTGTATGCAATGATTTTGATTATATAATCAGCATCTAATTATAATTAAAAATTCTAATGGTTCTTATAATTATTTTTAAACAGTCCTAGTAAGATTTAAAGCTTAAACCCTTGACCTGAAAATCAAAACAGAAATGCCTGGTCTTCTCTTTGCTGTATCTCTTCCCAGGAATAAAGGCTGGCAGATGTTACTGGGTGAGACTGCCAAGGATCTGCATCCACACTCAGACTGAGGTCCTGCTTCACTGCATAGAAACACCTAGAGGCCTATGCAGGCCTGGGACGCAGCCAAGCACATGGTAGAACAGAGCAGCCATGTTACAAATCAACATGCATACCGCATTGCTCACATACAGTGCTCTACTTTCTTCTCCTCTGTGCCATGTTTTGGTTAAAATGATTTGTAGGTCCTGTGGTGCACGGACGGAGCTGTTGAGGCCCTATTACAGGCTCTACTAATAAGATTTGCAGCTTTGTTAGTTTGTAATAGCATTTGGTTTCGGTTTTGAAATGTTTGAGAACGAAAACAGCCTGATTAGCTTTACAGCTAATAACATGGATTAATTATCCTGTGGTGTTTTTTGATTTGGAAACATAGGCTTAATTGACTATTGGTCGCAGATGTTTGGGTTCAATCCTTAGACTAAGAGACCTCATGCAAAGATCTCAACTTGGAACCGATCTGCATAGCAAACAAAGCATAATTTAATTGTCAAGTAATCAGTTTGTTGAGTTTATGCAGTAACTGTAATTGGAATTTTCATCCATCTTAAGAAATTCCTTTGCAGCTAAGTTTAGAGGTGGACATTGGTAGCTCCACCCTCTGTAGCATTAGCAATGATGGACTTTCTGCAATTTCTCCATTTCACAAATTCTCGCTGTTTTGGCCTTTAGTTCACAATGAGACAGCGTTTCTGTCCAGCAAAAACTAGCCTTTTTTCTCCAGACTGTGAAAAAGGAGTTATTCAAAAACAATGATGCATGTTTAGTCAAAAAGAGGTTCAAAAAAATACAGGCACAAGGGGGTGATCATTTTACCAACTCTGTGATTCTGCTTTTTTTCTGACATGTTGGTGTTATATCTTTTACTTGGATGTAAATACAGCTGGATAAATCAAAAAGTGTGTCTGTCTTCATTTCAGAGTGCAAAGCAAAAAAAATAAAAAAAAAATCTTTATTTTAAAGGGAGGTGATTATTTTCTGTGTATCTATGGTTGTACCGACAGTGTTGTGCCTGCTATTCACTAAAATTAATTTTACATTCTTGTATAGATGACAGAATATTTACTCACAATTGCTTTTCCTGCAGCAAAAGATGATGACAGTTGCATTAAACACCATAGATAGAAAGATGATTTAGAATTTGAATGCACTAGTGTTTGGTTGTAGGGGAGAGTGGGGTGATTTGTGCCAGGGGGGAAGTAGTTCCACCCCTTGTTTATGGAAAACCGTTGAAGAAATTGGTCATGTGACCACATAATTTTAAAAAGCCATCCATTTTACTCATCCTCCAAAGAAGAGAGACACATGGCATGAGAGGTAATCACATTTTAGCTAAAAAAAAAAAAACAGTTTTTTTCCTTTAAAAGTAAAATTTCTATTATCAAGGTTTTTTTGATTGTAGCGTCTGAACAATTCTAGAAAAGTTTGAAAACATTTCACACATGTTTTAGTGCTTTACCAGGCTACACAATGAGTCTATACAGTTAGCATGATGTTAGCTCTTAACTGCTTGATCATGCTAGTTTTTCAAATTTTTGGGTATGGGGTGATTTGTGCCAAAGGGCCTGGGTTAAGTTGTGCCAGTGGCACAACTCACCCCCACTTATGATTATTTTCAACACATTATTAATTTGTAATTGTACATTGCACTATTGCATTTTAGCACTTAAACTATGTTTAGACAAAAACTCATTATGCCACGCACTTATAAACGGAAGACCGACAAAAAAGTTATATCTTACTTCTGATTGGTTGATTGGAATGACCTTGAAAAGTTATATCTCACTTCTGATTGGTTGATTGGAATGTTGTTCCTGGATCAACAAGGATGTTGATCCAGGAACATGTTTTACTTGGTGAAATCATGCTTGCCAAGAAAAAGACATATTCTCTCTCTCTATTTCTCTATTTCTCTCTCTCTCTCTCTCTCTCTCTCTCTCTCTCTCTCTGTCTGTCTCTCTCTCTCTCTCTCACACACACACACACAGACACACACACACACTTAAAGAAAATAGTGAAGGGGTTATCCCTGAAGGTGATGTGCTCAAGAAACTACCCACATCCCAGTTTATATTCCCCTGAAGCACTGACAAGTGGCATTGACAACAAAATATGTCTTATTCCAACAGTTTAATAGGATGACAATATATGAATAAACCTTTTTTGTCTTGCTTTCATATAGCATTACATTTCATAACATTAAAATGTTCTGTTTTGCTTCAGAAATCACTGGTACTATTTACCCCAACATATTCTCCCAAAAGGCACAGCTTACCCCGCACCAGGGGCAAGTTGTGCCACAAGACCACTTTTTTCCCAAAAGCTATATTTCTGAAACAATTTATTTCAGATCCAAAGTTATTGTTCTCAGGGATGCACCACATCCTGAAATATATGTACATTCTAAAATGAAAGAGATTACTGTCATGGCCTCACTTTAAAGTCACTTTGAGTAAAAACTTGCACAACTCACCCCACTTTCCCCTATATGTTGCCAGGAGAAGTGTGAGTGTGAGAACTTTATTGTGTCTGGTCTCTCAGTATCATCTCACTGAGTGTTCGGACATTTTTACACGTGCACAGGAAGGTGATTTAAGTGTTTTTAAATGCGCCAGTGCGGAAGAGAAAGTTTTGGAAATCAATTAAAACCTGAGTTGGATGGAGAGCGTTTTGAAATGTAAACACCATTTAAGATATGTTGGGACTATTGTGGACTAAATAAGGGTCCCTGTGGTTGCCGTAACACTAGTTGCCTGTAAGTATAATGGCCTGGATTTTCCTAAATGCAACATGAAATGAATAGTTTACCAATAAAACCGCTTGTCACGGTATTTGATTTTTATCTCCTTTTTTCTGCACTTCACTTAAACTCTAGATAAATGTAAATGAAAATTTACTCTTATTTTCATGGACGGTGGTTTAAACTGTCAAGCTCTAAAATAAACAAAGAAACATCACAAATGTATAATAAAACTAATACATTCCTCTATATTAGTTGACCTTTTCCGAAACCACAAACATGTGGAAGTGAAAACAATTTAAACCGTGAACTCTCAGTGGTAATCTGCCTAGTCTTTGAACAGCCTATATATAGATAAGCATGTTTAGAGTAAGTTTAGGCCACCTGAACTCTTTATGAGGATATTAGATGTTTTTGAGTCACCAACACATAAGAGTCACGTAAGGACTGCAACAGCTGTTGTGTAAATGCCGGGGGGAGCAGCAAACTGACTCACATGGCACAGAGGCTACAATCTGTCAGCTTTCATCTTTGTTGCATGAGTTCATTCCTCTGCTCACCTCTTACTGCGCACTCAGCAAGAATGTGATGGGACTGGCATTTATTGACAAGTTTTGTTTCACTACATTCCCCTGAAACCTCAGAGGCGAACTGTTTGCAGAATTTCTGTGAAAACCGCAGCATCTAAATGCGTTCAGAACATATACAGTACTTGATTTGCCTAATTAATTTATTGAATCGGGTGTAAAACAAAGCACACTGCTTTAACTCATTCTCATTAAATTTAACAATATTTTAATTATTTTTATGTTTGGTTTATTTTATATTTTGATGGTGAGGTACACATAAAAATTTATAATTAACATATCTATATAATAATATTGCTTACCATAGCAACAATTCAATTTTTTTTTTGTCTTCTGGAAAACATATCAGCATCTTTTGTAGCTTCCAAAGGCCAGTAATAAATGAAATAATAATAATAATAGTATTCAAAGTAAGAAAAATGTACTCATCTTCATCTTGTTCAAATGTTTTCAAATGAATGGCATTTCCTACTTCCTATGAGTTGTGTCCGAGTCCCTCAGTTGTCTCTCAAATGGATCTGAAAGTCATACAGTCACTGCTGGAAAGCGTTCAAATATGCAAAAGTTTCTGGAAAACCAAAAATTGTCTATCTATCTATCTATCTATCTATCTATCTATCTATCTATCTATCTATCTATCTATCTATCTATCTATCTATCTATCTATCTATCTATCTATCTATCTATCTATCTATCTATCTATCTATCTATCTATTCTATCTATCTATCTGTGAGGCAGCACAGAGAGTGTCTAAAAATGTTGAGGGTTTTAAGGCAATGTGTTCAAGTGAGCAGCTCAGGGAAAAGGCTTGGGATGGACTATGGCTCCTGATGCTCATAACCAGAATCTTATTATCAGCTAATCATCTTTTTACCAACAACTCTGATTTCTCTAGTGGGTTTGCACAATTGACCAAGAATTTTTAATTGAAGATGATAATACAGGTTTCATTTTTTAGCAGCGACGTCCCTTCGAATTCTAAAATATGAATGGATGACAATAAAATGACCTTTTCGAGAGCTCACCTGTGCAAGGTGACATGCAGCAGTCATCTGTATTCATGACAGGATTTGGCTTAGAAACCATTAGCATTATCATGGATCTTCGCTCTAATGAGGCTTTAGGTTTTTTAATATCTTAATTGGATTGCTTCAACATAGTTCCCTATTGATGCTGGTCCTGCACAGTTTATCATGGTAAGTAATGAGCGGATAATTCTCTAGCCATATCTAATCTTTGGCCTCATCAATGAATTTTATGAAAACTTTTTTTATATTTGACCCTAACTGGGCAGAGAAACCACAACACCCAAATACATAGTTTAAACATTTGTTGAATGTAATATCATTGACGGGTAACACGTTACAAAAAAACATGATCAAGCAATTTCATTCCAAAATGTTTTAAATGACTTTGAGTTATTTAAAGGGGATTTTCACCATTAAATTACTTTTCCAAGCTTAAAATGCTGAGACAGTTTAAGCTAGCCAGGTTGATTTCCCGAAAAGTGTAAAAATTAATTAGTCTTTAGTCTTTAGTCTTTAGTCTTAATGAGTCTTTAATGAGTCTTTTTTAAATGTTTTTTTAAATGTCTAAATATCCTTGAAACAAGTTAATAATTCTTGTCATAACACACACTAAGTGTGTATAAGATACAGCATTAGGAACTGTTTTCAGAAAATTGATTATTTCATAGTGAAAAAAAAAAAATCTGCAGGTGCAAAAAGACAAAATACTCTCACATTATTATTAAATAACATACATTCTATTTAAAACATGATTTAATATGCAATGTTGCCGTTGCAGTGTAATTGTCTTGTTTTGAGGAATGAAGTGAAACTGAAAACTATTGCTTACATTACAATCAAGGCCACAAGTATTGCTGTGCTCGTCCACCAAGACCAGTACTAACATTCATGCTGGTTTCTTCAGCAGAGTGAATCTAGGGTGTATGGATGTGATAACTGACTCCCAAAGCAACAAATCCGTGGCAAATAATCAGGAAAACAGAATAATGCAAGGATACAGTGTTTTATCAGTGGAAAAGGATAAGATTGGCTTTTCAAAGGCAAAGTAAGTGCAGCTGGGGCTCTTTCAGTTGTCTGTCTGATATCTCAGGCCCTTTAGGAAATTGATGCTTACACTTGGAAACTAAACTGTCAAATAGAATTAATCTATGGTCATTTGTTTTATTATCTCTAAAAAGGACACTGCTAAGTAAGTGAAGTCAGCCCAAACAGGAAGAGCAGCTGTGGATAAGACACACACACTCAGAGAAGAGAGGGCTGGAATACTTATTATCTGCAGAAAGACAGAGAAAGGAACACTTTTACAAGCAAACCTTGTGTATAAATAAAAAAAGCTTCCATCTTCATTTATAAACCAAGCAACACTCTATTCCAATGATCCTCGGTGAACCCCAAAGGCATCGACTGCTTATCCTATTTACCTAAACCTATAGACCTCAATAATAGATGCTTTGTAT
This sequence comes from Carassius auratus, assembly GCF_003368295.1. Lineage (NCBI taxonomy): Eukaryota > Metazoa > Chordata > Actinopteri > Cypriniformes > Cyprinidae > Carassius > Carassius auratus. The sequence continues at coordinate 4,725,890 of NC_039273.1, forward strand.
GTTTAACAGTACATCCATTTAACCAGTAAGACTTGCATATGCATTTGATTATTGGTTCTGAAACTACATTATATACCTTTCTAAGCAAGGAATAAAAGCGATTTCCCAAAGCTACACTTTTAAGATTGGAACATGGTATATTTAAAGTGAAAGTGCCTAATTTGTGCACCACTATAAATACTAATCTAACAATTAAGCTAGAATCTGAGTAAGTTTATAACAATCAATCATCAATCATTTCTTTCTGATGCACATATAGTATTTGTCAGTGTTGCCTTTGCAGTTTATGTCTGTCTTCATACCAACTAATGTATGCTTCAAGCTCATTTTAGAGTATCCATCTAGGATTTTGTTTATTTGATATCCCATAATGTGCAAAAAATGTCAATGGAAATCCAGTTAATTGCACCTTTGTATAGTACCATAGGCTAAACCAGCTCAAAGAATTCAGTGTCTTTCTCTTTCAAGATCTAAATGGTTAAAAAAGCATTTATCTCAATACCAATCTTGATATTAAGCTATTTTAATTTTAAAACTATATGTTTTAATAACATATATATGTTTCCAAATAAGTTGTTAATTTATGTGGAATATCACAAAAAAAAGCAAATAAATGAGGATTCTAAAAATGAATAGCCACATTAATCATTATTCAATCACATTACCTTTTAATCTTCACATATAGGAATTTTGTTAAGTAAAATCTCAGACATCTCTGTTTATGCACGTCATCTGCAAAAATGTATGAATTTAGTGCACATTTTAGAAATTTTATTAGCAATTTATTTTAGTGCAAACTCTGTTGAGATATAAATGGATAAATGAACAGTTATGCCTTTTACAAAATAATTTGTTTTAAATTTTTTTTAGTGATTAATAGTTTGTGCTTTACATTAAAATTGTAGAGCAGCTGGTACTAACTTCTTACTTTAGGAATGGGTCTCTCTTTGTTCTTGCCAACCACGATGCTAAAGCACAGCTCCCCTCTGAGCTGCTGAGGAGCAGTTCTGAGAGACAAAAGCCCCGGGCAGTGTATGACACTTCACTGCATCTCATTAACAAGGACTTGTAGAAAGAAAAGTTCTCAGTCATGCAGCACAAAAGACAGCACCATCTCAGCCACTTAAAGGTGTGGAACATTTTCTTGCCTCCTCAGAAACTGAGAAATGACGTCAGTGTCAGCCACACAACAGATGCACAATGGGAATTTTCCACTGACTCACTACAAGATGTCTGAATTCATGCAAGATTCATCATTTTCCACGATTAATTGGTGATGAAGTGCTGTCTAGAGGGAAAACATTTAAAAAACAACAACAAAAAACATTAATATCGTTTGCTCAGAATTCTCACATTTCCCCATGATAACTCGACAATCTTCTTCTTTCTTCCTCAATACTGCCATGCTTTTGAATGACAGACTTCATTAACAGCTTTTAGAGCTACTTGGGACATCATGCATTGAAGAGCTCTTTTGGCACTGTGTGCTTTTCGCCAGTTGCTCCCCTATGGTTTATCTAATCAAGCAGATGCACACAGACCGGTGGGGGCAATACCCCCTGTGCCACTCTCCCCTGGGCAAGGTCGTGGTGCCAGGCAGCCAACAATTTCTCCAAGATTTTAATCTTGGCACTGATTTAATTGCCTGCTTGTTTATTTCCCCCCATTAACAAATTTGTTTGGACATTCCTTTAATGTAGGCTTTGTAAAATTAATGTGGACATTATCATTAATTATCTAACATTATTTGCACACTGGGCACCGAGATTAAACTCTCTCTGTAGTTTTGGATTTGGTTTTAATTTGAGTGAATCCCCAGTCCTAACATTCAATGTTTTCTTAGCATATAAAAGTAGTTTCAGGAAATGTCACTTTGGGAATTATCGGGCAATTTACATTTAATTTGATTAAAATCTTGATCAATAGAAAAACTCCTGGTATTTTTTCCTCAAACACAATAATTTAGACCTGTCGTAATGCTAGAATTACATCTGTTAGTGGTGTCGATTTTTCAGTAATTCTTTCTGCGTTTTACACCAATAAATCAATAAACACCAATACCTTTAAACTTGCCAAGTCAACGTCACAAAACACACAACAAGTGGGGTTGTGGCTAGACGGCATATATCTGTGTATCATTTTGCTACATATTAGATTATGTATTACATCTAAACCTACTCCAAACATAAACCTAACCTTAGAGTAATGCTAAAAACTTAATTACATTTTGTTCAGCATGAAAAAAATTACAAAATATTTATGTGTGCATGCCAAGTAGGAAAATCTGGCCGTAGCTGTTTACAAAGCAGTTTAAGGGCCATAGCCCTTACAAAGACCCAACCAATGATTTAGTTTCGGGGTGGGACTATAAGTCTATCCAACAAATGGTGTCTGAGCGTAGTGCAGGGTATACAGTCATTATTTTTGGCCATTTACAAAAACATCAGCTTTAACTAACAAACAGAATCCAATATGTTTTGGTAGTGAATGCTAAAAGTGATGCTTCTCTTCTCCTGCTGCTCTTTATCCTAGTCCCACCTCGCTCTCTCTTTCTCTAATTTGTCACAGACTGAAATCAAAGTGCTAGGGGCTTTTATACAGTCTGCGCTGTCTTTCATCTGACAATTGGCAATGGGGAGAGGTGGGCACGTGTGAACAAACATGCAAAGCCTCCAAATGAGTGTTCCTGCTGTTTTCCTTCATCTGCTGCCCCAGCCACAACCAAATCTCTCTCACTCCCTTAACACTCCCTGCAGCAGAGTGCTCACCTGTCCCTGTTTCTCACTTTCTCTTGAGTATTTCACTTAAAAGAGCTATTCTAGGTGTTCTGTTTCCTGGCAGAATGTTAAAGGGATACTGCATCCTAAAATGAAATTTTTCTCATTATTCACTTAACCCCATGTCCTTCCAAACCCATTAAAGGCTCTGTTCTTTTTCGGAACACAATTTAAGATATTTTGGATGAAACCTGGAGGCTTGAGACTGTCTCATAGACTGCCAAGTAGATAACAGTGTCAAGGTCCATAAAAGGTATCAAAAGATCTCGTCAGAATACTCTATCTGCCATCAGACATGCAATCTGGATTATATGTAGTGATGGGAACACTTTTTGTAAGTGACAAAAACAAGAATAAGGACTTTAGAAATATGAAATAAAACAGCACATCCTTGTGGCTCGGAGGACACAGAAGAGCAAACGCAGCACGGTGATATGAGCTGTGTCCAAATTCAGGGTGTGCATCCTCCTTAGGATCCTTCCTACCCGGTTGAAGGAGGATGGGTCCTCCGACGACCGCAAAAACCGGAAGTCGGTGTTTGTGAATTTGGACAGCCTACCCTTCTTTCAGTTCCCTCCCTTAAGCGTTGCTCATATCCTGTCGCCTAGCAACCGTGACAGCGCCAAGTAAGACGCGGGTGAAGAGCTCATCGTTCTCTCCCCGGAGCTTTATAAACACTTCTGTCTGCTCTTTCGTCCTTAGAAGCGTTAAAAACAGCTTCAATCACTAACAAATAAGCTGTGTGTAAGGGGATATTCACACAGGCAGTAAGGAAGAAGCTAGTTTACGAAAGTAAACTTTTTTTTTTTACATATACACGTACAAATGTAAAAAAAATGCTTAACGCTAAAACAAAATGCCTAACTAGAAAACCACTGAAAATATATATTTTTGAAAAGCCAGTTTTTAAAAAACGACGAAAATAATACTCCTCCCCCACTCCGCTACCGCTGGCTTCGTCCTGCCGAAAAGAACTATGGGATAGGTAGGACGCGAAAGGATCCATCACACCCATCCTTCCAATTCGGGGAAAATTAGGACGCATTTGTGGGCCGCATTTGAAGGATCCTACGAATTTGGACAGCCTTCGTCGCGGCGCTGTGACGTAACATCCTTCAAATGCGTCCTCCGAAGGATGTAGACCCTGAATTTGGACACAGCTATGGAGTGACACAGAGGAGACCATTGACAAAGGAATTATTGAATAAAGTCGTTATTTTGTTTTCTTGGATTACAAAAAGTATTCCCATTGCTTCATATAACCAAGATTGCACGTCTGATGGCAGGTGGAGTATTCTGGTGACGACTTTTCATACCTTTTCTGTTATTAACTTGGCAGTCTATGGGACAGTCTCAAGCCTCTAGGTTTTCATCTAAAATATCTTAAATTGTATTCTGAAGAAGAACGGAGCTTTTATGGGTTTGGAATGACATGGGGGTAAGTGATTAATGACAAAATTGTATATGGGGTGGAGTAAGCCTTTAAGAAATTATATGAATTGCTAAACTGTGAGCGATAGCATAATTGAGAGTAAGAGAGTGAGCCTATAACTATAATAAACATTTTTTTTTTGTTATATTGCACATATTTTCACTTACAGCATTAGATGCAGCAGTTATCCTTGCAGTTTCTGTTCATCAACACACTACATTACTGCTTAATGTGACTACTTTATATGTCTTTCTTCCTACTAATTATTACAGATCAATGTGTTTTTGGTGAATGGGTTATGATCACTTGTTTGAATGCTCTTTTGTTTAACTGTCACTTGGCAGTGCCTCAAAAGAAAATTAAACTTCTTTCATCATCTACTCACCATTATCATTTGAAACCTGATGACTGACTTTCTTCTGTGGAACACAAAAGGAGAGGTTTTGTGTCCTTTTTCATATCATGAAAGTAAATAGTGACCAGAGGCTTTCAGTAACATTTTCTTTTAAAATTTAAGTTCGTATAGTTTGCAAGAGCGTGATTCTAAATACAATGAGGCTGTAAAAGCAGACTAGTGAATAGGTGTGTTTACCTGTTGGACATGATGACATTAAATGCCCTTGATAACCTCCATAGTCCCATTTAGCCACTTGTCAGCAACAGATCTTTTTCAAATGAAAGGGTGAATTACTGATGTATTTTGTGATGAATAAAATGTAAAATATCTCAAGGTTGTGTTAATCACAGACAGCATTTCAGGCCTTTAACCAAAAACCAATTCAAAAAACCCATTAGCTTCAAGACAAAACAAACAAACAAACAAAAATAAATAAATAACGGAAGTGATAATATTATAACTTGTTTTGGGGTTTTGGGCTACGAAAATATTGTATGTCATCCTTGCAGCACTCTGTTATCCATTTGTGTAAAATCAATATCACACCTGCAGTCGTGCTATCCAAATCTCTGATTAGCTATAGCAACAACAGCATTTGTCCTCTGTGACTGTGTATCTGTTTTATTTATATATATAGTGGCGGGAAAAGCAAACGACAGACACAAGGGGGTGGCATCAGGCCTCAGAGAAGCTTTAATTAAAGGGGGGGTGAAATGCTCATTTTCACTCAATATCCTGTTAATCTTGAGTACCTATAGAGTAGTACTGCCTCCTTCATAACTCCAAAAAGTCTTTAGTTTTATTATATTCATAAAAGAAAGATAGTCTGTACCAATTTTTCCCGGAAAAACACGCCCGGCTGGAGGCGTGACGTGTGGGCGGAGCTAAAGAATCACGAGCGCCAGTAGGCTTTTGAGTTGACAGCATGTGGAAGCTGTGACATTACCGTGAGGGAAAAACCATCATCCAAAACAAACCATGGCTTACAGTCAGATTCAGCCGTTTATTTATGATCCAGAATCCGATCCTGAGGCTGAAACTGATCGAGAGCAGCAGCAGCAACGACTCGCTCCGAGTGGGGCTCGAGCCCGGGTCTCCGGCATGGGAGGGGACGCACTAACAAGGAGGCAGAGATATTTTGAGCAGTTTTACTCACTGCCTGCGGTTCCGACACACGATCGTGACACTTTTTCGTTGGGATTGCATCATCCTTAAGAAATAAACGATACGCAAATCAGTCGTCATACTGGGCCTTGTTTGTAAAACAAGCATTTTTTTTTTTGGTAATCTGTGCAGGGTTGTCTTGCCCTGGCAACCAAAAACACACTTCTTTTGTAACTTTTCGCGACGCTCTCGCTCTGATCAGTGAAATGTCTCTGCTCAGCCTCGCTATACGGGAGCGCGCGCTTTCCGGCAGACGTGCCCTTAGTACCCATATAAGGAAATTCCGCTCCATCTAACGTAACACAGAGCCATACTCAAAAAAAAACTTTCCGAAACTTGTGACAAACCTGAAGGAGTATTTTGGGAACAAAAATACTCCTTCAAACATACAACTTAATTTTTGAAACTTTGTCCATGTTTAGCATGGGAATCCAACTCTTTAACAGTGTAAAAAACTCAGTATGCATGAAATAGCATTTCACCCCCCCCCCCCTTTAACAGAAAATAAACCAAAAAAGGGAATAAGTGTCCAAAGGAGAAGAGTGTCCAAAAAAAACAAAACAAAGAACAGGGAATCTGGTATCCTCGTCGTGCTGCAGGGTTTGTGTAGGTGGGGCAATGCTCATGAAGGAAGGGAGCAGGTAAGTGGCGAAGTCTGGCAGCCGCATGCGCTCCCCTCTTTGGTCCGGGGCGCGAGGGGTGGTGGCCTCTTCCAGCAGCTGCATCCTTGCAAAAAAAAATAAATAAATTAATCAAATATCAAATATCAAATTTTGATATTCCATTCATGGAAATATTATGAAATATTGGAGGGTTTCATCCAGAGTGATTTTTATGCTTTTTAAATGTATTTTCTGGCCTGCGCATTGTAATGTGGTTCACCTTTTTTAATGAAGTCATAAAACTTTTCCTTTAATTTTGCAGGTGGTTCAAGACTATGACTACTTTAAACTCAAATGTGCCTAGTCAGGGTGTAAAAAGAGACATTTGATGGTGAAAGAGCGAATGAAAGCGAGCTTAAGACAGAGAGAAAAACAGCGTAGGGCTGCTCTAATAAGTTTCGTGATACTCCCGTGTGCTTTACTCTTTTGATGTTGCACTAGGGCAAGATTTCGGAGGAGTTAAGCATAATCCAGGAGACTACGGGAGATGTACTCGCAGACAGGGTGGAGCTCCACGTTTGACAACTTTCTTTATCAGTTAGCTGGAAATGTCTGTAGAAGATAATGACAGGGCATACTAAAAACAACAATACATGCATGCTGATTTACCTTATCGTTCACGCATTATATTATTTTATTAGGAAAAAAAAATTAGTTGTCACTCTTTCAAAGATATAGTCAAAGATATATATATATATATATATATATATATATATATATATATAAATACACACACACACATACTCTGTGTCTTAGAACAAAGTTAACATACATTGATATACTGTATATTTCTGTATTCATGATGTGCTCTTATGTACTTGGAAACCTAAAAAAAAAGGAGCAAAAAAACCCAAACAATTTCATAACTACGCTTCAGATGTGGTGCACCAATGTTTCATAGACAACAAAATTCGAAGGCAAAGAAGAATGTGCTGGTTAAGAAAGGGAGCTTCATATGTGACTTTCAGCGGAGACACAACAGCAATTAATTTCTTGCTGTCTGTTCACATATAATCCATATGCCTGCCGAGTGGCAGGAGGATGGATTTCTTGGCCCCAACAAATTTTCCAGAGTCTTCCAATAATCTAGGATTACACCTGAAAGATAAAGTAAAAAAGGCGATCCATCTTCTTTGAGGGGTTTAATCTTTTATGGAATACACTGGATTATTTCCTTGGGTAAGGTTTTATGACCAGTTTAATTCCCATAGAAGTTTCTGCACCGTTCTGAGCTCTTAAGCACCCCCCCCCCCATAACTTCACTCCATCCTCCCTCCAACTTCAACACCGTAGCACCCCCCCCCCCCCCCCCCCCAGCTTCCATTGCACCTGGGATGTTTGATTAATGGCCACCACTTGACCCATTATGGCAACTCTCTGCCAAAAAACTAAGATTAAGAGGTGATGTCAGACCTGACGGGGCCTCTGCTGCTAATTTTACTTTACTGCTATAGCATCTAAACTGGGGAAACAGGAATCCCTGCCACCCTGTTTGACTGTCATGCACTTCCTGACTGTGCGAGAAGTTTCCAGGCACTCAGGAGTGGAGTTAATCTCTATGTCTGTGCAATATAAAAGGACCTCATTCTACAGCTGTCAGTACTGAGGATAGAAGGATGCTTTTTTCCCCTAAGGCAGCAGAAAACAAACATATATGGGTGTTTCTTCGACTACAGGTGCTTTTATGTCACTGGGGATTGATTTTGTTTATTAAAACTAACAGAATGGGTTGCTTTTGTTAAATATAGGACACAACTGCCTACTATGCCATCAACATTTATTTTTTCCAGTAGATTATTTCATTGTACCTTGTCCCTTGACTTTCAATCTTAAAATACGAAAATACTTTATAAAAACATGAATTATTAAATTAGCAAAATATACAATATTTATTGTGAAAATAACTTCAATAATTTTTTACGCAATTTTTACATGACTATGCCCCATTTTGAATGTAATATGATGTAATTTTCATGACCAGCAATTTTGACACTAAAAGTTTTTTTATTTTATCATTATTATTATTTTTTATCAATGAATCAAAAGTGTCAGTGATGAGCTTAAGATAAAATAACTGTATTAATATGATTTATTTTTTTATATTAATATTATTTAAAGGAACACTCCGACTTTTTGGGACTTTAGCTTATTCACAGTATCCCCCAGAGTTAGATAAGTCCATAAATACCTTTTTCATTTCTGTGCGTTCTGTAAGTGTTATTTGAGGCACCCACCGCTAGCCTAGCTTAGCACAAAGACTGGATGTAAATGGATACTGTTAGCATAGTAATCCCAATAAGTGACAAAATAATGCAAACATTTTCCCATTTACATGTTGCGATCTGTATAGTCACAGCGTGTTCAAATAACAAGGCTATATGAGACAGAGCCCATTTTTAATCGTATAAATACTGGGAACTATATTCTCACTAGGCGTAGGAGCAGAGCTAACCTTACTTGGGCGTAGTGGCTACTTGGGCAGAGTGATTAGCGCAGCACCCGAGACGCGCCGTGGTGATGAGCAGAGTGTTCGCTCAGAGTTGGAGTAATAGAGTCAGCAATTACTAGATAGTACATTTATAATGTACAATAATGGGTGTTTGCTGTATTGTAAAGAGCTGCGACAATAAACAGGGGAGACCAGGTAATACTATGATGTTTCATAGAATTCCAACCCAAAACGCTGACCTGATGAATCGATGGCTACTTGCTCTGGAAATAGATCCAAACACACCTGTAAACACCATCACAAAGTATTTCGTTTGCTCTGAACATTTTATTGTAGACGACTATTTTGAAAAAATGCAAGTTGCCACATGGACCATGAAACGTGTGCTAAAGGATACAGCCATCCCATCGATAATAAAGACAGGACAAATTGGATCACCTGTTGCTGCGGTAAGTGTTCTGTTATGTTTTGAGATGACTAACATTAGCCATACTGTAACAGTGCCATGCTAATGTAATATAACCTTAGTAGTGACACTATTACGTGAATAGGGGCTTCGTGTATCGCCTTTATTGTTATTATTGTGTTGTCATGAACACACTGCTCGTGATCATTATAACAAAATCACTTACTTGGTGGACAGCTGACCATTAGGTTCACTCGGCATGGGGCGTTTCTTCCAGTTGATCTTGTCACAATGGGGAAAAAAGTGACAACTGCTGGGTGTATTAGGGAAATATTAGGAAATCTTCCGTGGTAGTGATGCAAATATTTTGATTGTCATCAAGCCTTGACATTGATGGCAATACCCGGTCCCATTCATTACAACAAAGGCACTCGGTTCTGTCGGCATAGGTTGGCATGTTCCACATTTACAGCACCAGTCTGTGTTCGTTCTTATTCTCCCTTCGACATCTTGTCTTAGAGCTTCCAAAGTTTGTAACTCCTCGTCTGTGTATTCTGGCTCAAAACTATATGGTTCTGGATCTTGGTTTGATACACAGTAAAATTCCTCTGAGTCTGACAATTCCTCAAAGTCAGCCATGATCATGAGTCACATCTAGCTAGTCACTTGTTTTGTTTACGGAACCATCAACAGCGCTAATCACTCCGCCCAAGTATCCACTACGCCCAAGTAAGGTTAGCTGTGCTCCTACGCCTAGTGAGAAAATAGTTCCCAGTATTTATACGATTAAAAATGGTCTCTGTCTCATATAGCCTTGTTATTTGTACACGCTGTGACTATACAGATCACAACATGTAAATAGGAAAATGTTTGCATTATTTTGTCACTTATTGGGATTACTATGCTAACAGTATCCATTTACATCCAGTCTTTGTGCTAAGCTAGGCTAGCGGTGGGTGCGTCAAATAACACTTACAGAACGCACAGAAATGAAAAAGGTATGTATGGACTTATCTAACTCTGGGGGATACTGTGAATAAGCTAAAGTCCCAAAAAGTCGGAGTGTTCCTTTAATATATATATATATATATATATATATATATATATATATATATATATATATATTTCAAATCAATCGTTTTATCAAGTTTAAAAACTGTAAAAATAACATTTACAGTAATTGTGTATACAGTATTTACCATATATTAAATTCCAGCTATTTAATGAGCCAAAGTCAGAGGAGTTGCCCATAATATATATACATAAAAAAATCTAATGTAATTTTCACCACATAATGCTGTCAGGATTGGACCTGTTGTCATGTGTGTCAGTTCCTGTTTTCCCTTATTTGGTCTGTTTCCTTTCCTTGTTTAGTTTGATTATAATTGATTCCCTGCACCTGTCTGTTCCTCGTTACCCTGCCTTTATAAGCCCATGTCCTGTCTATTCATTTCATGTCTGTCTATTTTATTGGGTTTGCCAGTTTCATATGTGTGTTTTCCTCCTGTTCACTCTGTTGGGTTTATGCCAGTGTTGGATTAATAAAGACTATTTTGATTATCCTCGTCTCTGTGTTCCTTCTGGCAGTGCAGCATGACAAATGCTATTACTTTATAATATCATATTTTTAAAGCATGATTTTTAATGTGGTTAAAATGAAAAAAAAAAAGAAATTCTGCAGATTATGTGGTGCATGTCTATTCACTGTTGAACATTACGAGTCAAATCGTATAAACTTGAGGGTGTGTAAAAGCAAGCAAATTTCAGTAAACAAAGGCCTTTGTGCCACCTTCAGTATTGATATGCCCGACAAAGTTTGCCCTTGGAGGACTATGGGATGCTTAAAGCAGAACTTTGAAGCATCGAGCAGGATGTTCTCCGCGGGCTCCTCAGAGGCGTGTTATGCTATGGCGTGATTAGTGAGCATGCTTATTACAAATGCATTCATAGTGTTCTTTGAACTCTCGCACAGAACATGATCGGAATACCACTGTGCTGTGGTGAGGGATGTTTGAAAGAGAAAATGTGACAAATGTGACAGCGATTTAAAGATGGAGTGGAAAGGATGAAAATGGAATAGCGCTAATTTTCAAAAAACAGTTTGTCCTTAAAGTTCCGGTGATTAATTAGAGAAATAAGATTCAAGGTGAATTGTCAATGGCATTGCTAATAGGCACTAATGCCAGCGTGAAAATGAAAAGCTAATCTCTGTTTAAAATCTTTTTTCACCAGTCTGTTCAGTTGACCTCTTAGGAACGTACGAGGGTATCAAAAAAACTAAGAATGACACCTCCTGAGGCAGATGATAAGTTGTGTTTGTAGAAATGTGTGTGCGTCCATTATCTACCTCAGAAGCTCACACAAAGCAAAATGTAATTGCTTGCTACTATGGAGTCCATAGACTTTCTCTGATCCAGTCATTTGCATGATAATGAATTTCAAACAACTGTGTATCGCAGCATGCAGTGCATCACATTAAGGACGAGGTAATCAGATATTAAATAAGAGCCATGTACATGGCACAATATCACAACGGTAAATCAGATGCATTTTGTTACATCAGCATTTACTGATAAAATTTATACTACTCTTGAGTAATCTTATGATCCGAGGGGTGTTCGGTAAAAGTGTAACGAAACAAAGAAATCTGAGGGAAGATGTTGTAATAAAAGCCAAAAGCAATGCATCACAGAAGAAGAGAGAAAATCAGAGAACTTCCGACATCCTTGACAAACTGCAAAGTTACCTAGTCAGATCCCTAATGAGCATGCTGATCAACTTTAGTTTTATAAAATGAGCGCACTCTCAGGAGAGGAAAAGGGAAAGGAGGAATTGACACAGTGTTCTCCATAGGTTGATTTATGAACAGATGCTCCACGTGTCAGTGTAATACAATTCCCCCTTGAGGGGTGTCTACAGGGGTTTGAAGACCACCGAGATTGCGCATTATGCTGTTCATTCTAAACATTTCCACTAAAGCTCAGCTCATGACAGAATATTGGATATTACTGCATGCCTGGCTTTACATTACAACACAAGGAGCATTGCTTTCAATATGACTTAATGAAGGAAGTTTGAAATCTATCACTATATCTGGTTAAAACACAGTTTGGAGTTGTTAATGGGTGAATTTCACAAAACCAAAATAAGGAATTCTATTTGCTAATGTTATGTTTAGAGTTTTTTTTTTTTTTTTTTGCACTGTGACGTTATTATCATGATAAATAAGCACCCACAATTTGCATTAACAAAAAATTAAATAAAAAACGGAAAAAATAAATAAGAAAGGCAATTGCAAAATATAAATCAATATTTATTGAAATCCATAATATAATTTCTATTGTTAAAAGAAATTGGTGTGATACATGAGCAGAACAATTTATTTAGATTTTTATTCTTGTTCAACTTATTATTTTTGTGAAATTGTACCTATTATATTTCACACTGGAGTCTATTATAAACAAAACTTTTTATACTTTTTAGACCTCAAATGGCATGTGCCATAGAGGTTTGATCCTTATTTCAGTGAAAAATCAAATGGCCTATGGGTTCAAAACTGAAAGAGTTTCAGCATGCACCATGACCTGAATGTGTTGAGACCCTGCAGGGGCTTACAGCTTAGCTGGTTTGTATTGTTGTTGTATGGCATTGTTTTTTCAATGCAAGTAATTACACCTCATTCATTCTCTGAGGCCTAGTCAGTCCCCCTCCGCACAAATTATGATGCCATTAATTGTAAAAAAAAAAAAAAAAAATTGTATATATATATATATATATATATATATATATATATATATATATATATAAACATTCCAGGTCTCAGATAATCAGCAGGAAGAATTTAGTATTGTTTTGGTTTAGGTTGCAGAAAACAGCAGGTACAATAGCATTACAAATGGTCCATTCTCAGGTGTGAACAGCCAACAGATCCACCTTAATACCTGGGCTGTCTACAGAATGGCATGTTAATATGCATGTGATCAGGAGCTTTTGCAGGGAGGTGATGTTGGCCTCCAAAAAGGCTCTTTTGTCAAAAGGTGGGGTACTGTATATGGACAGGAAATGAAAAGCACCTTATGAGGGGAATTATTCAGCTGACCTTATTGCAATGAGAAGGATTAAGGATGGCCAAGAGAGTAATCACGTACTCCTCTATCACAAGGGAAATAATTCTCTGGCTCTCTCTCACAATCCAAAGAAGTTAAAAGCTCCTTATTTCTTGAGAAGACATTGCCGTCTTAATTGCTCCTTAAAAATATGGTGACCCAATGCTGGGTATTAAAGAGTAAAATCATAATACCAACACACCAATCAGCCGATAGGCAAATGTGTACCACTTATCCACCCCAACAAATGGAGGGAATATGTGACCCAGCAATAAACCCATTTATAAAAGGGCCTAGTTGAGCCCCCAGAGCAATACGAGACACAGGGCTTGGGAAAAGGAAACAGGCTCGGCTGTGTTTATGCGTCTTCAAACAGGGAGCTGCGAAGAGTCAAAGGTTAATAAAAGGGCATCTGGATGGGAAGATGAAGACATGGCAGCCAGAGGATTAACAAGCTCACATATCAAAGAGCTTCCCAAGCAAAGGGGCTCAATGCATGGATCAGCCAGGAAAATCTCTTCCTCCTTCACCGCAACACGAGGTGAAAGGCCTCCTTCGCCCTCTCTCTCTGACTGTTTAAACGTGGGGTAAGTCAGTCAGTTTTTTGTCATGCCGTCCTTTGAAATTAGAAAACTTTTTTTGGTCCTCCACCAAAAACTGATCTGTCTATCAGTGTTGTTGCTAAATATTTTGGCACATAATACTGTTGAAGAATAGGAGAAAAGATAAAATACTGTAGGTTATTTAAATTAATTTGTTAATAAATTAAACTGAATTTATTTAACAGAAAGGAACAAATATTATTGAAGTTATACTAAAAAGTGTTATTGAATAAAATACTTTCTTTTCTTTTCTTTCATTTTATTCAATAACAAAATGTTATTCTCTTCATTGGAAAAATTTACAAAAATTACATTTTTTCCCCAAGGCTTATATTTTTCTCAAGGCCTATATCTTAAATCAATATTGTTTATAAAAAGCTTTGCATGAGTAATATTGAAGGAATATTTTAGCTTTTCTCCAGCCATGAAACACAAAAGGAGATGAATGAGGGATGGGAATAGCTATATCGATAGCTCCCAAAAAATTGGGATAGCTCAAAACTTAAAGGTGCCATAAAAATAGTTAATATGACTTTTATGCTATATTTAAAAACCTATGAAGTTTTTTAAAATACTGACACATGCTATGGCTGTGAATGATACCTCAAATAATGCAATTTGTAGAGACAATGCATGTTTTTAACTGTCTAAGCGATCAATCTCATGATTTCACCTGGCAACAGCCCAGAACATTATAGAAATTATCAACAAATCCTTAGCAACCACATGGCAACACTTCAGCAACTACAGGCGGCTGGGAATAATGAAGGCAAGTTATGCACAGACATGGATATTGTCGTATAATAATTGACATTTCAGAAAATGCACAAATCGAGATGACAATGTAATCTCATTAAGATACTTAAGATACATTTTATCTTATCAGATTAATTTTGATTTCACCCACTAACTCTAAAAAATGCTGGGTTGTTTCAACACAATTTTGGGTCAAATATGGACTAACCCAACTCTTGGGTTAAAAATTTAATTACAACGTTTAACCCAAAAAGCTGGGTTAGTCCATATTTGACCCAAAGTTGGGTTAAAACAATCCAGCATTTTTTAGAGTTTAGCAACATCCTAGAACACCCTTTTCATTTTAATAGCTCTTTATGCAATCAGTGGTTGCAATAAAAAGCAAAAATGTACATGAATTTAGTTGATGATCTTTAGCTTTGTGAAATATTCATATCAACTGCACAGCTCAGAACATTTATGATAATTCTGAACATGTGTTTATTCTTTAAATGAGGAATAAGCTTGAGAACTAAAGACAGCAAGAAAGATGATTTCATTCTCACACATCAGTTCTCACTCCTACTGAGACAAATTCAGGAATATTTCATAACCTCGACACGTTTTTAATGTTATTGTTTTTCCGATGCTGCATCAATTATTCACACTGATAACAAAACAAGAGAAAAACCGTGGCCCTGCAGGTCGCTCAGTCGAAGCATTTCAATCTATTGTTACTCATCCAGTCAAACATTACATTATGTTCCACTGCAGATCACTGGCACTAAAAAGTCCTCAGAGTTGCATGTACCAAAGCACGCTTTTGATAGCACCCACAGGAGAAATAGATTTTGATCATAATGCTGCTCCTCATCTCTCAAATGCAGATATTCACATATTACAAGCTACACATTTTAAGACAGACGTGTAATCAGCAAACAAAATAAGGATTCCTTCCCCCTCCCCTTTTTTGTGAATGACTGTTTTCCCTGTCTTCACTCCCCATATCAGTCAAGCAAATGCAATAACGCTGTGTTGTGCAGAGGGTCTTAGGTAGGGCGAGAGTGAGCTCATAACATTTCATTTATCAGATGCTGGGAAACACACAATGTACTGCATATTGGCTTAAGATGGTGTAGCATACGACAAAAGCCTGTTTCATTGTTATAAAGAAAAATGACCATTAGAGCTTGGGATTAGCTGGCCACAGTGACCAATATGTCCATGGATCATTTAGTGTGGCTCCTTTGTGAATGGTAATTTGAGACCGCCATGGCTAGTGCCCACTAGTGCTTTACAGATGAAAAAAACATTCCCAGAATATTTGTCATTGGTGTCTCATTAAAATAGCTGTTTCATGTGCTCGCTTCAAAGACTCCAGTGGTCTGTTTCTCAATGCATTGTGCGTTCTGCAATGCAATGAGCGGCTCGGCAACTGCCTGCCATGCATAAATGACCGATCTAAAAAGATGCTCTGAAGCATGCATTCTCCTGTACAACTGCATTCTTCAAACCAGCTACCACATCTGACGCATGAAACGGCAATGGCTACAACATACAATACACAAGTATATGTTTCTCGCTCTTTTCCAGAAACTAGTATAGAGACAGCATTTTAATGCATCATTGACACACTACCACCTTAAAGCTGCTTTATAGGAATAATTGTAGACGAGTTTGTTTCTTCATAGGAATAGATTTGCAGACATTTACCATTATATCACTTGCTCAGCAATGGATCCTCTGCGGTAAATGGGTGCCGTCAGAATGAAGTCCAAACAGCTGACAAAAACATCACAATAATTCAAAAATTAAATTCAGAAAGCAATGTTATGGAAATTTAAACCATATTTAATAATGGTCTTCACAATATATTAACTGATGGACTGGAACTGTGTGGATTGCTTGTGGATTATTGTGATGTTTTAATCAGCTGTTTGGACTCTTATTCTTACGGCACCCATTCACTGCAGAGGATCCATTGGTGAGCAAGCAATGTAATGCTAAATTTCTCCAAATCTGTTCCAATGACAAAACAAACGCATCTACCTCTTGGATGGCCTGAGAGTAAGTCAATTTACAATTTAGAATTTTTGGATGAACTTACTTTTTTTGTGTGTGTGAAAACAGGGCAATGGCATTTTATAGCTGATGAAATGATCATAATTCAATGCATTAAATATAAGCAACATGCTAACATCAAACTCCACAAAACCCAGAGAGCATCTAAATCGTCACATATATAGGAGGTGCATATGGAGCATGTATAATCACAGAGCTTGTTGAGAAATGCCACCGACATTGTATGGTTAAATAAATTCAGAATTAAATGCAGGAAATATCCTATAGTTCTCCATAATGTGTCAGACTGCAATCTCTAATGAGACGCGTTTCTTCCAGAACCTATGAGATAATGAAAAACATCATTCTGTGTTTCGTATCATGTGGGTTTAAATCTTATATAAAAATTATGAATAAATACAATTCTGCAAAGATGCTTACAAAACAACAGATATGAAGTGGAGACTTCAAAGTGTGATGTATTCTAATCATGTGGAGATGCTTGCTTGGATCTCGCCTCCGGCTCAGGCAACCTCCCCAAACGGTCCTCTCCATTGTCTCTGCTTCACTGAGTCATGTGATGGGCGAGGTCCCTCCACGGTCCCACAAGTCTCTGCTGCTCTCTCAGAGATGACAGTCCAGAGAAGCACTTTTATGATGATTTATTTGAGCCAGTCACTGCTCAGTAATGAAAATTCATTTGCTGGAGTTCCTGATGCTCTGCAGGGAAAGAATGGAGGCTGCAGTGCTCATCCGTAGCCTCGGATCGTAGAGACCACAGAGTGCTTGAAAGAACTGTTAGAAAACAATGCCTGGGTTCGAGGAGATAAACTGAGGTGGTCATTTGGTCAAGTTACTTTGATTTCATACAAAATAAGTATAGGGAGGATTATTTATAGAATACATTTTCATTTAATGTAAGGTGTCATGTTTCCATTTAATGTTTTAAGGGTTCATGTTCTCATGCTTAAAGATAAATTAGCTAAATCTATTTTTGTATCCAGTGTCACGTTCAACTTGGTTATGTCTTAAATGAGTATGAAATCTGCATATATGTGTGCTAGAATAAATATATGACACTGCTGCAACCAGCACTATGTTTACGATCAAGTGCAAACTGTGTATTTTTGTGTAAAATGGCATTGGAATCCCATTTAATTTTCATCATCCATAAAAAATGCATGTATGACTTTCTATAGTCTTCAGAGATTCCCTGGATGGTTTTATTGACTCTTTTTGACTACAGCAGACCATATTCTCTGAGAAGCTCAGCTTCCAGACAGCCAACCCTCAGCAGTAATTCAATTCATTTCAGTTGTCCATTAGTTCAACAGAGCAGCACATCTAATGCTATTTCCTCTCCCTGGGTGCTGTGTGGCATGTAAACACAAAACAAAGAAACTAATAAATCTCCTGCCTTTAATACAACACAATGCAAACATTGACTTTATTTCACAATGTATTTGGAAGATATATGCTCTGATGAGCCTTCCAGGGTGTCTTGATGGGGAGATAAGCCTCCTCTCCAGACCCCCCTAGTGAAGTCATTCAGAACCAGTTAAATTCACCTCTCAAACCTCGCTCGCAACACTCTGTTTGACAGCCTAATATTTTTGCTTGCTTTCCCAGTTAAATTGAAATATGTATTGTAAAACTATCAATCATTACAGTGCAGAATTTTTAAAAATCTTAATCAGTATTGCTGTGTTGTTTTGTGGTAGTTTACTTAAAGGAATAGTTCACTCAAAAATTTACCTTTGCAGAAAATGGACTCACCCCCAGGTCATCCAAGATGTAAAAGAGTTTGTTCCTTCATGGGAATAGATTTGGAGAAATTTTGCATTACATCATTTGCTCACCCATGGATTCTCTGCAATGAACAGGTGCCGTCAGAATGAGAGTCCAACTCCAAACAGTAGATAAAAACATCACAATAATCAGCAATTAAATGACAAGATTCAATTTCAACAATTAATATCTTGTGAAGTGAAAAGTTATTTGTTTTTAAGAAGCAAATATATGTAAGGCATTTTAATGCTAAACCATTGCTTCTGGCCAAAATATGAGTTCATTATGATACTTTTCCCAGTAAAAAAAAAAAGTCTATCCCCTGTTGTCAGTTTGAAAGTTGTTGTTTGTTTTTTGTAGGGGTATTAAATTGGTGCTTGATCTGTGTATATCCACTGGTGAGCAAATGATGCAATTCTAAATTTCTTTAAATTTGTTCAAATTATGAAACAAACTATCTAGGATGGCCTGAGGGTAAGTACATTTTCAGCAAATTTTCATTTTTGGGTAAACTATGCCTTTTAAAAACAACAGCTTTTGTGTATTGACATTTGAAGCTCAAAAGGTGCTACATGACAGGAATAAGCCAAAAGAAATCATAAATATTCTCTAAATCATGTATTAATATCTTAATCAGTGTCATTAAATGTATGCTGTTAAATATTTCTCTTGGAAAACTAATCAAACATATCAAAGTATCAATTAAGATTTTATTTTATTTATTTATTTATTTTTCTTTGCAGTGACTATTGTTAGACTGAACAAGGACACACATAAACTAGACTTGAAACTAATGGATCTGACCCTGACATAAAACATGCCCAAAGAGCTTATAGAAACACAGCGTAAGCATGCTGCTCATAAATCTCTTGCCAACATTAAGATGGAAATCAGCAGTGTAATTTACTGAGGGACATCCTGTAGCTCATGATTGTAAACCATAGGTTACGCTTGCTATTTCTCCAGGGGGAAAAAATCTATACAATTACATTGTCTTCAGAGATTCCCTGGATGGTTCTAATGCCTTTCATAAACTTTACTTGAGTACTTTGTGAATTTTCCTCTTATGTGAGAACTAGGAAATTAAACTTGAATAAACATGTCAGTTGTTGTTTATTCTCATCCTTTATGCACTTTTAGGGTTTTTCTTGATTGCAATCAAGTGGCAGTTTTCAATGGGCCTTATGACAAATCAAAGTATCAGTAGATATATATATATATATATATATATTAAGCTTTTTGCTGGAAATTCATACACTGTCAAATATCCATGAGTAAATCATTAAAAAAATATATAAATCCATGAACTCCATGTTTTCGGAGTTATACTATCATTCATAAGTTTGGGATCGGTAAGGTTTAATTTTTTTTTTTTTAATAAGTCTCTCATGCTCAACATTAATCAAAAATACAGTAAAAAAAAATTCCATTTAAAACAACTGTTTTCTCTTTGAATATTTGTAAAAATATAATTTATTCCTGTGATGCAAAGCTGAATTTTCAGCATCATTACTCCAGTCTTCAGAAATCATTCTAATATGTTGATTTGCTGCTCAAGAAACATTTTTATTATAACAATTGTACATAAGCATGGTTTTATTGATGCAACATTTTTGAACATGCAGAATATGTTGAGATTTGAAGGCTGCAGCAGAAGGTAGGATTTTCAGAGAATAATGACTTTTCGTTTGGGACTTTTGGGTATCATTCAGCTTATGTAAGGAACATCAGGATTATTGATGCATAAGTCATGTGCAGCTACAGGGACTGTTCATGTATTCACACTTTTCTATGCCCCATACTTGATAGATGGCATGCAGCTTACCCATCTTTTTAAGGAATATCACTTCCCATCAGGCTGGCAAAAGCGCTCTGAGGTACCAGATTTCAGGTTTGCAGGGGTGCCTATGGGATACGCTGTCAGGACCTGAGGGATTTATAGTGCTGAAGGGCCAGATCCCAGTGGAGGGGGATTTCTACAGGAAATGAGGGTTACCTTCATAATCTCTCATGCGGCAAGGGAAGCCGTAAAACCTTTGAAGGAATAATTTTGGCTGCTCTTAATGGGGATATACTCATCCAAATGGAAAATTAAAGAAAAATGATCTGGCTGTGAAATGTTGTTGTTTGCTGTAAACCTTTCCCTCCAATATTGCTGTCAAATCTCATTTGCACTTGTTGGTTCTCACATGTTGCAAATGTACAGTATCCTGCAATCATGATGCAAGGTATGTTTGAGATCATAACTGTTGGTCTTTACCACACACAAAGCTATTTTATGGCTTAGAAGACTTGATTACTTTAATGGTACTTTCTTGATTTTTTTTTTTTTTTTTTTGTCATTATTATTGTCATATTATGCTACTTCAAGGGATAGTTCACCCAAAATGAAAATTCTGTCAATAATTACTCACCCTCATCTCATACCAAATCCATAAGATCTTAAGTTCATAAGTTCATCTTTGGAACACAAATTAAGATATATTTTGATGAAATCTGAGAGCTTTCTGACAGCAAGGCAACTGACATTCAAGGCCCAGAAGGACATTGTTAAGGAGTCCATGTGATTTTTATTCAGCAAGGACACAGTAATTGATCAGAATTTTAAGTTCTATTTCAAATAAATGTAGTTCTTTTTAAATGTGTATTCTTCAGTAAGTCCTGGAAAAAATGCAGCACATTTTCCACAAAAATAGTGAGCAGCACAACTGTTTACAACATTTATAGTAATAAGAAATTATTATTGAGCAGCAGATCAGCATATTAGAATGATATTTAAAGGATCATGTGACACTGAAGAACAATGTTTTCATTGAGAGCAATATCCACCAAAGAAAAAGAACAGTTTCATTGTTGATTTTAGCTTGTCACACTTCCAATCCCGAATCTTCCTCTTCGCTTGCAGTCAGTAAGGCAGAGAAAACACGGAGAACACTACTGACCCCAGGCAGATAGCTGTCAGTCATCTTGAGTGACAGCTCTCATTGGAGTGCCATCTTTAAGGTTGCTGCTTGCCAATTTGTAGCAAGTCTTACACATGTACCATGAACATAAAACATTTTTAATACAGCCTACAAAAAATGTGGGATGCGTGCAAAACAAAAATTCTATCCTCAAATGGTGCCTTTAGGCTCTGAGCCACAAACTCAACAGCATTGAATAGACACAAGAATGCTTCTTGGGGAATTTGCATTGGAGGGCGGTTTGTCAAAACGCTTCTTCTCAACTGATCTGGACACATTTTTATGGCTGCTTCTGGGTATCTGTGTTTTTTGCGCTCTGGATGCTGGGACTTAATTTAGAACGGCAAAGCCTCAGGCTTTTTTTTTTCTAAAAAAGCAGATGCAAAATGGTAATAGTAGAGCCAAAATCCTTCTGGTGCTCGGTTCCCTAGCCTGTGTAACAAATAATCACCTTCATGGCTTTGCGGGATCGTCTGAACCGGGCATGACAATGTCCAACTGGTCAAGTGACCACCCCATGGTTTTGTATCTTCTTTTGCCAGACGTGTGATTATTTTTTTTAATAAAAATGCAATGAACACAAAACATAATTTATTTATTTTTGGTTGGTAAAATGTTTTAACATTTTTGAAAGAAGTCTCTTATGCTCACCAATGCTGCATACACTTGATGAAAAATGCAGTAATAACAGTAATATTCTGAAATATTTTGACAATTTAAAATAACTGTTTTCTTTTCAAATATATTTTATACATTAATTTATTCCTGTGATGGTAAAGCTGTATATATCAGTGTCACATGATCCTTAATAATTTTGTTTTGCTGCTCAATAAACATTTCTTATTATCAATGTTGATAGCAGTCTTGCTGCTTAATATTTTTGTGGAAATTATAAATGTTTCAGCCTTATTTGATGAAT
Source organism: Carassius auratus (assembly GCF_003368295.1). Classification (NCBI taxonomy): domain Eukaryota; kingdom Metazoa; phylum Chordata; class Actinopteri; order Cypriniformes; family Cyprinidae; genus Carassius; species Carassius auratus. The sequence continues at coordinate 4,748,351 of NC_039273.1, forward strand.
GGAAAGTTCAAGACAACAGCAGTTATTTGAAATATAAATTGTACTTAAAGGATCATTATTTGGTGAATTTGGTGTAACAGAATATGTTGACATTAAAGGTGATGTAAGATTTTGACTACGAAAAATACCATAATATGTTTGAAGATATTTAAGAAACATGCTTAGCATACTTCTTTATCTGAAAAATAATGCTACAGTCAGTTATTCTCCTTTGAATATGTGCTTTCCGAGAAGGAATCTTGTACTTTGTTTTGGTTTGTGAAACTTGCCCAATGCCGGTTTACCCAATGGTATTTCAGCACCGTGTTGCCAGCTGGAATATTTCATTTAATTCATCGTCAAGTGTGCTTGTTCCTATTTGTGTCGTCAATCTGGCAACCTGTGTGCGCCTCAAGTCTGAAGAGGAGGGGCTGGGTGAAAAAAACCCTCTCCAATATTTGAACTGCAATACCTAGTTCAACCAATCGGTGTCAATCCTACATACAGCACCTTTAATGTTAAAAAAACACATTATATTTTAAACACTGTACATTATTGTAGGTCCTCTATGCGCTGCCTCTATAAAATGCATTGTTTTCTACAAAGTCCCTACTTCTGACAAATGCTGCCTGCTCTGATTGGCCAACTGATCCAGTGCATTGTGATTGATCAAACACCGCAAGCATTTTGATCAATTTAATGCATCCCTGCAGAATAAAATAATTAATTTCCTTAAAAAAAAAAAAAAAAAATGGCACATATCACAAAACTATTTTGTAGCTTTATGTATCATTCAGATGGCCTGTCCCTGCCCAAATATGTGAGACTAGATCCTAAAGAAAATTATTTTCACCTATCCTTGCCAAATTAATTCCATAAAGAATTTTTTTTTCAAAACTTGGACCTCTAAGATGTTCAGAGGCCTTTTTAGTTTTATCAAACCGCTTAAAGGGACTGCTCCAATGTCTCTGTGACCAGCTTTAATCCATCCTGGCTTCTAAATGTCCAGAGTTCCTTATTAACATCTTTTGCAACTTTTCCCTTGCCAGATCGCTTAGAAAAGGCACTGGAGCAGCTCTTAGTCGGGTCTTGCCAGCTGTGGGAGTAAGATACAGTAGCTTACTAATCCTTGAACATCGTCTGCTTCAGCTCAAGGACTCTGCTATTTGTCAAACAGAGGCTTGTGGGTGTTACAGATGGTCTCCTCTCTCTTTATTGAGTCACCAGGGTTGGACTGTTCTGATTGGGCAAACCCTGATGGGAGCTGGGGAAGCCACAGCGCTTTTCTTGGAACAACAGGCAGATAGGATTGTCAGTGCTTTTCAAACAGCTGCTCTTTGATAGCAGATAACCACTATAGTTCTGATAAATTCAAATAGTGTATTTGTGAAAAATTATATCATTCTAAGCACATGCAAAATCTGACCATATAATTTGTATTCTGCACCACCTACCACCTCCCCACCCACCACCTACTAATACCATCAACACCACCGAAATAAATAAATAAATAAATTTAGAGGGAAACCATACATCAAGTAAAAAAGCAAAAAGGATGCATGGTTGCCTGCCTGGTACATAATATATAAGTGGAGTGAAGCAACAAAGAGTTTTTCCACAACTTGCTCACTGGGAACAGATACTCCACTCTGCTCCAACCATCAATGCACAGTATGACATCATGCCTGATAGAGAATATATACGTGGAGTAAAGCCATAAAGATTTCAGTAATCAATCACTCCACTGCTAGTTTTTTCCTCTCTTTGCTAACTGGGAAGTGAAATCCCACTCTGAGCAATCCTGGAGAAACCGCAGAAAAACAGATCTGGCAGGGGATCTGACCCATACTTACTAAATATAGGAGAAAAAAAACCTGAGTGATACAAAGTGCAGAGTGATATAAAAGACATGAAACTAGCACAGCCATGTATTGTTCAAATGTTTGGAGAGAAGAAGAGGAAGAAGAATTTTGTTCAGCAAAGATGAATAAAATTTATTCAAAATCAAAACAGTAAAGACATGTATAATGTTACAACATATTTCTATTCCATGATTTCTGAAGAGTCATGTGATCCTGAAGACTGGATGATGAAAATCCAGCTTTGCATCACAAGAATATATTACATTTTACAATTTTAGTTTGGTTATTATTTTCTACACCATGTTAGCATCGGGCTATTTACAAGGTAAACAAAAGAATCATAATCCACACAGCATCATAATTTTTTTTTTTTTTAAATTGAAATTATTATATAAAACATTAGTTTGACATTTAAAAAAAATCTAAAATATATTCAGGTGATACATTACTAAATATTCCACTTAAGCATGTTTCTGAATAAAAGCGTTTTCTGGCAGTATGTGAAAATGTCACAAAAAATGTTTTTTAAATAGAAAACAGTTAACAGTTAAAATAGAATTTAGCTTTTTTAAATTGTAATAAGATTTCACAATATAACTGGGTTTTAAGGTTTGTTTGTTTGTTTGTTTGTTTTAAAAAATGCAGCCTTGGTGGGCATAAGACTTACATCAAAACCATTTTTAAAAAGTCATTTTAGAAAATGGTCAATTTTATAGTTTAGTGATCATTATACAAAATATTAAACTACAGAATGCTGCAATTGACCCATTTAAATAAACTGGTCCAGAGCACCACACAATAAATAAATCTTTAAACAACCACCTGTGCTAGTTTGTTTTACCAAAGTTCTTGCTCCACATAATTCTGCTGAAGAGCTTACACTGCATTTTAAGAAGAGACTTCTTCACAGTTGGACACACTCCCTGTTTCTATCTGGCTGTGCAGTATGCAAACCAGAGGGCATTATTTCCTAAATAGACATCAGCTTTTAGCTGGGTGGGAAGTTCTTAATTACATTTAGAGTGAATGGAGAAGTTAAGGAATCTGAAATCTCAAGGGGAGCACAAGCAGAATTTTAAGCATGAGCACACATAGGTCTAAAATCTACTGTGAATAATAATGCAATAGGTTTATTTTTAGGTGAACTTTCCCTTTAAGAAAAAAACTGCATTCCTGCATTAAAGCTTCAAAATATAAACCGTTATACAGAATTTGTGTTATCCATTATTTTCATTCATTGTTTTATTGTTTTTTATAATATAAAAATATTTCATTTCATTTCATTTTGAGGTTTTATTTTAACACTGCTTCTTGTTAAAGGGATAGTCCACCAAAAATGATGGTGCATAAATTACAGAATGTTCATTTTTGGGCAAATTATCCCTTTAAGCTTTGAAATGCAGTTAATCAATTTTAGGCATCATCAGGCTCGAAATGTCACTTTTATCAGTTCTGCCTATGAATTTATCATTTTTATGAGGATAAATCGGCAAAAAAGCATGATAATTGATAAACAAAACACTGAACACCATACATTACACTCCACCATACATTAGTGCGCTAATATGTGTGAAATTATGGATTAGTTAACTGAATATTCAGATTTCATGCTCATATTCTAAATTTAATACTGTTTTCTCAACACTCACAGTGAGATATAATATGTCAACTGATCTGTGATCAAAATAGGGGAGTAAATATAGAATATGGTAAAAGCAGATGGTTAAGGATGAAGTCACTGTTCATACATGCTGCTCCTGCTTTATGCTGTTATTTGGAAGCTGATTACAGGTTATGTGTGAACATTAAGTGCCATACACTATGATAAGCAAGTGAATTGTTTAAGATTCTCTCCAAAGCGCTTTGTACAGAGTGTTCCTGTCTTCTTCCTGCCGGACAAGGTTGTCATATCCTGAGGACATCAAATTCCACGTTATCACACATAAAACCCTGAAGGTTGCTAGACTGTAAACCAGGCTATTGCGATATCAACATAAAGCTCATTTGCTAACCCTAGTGTGATGCCAACCAAGGAAGCACTTAGAAGCATTACAAAGCAGAATGCATTGCAGCAAGCTCAGTGAAAAAAATAGTTGATGGCAGACAGAAAATGAAAAAAAAAAAAACTTTATTTCCAGACAGAATGATAAAAACACACCTGTGTGCCCTAACTCCTGGAGGTTGCATCAAGCCAGCCAAAACATTATATATCTTGCCAGATGGAGAAACTGCTTTCCAGTTTCGTGAGCAATATACATCAGGCGGTCAATGAAGGGAGTGTGGGCGGTGTGTGGGTTGGCCGTCTGAGTAGAGAAGGACTTTCCTTGACTGGTTGATAGCTGAAAGTGCTGAGAGGTCTTCTGGGAAAGTAAAAGTCAGGTAAATATATCTTTGTCTGATAGTCTGTTGTGTTTTTGTCAAAACATGTTGATTACATTTGCTTTAAAGGGGATCTATTATGGCCTGTTTTACAAGATGTATTTTAAGTCTCAGGTGTCCCCAGAATTTGTCTGTGAAGTTTCAGCTCAAAATACCCTACAGATCATTAATTATACCATAAAAATCACCCTTTTTGGTGCTTTCATGTGTCTCTCATCAAATGCAAATGAGCCTGCTGTTCCCCACCACCCTTTCAGAAGAGAATGGAGCCTTTACAATTCGTGTTTCAGATAATCCAGGTCATAAGGTCATAAAGCAAATAGAATTCTCAAGAATGGATCACTATGTGATGATTTGCACAAACTTACGAATTTAGCTATTTTCTTGGACACATTTCCTTCATAAATAAAATGTATCCACTGCGTCCTCAGAAGCTCACAGGCCGGGATTTGATGGAGACTCTTATGTTCATTATTACAGCCAACAACAGAACAGTTATAATGTTTACGAAGCTGAGACAGTTCTCTAGTTGCTCTAGCGATGATATAAATATGGCAGACTGTGTGCAGCCAGGCTCATTCGGGTGGGATCTATGCTAATAGGGCAGATCATCACCAGTCATGGACGGGGCTTCCCTATCCTTACATAAGAGTATAGGGGAAATCTGGAACCTCTTGTTTGAAGAGATTGCTTATGATTTATTCCCAAGGAAAACATGTTAGGTAAAAAAATGTTAGCCTGAAGGCACTGTAAGTCACTTTGGATAAAAGCGTCTGTTAAATGCATACATTTAATTGAATATATATATATATATATATATATATATATATATATATATATATATATATATATATATATATATATATATATATTAGGGGTGTAACGATACGCGTATTCGTATTGAACCGTTCGGTACGAAGCTTCCGGTTCGGTACGCGGTACGCATTATGTATACCGAACGGTTCGTTGGAGTAATTAATTATATTTGAAAAAAAAAAAAAAAGAGAGAGAGAGAAATATAATGATATGCGTTCAACAAGGTAGCCCAATAACCCAAACAACGTAACAGGCAACGCCCCTGACACTCCCGAAGAAGAAAAAAACACCATCTTATATGTTTATGTTAGGCTACTCAGCAGGCGCTCGCTCACTCAGTACGCGCTGAAGGCTCGTTGCAAAATAGCCAATGCGTTTAACAGACTAGAAATGAGAAGATCCTCCAATAACCAACAGGTCTGGTGTTTGGGTGCACTTTGGATCCCCTTTAAGCTATAATGGTGATGGCAAGAGAGTGGTGGATAAAAAAACAACGGTATGTCGCATCTGCAACATGACAGGGTACACCAGCGGGAATAAAAAAAAATAAAAAAAAACACCAGCGGGAATATCTGGGATATATGCGTCAGTACTATCTGGGAAAAGACGAAAAAAAGGAGAAACATGTACGCAGCAAACTATCCCTGCAGCATTTAGAAACTATAGCTTACAGGGAATCCAACCCAAACACCAGACCTGTTGGTTATTTTAGGATCTTATATTTCTGGTCTGTTAAAGGCATTCGACATTTTGCAACGAGCCTTCAGCGCGTGCTGAGTGAGCGAGCGCCTTAGGGGCCGTTCACATATCGTGCCTAAAAACGCATGGAAAACGCTAAGCGCGTCTTTCTCCTCCTTTCCAAAGCGCTTGGGCAGAAGCGCTCATGAGGCGTCTGTCTTTGCTAAGCAACAATTACGTGCTCTCTCCATGAGACGCGGAAATTTCAGCGAAGGATAAATGGATTTGCAGCTCTAAAAATCGCTTGCAGTAGCTCTGCTACTAAATTTATTTCAAAATTGCAATCCATATACAACTATGATCAGCTGATCCTTCATCTTGGCTGAGCTCTCAACGTTGTTACGGGAAAGGATGAAGCTGATTGGTTAGTTCTTGTCACATGACCCGCGGTGCGCTTGCGGCATTCTGAAAAGTTGAGATGTTTTTACATTTTGCTGTATCTAAAACGTATCGAACCGAACCGAACCGAACCGTGACATCAGTGTATCGTATCGAACCGAACCGTGAATTTTGTGAACCGTTACACCCCTAATATATATATATATATATATATATATATATATATATATAGAACATTTCTATTGAAATAAATACTATTTTTAAATACTACTATTATTAACTGTATGTAAAATGTTATTTAATAATACTATTTAATAAACAACAACAACAGCTATCATAAAAGTCGCTAGGCAATTCAGTCAAAAATACAATGGCAGCGGTTTGATTTTCAGCAATAAAGTTATATTAAACATAACATTATGAGACTTTCCTCTCAGCCAAAAATGTTTGCACTGGAACAAATAATAGATTAATGAGAGCAAAGACTGCCCATTAACTTCACCCAAAATGAATTATGTCTCATATTTAACCACTATAGAGACATCAGAGCCGGCAGGAAATTCAGGAAGAGCTGGCAGAGGTGAGGCTGCATCCGCTTTGTGCATCCGCCATGCCACTCGCTGTGAGAAACACAGTGATACCAATGGTGAAGCGGGTGGAGTTCTGTTATCACCAGGTAATGCACAGCTGGAAAAGGCTCTCAGCCTATCAGATTCGAGGACCAGAAACACACCTGTTGTGTGTATATATACACAAACACACGCACACACACACATATATATATATATATATATATATATATATATAGAGAGAGAGAGAGAGAGAGAGAGAGAGAGAGAGAGAGAACAGAAAATGCACATTTCAGTTTTAAACTGGAGTAAGAGAAAGTAACAACACACATCAACATCATACACAGACAGAGATTGTTTTGATGGTAATTCCAGTGTATGTGATAAGGAACCCTGTAATTCATAATTGTGCAAATATAATGAATATCAAATGAATGTTTGCACATGTGGCACGAGAGTGACAGTGCATATATAACAGAGTGAGATGAAGGGGGGCAAGTGGACGAGATTCTATGAGATGAGAGAAAATGGAAGAAAGAAGGATTGAGTGACATCTTGAAAGCAAACTCACTGCATCAAATCGAGCCTCTCATACTGAACACATCCATATCGCACAAGTTTCGTACATCAGAGAGGAATTCAAAGAGCTTCATTTTGAGACAGAAAGAGAAAGGTGCCGTGGGTGGAAAGCTCCAGAATGCAGGTGCGTTTTCTGTCAGAAGCAGTGCCTCTTCCTCCAAAAAATAAATAAATAAATAAAAATCAGATGAGAATATAATTAACAATATAAAAATTAATCAAAACAAATATTACCAAGCATGATCAAAACGTAAGTAAATCTAAATGAGCTGCCCCGAACCACTGATTTATAACAGATCAGTGCCCCGAACCCTTTCTTGTTATTAGGCTGCTTAATGATCAACTCAGGAATAGTTTCACAAAATATTCATATAAACAATACTTACAATACGGGTTCTGCAGTGAAACAAGTGATTCAGATCTGTTTAAAACATTAGAAATAAATCAACTTTAAAAAAATTGTTTTAACATTGCATCTTTACTGGAAACGAGCAGCACGCTGTGACGCAGTCAAAACTCAATTTCCAGGGACTGGTCAATTTTGAGATTTTTGACTATTTTGCTTCCACAACTTGTCTTCTTTCAGACTAGTGGAAAGTCTATCTATCTATCTATCTATCTATCTATCTATCTATCTATCTATCTATCTATCTATCTATCTATCTATCTATCTATCTATCTATCTATCTCTCTCTCTCTCTCTCTCTCTCTCTCTCTCTCTCTCTCTCTCTCTCTATTTTATTTTATTTTATTTATTTGACCCTTCTGGGGTTTGTTCATATAACATTTACCTGATTTATGTAACATTTCATTTTTTTTCCTAGCAGTATTTTCTGGTTCATAGATTAATAAAAAATAAAAAATAAAAACGTATACTTTAATATGTCAATGAAATTGAAATAAGAATTTTAGACCTGACTTCATCCAGTGTTGTTTTTGTTTTCGAAATATATGTACATTTGTGCATATTTAATTACCTAATGCCTCATTTGCATTTTTAAACATAACATAACATATCTTTCTTTCTTTCTTTTTTCTTTTTTAGAAATACAGTTTGTTTTAGTGCACCTTAATTATTTTTTTTACATTTTTACTCTATTCAACTGTTGTGCCTTAACAAAAGCATATTAATTTTTTCTAGCTTTCATAGCACAGAGTTCAAAAGGCACAGGAATGGAATATTAGTGGCTTGCTGACAGAGTCAAATAAATGCTTTCCCATATGCCTTTAACCTGGAATCCATGTAATCATCAAATCGAATTGGAGCGTTAACTCGAAACACTTGCCTTGAAATACCCAAACCACATGCAACTAACGGGGGAGAGAAACAATGAAACAGAGACTGAAAGCTAGAGAGAAAGTGTAAGAGAGAAGGAAAGAGATCTCAGAAGAGACAGTGTAATTTGGTGGTGGTGTTTTTTGGCCCCATGCTCGATTTGCCCTTTGAAACGGAAAGAGAGCGATGAGCATTGGCAGGAATTGAATGAGTAGATTAAGACCCCCTCCACACAGTCCTTTTCTCTCCCCACAGGCCTCAGAGCAGCAGAGATGGAGGAGAGATTGCAGGCAGAGATGTTCTATCACAGGAGCCTTTGTCAAATGCAAGATTGATTGGATGATTAAGTACAGAGATAGGAGGAAGAGAATTAGCGGCCACTACCAACACTCACTGTCGCTCTCTCGGGGTTACGTGCACCCGCTGCAGTATCGTCATTCCAGTTATGCAGCGCCAGAACTCTCTAACTCTGTGGCTGAAAATAAATATGCTTGTGTGGAAATTTCAAGAATTATTTATATAAAATTGCCAAACTTGTCAAAATTGAGTCATCGTACATTATAGGGTTGTGCTGATAGACAATATTATGGTGTATTGACGATAGTCAGAGATATCACCTGTGGCTAATGCCTTTAAAGTCAGCAAGACGATTATTATTATTATTATTATTATCATTAGATAATAGATATACAGACAGCTTCACTGATTATAACGGAAGCGTTTTTAGACTGAAGTCATGTTCTCTTTGATAATATAAATGTTCTTTGCTAATTTTTTGTAGTTGCTTTTTGAATAACTGAGAAAATATAATACTTATAATTAGTAACTTACTATTTTTTTATTATTAAATTGATAACATATTAAATGCAAATTTTATGCATATTTTATGAGATGACATCTTAACATTAGGCTGTCCGGGTATGAAACTAAGTAAATAAATAATGAACTAAATTAGAATGATAATAATATGACCATGGAGCATAGCGCCCAACACTAGTACACTGTAAGGGTGTTAAAATGTTTGGAATTTTGTCATATGCAATTTCATGCACAATGAAATGTTTTCAAGTTAGACAAAGCAGTTAATATGAAAAATTCATCAAATCCATTGCTAATACTGACTGATATCTGGCAGTAGTTCAAATAGTTCAATTAGCTAAAGGGTAAAATTGAAGAAACACCAGGAATTTTGCTTAATAAGTTACCAGTATACAATATAAATTGACAATAAAATACAAATATGTAAAATGTAATAAAAAAAAAAAAAAAAAAAAAAATATATATATATATATATATATATATATATATATATATATATATATATATATATATATATATATATATATAAGGAAATTCAACATCTGCTCAAAGTGTAGAAAAATTACAAAAAATTTGTTTAATTGTTATGTTGTGAAAAAGAATATCACCCAGTTTCATTCTTATCATTAATTTACTATTATAATTTATCTTAATATTTTGTATTGATTTTATTTTTTTATTTTTTTATTTTTTTAGTTTAGTTTCACCTATAATAACCATGATATTAACTGATGAGGTTTCCTGTATCTGTAAGCAATAAAATGCTATTTTTACATTGTAACACGGACATTGTTTTACATTGTTCCAAGACATGGAAGTTGCATTATTTACCAGAATGTCATGATTTGAAATATGAAATTATGAATATAGAAACATGATAAATGGAAATGTGACATTATAATTTTAAATGTTTAAATATATGCTGTTATGACAGCAGAACAGCTGGTCTGACTCTGCATGATATTTACATGGAATGACCCATGTGTGTCCTACAGTCTCATGGACTCCTGAATCTTTATCAGAGACCCATTAATTGCCGGTTCTGCCTTTGTGAGTTCCTCAGCGGTGTCAGATTTCTGCTCTGTCACCTTCAAATCCCACCAATAATGAATCGTATTCAGTGCACTTTGGTTTTCTCTCCACAGGGATTACTGCATCAATGCTGATCAATACGTCAATACAACATCAAACCTTGTGATTCTGAGGCAGCTTTCATCACGACTTTCATAAGATCTCCTCTGAAACTCTAGAGGAGACACATGTACTGTAAGTTTACTAGGGTTTTTTCTCATGAGAGCAATAATCAGAGAAACAGGAAACTTCACCTAAAGTCTCTATTTGCTTTGAGAAAACACAATTTAGCTATTACAGAGACAAGATAACAAGCAGTGCAGTGCTTATTTATGCAGCCACATTATTGAAAAGTAATAGCACAAGCATATTAAATCAATATTTGGCAACATTCAGTATTTTTACCCCAGTTCTATAATTTCAATTTATTTCCACAAAACAGATAATGGCAATATGAGAGAAGCAGGGAAGACTGTGGTCTCAGAGGCAACCGAAATACAACACAGTAGGAAAAAATATAGCTTAAAGCCTATTTCAAATATGAGTTCAATTAAGACAACGTGCAACACAAAGGAAGCGGTAGACTGAAATCATGGCAAAAGAGAAGCACACAATGGATTTTTCAATTTGGGTCCTATTCATTTGTGTTTGTGTAGCTAAGCAGGCTAACCCTGCCTCCCCTCTGAAATCAAATGGCAAGCATTGAATGGGAGCCATTAGGAGCATTATTCCAATTTAATATATTGATTTGTTTGGTAAGGCTTTGAATGTTCTGCTAAAAGAGTAAATGCGTGCAAAAAAAAAAAAAAAGAGAGAGAGAGATAAATACTGACAATCTAGCATGAAACAAAATAATGAGGCTTATTCAGCTTGACAGGTTATTTTATTTACCATTTGACCTCCTCGAAGTAATGTTAATCATTTAATTTTACATAAAATGCAATGGTTTTGCCCCACGAGAACGTACATTTCCATGGACTGTCATTTGAGATTCATATTAAGCATATGGAGCCATTCGCAAAAGCAACTGCTTTGTCCCCGAGAGACCAAGTTATGGATGAATTTTGAGAACTGCTGAAATGTATTTGAAATTCAAAATGAGGACTCGCTTCATATGTGATGGTCTCAGAGGACCTGGGATTCAAAAAGCTGCTAAAGTGTTTGGATTGCAAACACACTGTGAGATACAGAGGTTATTTCCCAAAACTTTGGGCCAAATAACCACTTCAAGTTAATTTTTTTCCTTTGGAAGCATGTTGGATACGGATATGGATATTGAGCAAATAAAGGCATTATGGGGGCGAGGAAAATCTAAAACAGAAAAATAATAATTATTTAGCATTTGGCACTTTTCCTTCTATGCCCTGCTTCATTTGCCACCGTTTATCCGATGAACAGATAAACGGTGGCAAAATTAATTGTTAGGCAGCTTTGAATCATAGATTTAATCCCAGAATTCACTGCCACAATATTATCCTGTCATCCAAGATGATGGGTAAAGTATGGAAGCTTGTTTTTGCCACTGAATAAAACTAATACATTTTAATTACGCCTTTTAATATTCCAATTCTGACTTTTTCGCGCAATTGTGTTTACATCATCCAATTTTAACTTTTTCTCAGAATTATATCATATAAACTTACAGTTGTGAGCTCTAAAGTCAGAATTGTGAGATATAAACTTGCAGTTGCAAGAAGTTTTGAAATTGTAAGCCGACTTTTTTCCTCAGAATCGGAATTTATAACTCACAATTACGAGTTTATATCTCACATATAAAATATCTCAATTATCTTAACGTATTCCATGGCATAGTAAATGCCAACTTTAACTAAATTTTAACTATTTTAACTTACCCAAACAAAATTCACTGTCACAGAACTAATTTCCCTAAAGGGTAAACAAATGATATGATTTACACATTAAAGTTTATTACTTAGGGTTAAGGGTTTTTCAAAAGCACTGAAACTAAACATGATCAGTAATAAGTGATGTTTGCTTTAGCAAGAAGCTGTGCCCCAGTATGTCCTTTTTGTGAGACTCTAGTACTAGCGGACATATAAATATTTAAAATGTGTGATATGACATTTCAGAAGTTCATCTGTTCATATAACCCTTCAGAATACTGAAGCCCAACAGATTTGGCTCGCTGTCTGAGGGTTTGAGCTTGAGTATGTATCTGACCATACAAAACAACTTGGTGTCACTGGATGACCTGGTTCATGCATCTTAAAGATTAAACAAAATTCATACCATCACATCCAACAAACTCACGTTCAGTGTATGTTTCTGTAGGGAGACATTGACTCTCTGGATCGATCCAGCCCTGCAGGTCCTTTTAATATTGACTCCCCCCAATCCCACAGAGCCAGACTCTTATACAAGTCTGTTCAGTTTATTAGCTCAATCTGACCAAAAGCATCCACACACACTAACTAGGATGTCATCGAATAACAAGCTATGCAACTTTTTTTTCAAATCTGTTTTTGTCGGACAGATACAAACCTGTGCACACCCAAAACTAGCAATCAGACTGCAAAATATGAGTAATCAATAAAAGTTCATCTCTAGTTCACATTCATATTAACCACGAGGAACGTGGTTTTCACATTGATTAAACAGTATGCACAAACAAACCTGGGTCAACATCAAAACCTTTACTGGGAAAGTGAATTAGTGTTAAAGGAATACTTCACTCCCAAAATTTCCTCATGTCCAAATGATTAATTATATAAAAAATAAAATAAAAAAGATAACATAATAAACAAAATTACATTCATAAAACATATTATTAAATTATATGAGTATGGGGTGAAATAATGAATGAATGAATCTAAGGGACAAATTAATTAATTGTAACAAATAAATATAATAAAAAGATAAATAACTAAAACATGATCAATTAAAAAAAAAGTAACAAAATATCATTCAATCAATATCAAGTGTGAATTTCTCTTTCACCTTAATAGAAAGGAAAGCAAGGTGAAGAGATGATATAGGCTTCACACCTTATATTTACCACAGTGTCCTCCCCAACACTCACAACACAATTTCCCCCCACCACAATGAGATTACTTGACATTAAAGCTTGTTTGAGGACGGGCTATTTTCTAGTCCGCCCTAGCTGCTCTTACCCCTCACTGGGAAATCGCATCTCATTTCAACTGTCAGATAAGCCTGGCACCTCGCGGAGGTCATCGACCTTCCCCGCCCACTCTGCCACCTCTCCTTTGAAGTGGTTGCACTGACCTGCAAATTCCCCACCCTCTGATTGGCTAAGGGAACACTGATGCGATTGGGGAATGAATACTGAAAAAGGTCAAGATGGCTGTTTGCCGGCCCAGGCATGAAGGCATCTGATATGGCAAAGCTTATTTTCAGCTCCGTGCACCTGAGGTACCACACAGAGATGCGTGTCCTGACCTCCTCCGTGTCGTACCCTTCAAATGGAAATAGGTGACATTAACATGTGGCTGAATGCTAACATCTAGGAGCGTGGAGATTTTAATGTAAAGCTGGTGCAGCACAAGTGGCGGAGGTCATCTGATGCTGTTCTCACATAACAATAACAGCATTTGAAATACATAACAATTACACAATTACATGACCAAGTGCAATATAAAATATTTATCCTTTTGATGTGAAAAATAAATAAATTAGTACCTAATTTTGAAGTATTTTCTCTCATCATTTACTCATCCTCATGTTGTTCTAATCCTATATGACTCACTTTCTTATGTGGAACACAAAAGGAGACGTTTACGAAAATGTGCAAGCTGCTCTATTTTTATGCAACAGAAATAGATAGTAACTTGTTCTGTCAAGTTGGCTGTTATGGCTATAAAGTAGCATAAATGTAGTCAATTGAACTCATGCAATATAGTCTTCTAAAGCCATATAATAGTTTTTGTAAGGAACAGAGGAACAAAATATAAGTCATTATTTGTTGAAAATCCATCTCATGGCAGATTTTTTTTTTTACAGGGGATTAAGTGGAGTGAGGGTTAGTACATAACAATTTTCATATTTTTAATAAACTATATATTTAAGGCATAGTTTTAATTGTTTACTTCAGTTGCAGTGCAGCTCTATCTATAATTTAGTCTTTTTAATCATAAAAAATCATTGGTGTGTTATATACCAAAGTTTGCAAGGTTCAGGGCACCATGCGGACAGAATGTTTTGGACAAATCGCAAAATCCTCAAGCACAACTGAATATTCTGCTTCGCTGTTAGAAAAAACATGTGTGAAATAGTCAATGCTAAATATATCTAGATAGAGGAAACTATTCACAAAACACAGCTAATCTATTTGTTATTGTCTGCAGAACAGACTGCTGCACCACAATTTAAATAGCATTTAACTTTTATTGCAGAATAAGCAACATTATGCCAGTAGTTAAAAGACTGTCTTGCAGCATTTGAGGAATATAGCAGTATTCGTTTATATTTATAATAGTTTTATTATGCTCAAAACAGACTATGCATGAAATCATATTAGCAAAGACATGGTTATGATTAAAAAAACAAAACAATAACTGGACTTTAGTAAAAACATTTGATGCTGATGTCCCATAAGTTCATCCCAGTAGTTATACTAATATATAAAAATATATTAAAAATGTACACAGAAAATGTGATCTCATCTGAGGTTCACTTTAATAAGCAATCAATAAGTCCACATAATCAGTCATATGAGACCGTGAATTTCAAATACATTTCAGCAGTTCCCAAAATACAGTCCACAACTTTCAGTATTTCATGTGGCTGAAACATGAATTTTTCCACATAGACCTTAATTATTTCATTATTTTATGGACGATAAAGAAAGTGAATATATGTGTGTATATATATATTCTGAATGGTGCACAACCCTGTTTGAAATAGTTTTTATTTTTTTTTATTTATTTTTTTTTATTGATGCTGTGCAATGTAAAGCATACTTTCTAACATTCAAAGTTTCCCTTTCAATCTAAATGTCACCCTGGTAATGTCAGGCCCTTGTGATATAGGAAGTTCTGAGTCCCAAATGTCAGTGAATACAGTGTTTTGATTAGATGACAGGACTCTCTGGCCCCACATTCTTCTTCATCCTGCACAAACACCTGATAAAACAACCTCATATCTTGCTTCGTTTTTGCATTTGGACATCTGGGATTTTTTTTAGTCATGATTAATTCGAAAAGATAGCAGTAAGAAGCTTTCAGTTAGCTCTAGGGTTCAATTATATCTTGAACACTATGTCTTTTCACACTGCAATGAAGAACGCTCATTGTATAAGCCACCCCGATTGTGTCGCTCTTCTTGTAAATGGTCTAACACATCTGAGATTGCGACAACATGACGCCACACTCAGTGTCTCCCCTCTCAATTTCTTTCGAGCAGCATGAGGTCTCTTTATGAAATTCTCCCAGGCAATCTTCGGCTTATCCTCTCTTCTCCACGGCAGCTCACAGTAGCCCTGAGTCATCAGAACCACAGTTTATTTAGCTCTTTTCAGATGGACACATACTTTGAAAACTTTTCAGGGCTCAATATAGCCCAGTGTTGGGCAAGTTACTTTTAAAAAGTAATTAGTTACAGTTACTAGTTACTTCTTCCAAAAAGTAACTAAATTAGTAACTCAGTTACAAATTTTTAAAGTAACTAGTTACTTAAGAAAGTAACTATTGCGTTACTTTCAAGTAAAATTAAATTTTAAATGCTCAAACGTGACCCCACCTCTACCCCTCTTTAAAGGAACTTAAAATACATGTGCATGTTCAATTATTTATGATAAATCTGAATATTATAATGAAATGGACACTTAATACAATACATTATTAACAGAAACATGAAACATTGTACACACATCTAAAAAAAAAAGTTGCTGTGGGACAAAGTGAGACTAGCCTCATATCAAATGGCATGTATGTAGATATTATGTTTATATAGTGGATCAATGCAAATAACACGATAGATTTTTGGGAACTTTTGATATTTCCTTTTATTGTTTCTTTAATTTCTTGAAGGAAAAAGTAATGTATATACTTCTATTTAGAGAAGGCTACTTTTGGATTATTTGGGCTCGTCGCCATACCTGTCTCTGGTTGACTGACTGGCTTGTGTTGTTCGTTGTGTGTCCTGTCCTGTCCGATGATGGGTCGTTCGCGAATGAGCGTTAGTGATGATGGATCGACTCGTTCGCGAATGAGCTTTTGATGAGTCGTTCGCGATTCGCGAATGAGCCGACTCTAAGAGCCGGCTTTTTTAGTTGAACTTCGGGAGCTGGCTCGCATATCTGAAGAGCCAACTCTATTTTTTTCAAATTTAGCCTATAGAAATTAAATAATTATGTAATAAAAATTGAAATATTATAGTCAAAGTCATTTAAAGAGCCGTTTGTGAGCCAAAGAGCCGGCTCTTTTCAGTGAGCTGAGTCAAAAGAGTCGAATTCCCATCACTACTATGCGTGCTTTCGAAAACCCGCCCAACTCTACCTCTGATTGGCTTACAATGAAATTTTACTCTACCTCAGCCAATCGTCAGCATTTATGCGCTTGTCTCGTGCTCTGCCCACTAACCAAGGAAGAACAGTAAAAAAAAGTATTTTGCCTCTCGCTCAGAGATCTAGTTGGTCTGATGAAAAAAAAAAAAAAACAGCTTCATCATCAGTTATAGTAACGCGCCGCATTTTTTGGCAGTAACGGTAACGGCGTTATTAAGATGAGAAGAGTAATCAATTAGATTACTCGTTACTGGAAAAAGTAATGCCGTTAGTAACGCCGTTATTTATACCGCCGTTATTCCCATCACTGATATAGCCGGGTTTTTAGCGTAAACTGAAACTATTTCGAAGGTGAAAACTAGCAGTTAAAATATTCCTAAAATAAAAATATGAGTGGAAAAGTGCAAAACGTGAACGTAAATAGAATTACCATCTTATTTTCAGATTTATTGGTGTATTATGTCAAAACACTGTCCAGTTTAGATAGGAAATATCATTTGAGTGACATAAAACAGTTTGCTCGTTTATACTAGACATTTAGAGACAGGTAAATCTGACAAAGGTCCTAATATGTACCATTCAGGAGTAAAAGATGTATATTTTAGATTTTGCATCTTAGGAAATCACACCAGTGATAGCTTTGTACCTGTTTTTCTGAGAGTGTACAATAATAAACCATAATGCTGCAAAAGGGTTACAGCAAATACTGGTACAGATGTCTCAGCACAAAGAGAATATTAAAGTTTTAAAGAAGTTTGATCCAAATGGCCTTAAAACTCTTGAATATGTATAACTCTTGAATATGAGACTCTATGCCATGACCGTGGAACCCCACAGCTATACGTATTCTCTGGTGCGGGGAATCTGATGGCACACCTGAGCGCATTCAGTCCATGCTGCTGAATCATAAATGCCCCAAAGATGCCAGAGACAGAAACAATTTATAGAACATTTATTTCTTAGTAAGTACTGCAGTATGCAGTTTTCTTCAGAATATGACAAATAACACTTCTTTAACAAATAGAACCTAAGTATAGTGCAGATTCTGAAAAAGTTTGTTTGCCATTATATCCAGATGGAACAGTCTGTGGTGTTATGTAAGGTGCAACATAAAAACGGAAAAATAAAAAGCAAATAAAAACTATTTTCAATGGCGCCATATATATTTCGATATTTAACTGACAATTATGAAATAGAACAGAATAGTATAGAAAACAATAGAATAGAATAGAATAGAATAGAATGTTTGCATTACATAGCAAAATATCCAAACAAGTGGTTTTTATTGTAAAGAGCTTTTTTTCCCCCTTACTAATTGTGAATTACTTTTCACACAACATAAACATTTTTGAACTCATATTTGTTGGGTTTTAACAAATGAAGCAATATAGTTCCGAATAATAATTAATGGACAATTTTAGGCTGTCAAACTATGTGGAATCCTGCCCAGCAGCATTGAGCCATATTCTGTGGCTGGTCTGAACTCATACATACATCACTGTCATCATGTGACTTCCTTGTTGGGAAGTTCTGTCAGCTAAAACGTAACCTGCAAAGAGGTTTATGGCTGTTTTCATAGTTGGTGTTGTTTCTACTGAAGGGAAGAGTCAGTAACTGACATTTAAGTGTTTGGTCCTTCACCGTAGCCTTGGGGAATGTCTTTACACACAGTGCATTTCAGCAGGACTTGGCCCAGCTCGAGTTCGGACACCTTGACATCCCTCAAACATGGCTGGAAGCATCTTATTCGTTTGAATCTCACACTTCTCTGACTTCTGAGGTGGAAGGGCACAGCTCATCCCTCACCTCACTCTTACTGATTCATAGAGATGGCAGAATATACAGGCTGAATCACAGATGAGATGTGTATTCATAGAGTACATACAGGGACACACACAGACGTGCATGATAGTGAAGATGACAGGATACCCTAATTAAATTCATTCAATTTTCAACCAATTTTACAAAATTTAATTTGATCAGTATATCAACTTAACCAAACAACTCAACATGGAAAGTTGAAATGACTTGTACAGCCAATTGGATTCATCTTTCTTTCTTTCTTTACTTATTTACTTGCAGGGAAAAAATATAAAATCTGAACTGCTAGTTTGATTGGGCAAGTATAAAAATCTTCATCATTGAGCCCTGGAAATATCCAGGACCTCTATCATGTGCCTAAAATTTCATTGAGAATATAATGAGATGAACCACTTTCCTTGGCCTATATGACTTGCTCATTGTACACATAGAACACAAAGTGTACAAATAAACACTATCAACAGCCCAATTCATTGCTAGAAACATCTCCACTGATGAGGTGTCAATCTGGTTGGATCAAATTTACACACACCTAAATACACTAAATACACCAGCACGCTCGAAGGCAGAGCGAGTGCAGGACTACAAGGCCTCCTGAACACGATTCAGAGAAGACATCTTAAAAGCAGCTCTCATCAGATTCACCTCTCCACACTGTCAGCGTGGTGTTAGCCCCTGCTTTCATGCAGTGCCCTTGGGATTATCATATCTGGCTACGTGACCTGATTAACCGACTGCCACCTCACAGCGGAAGAGCTGGATCAAGCGACACTGCTACCCTTCTCCATTTCTCTTTTCTCATTGACCTCTCCGTCATGTTTTTCATCCTCCCATTTTTCCACGCCAGTCAAATCAACCTCAAAAGTTATTTTGGATTCCTGTTCCCTGCTTTGATGATGTCAGTAACTTTATGTGCCATTACGGTGCTGAAATTGCATCATGTCGGATTTCTTCATGGCTTTTGCACAACAGATGGGTCAATTGATGTATAAATTCTGCAATTTGTTTTATAGATTATTGTAATTTCTTAATTTGTAATACATAAAACTTCATGTACATTTAATTTTTGTTTATTTAAACACTAAAACACCTGCAATAACATGAAAGAAAACATCAGCAATGGCTGCCTACTCACAGTAAAGACCAGTAATGAGTTGAATTTGGTCCTTTCTGTATTAGATTCACTTGAACTTGATTCAGAATGGAAAAATTTGCACCCCTTCGAATGTGTGAATTTGAAGTGAATTAGCCACATCCACAGGAAGCTGCACTGAAATAATAGGAAGATTTATATTTTAAATTAAAGAAATTCAAAATAGGCAAATTGAAGTGTTATTCCACTCTGTTTCACACAATATATAATATATATTTTTATTATTAATTATTTTTTAATCTTTAAAATAAACTTTTAATTAACATTAATGATTAAATTAGGAAATATATAAACTAATCACACATTTCTATTAGAAACAAAGATTAAAGATTCAAACATTAAAAATTTGTCTTGATAAAATTTGCTTCTTAAATTAAAAATTACTTTTAAATAATTACAGTTATCTGAATTATAGTTTATTAGCATTTTACTTCCTTGCAATTAAACTCACATTGCAAATACTGTGTACATTCTGTTTCCTTCTTCGATTCAAAATTAGAAATTGAAAAAAATCTAAAAATGGTATTCTGAATAGAGTTCTGAATCATTAGGTGAAGATGAGAATCAGCAGTGTCAGTCCCATTAGTGTCAGAAAGCACTTTCTGATAAAAACAATCCATTACGTTCATTAATTACTCGTTGCATACATTTTCCTGGCATCTGAAAGTAAATGTGTACCAGCAACATCTGTAGGGACAGTGATGTTTCACACGTTGCGCAATCCAAGCAAAATCTTAAACACAGATGCCGATTATTGTTAGGCATTAGTGTGCCCTGTCATTAAGAGGTGGCCAATTAATTCCTCTCCATAACAGCAAGTGATGCTAATGAACGCTGACTCCGTGAGGTGGCCTTCTCCATGGGATTTAAATGAGGACAGAAACATGGGCATGTCCTTGTCAACGGTGTCTCTTCTGCAGAAAAGACCTTTCCTGTCTGTTCTCAACCTCCTGAAATTATGAGGCTTGCCATCCTGAACCCTGTCATTGCACAATATAAACAAAATCCCATGAGCTGCAGAATGAAAAAGCTGTCCAAGGAACATCTGACTTATATAAAACTATCAACGACTTCTTAAAGGAAGAAAACTCACCAGAAACACAGCAATAATGCATTACCAATTTTTATCTGCACAGAAAAGTATACATTTTCTGCCCAGTAAAAGAGCGAACTATTGACTAACAATGTCTGAAAAACAATGTCGGAAGTCTCTTTTAGTGACAGACAGAAAACAGCACATTCAAAATAGTTTTAAAAGATTACAACCTGTTTAGGCTCCATTCTATGTAGAATAATTATCAGTAGGATTTCCTGATGATCATGTTTGTAATATTAATTCTCATTGGGACACCATTTAATAATTTATGACCGCTATTGAAACAATACTCTTAAATAATCTCTTTTTATCTTCTGTATAAAGCTGGTGCTCTGTCAAACAGCAGAAACACTGTCAGTGTAAAAGTACAACGCAAGCCTGCTGTTGTCTTACCCTTCAGATTGCATGTGCTGATGGAAGAATTTGCATTTTGGTGCCACAGAGTTGATCTGAGTGCGAGTATCTAGTTCCAGATCAGTGCTAATGAGTAGGGAGTCTTGTTTTATACACAGAACTATAGCTGACATTTACATGCAGCTTGTTTATGAGCTCCTCATGTTCACTGAAGGCCTCTGGGCGGTCTCATTAGTTTATTATGGTCTCATTAGTTTTGAATGTCAAAACTTGAGCATTCTGGATGTTTTGGTCAGAGACGATTTTGACATTGCTCATTTTTTTGCCTTAAAGTGCTGGACTAGAAAACAGGTGACCTCATATTAACGTGCCATCTTGAAAGGACAACATCTATTATTTAATAACAATTAATTATGTCTTCATTCAAATACAACACCAGATTCATACAACTTCAAGTGATTAATGGTATACACTTAAAATTAAAATTTGACCATTCACTGGAGATTCACTGGAGTCCTGGTGACAAATGACAGAATTCAGCAGCTTATTATGATACTGTCAAAAACAGGCCATCACTGCTCAGACTGGTGTGAATGTGCAATCCAAATAATTCTTTATTCATAAACTTTTCACCTTCTGTGACGCCTAGGACAAATGAGGATTTAAATGGCTGTTTGGGATACAGTGAGGTACGGATTATGAATAGGGACAGCGATTGATTCCTCTGCGCGGCACAGGCCAGCGAAGCATGTCAAGTCTTGTCAGGCACCGGGCCCAAGAGCCGACGGTTTGGGTTGCGAAATTTGTCAAAGTCAGTATGAGTTTCTGTTTGGAGGAACGAGTGACAAGGAGAGATGCTGTATAATAAAAAGAAAAAGACTTTTGAAGATTTCACATTCATAATGAATTGTAATGGGTTAGTACAATGTTTCTGAAACATTCATGTGGGGAGGATCATATCAAGAGGCTGCTTTAACCCCAAAATTCAGCCATTTACCAAACTTTGGTACAGACCAAACATTGACAGAGAGTCAAAAAACAAGATGTTACTTTCCCTACTAAAAACAAAAATAGCTACAGTAAAAGATGTTTATATGGATTAGAAGTGAACAAGAAGAGAAAAGTAGAGAAAATAAAGATTTAATGCACCCCCATGAAAATACTCCAGAGAAGGACATTAGTGAGATACTGAGGAGAGAAACAAGAGATTTCATGGTAGTCCAGTGAAATTATTTATGGGATATTGTTAATTAAATCATCACCACGTCACAAGACTGCAGTTTGTTGTCTTTTTCAAACTGTGAGAGCAAGATAACAAGAAAAAGACAAGAACCTGCCACACAACTCTTAGTGACACTAAAAGAGCCACAGAAGCTGTGATATTTTACTCAACAATGACATAGAAACAAACAAAAAAAAAATTGTTTATGAAATGTTATTTTGGTCTTTTGAAATGAAAAGAATGATATACTAAAACATGCTGTAAATTTAAGCGCTGAAAACTTTCTCTCTAGTCAAAAAAAAAAAAAAAAAATGGCTTGTTCCAATCTTCTGCATCTTTCTGAAGTCTTAAGAAAGTTGAGAATGACCACCCAGGGCTGCGTTTCAAGCATTGTAAGCCTAGACCAAAGAGATTGCTGTTGCCAATGGTTTCTATGATTTGATCTGGGATGATTTGGGGAAACACAACCCAGATCTGCCCACTTGCATACAGTGTGTTTACATAAATACTTTATCTTAAAGGAACAGTACCAAAAAAATAAATAAAAAAAAACACTATTTAAATGTATGCTCTAGAATACAAGCAAACAATAAGAATAAACAAACACAAGTCACTAGCAATATAACTATCAAACAACACATGACACTGCATTTTCTGAAACTTCTGTCAGTGGGAAGTGTTTAAATATCATACTAGTTACACTTGCATCAGTCTCTGTAACTTCATTTACATACAAGAAGTATACATTTTGCTTTGTTGTAAGAAGCATGTACAATATACACATTAAACCTACAGTATGTTGTAGAATTCAATGTTTAATAGACACAGTCAAAGATGTCCTCTCCAACACATCCAGTAAATATTTGAATAATTCATTGATAATAGAAAACTTGCCTGATTTGCATGTAAGCGTAATAGATTTGTGGGGAAAAAAAGAAAGAATAATGAATCTGTGCCCGCTCTTTATATTTTCCCCCTCAAAGTATCTCTCCAAATGTACCCCCCTCCCCCTTCCTCTGTCTCCTATTCTCTCTCTTTTTGTCTATCTTTCATTACCTATCTGTTCCCCAGATGACACAGTGGTAATAGCCTGGCGCAGTACTGGTAAACAGTTTTGACAAATTAAAATCAGCCACAGCTCAAGTGAACGGCGGCTTTTGTGTGAACGTGTATGTAAAATATAGATAGATAGATAGATAGATAGATAGATAGATAGATAGATAGATAGATAGATAGATAGATAGATAGATAGATAGATAGATAGATCAAAAGACAGAAATATTATATAATAGAGATACAGTTTTATTTTGACATTTAAGGAGGTGACATGGACGTCCTCTACTTGAAAACCCTATTTTGGACAGATGACATGACTCATCAGCCAGCTCAGGAGGAGTCATATCTGCTTTAGTAACAGACAACTAGTGTCTTTTTCCATCGGACCGCATTAGAGACACTAGAACACCACTAGAAATTGAAGAGCTTAAAATAACTTGCCATACGTTAGCCAAAATACTGGGCTCATGCACAGTTACTTGTGTACTGTAACTATTGCCAAATTGGCTTCATCAATCAAGTATTGCTGATTGGTTTAAATAAACCTGTCTGTTTTTGCAGAAATATAAATTTCATAGTATTATTGCCGACAAAAGCAATAATCCAAAATGGGCCATGTGTTTAAAGTGTGTTTACGACAGCAAAGATTTGTTCTTGGACACAACATAAATGTAAAAACACAACAAATAACTAATTCAAGTGTTCATGATAAGAGAGTTTTCAATAAATAATTATGCTTAGACTGAGGTATCAATACTATTGCCTTATAATATATTTCAGCACATAACTCCTCCTGCACCACCATATGAATATGAATGATAGTTCAAATCATGTGAACTGTTAGATGTGTGCTCTTACATTTCTTAGTGACCAAATTCACATTTTTGTCAGACGATAAAAAGGATATTTTACTAGGGCCAGTAAGCAAACTACCAAAACTTCATAGAAACCACTTAACAAACAACCCGAACCCCCAGCAACTGCCCAAATACCACCCAGAAACCCTTAGCAACTACCTAACAACCTCACAGAACCCCAATAAGAGAATCCTGCAATGCAAAAATCAACCACAAAGCTACAATCAATATAATATATTTAAAATTTCAGTCACAACATTTTCTTCCAAAAATCTAAAAGTGAGTTATAATTTTCCACAATAAACAACTTCCAAGCCAAGTAATTTAGTTCATAAGTAACTATAGAATTGCAGCAACTTGGTGCATTCATAGGAAATTCAGTTCACGTGCAGTCACAGGTGTGCATGTATGGCCTTGAACGTGGCTTATCCAGTCAGTTTTCATAATTCTGAATCTAGAAAGCACACTGAAATAATGGTAAGCAGCCAATGCAAGGAGCTGTTCCAAAATCTGGATATGACCAGAGGGTCAGTGTACAGTGTGTCTGCTTACAACAGAGCGGTTTTAATTAAGCAGCACAACCCTCCCGGCCAAAGTGCTACACTCCAAATGAATTCATTAGAGTCGGAAAGATTTATACATTTGCTTAACCTGCATAATAGTTCTACTTAAAGGGACAGTTCACTAAAAATCTAAGTTCAATGTTCCACAGAAGAAAGACATTCATTCAAGTTTGGAACAACATGAGGGTGAGTAAATGCTGACAGAATTTTTTTTATCTATTTAAGAAATATACCCTTGTGCCACCCATTCGGTGTCCATACAAAAAGAAATGATGGTTAATCTTTAGTTTGGAGACCAATTCCCACAGTTAAAGGTGATGTATGCCTGTCCTAAATATGTCTGTCATAAAAATGTCATAATAAATTTGCAGACATTTAGGAAACATGAGTGTTCACATACAATTTTCTCCAAAAAAAACAAAGCTACAGGCATTTATTCTGCTTTAAAAGGTGTGTTCCGTGTCGGAATGTCTGTTTTTGTTTTGATCTGATACATGATCCACCCACTGCCAATTTACAGAATAGTGTTTCAACACACTGGGTTGCCAGTTGTCTGAAAACACAGCGTAGTGCAGCAAAGAAAGCCAGCAAATGAACTGGGTCAGAGATCGCAGATTCTACCTGACCTATAAAGCCTTGCCGTTCATCTAAAAAGTTCCATAACCAGAGGAATATTAAAATGCAGACCAATCAACTTAAACCATAAGGCTCGTTGCATTCTATTGTCAGTTATGATCATTCCTGTTGTGTGTCCTCAACCTGCCAACCCGTGTGCGCATCAAGTCTGAGCAGGAGGGGGCAGGAGAAACAACTCTATCCGTTATTTTGAATTTGGTCAGCAATAACCAACTGCTAACACTCAATATTATATATGTTATGATGGAGGCGTCTTGACAACAGAGGTTAGGATCCAATTGCAGGCTTTATTGGTAAACGTGGTCAGACAGGCAGGGTCCAGTACCAGCAAACAATAATATGTGTTTGTAATATATCTCAGCTGAACTTCCAGAACCTCGTCAGGTCTCAGCTGAACTTCCAGAGCCTCGTCACGTCTCAGCTGATCATCCAAAGCTCATCCTGTCTGTTGCACCCAGCAATGTTCTTTCTGCCTGTTGTGTTGCTGCCAAGGAGACTGTTACTGCTATGGAACCTCCAGAGGTGGCAGCAACTGCTGCAGAAACTTCGGAGGTGTCAGTAGTATCCATCCATGAACTCTCGTCCTGTCCTGTCACGGCTATAGAGGTCGTCTATGAACTCATTGCCTGTCCTGTTATGGACACGGAAGCCACTCAGGAACTCACTGCCTGTCCAGTCACGGCCATGGAGGCTGTCTATGAACTCTCGTCCTGCCCTGTCACGGCTATGGAAGCCATCTGTGAACTGGCTATTTAGGCCATTTGGGAAATTACACAAAATAAAAAATGCTAGTAATATGCATGCTAATAAGCAGTTAGTTAATAGTGAAAATTGGTCCCTAAACTAAAATGTGACCAGAATAATGTACCTCCACAACCTCCTAATATCTTTTACCAAAAAAGCTGACATGTGCTAGTGCCTAATGCCTCTGCAGGTGGTAATCACCCTAGCCTATTACGACTGCAATGTCTCTTAACTTCCAACTCAACAAAATCACTTTCCATCCATCCTTCCATCTATCTTCATTTTCTAAGGTGACACACTGACAGGGGCTTCCATCATGTGTCATTATTGGTGCATGAAGCTCTGCGGCGGAACCATCCAGAACTCGAGGAAGGACATCAATCTGAAAATTTCCCCTCTTTCAGCCACATCTCTTAGTACGTGTCACGAGAACATTAGGAAGTATGTGGAAAGAATCTTGTAGCTAAGTAATTAAGAATGAAGAGTGAATGCATAATTCACATAAGTGGTTTTACTGCTGTCAAAGATGAGACGTCTGGCACAGGTGACACCACAGCAGGACACTTTGAGCAAGTAGCAAAAATGAGTCAGCCACTTTCCGATTAAAATGTTTTTTTTTACTCATTAAAGGAATAGTTTGCCCGAAAATGTATATGCAGACATTATTTGGTCATCTTGATATAGTGTCAGACTTACATGGCTTTCTTTCTTCCATGGAACACAAAATTCCTCGAAACATAAAATGCTCATTTTCATACAGCATATAATGACCATAGGCAATGAAGCTCCAAAAAACATCATGAAAGTCATATAAAAGAAATACACATGATTTGTTTGTTATGTTCTAAGGACAAAAAGTTTGAGTTAGTTAATAAAAAGATCTTGCCTTTTGCCTCTCATGTCCCATATGCACTTCTCAATATCCAAACCAACCGCTTCTGGCACCACTGACGTCAAACCTGCAGCAAAGATGCTTTAATGTTAAATATTTATGCATATATTGGCTGTTTAGGGGGGAAAAAATAGTATGCAAAATTCTCTGCAGTATGTATCAATACTTGTTTCAAATTGAAATATTGCTGTCATGTGAAGTAATAATGACAGTAAATAATTTTATATTTATTAAATAATAATAATAATAATAAAATAAATTTATTTAAAACATAATTTACAAAAATAAACATTAATGTATACAAAATAAAAATATTTAACTATTTTTTTTAGATATTAAATAAATACATTTATAATAAACAACTAAAACATAAATTCACATTATAGGCTGCTTTGAAAAACAAAGCGACTTACAGTGCATTCAGAGGATATACATTTTTTTTTTTCTTACTAGTATGTGTGTTCCCCGGGAATCAAACCCACAACCTCTTGCACTCTACCACTGAGCCACAGGAACAGACAGACAGGCAGACTCATTCATTACCTTGAAAAGAAATATGACATAAAAAAAAGACCTAAGTTTCTGATAGTCTAATCAAATAAAGAGTCCCTCTCAGTTCGTCCATCAAAGTGAAAGGAAGGTCAAATACTGTTTTTCACACAGTGGGCTCATGCATGCTGCACATTTTGGCAAATGTAAAAGGACACATATAACATGCCTTAAACTTCCCTCTTAAAACGTGGAAATTCCACCCATTTAAAGCACTAATGTACCTGCTTCTTTCACAAGGTCTGCCAGGGAACGATCAGCGGCATCAGGAAGGTGACCCTTCAAGTGTTGGTGTTGACATTGAGCAGCATCCCCTGGCTATTGCTTATTTAAAGTTAAAGCAGGGGCGAAACGTTGATCAGAACGATGGCAAAAAGACAATAGAGAGCGGCACGGGTCATCAGCCAGATCTAAGATGGTGTGACTCACTTTGACTTCAATTAACTCCTGAGGGAGGTTTCCCACTCAGTGTGTGATCTTTATCACTGGGCTGCCTCTTAGATCAGTATCATGGGCCGAACCACAGGGAAATGGAGATGGCTGGCTTGACAAAGTGCAGATATCACTTCTATTTTTGGTCCTGTCCCTCCCTCCCTCCCTTAACAATGCCACCTCACAATTGACAGTCGTGACCTTGATCTAGAAGGGAAAAGTTTGTGAAAGCTCAAGGTTTGTGCTGATACAGTAAATAGAGAATTTTAGAGAGTACAAAGTGTTAAGGAGAACACAGTGGTGTTACAGAAATGGGGTAAATGTAAAGATGTTTATTAAATAATTAAATTAAATTTTTATATAAAATAATAAATATTAGTAAGTAAAATATTTACAAATAAACCAAACATATTAACATTTTTTTTTAATTATTGGTTAAAATAAAAATAAAATAAATAAATACTATACATAGAGGTGTTTATTTATCTCTTTTATTAAGCTTAAAAACTGTAGTCACTATGAACTGATTTACAGACAAAATAAATATGAAAAAAAATTAAGTTTTTAAAAAAATTAGAATGACATGATGGACAAATAATTATAATAATAATACATAATATAATATAATAATAATAATAAATTAATTATTGGTTCAATTTAATTATTGGTTAAAATAAAAATAAAATAAAATAAAACAATAAAATAAAATAAATGAAAATATAAATAAAATAAATACTGTACATACAAGTTTTTATTTGTCCTTTTTTGGAACATTAAATTCCTTTGTAACTATAAATTGTTGTTTTATATTAAGATTTTGGAATGACATGCTGAAGGGAGAATAATAATATAATAAAATAATAAATATTAATAAATAAAATATTAATAAATATCTAAATATGTTTAACTATTGATTTTTATAAATTAATCAGTATATATATATATATATATATATATATATATATATATATATATATATATATATATATATATATATATATATATATATATATATATATATATATATATACTGAATATTCATACATTAAAGAGCATATTCAAATAATTCCAAATAGTTCCAGCCAAAAAACGAAAAAAGAAAGTTTACTTGGAAAGAATCAAAAGTATTTACATACTACATTCCTACATAAGCACACCACAATGCACTTTATAGTATTCTGTTCAACTTGAACTGTAAAAAACATCCGGACAAGCCGACTGCAGCGTTCTGTGATTATCCTGCAGAACATTCTGAGATATATTTCAGCTACACAGGACACACATTTCAAACTGAAAAAGGAGTCAAATTGACAGCGTAAATATGACAACAACAACAACAACAACAAATCCTCACAGACATCTCAGCTCTGTACAAGCAGCATAAGGGAGAGACAAACAAGGAGAACAAGTCGAAAACAGAACCTGCTCTCCAGGAACCCACTGTGGGGAATTTTCTCCCTGCTTCGTTTCTCCTCCCTTCCTGCTATGACTTCTCTGCCATATAATTCCAGGCTTTGATCACTGTTTGTACTGTGTGTATGATATTTAATGTAATTACAGTGAGGATTTGCAGGCCACGTCCTCCCCTGCAGGTTTGTAATATTAATGATCCGTGGTGGGTGGCATGATTGCGGGTGGGAGGGTAATCGCAGAATGCGCTGCTGTGAAAGCCTCCTCTCACCGGAGACAGCGACCTCGCTCATTGCGTCTTAGATTTTGTTAATGGCAGGACACAATGATAAGGCCAACGCTTGAGAACATCAATGCTGTATTCGCACATCCAAGAATATGAAATGGAACTGACTAACAGAGAATATTTGTTATGAGTCAAATGACTACTGTAACTGGTTAAATAAATGGAATGGAGAGGGAAAATTAAATAGTACATTTTCGGAAGTTTACAATCAGTACAGCTGTTTTTTTAAATATTGCACTTCTCCAGTAACAAGCAATTTTTTAATAGTAGAAAGCGTTACCTGTTTTTATCACATTGTATGAACTGAAGTAATAATCAAAATAAGAATTGGAGTGACATGAGGGTAAATAATGACAGCATATAATTATATATAAAAATTATATTCTAAAATAATAAACATGTATACTTAAATATTTTTACTATTCCTGAAATTGTTTTACTTTTATTTATAAATAAATAAATACACCCAAAAAAATTAATAAAATGTAAAAATTATAATACTTTTTACATAGTTCAAATATTCATATTTAGCTTGTGTTGAAAAGAAAGTCATTCATAGACTGTTGACTTGGGAAGAATCAAAAATATGTATTTCTAATTTGTCGAAATCTGATTGATTTTAAGTAAATAATAAATTGACCAGGCTCACTAAAATTCAATTTGATGTGTAGATTCATTTTAGTGAGGTTTAATGATTTGAATCAATTAAGTGAATCAAATCAATTTAGTGAATTGAATCAATTTAGGCATATCTATAATTAGATTTACGGTCATTCGCATTTACAGCGTAGTGAAGCTAAGAACTGCAACTCCATATTTACCAGTCAGCATCCTGAACAGGAATGATCTGTTGTATGATTCACAGCACAAGGCTTATTTCAGCTCCATATTCATGCATTTAACACATAAAAGCAGATGAAGCAAACGTTATTACATCTCACACAAAGAACAAATTAAATAGAACTATTTCAGAGCATTCAGAAAGTGATGGGTTTGTATTGTCGAAGGATGTCTGACATGATGCGGGCAACATGCCAACACGACCAGGTGCATGATCAAGCAACCGCTCCAGCTGGACTCACCTGACAGAGATGGAGGCCAGGCCCTATGTCTAAAAGGACAAAAATAGAATACAAATATATTTGAGGGAAACTGGGGCTAGTTGTCACACTGTTTACTTCAGTGAATACAAGGGAAGGTTTGTTTGCTTGTTTGTTTGTTTTTTACATTTCCATCATTAATCCACTTTGCTATAATTAAACACTGACCTTTGCTGTCATCCTAATAGCGGGGCATGTTGTCTCACTATAAAAGGGATAAAACACTAAATAGTCTATATTGGTATTCAATTTAAACAACTTTTCCAATTAATTTCAAAACAATTTAATCAATTTAAATCATTTGAACAATTTTAAAGAAATTTTTTTATACACATTCTGTACTTTAAAGTATTGACTAAAAAGGGTTTGAACATTTCCACCATGAATTAGTGATAGTTACAAATAATTTAACACTTACTTCTTCTGTTGCCCCCATTATGGGGTGTGTGTGTGTGTGTGTGAGTGAGTGAGTGTGAACATTATTCAAGTAAAAACATTAAAACATGACAACCTGACATTAATAATAAAAAATAATAATAATAATAAACAGAACATAGTTCAACTTTTGAGTTATTACGGTATCTATCTGCATTGCATAGTTGACTGTTTAATTTATGCCAGTGTGGTTTCATTATGTTGACTTGCTGTTACCCAACAGAATATGGATATCGAATGCTTTGCATTCTTCATATACAAACCATTCAGAACAGAATGTATTTGGGAGCACATCATAAATCACTATGAATGCTTTTATGGTTTCCTAATCATGGTCGTAATTATGATAATGCCGCTATAAGCAAGTTACATTATTTCACTTTGTTGAATCACTAATGCTTGCATTCATCAGCGTGCCGTACTTTAGATTCTTTAGAGTTTGGCAGAGACATGTGGCAATATCTAATTATTCAGCCTAAGAGTGTGTCGGAGACCCTGGAATGCCAAATCAGTCATGCTGGTGTCACTCCAGGGACATCTGCACTACTCTGTCTTTATTTTACTCCATTCAGTGTAGTGAATGATGGATTTATGAGCTGTGTGTGCTCTCTCTCTCTCTCTCTCTCTCTCTCTCTCTCTTTCTGCTGAGCAGATTGCCTGAGAGACTTCAGGGTCTGTGTCAGCCGTGTTCTCCATTCCTCCTTATGCCACCTTGATCAACATTCACTGAGAATCTGTGCATTACTCATGTAGCATCACACTGTGCTTTTCTTGAATTGAATTGAGACATGTGACCTTAGGGGTCAAACAGTCAAGCATGGAATTCCTGGGCAATAGTCCACGTATTAGTGGTGCAAGCTAAGGCAAACGTAACTGCTGCTCATAATTAAGAATTTGAAGACTCCTAAACCTAGATGTTAAACTTTTGCACATAACTCATTCCATAGGGATTGCTTCGAATTATAGCCCTAGGGTTACTTGTTTGTGCACACATGAATGATAACTCAAATAATGCATATTTTTATGACTGATTTTTGGCATGGGAAATTTGAACAACATAAAAGACATTAAGAACCTTTCTTTTTAAAGGTGTCACATTTTCTTCAGAAAATTTATAAATCTCTATCCGCTTTAACAATTATTGTGAACATGCAAGCGTATTATATGCGCTTGAAATGTTTTTTGGACTTTTGATTTTGAAATCATACTGTGGTTAAATCAGATATCCCACTATAAACATATCAGCTCACAGTGTGAACTATTTGTAGCTATTTTGCATTCAGCTGAACATTATCAACGCTGACACAGAAACATAATCAAAGGACCAAAATGCCTCTGTGTATATTATTTCTGTCTGTATATTTGAAAAATGATGGCAATTATCACATTTCATCTTCTAGACAAACTGCGGCTTGAAACACGTACAGAGGAGTAGGCAGATATAAGCTATGATATCTCAAATAAATAAATGAATTATTTTAGCCAGCACTGCATTTCCCTCTGTTTACACAGTTAGCTGTAATTAATCTCTATGACAGTATATGAGCAAAACACACTAAACCTTCACTTGCCAAGAGCACAATCATTTGTCAGTCTATTAAAGAACATATGATGTTGACTGTATGCATCAGTGCACAAAACACTATACAGACAGAGCATAGTTAGCTACAACTAAAAAAAAAAAAAGAAAAAAACATGTATGCACACACAAAATCTAAATATATACAATTATAATGAAACAAATCAGAATTTAAAGTTCAACTCTAACACCACTTTGTGCATATTTAGGCTTTTTAAATACCTCCAAGTTTTTTAGCACTTTCCTGCCCAGACAAATTAGCAGTTAGCATATTTAGTAAAGTGTTAATCTCCTCATAATTCTCTATTTGTAATGATTCAAATTTATAAAACAAAAGTTAAGTGCTGTACAATGCATGTGCATTATGCTCCATACTCAAATAATAAAGTTATTGTCCTGGCATCAGATACAACCACAAACAATATAAGTGAAACTAGCGACTAGTTTTAATATTCTATGTTGCCAACGGCTGAATACAATCATGCACAGAGCTATTCTTAGAAACATAAACAGAAAGGAAAACATACTTCATGAAAAGCAGCAGCAGGAATTATGCATGAGAGGACTGAGATGTTTAGTCTTTTAGCTTCTCAATCAAAGCTAATGTGAGGATGCCTATGCTAATCATGCTCAATTACCTAACATGCAAGTCATCTTGCTTCAAGTTTCCACACACACATTTCTGTTCATTTATGTACAACATACAATAACCAAACATGTCTATAATCAATCATGTATGCTAACAATCTAAACCTAAATCTTTTTTTAGGGAGCTGCATATCACTTTGGGCAAATTAATACAGTAAAGCAGGACACACCTGATAGGATCTATTACTGATGTCTTTAACATCTTTTAACCAACAGAGCATTATTATTAAAATAAGTATCATTATTAGGAGTCAATCAAACAAGTTCGTTTAGGGTAAATAATAACCAATTCTGGAAGAAGTCATTTTCCTATAGTTGGAGCAATTAAAGCTTTTTTGCCAAATTATGTCACACTGCTTCTTACATGTTTCTTAACACTTTCAAAGTGAAATGTCCAGTGTGATGCTAAAAGTGACTTGAATTTTCCCCCTGAAACAGATGAATGTAAATGTGGTAATAGTTTTTTTTATATATCTATGTGTCTATATCTATATATACAGTATATCTCAGCAGTTCAGGGATGAAATGTCTGGTGAGTGCATGGTGCTAAGAGATTAATGCTCTATCACGTCTGAAAATAAAGTACCACCTACACTAAACCTGACCCTAAACCTAACCAATAGTGTTAACAAAAGCAAACACATTTGCTGAAGCAGCCTGGCCTTTTTGGCTTGCTTCTATGAGTCTTTGTGCTCTTTTATCATGACTCATGTTTCATGGGACTCATACTCGGATGGTTCGCGTTGCAAGTGAAAATCATCCCTGCTAAAAAAATAATAAAAAAAAAAAAAAAAATACTGCATTTCTGGTTACCAGCATACGGTTTGTTTTGAATGCTGGTGTGGTGGTGGACCAGCATGTTATCTTTTGGGTGCTGGTATGATCCCAGCAAAACCACAACAGAACTCACATATGTGTTACATATCACATTTCTTAGTTTCATATCACATTTCTTAGTTACAGTACATTTCACATTCATAGTAATTGTTACTAATACAGACTAACTGTCCAATTAATTGTAATACATAATTTAATAAAGAATAACATATAATGCAGGTTAGGTTTATCCCATACATGTATACAAGTTGTTGAAGTCTAATAAATCATATTTATTAGTGTTGGTGATTTTGACTTTGGCTGAATTCATTTTCTTTCAGCAACTGTTGAAAGTGCAATCACTATTGTCTACAATATTTCATGCTCCTGACATACATTTTACTTTGTACAATTTTTGGAATCAGTGAATGACATCAAGGATTTTTGACATATAAGTTATCTAATTAGCATTAAAGTCTTTAAAAACAGCAGCTGTCAATTCTGAAATTTCATTATCAAGAACTTCTCCTAACCTTGTTATTGAACAAACTTCTTATGATTATGTTATTTGGCGCTTTTCTTTCTTTTTATACAGTATCTCTAACTGTTTTTGTTTTGCAATGTACACAAGCTCTTTTTAAAAGATCTGTATACAGACCCTTTGAGATTGAAAAAAAAAATCCTTTGAAACTTTTAACTAGTAAAATGTTTTCTTTGATATTCAAAACTTCAGGTAACACTGATTAATAATATAATATACTGTATCTAAAACAACTAAATCTCAGTTCCACTCTCAACAGAGGGAGCAAAATAAATGAATTACAATAAATCACATTTAAAATGCAATGTATATGCTCTTATATGGATTTTACATCATTAATGTGTTAATATTTAAATATGCAAATAAAAACAATGCTTGTTCCCAAACACACTGTTTGCATACAGACAGCTGGCCTTCTCAACCCTACGAGACCCTGCTTGTAAACCAGCTCCATTAAGCTTGAGAACAGCATGACTGTGCTGGTCTACCAGCTAAACCAGCATCATATCAGCACTAACCAGCACTGTGCCAGTATGAGCCTAGGTTGCTAAATGTAGGCCTGTATTCCTGTAATGTCTTGCCTTAGCAAATATTGATATTTGAAATTCATTTTTATTAATTTGATTAATCAGTTGGAATATAAAGTAATTTGTTTTTGAAATGTTGTATCTATTGATGGTCCCTAATATTAACATTTAGCATACTGTAGATAAATGATGCAATAACATGGCCTCAACCTTTTCCAATGCAATTATTATTTTCCAGTCTTCACTTTTATTATTATACGTTACTTTATTGGACAAGCATATAGTAGCACAGATTAATCTTATTTTGTGCATGGCCACCACACAGTGCTTTATGCCAAGCTGAAACAAATTCATTTGGAAAGAGAAACCTTTGAATGGAAAGCCCTGGAGGCTCTTTTCTTTATCTCATTCAAATGTAAGGCACAAACGTGTCACTAGAGACCCTGGCAGTCCTAAGGTTTTGAACACAACAACAGAGTTATCACAACATCTGTAGAGAGGGGCAGAGAGGGGAGCCATACTATTATGAGAAAGGGCATAGTAACCTCTTTAGGGCATGTTTTGCATTTGCCACTGCAGTTTTCACTGTAAAACACGACCCCTGATTTCACCAAATTGTAATTATAAATTTGCATATAGTAGAGATCTTGTCTTTCTCATAGGGTTTCTTTCCTTCTTATTTAGCTCATATGGCTTATCATACTTGGAGCTCTATACGTTTGACAGCTGGGTTGTCAGATTGAGCATTTGAAAGGGTTATTTATCTTTAATAAATCTCACACTGGGCTTTCATTATGTATGGATAAAAAACTAAATGTAACTGTTAGATCTTCATGCTGTGCATTAGATACTAGCTAGAGATAAAAAACAAATGATGCATCATATTGAGATATGACAATGACTTACTGTACCAAGTACAGAATCTAATAAGAAAACTCTCAAGTGGCCTAAAACAACTGAAGTGGTTTATTGATTTTATGAAATGGCGCAAAAGACACCAATGCTTAATAAAGAGTTTCTAAGAATGATTATAAGCAGTTTATTATCACTGACAAACCACATAGTAAATTTAATCAAAGGGATATTTTCTAGATGGCTTTCTTTCTTCTATGAAACACTAGGATAATTTAAACTGCAAGAAATGAAAATAACAAAACAGCATTGAAAAAGTACTGAAAGAAAGAAAGAAAGAAAGAAAGTCTAGAGCAAGACTTGTTTTAAAAATGCTTATCTCTCCACAAAGACAATGATATCACTCTCAAAAATAAAGGTTCTTTATTGGCATCTAAAGAACATTTAGCATTCTTGAAACCTTAACTTTAGATTATTGAAGTGTTGTTTACATAAAGTAGAACTGTTCTTCTCAAGAAAGGTTCTTTGAGGAGCCCAACGTATGCCCAAAAGAGCCCTTCTATTGCACCCTTTTTTTTCTCTTTTTTTTTAACAGTGTAGAATAACCCACACTCTCAAACTGCATCCTTATACTATTTTAACGCTATCTTTCTATGGCAAGAATAGTTTAAGCAGTAGATGCTGGCAAGCAGTCATCAGTAAGTAATCATTAGTGCAGTTTAAGACAATAAGCTGTAGACAAACAGCGTCTGTCTAGTCAAAGGTGAATTAGTCTTCCTTTGACGTTGTTCATCATGACCAAATGTTTCTGTATTTCCATTTCTTTTTACCTGCATTACAGTGTAAGGGAAACAGGTCAATTTAGCTCAAAGGGAATCATTTAAGATTTTAAAGGGAATTTGAACAGAATCACTGTTTCACGGCTGCTCACGGAGACGCGCCTGCGGTTCAGTGAACGAGCCGTTTAACATCAAATCTGCGCTGGATACTAATATCCAAACTATAGTGAAAACACTATCAATTAGCACAGTAACAAGATCGACAGTTTAAGACATTAACTTGTAAGCACAAAACACAAGATACTTCTCTTTTCAATATGAATAAGGCTTTATTAGATAAATCTAAGACATATAAACTAATCTAACACATAAACGCACGCACACACACATTCACACAAGTTGCAGGAAGGTCGAAAGTTAGGGAAAGATGAGTTTAAGAGAATGGAAATATGGAATCCCAAGTTAACAGCAATACGTTAAATTGCATAAACATGAACAACCATCAATCACGTAATTAGCGCTCGCATTGAGTTCCTCAATGAGGTTAAACTTATATTAGATACACCAGTAAAGGTCACAGTCTGGAGGTAAAGTTACTTGCATCTCCTGTGAAGAAGGAGCCTCGGTGAAA
Organism: Carassius auratus; assembly: GCF_003368295.1. Classification (NCBI taxonomy): domain Eukaryota; kingdom Metazoa; phylum Chordata; class Actinopteri; order Cypriniformes; family Cyprinidae; genus Carassius; species Carassius auratus. The sequence continues at coordinate 4,786,241 of NC_039273.1, forward strand.
GGGCTATCCCGAGGTCGTTGATTGGCTGGAAGTTCAGTCTCTGAAGTGACGTCTTGGGAAGCCCGTGGTTGTTGGGCGTTGGCTGAAAGTGCAGAGTCGTGTTCGCTGGTTGAAGTTGAATGGACGTTACAAAACTTAACTCAGAACACGAAACTCTCAAACGGAAAAGAAAAGAAATAAAGTTTGACGAGACTAGGTTGTGTTCCTTCTCATAGTAGCAGCAGGCAGGCACGCTGGAACCGCGCTCAAAGAACCATGATGACTAACCACATGGCTAGATGCTACAAGCTAAAGCTAGGTAGCAAAGCTACAAGCTAAGAGCAGGCATGACTGATAGCACGAGCAAGGCTGGAACTAAAAGCAGACTAAAAGCCGACATGGCTAATAGCAGCAGGCAGACTAGAACCAAGGCATGACTAAAAGCAAAATTTCATGGGGTCCAAAGTATTTAAAACTTCCTTGTTGGCCACCCCTCAAATGTTGCCTTGACCAATCAGATATGTTCTTTGGGTGGGTATCATAAATCATTTGTTTATCTTACCAAGCATGTGGTTCTTGCCTCACAGGGTCTAATTTTGGACATGATTCCTATAACATGATTATGATATATTTTACAAATAAATGATTGTCAGGACAATATCAAGCAAGAAAATGCGATTATTTGAATACTAGACATGACTAGGTATCCTATAGTTATCAAAAGACATACACAATAAGTGATTATACATGATAGTCAAATGTGTGGGTTACACGTAAATGAATATGGAGTTAAGCAATGGAATGATTCATTCATAAGTCTTTTTTGAGTTCATTCTGGTCCATATATAATGTATAAAAAGGGTTTCTTTGCCATTCTCTGGCAAAGGACTTTTCTGTGAAGACAAAGGTTTAAAGCCCTTCCCCCTTAGGAATTTCAGTCTGGTTTCACTGGCTGGGGGGGGAAGTCAATGCAAGTATTTAACTTGATCTCCTGGGTTTACATGTGATGTCCAGCGTTGCATTCCAATCACGAACAATAAATTTGACAATCTCTTCTTCGAATTAAAATTGTCAATAATTGTTCTATTGGTGTTAATGTTGAAAGCTGTTGTGTGAACAAGTTGGTTGGTTGGTTATCTTGCTTGGTTCCTGTGGCACTAGAACTGATTTATGACTTCCTTGAGGAATTCAGCTCATGTTTCAATGCACACAGCTCTGATAGACTCTTTGATTTGTCTGATTTGACTCATTTCTGCTACAACAGTAATTGCATTTTGAATGTGCTGTGGCTTGGCATAAACTTTTTGCTCTTCACTGAACTCGGCTGTGATGTATTTTAATGTGCTTCCTGTCTGGGGGATACACATGTAAATTAGCTATCTGCATAACTCCTGTGTAACTGCCAAATTGGTCACAGTCCCTATTAAACAAATTGAAATACAAATACAAAAAAAAAATACAATGCAGCAAGGGTTTCTGACACAGTTTATGTGTGTTTGTAGTAGAGTATGCTGGACCTACTCACCACCATAGACATTAATGATAGATTGTTTCTTATAAACATGCATCTTTTCACTTAAGATATTAATTGCTGGACTGGAGTCATGTGGATTACTTGTGGATTATTGTTTTATAGCTTGATTATAGCTGTTTGAACTGTTGTTTGAGCTGTTTGGCACAAATTCACTGCAGAGGATCCATTGGTGAGCAAGTGATGTAATGCTACATTTCTCCAAATCTGTTCTAATGAAGAAACAACCTCATCAACATATTGTATGGCCTTAGGTTATGTACAATTTCAGCCAATTAAAATTTTAATTATCAGAATTATCAAAATGAACTATTATTTGAAGAGGCCACCACAGAGAGATATCCCTTCCCACTATTCAAATTAGTGTTACATATTTATATACGTATGAATCATGAATTTCTAAATTGACAATTCTTAAACCGTTACTTACAGCCTTAAATATGTGGCATTACAGTAACAACAGATATATTTTGCTACATATCCGATCCTAAAACTTGATATTAGTCTAACCTCAGCATATATATATATACATATATATATATATATATATATATATATATATATATATATATATATATATATGTATATACACATACACACACAGTAATGGTACTAGAATCTGTATTTTTACTCAGGTAATGTTAGACACATCACTGGCAGTGAGACCAGGGTAAATCCATTTTCAAAATGATGCCTGTCATTTACAGAACCTCTCTACTTATCTCTCTCTCTCTCTCTCTCTCTCTCTCTCTATCACACACACACACACACACACACACACACGTACACACACACACACACACACACACACACATAAACACAAACACACTGACTGTCACTTTCTCCTCAGATGAATTATAGATAGATCCACGGACACTGCAATAATGCTTTTGTCACATATATATAACATCTACCACTCTAACGATTTATCTGCTGTTATATACAGCCCCAGCTCAAAGGTTCCCTCTTGACATTTATGTGGAGTGTTATGACTGCGCAGTGCTGAGGGACGTCTCAATCGCAGTGACACTGACTGGAGAGCCAGAGAGCCGAGAGCCCAAGGCATGCAGAGTTGCATGAGATATTTCCCCGTGTCACTGAAAGATCAGTCTGGCTGCAAACTGTGCCAGGAACCATGTGTGCTTGCTTAAGTTTTGGGTGCTTAAACTATATTAAAAAAAATTATGTATTTCATTCACTGAGAAAAAACCTAACCAAGTGGTATCTGCAGATGCAGCTAGAATATTGTAAAAACTACCTTCACTTTTCTAAACCATTTTGAAGTTTTTTAAATGAGTAATTTATTAATTTAAATTGCAAAGGCTGCATTTTTTTAAATAAAAACACTAATATTGTGAAATATTACAATTTTAAAAAACTGTTTCTATTTGAATACATTTTAAAATGTCATTTATTCCTGTAATGCTGAAGCTGAATTTTCAGCAGCCATTACTTATACAATATTTTTTGGTATTACCCAAAGTAAAGTATAATTCTTTTTAGCTGGACTGTTATTTCTTGTTCTTGCATAAAAAATGTGTGTGTGCTATCTTTCTTAAAAATACAGTAAATGCCATTTCATTTAATATTTGTATAACATAACATTAATACATTTGTGAGCTTGGCTTCCTAATACATTTTGCATTTTGGAGGGCACTGTATACCAGCTACAGGGTCTCCCTAATATTACTTCTCAAACCCTAAACATGATTAAATCCAGTTAGCATTGGATAATTAAAAACCAAAAGCAATTATCAAAATCACACATTTTTGCCCCACTTTTGAATTTCAAGGCATTTTGGCATTCTATCAGCGAAATGCATAATTCATAAAGTGCACCTGCTTTTTTGTTGTCTCTCTGTCTCCTCCTCCGTGCATATTTGCTTCTATCGTTTCCACAAAAATGTATTACAATCACTTTCCATCCTTAGTGACAGCATGTTTTATTCTGAAGTTGTTCTGTATTTGGGGTCAGCTTGAACCACTCTAGGCTGGCTGCATCCACACATACACACACACACACACAGAGAGAGAGAGAGAAGGAGAGATGTGTTCACAGTATGTAATAATAAATGCTACTGTTGTATATAAAGTCAAGCATTCTACTTACAAAGAAAACACAATATGAGACACTGGTACATGGGTCATAGCATTCTGATTAAATTATGGTTTAGTTTGTGTGTCTGTCTTAAGTCCTGTTTACACTAGTGTGCTTTCATTCTTTAGAGTTCTTTAGAATAAAACATGGTTCCTTGTCATTCAGGTGATCGTATTTTATTGATCCAAAAGTCAATATTACAACAAAATTGACAAAAGTTTATTTTAAAAATGCAAAATTTGCTGACCCAAATATAATGTAATACAATTCAATAATATAAGCAAGTATAATTATGAGTAATCACAGCGTGCCGGTATACGGACATATCTCACAGTTACGAATGTGATATTGCATTCATACAACAGTTTGACAGAGTGTATAAATGCATACAGACAACAACGGAGTGTCTTTAAAAACCCTCTATTGATAGTTTTCAGTCACGTGACTGGTTCGAAGACCTGGCGGGCAAAACATCCATAGAACTGCAGCACAAGACTTTCAATTTTCTATATGTTTCAGCCCAAAAGTATTTACTTAGATCATCTCTCAAAGGAATATAACAAAGATATGTGAACAAAATGCAAGTTTTGACCATTAGTAATCCATATAGAGCATCTGTCGCAATATTTCAATCACTAAAAACAGTGGTACATTCCAAAACATTTAATATGAAAACATTTAAAGTTCCTTTATAACAATGATATTTAAAGTTGAAATTACTACACACCTTACTGATGATGCGTGATTTATGCAGGCAAGCAAATGAGCACCGAATAGGAGTGCAATGCAAGAAATGGTTAAGCATCTTCTTTATAACGGTGTTCTAACGGAAAACATTAATATTATACTTTGCACATTACATTTATATTCTGTGTTCATCTGCTTGCCTGTACAACGTTTTCATCATCAATAAGGTGTACAGTATACTGAATTTGTCATTTAAATATAACTGTCTTACTACAATACTACTTATTACAAACCTCATAAAAACTGGTGGTCAGTGGAGGAAAGCCTTGTTTTGCCCTCTGTGTGGGCATTCCTGTAAGGGTGTGAAATCACATGAAAACTCTCTTTTGTGCAGAACTACTTCCTTCTGCCACAGATTCCAATCTCAGTTTGACAGTTTAACAGCTGAGCTCAAGCCGCTGTTACTAATTCAAAAACATAACTTTAAAAAAAGGACTGAAGGAACATTGAGTTACTTCATTAAAAGCTTATTGTATTACTCTGTTATAAGCTCACTATAGAATATAGAATATAATGGGAGAGAGATGGACTGAGCATGTGTCATTAACTTACCTGCATCTGATTCAGCATTTATTTTCGCGTATTCAAAATAAAACATTAGGAAAGCGATATCTTTGTCGTACTATCCGTTCATCTGTTAGGGGTGATTTCTGATGACACACTCTTTACTGCATTTATTGGCTGCATCTTACAAGCTGCTGTTGAAAGTAAAAATAACTTTCTTTTTTTCACAGCCCTGTTTCAGTCTCTTTCAATATAAAAGTCCTAATGCTGACTCACCCATAAAAACATTCTCTTGTTGCCATCTAATGGCTTGAGTAAAGCACAATTATGAACACACACAGTTCCCCAAAACTAAAGGCTAATATTATTTGTATAATTATTTATTGAATAAAAATATTTAATAAACAACAACAACAGCAGGCATCATAAATGTTGCTAGGCAATTCAGTCAAAAGGCAGCAATCTTATATATACTTTAATTAAAAAATATATCATTACTTAATTTAAAATACAGTCAAAACTGATTTAACATGCTGATTTGGCGCTCAAGAAACATTTCTTATTATCTGATTATGTTATCAAAACAGTTGTGTTGCCTGACATTTTTTGTGAAAACCACCATATATATATAATATGATCCATTTACCATAGTAAAATGGGTTACGAACACTGTTTCACAGTGAATTTAAATAAATTGCCTTCAGGCTAGCCTGCTGTAGAACCTGCCACAACTTTCTAAATGTCAGACTCCAAAAAAAAAAAAAAAAAAAAAAAAAAAAAAAAAATATATATATATATATATATATATATATATATATATATATATATATATATATATATATATATATATATATATATATATATATATATATCAAAAGGAAAGCAAAATGCAGAAAAGAATTAGATAGAAAGGCTAAATTGCCCGAAATAACATCACTGATAACATCACTGTTTCCATCAGCACTGAATGAATCAGACAAGTAGAAAACAAATACTGCCTGACAAAAATCTATAATTCAATTCATATTCAATTAGGTAATTGAACTGGACCAATAAAATTGGTATACAAAATCTATAATAGCACTAGTATTTATCATTTGTTTCATTTACATAATCTTAACATTTCATCTCTGTACATAACATATTGATTGTAATGTAGAATGTAATATAATTTTTCTGTTATTTGTGGATACATACACATACAGCCAGCAGAAGGATGTTCCACTTGATCCCATGCACAGTAAAACTTCTAAATAAAAAATAGCTGTACCGTGGTTTGACAGTGATTGTAATCTATTTTCATGGAAATGATAGCAGTCAGAGAGAGGGATAGAGAGAGACAACAAAACCTTTGAATGAAAACATTACAACAAATCTCAAGCCAGAGTGAGGATGTCTGGTTTTGGTTTTGTAGACAGGCCCTGGATTCATGATGGTCTGATCTGTATTCACCTCGGAGGAAGTGTTAGTCTCCTTCCTGCAGTGCTCTGGGGTCAGTGAGATCACTCCATCCCTTCCACCACTGCATAACAAAACCTTGTGTACGGGATCTTTGTGTTGGAGCGAGATCCCCATTTAACAGCTCTAGGCCTGTCTTAATTTGAGCCATACTGCGAGCCACTGTTGTAAGAAGTCAAGCGCACTTGTTATGAACACTCGATTGAATCTTATTCACAAGCTCAGCTGTCATTTCAAAGCCATTAGAGTTTTTATACACTTCATTCTGATTGTCATTGCAGGACCCTCTCACTTTAATATCTTGCCCCGAGCTTTGACAGACAGAGCTGTTTGTCAGTGTACTGTAGCTCTAATAAAGTGTGCGGATAAAACCCTGTCTGACTGGAAGTCACTCTGGGTGCCTTGGTCTAATGTAACCCTTTTTTACATGTATTGACAGTTCAAATGATATCTCAAATTGTTCTGCTTATTGAGGAAAGGTGCGTGTACTTTTTAAAGAGATTAGACGACAGTAGGAGTAAAAAGGGAAAAAAAATAGTTAAATTAAAGATGGAACCAAGCCATATCTAGGAAATCTAGCAATATCTCAAATATTTTAGATAGGGCCAGTAAGCAAACACCTAAGAACAACCAAGCAACTACTCAGAACAACCTAACAATTTCTCAGAATATCATAGAAGCAACATAGAACATGCTAGAAACACCCAACTATTAACTATGTATAGCAACATAGAAGCCTTATAAGCCACTTACATAACCCTTGTGACCTCTAAGAGCACCCCGTACACTTAGTACACCCTAGTAACCATTTAGAACATTTTAAATCTATTTAAAACAGCTTAGCCATACCTTGGCAACCACTTACAACACCCTAGTTTCCACTTACAGCACCCTAGCAAACACTCAGAACACACTTGCAAATACTTTGGAAACACTGGTTTGCGTATGGCATGTCTAATGGAGGTATGTTGATGTTTGAGTATATTCATACTTTTAGAGACAGGCAAAAACAGGAAAGACAGGATTATTCATGAAACTGATTCCATCGCTGCAGGGGTGAGCATATGTTATGATAAATAAATGAAATGGAATGAGCTAAATAAATAATGATGATTAGGGAGATGTCCAGAGAGAGAAAGAGAGAGAGAACAACAAAAAAAGGGAGTTAGACTATAGGCTAATGAGAGCTTTCAAGAGAAGCCTCCACATCCCTGAGGCATGCAGTATTAGCCCCCTGTGTACTGTCATTAAGAGTGATTAGACCTCCACAAAACCTCCATCAAACAAACAGAGAAAAGAGCCAATAAAGTCTCAGAATATGAGACTAATTGCAGAGGAGACTTCAAAGAGCTAATGTTTTTTTTGACAGAGAGTAAAACATAAAAGAAAGAAGGCCGCCATTGCAAGCCATTGCAAACTTTCTTTACACCAAGTTCCCACAGCATGTCTCTTTCAGCGGGTTATTTTTTAATTTGTCATTTTTTTTACTAGAAAAGGTTTTTAAAAATATTTGTATAGACTTTCTATTCACAAAGAGCAATCAATTATTTAATAAATTAAATAGCAAAGAAAAACAAGTACAAATTAGATGCACTATAAAAAATTAAATAAATAAATGACTTTTTCAGGGTGGGGGAAAAACTATGATGGGAAGCTGTTGCAAACCTTAATGTACACCATTATTTTATTTACATTAGAACTATTGCTATTAGAATGTTGATTAATATTTTGAATATTTATTTTGGTTTCTGTTATGTGCCACATATATGTATTTCAGTTTACTGTATGTACTTTGACTCAGTAAGGTGCCAAGGCATCATTTCTAATTTTAATTTAAATTAAGTGTACATTTTCAAGTAATATTTATATTTTATTTTAGCTTTATTTCACTGGTATCATGCATTAAAGAATATGCTAATCATTTTATTATTTTTTTTTTTCTGAATGTTTAACTTAAAAACTTGATATTTCTGTTGGCAAAAAACATGCACTGTTTATTTAATCTTTTTTATCTTTTTTTTCCATTTCATTATTGACTTTACGACTAATTATAAACTTTCTTGAAGCAATATGTAGAAACACTCATGGAAAAAATATATAACCCAGGGTTGGAGTAAATAAAATATGGAATTTTCATTTTTTGGCTGAACCATTACTTTAAGCAAATCGTTTGAAAAAAGTATTCAGTGTGTTACTCACTTTTAAAAGCCCTCTAGGTAGCTCAGTTTTTGGAAGAGAGTGATAAACGCAGACAGAGAACACCTCAGTCATTCTACACTACTAGTCCAAGGTGTAAAGCATATTTTGCTGATCTCTGCCTTCATTGAATAATTGATATCCTATGCACTCTTACTGAGGAAGAAATAAGACATAGCAGCATTAAAATAATTTTTGAGATAAAAGAAAAATTGATTTAAAAAAGATAAGTAAAATTAAAAAGGGGAGACAGAAGCCCTGGGGTGCACACTTAGCATATAAATGAACAAGAGAAAAGGAAACTTCTATCCAACATGCAAATCCTACTGCCTGACTGTATTTCCTCTGGCCAGTGTGACCAGACGTCACTGTTCATTTATCCCCAGCACCCACATTCACATCAAAGCGTAATTATCTCTTATCTAGAACAGACACTCTATTTTCTTTTCTTATCTGTAATATTCTCTTTATGTTTAGAAAAGTTACGATTTAAAACCATGCACAGACAGACTTGGCTAGCAAATGTCTTCTGACGTTTGTGATTGTAAAACGTTTTTATGTACTAGTTTCTAGATCTAGATCTTTATGTATTTCCCTTTCCTAGAACCATCAACTCAATATGATGAGAATAGCGCAAGTAAAGGTGTTGTATGTAGGTTTGTAGGACTGACATCGAGTGGTTGAACTAAAATATTGGAGAGGGTTTTTTCACCCGGCCTCTCCTCCTCAGACTTGATGCACACACAGGTTGCCAGATTGACAACACCAACAGGAATGACCACACTTGAAGATCAGTCAAATGAAATACGCTGTGATTTTTATGCTTTAGTAGTCAAAAACTTACAAACAGCATCTTTATATAAAAAATAAAAAATGGGTATTGAATACCAGTCAATTTGTTAATGCATTAGATTGTTACTTCAGCAACTAATAAAGAACAGATTTTGAGAAATTGAGTATTGCATCACTTTCTCACCAATGGATCCTCAGAAGTGAATGGGTGCCTTCAGAATGAGAGTCCATATAACTGAAAAAACATCTGCAAGTGATGGAATGCTAAACTACTCCAAATCTGTTCCAATGACAAAAACTAACTTCCATCTCAGATGGCCTGACGGTGGGTAAAAATTTCAGTAAATTTTAATTATCAGTGTTCATTATTTGTTAATGATACCTAATGATTGAACATTAAACGTACAGTATGGAACTTATGGCCACCAGGTCTCACTCAATCAAAATAATAACATAAGACGTACTTTGATGACGTCGAGAAAGAGTGTAGAGCTCATGGGAGTTGTTGTTCATTGGAACACGCGCTCTGTCGATCATTCCTCACTCATTCTAACTTATGTATTTTGACAATCACGTCTTTTCGAACGGAGAGATATATGAATTATGAGACCCCTATCAAATCAATATTCCATCTAGCTAGTAGTAATATATGTTAAAAAACACGGTCGCCTTTCATTAATAATTATAATTACGTTATACTTTGATATCGAACAAGTTAGAGATCTGCATTTGAAGCTACTTTATTCAGCTAGATATAGAACAAATGTAGATTTACATGAGAGCCGTCTGCGTTTTACACAAGACATCATCGTTTTACAAAATATACGTATAGATAAAGTTAGCTGAATGGATGCATACCTGTTTATCAGAATGCAAGCGAATTCGACATCTCTCTGTAGTTTCAGCCTGTCATGAAGCTCTCTCTATCTTGGAAATGCAACTCCAATATTTACCCGTGTCTTGTCGCTTCTCTTGTCCCAAAACCATCTTGGGTCATTTATTTCACCCGTACGTTTGCACTTCACAGAACGTGCAGGCAAAGCATAATCATGATCCATAACTGAGTTATTGATTGAGGTATAAATACGAATATAACCAATATAAATATAAAATATAATAGTCTCGATCAAGGCTAGCTACTACTATTTCTTCTTCGTCTCGTCTTTGTTTCTGTTCAACTTTGTATTTGGCGGTTCCGCAGGAAGTTAGATAAACTAGAGGGGTCAAAGTTTATATGACGTCATAGACGGGCGACAAAACGGAAATAAAGAAATGGGATTTAAATTTACCAAATTTTTTTATTGATTGACAGCCCTAGTCATTATCGTTATCTTCATGTCACATCACTGAATTCAATGATGAACTGCCTTTAACTGTCATTTTGCATTATTGACACTGTTTTCCTGATGAATGTTGTTCAGTTACTTTGACGTAATGTATTTTGTTTAAAGCGCTATATAAATAAAGGTGACTTGACTTGACTTGACTTGAAGTGGGAGAAATCAGCCCACTTTAGGCATTGTCAAACACTTAAGAAGTTTTTCAGGTTGACTAAACTCTGAACAGATGCCTCAACAACAATACACAAATCAGTCTTTGTGCAGCATTTGTTTTTGAATTCCTCATTAATCATAAGTAATGTTCACCTTGTTCACAGTGGCTACGTTAGTTCATTGTTCAGCACTGACTTGGCACGTAAGATGATCCCCAGCATACAATACGCTGCCAAAGACGTCCGCCAAGACTTCAGCTCTCATCAGCTCTGCTTTCAGTTGCCAAGACTGCAGCACACAAGGAGCTCAGATCAAGAAGAGGGAAACAGCAAAGAATGATCCTGTTGAAGCCCACACAACAGTCCACACAAGCGCAACCAAACACTTCATCCGTAGACAGAATACAGTAGATGTGAAGGTTCAGCTCTGAAATCAAACTAACACATTCTTGAGGGCAACACACTGAGGGGTTTTGATCTTTTTCTCTGCCAAAGCTCCCTCTGGTATTAGTTTAAATTTCTGATATATACAGACTGCAATTCAGCTGTCATTCTTTTTTTAATGTATTAAAAGTTAAAAGTACAGCCTTTATAGCGCTATTCATTTATTATAAATTGATAACACAAATTATTTATATTTCAAATTAAAAGCTGTTCTTCAAAGAAATGTTTATGGTTTCCAAAATATTAAGCAGCACAACTGCTGAAAATATAGCTTTGCCATCATAGGAATAAATTACATTTTAAAACGGAAACAGTTGAAATTATATTTCACAATATTACTGTTTTTGCTTTTTTGTTTTTATCAACTGAATGCGCCAATGTTAAGCATAAGAAACTACTTTCAAAAACATTTTAAAAACGTACTAACCCAAAACATTGAAACTGTAGTGTATATATTAACAGGCTTAATTTTAATTACCTTTTTTAAATCTTATTAGAATGAGTTATGAAGGATCATGAGATGCTTTGACATCACAGGAATAAATAAGTTTAAATTACAATTTCAATTATCATTGTAAAAATATTAAAATAGAAAAAGTTATTTTGAAATGAAATAATATTTAAAAATGCTAGTGTTTTTGTTAGATTTTTTAACCCCTTAACTGTCACTCATATTTGTGAACATTGACTTTGTAGTGCACAAGCCAAACTTAAATTTTTATTATTTATGAATGAAAACATTTTGTAACATGATTTTGATGTACCATTTACATGGTAATGCAATGTCTGATTTTAAAATAGGTTTTAAAGGATGAATTTTGAGATTTTAAGTTTTCAGTTGATATATAATTTCTCATGATTTCTAAAATGTGATAGAGAAAAAGGCAACAAAGAAGTCTTGTTTTTTTAACAAAGGTCAAAATTCCTGTTATAATATAGATTTTTGAGGGTGCACTCTTGTCATGAATTAATCTATTACTTTTCCTACATAATTTTTAACAAAGAACATTGATAAAATATATATTTGGGAGTCTTAGACCTTTCCAACGTTATATAGTTTGTCAAGATTAGATTAGATTTAATTATAATATAGTGAAGTAAATTTAGGCGTCCCAGAGAGCGGACGGGTGACAGTTAACAGGTTAAATCAAATAATTGCAAACCTTTACTGTTACTAAATTATTATAAATTATTGAATGATTATAAATGACTAAATTAGTCTGAGTCTGAGATTATAAATACATACATACAAGACCATAAATGTCTTTACTGTAAGACTGGAAACAAACAGTAAGTTTCAGGATTTTGAAAAGAGAAGTTATAAAACAAAATGGACATATACTCTGTGCATTTTTGTAGATCACTATTTGAAGAAACACATTTGCACCACCCTGCTCTCCAGACATCAGCATCAACTATCGACAGACCTATAACTGTCGACCGTTCTACACAACTCTGGGAATTCCCTTCTCCCTCATCTCTCAAACATCCCTTAAAAGACATCTAAGGAAGTTAAATCTCAAGGGCTTGAGTTCTTGACTTCTTGCCACAGTTTTTCACATCCCTGCTCCCTACCCTGAACCTGCTGCTTCTAAAACTCCAGAGACAGGTTGTTGAGGAAAGCAACAAACAATAACAACCAGAGGCTGATGAATGGGTCTTGGCATAGGAGCTGGGATCGAAGCGATTGATCCGAACTTGGCTATCTCAGTGGAATTTTTACCCTATGTCAAACCCCTGCTAGAGGGAGATGGATTTTGTCGGCCGGAGCAGTGGATTAATGGTGGAGAGGTGACAGCTGGGTCCAGCGCTGTGGCCATCCCCTTGGGCAGGGTGCATCTGGGCATGTGTGCGTGATGTATTGACAGTTCTTCAGGACGTAGATGCTTTCTGTGACTTTATTGTGCGCTGCTGCGTTGACAGCTTGAAGACCTGTAGATCGGTTCGTCCCTGCAGGAAGAGCCAGAGGCATCCTGCGGTGGGACTGCTTTTGTGTGGTATAGTCAGATGGTCAAATGGAGAAGGGATGCAATCATTTACTCACCCTTGCTTTGTTCCAAACCCACGTGACGTAAATTCGTGTTTGGAAGGTTGAAGAATCCAGTGATTCTTCAAACAGTCACTGTTTTCCATATAATAAAACTTGAAAATGACAAAGAAAAGCACTGTAAAATGTATCCACTTGAATTTGTAATATATTCCAAGTGCTCTGAAGACATTTCCATTCAAACGTTTGGTGTATAAAAAAGGTTTCCCCAAAAGAATTCAGCTTTGGAATAAATTACATAATAAATGATGTTTACATTTTAAAATATATTCAAATACAAAACAGTTATTTTTAGGTGTGATAATATTTTGATCAAATTAATGTAGCCTTGGTTAGTACTGTACAGTATATGGAGATGTCTTTCAAAAATTGTTTCAAAACTTTTTTAAGCCTAGCTTTTTGATGTGATGTCAGACTTTTGATATATAATGAAATATAATAAATCAAATGGAGACAAACCATAGATTCAAAATATTAAAAAATATATAAATATTTTACACAATATTACCCCCCAAAAATTGAAAACATGCATTATCCTATGAAAATTATAACTGAAATATGGCACCACTGATATTTAATCATGAGAATCAAAGGAATTGGAATATAGTTGAGTTGAATTAACTATGATTATATTATTTATGGAGTTTTTATAATCTTTTTGGAGCTTGACAGCCATGGTCACAATTAACTGTCACTATACAGAAAGAGAAAGAGAGAGAAAGAGAGAGAGAGATTTTTAACTATTTGTCTATTATTCAAGAGTATAGAATCTACACTAGTTTTCGGAAATGCCTTTTCATCGAGAACAACAAGGTCAGACAACCTCTTGAAAAAATAAATTAATAATTAAATAATTCATCCGCTCCAGAATTTTTCCCCGTTCTAATTTTCATTCATAGAGCGCAATTCTTTATTCTCAAATATCGGAATTCAAAAGCCCATCTCATGTGAAAAGTACATGACAGAACACTGAAGGTCACAAGCTTAAGAGCTCTGGGGCAAACCATTCATTTCAATTCCTTTGCCAGTGTTCAAAAGTGCCGCATACTCCTCTTTTTTGTTTTGAAACATTCGTTCGGAGGGTGAGGCGAGGTGTCGTTAGCATTCCAGGAGCGTGGTGCTCTCCTCTCTTCTCCTCTCTCTCCTCCACTTTCTCACCCACCACCACAGCATCTGCAATTTCTGCAGTGCCACACAAACTATTGCGTTCTCACCCGAAACATTCCCTGTCAGCTCCTGAACACAACAGGGTGCGCGCTCACGTATTCTCACACAGAGTAATGAGGATAAAAATGTAAGCAGACAGTGATGGAATTAACAAAACCTCCTTTTTCGCCCCTCTACAAGAACGCCAGCCCCCATCTTTCGTCCTCTTCCGTCTCACGTATTGTGCCTTCCGTATACCTAATTAAAATAAAAACACTGTCTGGTGAGGTTTCACTTTTTCCTGTGTTACTTACAGGTGCATCTTAATAAATTAGAATCTCATGGAAAAGATAGTTTATTTCAGTAATTAAGCTAAAATTGTGAAACTCGTGTACTAAATAAATTCAATGCACACAGCCTGACATAGTTTTAGTTTTGGTTCTTTTAATTGTGATGATTTTGCTTTAATTACTAACTCAATTCGACGTGGCATGGAAGTGTTATGGAAGACCAGGAACGCAATCAGTTTGTGGCACTGCTGAGCTGGTCTGAAAGCCCAGTTTTCTTTGACAGTCAGTGGCCTTCAGCTCATCTGCATTTTTTGGTCTCTTGATTCTCATTTTCCTCTTGACAATCCCCCATAGATTCTCCAGTCAAGCACACCAACAACATGGTCATTTAACTAACTTTGGGTGCTTTTGGCAGTGTGGGCAGGTGCCAAATCCTGCTGGAACATGAAATCAGCATCTTCAAAAAGCTGGTCATTAGAAGGAAGCATGAAGTGCTACAAAATTTCTTTGTAAACGGGTGCAGTGACTTTGGTTTTAAAAACACACAATGGACCAACACCAGCAAATAACATTGCACCCCAAATTATCACAGGCTGTGGAAACTTAACACTGGACTTCATGTAACTTGGGCTATGAGCTTCTCCACCATTCCTCCAGACTCTAGGACCTTGGTTTCCAAATTAAATAAAAAACTTGCTCTCATCTGAAAATAGGACTTTGAACAACTAGGCAAGAGTCAAGTTCTTCTGTTGTTGTCTGTGGTTCAGCAAATTCCTTGACACCTCTGTGTGGTGGCTCTTGATGCCTTGACCCCAGTCTCAGTTCATTCCTTGTGAAGTTCAATCAAATTCTTGAATCCATTTGCTTGACAATGCTCAGAAGGCTGCGGTTCTCTTGGTTAGTTGTGCATCTTTTTCTTCCACACCTTTTCCTTCCACTCAACTTTCTGTTAACATGCTTGGATACAGCACTCTGTGAACAGCCAGCTTCTTTGGCAATTAATGTTTGTGGCTTATACCCTCCTTGTGAAGGGTGTCAATGATTGTCTTCTGGACAACTGTCAGACAACTGTCTTCCCCATGAATGAGTAGCCTAGTGAAAAAAAAACTGAGAGACTATTTTGAAGGCTCAGGAAACTTTTGCAGGTGTTTTGAGTTGAGTAGCTGATTTGCATGTCACCATATTCTAATTTGTTGAGATAGTGAATTGGTGGGTTTTTGTTAAATGTGAGCCAAAATCATCACAATTACAAGAATCACTACTTAAACTACTTCAGTCTGTGTGTATTGAATTAAAAATATTTGAAAGAAAAACCAGTTAAATTAATTTATAATGAACTTAAGTAAAATGAAGTGAAGTGACGTGATGTGTAACCAAGTGTGGTTACTTGGAATATGTGCTCTGCATTTCAAACATCCAACTGCACACACACAGCAGTGAGATGTGAACACACAAACCCACTCAAGTGTCTCTTGTCAGGTGTGGTCTTGAGGGTGGAAGAGAACGTTGTACATTACACCTACAATCCCTGCCTGTACCGAGACTCAGACCCGCAACTTTTGGGTTACAACTTTTACTCTCTATCCATTAGGCCACGACTGCCCCCATGTTACTTCTGTTGACTAGAGTGCATAGTATGCAAATTGGGAAGCGGCTGTACACATATTAAAGATAATGAAAGGTAATTCGTATTGAAACTTATAGGTATAGTGTCACATCGCTGCACAATCACAATAGAAAGTTCTAAAAGTTGCTTCCACTACACAAGTGTGCTAAGGACAATGGGGAAAAGGAGTAAAAAGTCAGAAAATAGAGGAATCAAGTGGTTGTCTGAGCAAAGGGGACGATGGGAGTGGGAACGGAGACGGATTGTTTTTTGTTCTCCGGGGCTGCATAAGAGCTAAGGGAGACTTTTTTCCCCTGTCCTCAACCGGCCTATTCATCTGTGTCACAGCCCAGCACAGATGTGAGAGGGGAGAGCAGAGAAAAGAGTTCATTTTAAAGCGGCTCTCAGCGAGGAAACTCTGTATCTCAGTGCTCATCAATCTAATCTATTATCCTGCTTACTCCGAGCCAGTTATCGGAGAAATACAATCTCCTGATGAAATAAAAAAAAAATGTATTTTTCGCCCACTCAACCTTTTCCTTGTCACACATGAAGGACGTGTTGCTGAACAAGTCCCTTTTATCTCTTTTATGTTCTCTCATTTTTGTTATCGACTTCTTGTGGAAAATTTGAAGGATTATTTTTATAATTGTAATTTTATTTAAAGGAACAGTTCACCCAAAAATGAACATTGGCTGAATATGTAATAACCCACAGGGCATTCAAGGGCATAATTCCTTTTTTAGTTTAGTTTTTTTCTTCTTCTGAACAGATTTGAAGAAATGTAGCATTACATCACTTGCTCACCAATAGATGAGCAAGTCCATATTTCTCCAAAAAAACAAACATCTACATCTTGGATGAGGGAGAGTACAGTAGATACTAATTGTGTGAACTATTCATTTAAAGTTTAGGGTTCATATATATTTTTTAATGCATAATTTTTTTCTATAATCAATTACACAAAAATAACATGTTAAATTGACGTCCCAAATAATGTACATACAGTATGGGTTTCAAAGCATTTTGCTCTTTGAACTCGCGACAAATAAAAAGTGATGCTTTCATACTCCTCTTGTAGTGCAGTGCCAGACTGTCCATTCCCACAGATATGTGAATAGTCTTGCGTTTAATGACTGAAGAGCATACTTCAGCAAGTCAATCAGAAGAAGTAATTGCGTCTAATAGGTAAGCCTCGTCGCTCGGCCCGAGAGATTTCTTGGTTCTCTGATCGCTGCCAAACCTCTGATGACCTGTCGTCTCTCATGAGTCCTCTGTCACCAAAAATAAATTGCCTGCTCACTGAACGGGTCACAACAACAAGCGATGTCATTACTTTCACAGCAATTGATCACACCTTCGGAGAGAAAAGTCAATAGTCAACATAATTGTTAGTGGTGTTGAGCCTCACATTGAAGAGCTCTGGTTTGTAATGCATGCAGCTCATTTTACTACCTTCTATTCAGGTGAAGTTGTGCTAGGATTTGAAACAAAACGTGTGTGAAGTGTTCTGTATATGCACAAGGTGGGCCCAAAATTAACAAGTAGGTGCTAAAAGTGAGAAAAGAAATATTAAAAACTGCGTATTATAGCATTGCGCCCTTATCAGGTATGAAGGTGTATTTCAGTTACACTTTTCTTTAACATAAACCTGAATTTTTGTGCTAAACAACTGTAACCACACCCGACGATGATGACATTTCCTCACAAGGATTCTATTTGGCAGCAGCTATTTATACTTACAAATAATTGTGGTAGATACTGTTTGCACCAAGAATAACAGCATCAAACAGCATCTTGATCTAAACACAGATAGGTGCTAATCACACAAAATGTAAATAGAAATAATATTCTATTTATACCAAATTGAAAACATCTGAGCCACAGTGGGCGGAGTTATTGGAAAAAGCCTTTGCCAACTAAGTTGGTTATTTGCACTCAGTGCTTTCAGTTTCGAAGTAGCCCTGCCCACAGTGAAACCTCATTGGTTCAAAAATTCTGTTCCTGATAACTGTAAATAAAACATCAGTTTCTGATTGGCTATTGTGTTTCATCAATCTGTTTTTTTTTTTTTTTTTTTGGTAAATTGCTTTACTTGTAGAAAAAAAAATTTTCCCTTGTTAGTTACAATAATGTCTGAATGATTGCAATGTAAAATTAATAAAATTCACACAGCAAAATCTGATGTAAACAACACAGGTATATCAAATTATGATAAGTTTAAATGGACATAAATCAATAGACAGATAGATACAGATACTGGTAGCACTTTATTTTACAGTCCTGTTCCTCATGTACATACTATGTACTTATTATAGTAATTACAATAACTATGTAATAACTTGGTACTAAACCTGTACCTACCCCTAAACCTAACCCTACCCCATGTAGTTGTCTTGTGTTACCAGAACTTTCTTAGATAAATACACTGTAAGTACACTATAAGTACATGTTAGTACACGTACTGTAAAATAAAGTGTAACCCAGACATGAAAGTTTATCATTTATAATAGTATACTAATTTATACTTATAATATAGTCTTATATTACAGATATACTCATACACATATATAAATAATCTGATTTTCATATAAAATATGTTAAATGATATAGTATATTACATGAATATTATAATAATGTACTAATTTGAATATTTTCAAGTGAGAGAGAGTTGAGAGGCGCTAGTTTAGATGTGTTGTTACAGGTGGCGTTTTAATGACTATATTATGTCAAGAATCCGACCAGTAGCTATATGACACAGCGAATGATGCAATCACCTGCACCATTGGTTTAAATATGCAAATATATTTGGCATAAACATGCTAGGAGTTATTTATTTATTTTATGTATAGTTTATTCAGATGTACTGATTAGGTCAAAATATAGTTTATATAAAAACATATATGAAATATAACAAATGCATCACAGCTAATTAATAAGTTACATAGTGAGCACAAATCGATCTCCGCAAAGGGTCTTATGGGAAATTAAAAATGGTTACCGATACTGTGCGAAGCAAGAGTGAGGCTGCTGCCACAGTCATTTTGAGAAAATCTAAAAGACACACAAACACACCCACATACCGACACACACAGTAAAAAAAAAAACTCATTCTTCCTCCCTCTATCACTTCACACACACACACACATACACACACTTACTCTTTTCTTCTGTCTATGTTGTCCCGCAGGATGTGATTAGATACAGCAGCAGCCATTCGGCAGTGTGGGATCCCAGACTGGTCACATAGATTTGAGACTTTGAAGGCACATATATCATTTTTCCTGCAGGCCTCCACAGCCCTGTCCTCCAGTCATTATAGAGCTCCTGTCATATGTGTCAGCCTGATCAACTGAATGTCACACGTGTACCATGAAAACACAGTCTATATATACTAGTAATCGTCATTTGGATCACGTTGATATTTTTGACATTATGATCAAATATATGATTTCATGAGTGACTGGGTCATTATAGAAAAGAAAAGAAGGATGAGGGGTCTTTTAGGAGTCCGGGCAGTCATGAATAAGAAGAATAGCACATCTGAAAATAAATAGGTGTTCTACCAAACGGCAGCCAGCCAGATGTTGCTATGTCACGCAACATGTTTACCTGAATTTTTACATTGTGAATCACAGGACATCCTTTCTGCACTGGATTCCACACTAACAACTGACAGTACAGGGACACTGTCATGCTGAATGTGTTCGAGGATGAATTAAGGCAGTGTGAGCTGAGGCAACAATAAGGCAGCTGTTCTGTTTCTGCTGCTTCTCTCTTTCTCGCTCTCCCTCACACAAAGGGAGCGAGGCACTTTCTACAAAGAGGGTACACAATGATTATACAACATAACATTTTAAAACATGCTACTTTTAACAAATGTCAGAACGTCCTTGAATTTTTTCCCCCAAAATTTGTCAAAGTTGTAAATAAACAGTATGTTTTAAAAGAAAACTATTTCTGTTTTTTCCATTTCAAAATTTCAACTATAACATAAAATCTACATTTTTATATTTTAGTATATTTTTACCTTTTTTGTGCATTTGTGCATTTTTAAAAGGTGACTAGCAAAATTGCAAACTGCACAAGAAATAGAAAAAAAATGGAAAATAAAAAGAAGCGGGTCTTGTAATATTTAATATGACCCAAAAAAAAGTGGTCAAACATAATTTTCTCATGGTTAAAACTAAACTTTCACTAAATGACTGCTAAAAATGAACAAAAGCCTTCAAGACTGTACCCCCATTTGTAGAAAAGTGTTAAATACACTCTCTCTTACACACACACACACACACAAACCACAGACACTTGATAGCTAGAAGGTCCAACATTTCCCCTAACGTCATCACAAAAGCTTGTCATCTGGCTCTCTCACCCCCTCCGATTGCTAAATTAGCGCTTCACACTGAAAAGGAGAACATCTGACACTGTGTCCACTGAGTTTTCACTGCCATTTTACAGTAAGCAGCTATAGGTCTGGCATTGTGAATTCCTCCCACCCTTATTTAACCCATGCCTTCAGAGGTCTTGGATAGCATGTGTATTAGCTTTAGGCTTGCACACATGCATGAACACACTGATGGACACATAGTCCAAATTTTTTCTATCGACCTCCTCTCACCCCTTGCTTTCTCTTATTATCTTTTTCAGTTAAACACACATATGCATATGAGCCCACTAGCTGCTGGGGATGTAAATCCTTTTTTTATCCACATCCCTAAATGAGCTAACAACCTAAGCAGAGAATGCAGTGTCAAACCTAACACCAGCTTTCTCTGCACTTAAATTCAGACATCTATTCTTAGAGAGCTCTAGGAGCACAATACACATTTAGTTCCTTTAATTCTGCAGGCAGCAATGAACTGACAAAGCCATGTCAGCGGTGTCTACGGCTGTCGTTGTGATGCTAGGGTGTGACTTTTGCATTGTTGCCAAATTGGAATCTTGTGCTTCTGTTTAAATAATCGTGTGTAAATATATTTCTGTAAGTAAAGAACACATAGAGGGAGATCTGTCAAAACACAAGGCATTTCCTTCCTGACGACAGTGGCACCTAATAAAATTAAATTGCTGGGTATCTAACTACTAATATACAAAATACTGTAATAAACAGCCAAGTTTTCTGTCACATTGTGCATTTGTGGAGTAGATCACAGAAAAAAAAAATTCTGTGATGACACAAACCCAATGTCACAACAAGAAAATGTGGAGGTGTTTGCTGCTGTATGCATGGGAATCTCATCTGCTAAATACCCATGAATGTTAGCAGCCATCCCCTTCCCTGCACCAAGGGGCCTGGACTCAAAGAGAAACCATGAATTCACTCGTTGGGCTGGGCTCAGTACCTCCGCTGGCACTCTGTGTCCCACACACAGGGACGGACTGGGACTAAAAAAACGGCCGTGGACTTTGACTAGGCCTGGACCAAAGCAATCGGCGCACGTAAACTCGACAGCAACAACAATAACGCCTGGCATGAGTGTCACAAGACTTTAATTGTGGCTCATGATACCATCCAAATTACAGCAATAGCACTGATGTTGACTAGATGTTGAGCTGGAGTGTCAGCCCCATCCAAATGATGGCATCTTGCTGCATAGCTGTCTGTCTCACTTCTTCACTGCTGCTAATATTTAACTGCGAGGTGCTGCTGCTGACTATGCTGCTAAATATTTCAGTTAATTTTTTTTTCTCTCACCTTCTCAGCCCCATCCTTATCTTTTCATTTTTTACCGGTGGCCGCATTATGCATATTGTTTCTATGCTTCTTCTATCTACGCACATGACATGCATGAAAAAATATAAGGTTAAATTGTGTGCACAATTTACTTATTTGTTCACTCAATGTACTAAAACGTGTACACGATTACTATTGCATTCCCTCGATTTACTATTTTGTTCACTCGATTTATAAATTGTGCGCACGATTTAGCAAATCGAGGGAACGCAATAGTAATTGTGTACACGTTTTAGTACACTGAGGGAACAAATTAGTAAATTGTGCGCACAATTTATTTATTTTTTTCTTGCATGTCATGTGCGGGGCTCCGTATCTAATGTCTTTACTGTTGGTTTCTTCCTACTCTTTAACTTCTTCTTCTCCTTACTTGGTGGCCATGGCCAGTGCAGCTGGCATCCAACTTAAAGGCCCATTGGTGCCACCTACAGTACTGGAGTGTGAAACAGATTAGTGGGGGGCAGGTGATGTCTGCGTGCGTGGTGGGTGGTGGGCCGGGTACATCTAGGAGTACCGGCCGTTCTGTGATTCTCCAAATCACACAGATGGCCAGTCCGCCCCTGTCAATCATTCATCATGGTAATACTGTAATAAAGTGGATGTTTATAGTGCTGTCACAAGACAGCCAACATTAAAGGTTACAGGATATTCATTTCTAACTTTAGATTAGATTAGATTAGATTCAACTTTATTGTCACTGCACATGTAGGTACAAGGCAACGAAATGCAGTTAGCATCTAACCAGAAGTGCAATAAGCAGCAAGTACAGAATATACAAGTTCTATAATATGTACAATAACTATACAGATAAGTATTATGGACATATTTAAAGTCAAGATCCTAAATGCATTCAGTAGAATTAAAAATAACCTCCCAGAAGTGGCAGGAGATGTGAAGGTGGAGTACCTAAAACGCTGAAAAGGAGAATGTTTTCACAAACAAGTCCTCCTGCTGGTTGCATGACCACGCCTACGGGGCGTGGCAGAGTCTTTTTAATCCTTTTGCGTATAGTTTCTGCTCTTAACGACTAAACGACATGAGAGATGGACTACAAAGAACAGGTAAGGTTATTAATATATACAGAATTAACTTGATGCGTAGATTACAGAAATTAATATGTCAATATAGCCTATAAACAATCTGTATCATGTCACGTTGAAGTTAAGACTGTAAATTCGAACGGGTATCTATTAGATATATCTTAGAATGTGTTCTATTTTGTTACTATAGTTTATTAGAATAGTGTTTTATAAAAGGCCTTTAGGATTAGCTATCATCTGTGAATCATTACTTTGTTAGAAAAGTGATTATAAATCGGTTATCAGTAACGTTCTTAAAGAATGCAGCCGTATTATGTGGTCAAACTTGTTCTAAAACCTGTAACAGCTGTAAACGGGTGTAATCTTGACAGACTAAAAATATCATGCACAGGTTGAGCAGGTTGTATCCACCGCGCAATTCGGAGATTTGATAGAGTTCACGTACCCCATTGGCTACTCACACTGGGGCGTGTTCGACGGAGATGGATACATCATTCACTTCTCGGTTGCCGGTAAGCACGAGAACGTTCACCTTATTATTAATACTATTTCTATAATGATGTAATCATGCTATACAACACAATATTATAGACTACTATACAAGTCAGATTACACTGAGAGAGTTAACCCCAATAAATAAGACAAAATTGTTAACATGTGATTTTTTTTTTTTGTTTGTTAAATGCCTATTAAAAAATAATTACAATTATATGTATCCATACATATATATTAAAATGTGTTTCAAACTGTCTCATACCAAATTTGCTTTTTCCAGATGAATCCCAGGCGATGAGTAAGTTTAGAAATTGTCTGCAGACTATCTTCCCTTTTTGTGGTGATCTAATGATTGGAGAAACTAAGATAAGTCGTCAGCTTCTGTCTGAAGTTAACGTACCAAAGGGAGCTTGTGTTTCAGTGAGCAATAACCAGCACGATCTCGAGCCTTCACCTGTGTATGAAATTAGAAAACGACGAGATGCTTTACTGGACAAAGTGTATACTTACAAACTCTTCACACACAATTGTGAGCACTTTGCCACATTTGTCCGCTCCGGTAAAGCTATGTGCAATCAGGTGAGTTCATGAAAAAGGAAGCTATAACT
This sequence comes from Carassius auratus, assembly GCF_003368295.1. NCBI lineage: Eukaryota > Metazoa > Chordata > Actinopteri > Cypriniformes > Cyprinidae > Carassius > Carassius auratus. The sequence goes on from NC_039273.1 coordinate 4,810,451, forward strand.
GAACAGTATAGACATTCTGTACATCTTATTTACACTATTCGGACATGATGTTGATTCCTTTGTTTTAACAGATTCCAGGGAAGCCCAAAAACAAGGAATGTGTGGAGTCTACAGAATTATTTAGCTTCCTTGAGCCATCGAGGTAACCTACTGAATACCAAGAACTACAGATTATCACAATAATAATATATATTATGTTTGATTAAGGATGTTTCTCACACACTCATTAAATCAGTTAAGATTCCTGTTTGATGTCATGGGAAAGGGTTCTTCACAGTAATCTGTAATAGTATATAGATTAGTGGTTTCTTCAGTGTACCTGCAGGTCTTTTTTGGTCTCCTGGCCTTGTCAAGCTGGTCTGATGGCTGGTTTTAAAATGGTTTTGGGTTCAGGACACCAGCTTGGTTATGCAGGAAGACCATATTAAACCATCTTACACCTGATATTTTTCAGCAAATATATAGTTAAAATGTACATTGAATGTTTAGTAAAGCTGTTCACATGTTTCTGACTGTCCTTTTCACATTTCTAACTAATATGGCACTATTACTCATATTACCAGTTTTACACCACAGTTACAAAGACACCATTAAATTGCTTGAAAAGTGCAGATTTCTTTCCTGTGCTAATGCATTGTCTATTGCAACAGAACATCTGGGAAATATCTGAGAGTTCATCTTTTTTTAAATAGCCAACTCCCAGCAAACACAGAACATTCCCCTAATGCCAGCATATGGTTTCCATTTTAATTATTATTTTTTGGGGGTCCAAATAATGTTCAAATAACGTTTTCTGGAGGTTTTTTGTAACTAAAAACATATATTGTAACCAAAAACATGAGATTTGCTAATTATTAATCAGCTGAAGGCAGGTACGGACTGGGACTAAAAAAACGGCCCTAGACTTTGACTAGGCCCGGACCAAAGCAATCGGCGCGCGTAAACTCGACAGCAACAATAATAACGCCTGGCATGAGTGTCACAAGACTTTAATTGTGGCTCATGATACCATCCAAATTACAGCAATAGCACTGATGTTGACTAGATGTTGAGCTGGAGTGTCAGCCCCATCCAAATGATGGCATCTTGCTGCATAACTGTCTGGCTCACTTCTTCACTGCTGCTAATATTTAACTGCGAGGTGCTGCTGCTGACTATGCTGCTAAATATTTCAGTTAATTTTTTTTCTCTCTCACCTTCTCAGCCCCATCCTTATCTTTTCGTTTTTTACCGGTGGTCGCGTTATGCATATTGTTTGCTTGTTTCTATGCTTTTCTATCTACGCACATGACATGCATGAAAAAATATAAGGTTAAATTGTGTGCACGATTTACTTATTCGTTCACTCAATGTACTAAAACGTGTACACGATTACTATTGCACTACCTCGATTTACTATTTTGTTCACTCGATTTATTAATTGTGCGCACGATTTAGCAAATCGAGGGAACGCAATAGTAATTGTGTACACGTCTTAGTATACTGAGGGAACGAATTAGTAAATTGTGCGCACAATTTATTAATTTTTTTCTTGCATGTCATGTGCGGGGCTCCGTATCTAATTTCTTTGCTGTTGGTTTCTTCCTACTCTTTAACTTCTTCTTCTCCTTACTTGGTGGCCATGGCCAGTGCAGCTGGCATCCAACTTAAAGGCCCATTGGTGCCACCTACAGTACTGGAGTGTGAAACAGATTAGTGGGGGGCAAGTGATGTCTGCGTGCGTGGCGGGTGGTGGGCCGGGTACATCTAGGAGTACCGGCCGTTCTGTGATTCTCCAGATCACACAGTTGGCCAGTCCGCCCCTGCCCACACAGATGGAGGGGATTGCCCTCCAGTAACTGGAGACAACATATGAGACATGGATGACCAGGTCTCTCTCAAGAAGGCAGTAGTGGGCATTTGGGTACTGCACTACAACACATAATTAGTGAGGAGCATCTGTTCTAGAAGGTTCCACCAGACTCAGAGGGCTTGGAGAGTTTGAATAAGCCTCTGGCCTTCGGTGGGTGCCGTACCCTTTATTGCTTTGGAAGATGAATTGTGCTGTGTTGCCTGTTGAGGGACTTGACGGTGATTGTGGTAACGAATACAGATCAAGTACATTCTGCAGTACATGCGACGCTTGCATTATGCAGAGCAGAAGTGGGGCACGAGTGGAAAGGGTTTGATTCGGTGTCCTTGTTCGATCTGTTGTGCTCCTCAGCAGATCTAACAATACCATTTTAGATATAATTGAGCCGGAGTGAGCACCATTTGAAGTCATTATAGGTGAAGATCTAAAAATAATATAATATAATTTCACCATTATTTCTCATGTATCTTGTGGGCCAAGTGATTTGAGAGTAAATCATTTAAATTTCAATTTGTTCTTCAAATAAAGCAATCAGACAGAAATACTGTAGATATAAAGGTTTTAAAGGTTGTATGATAGATTGGAGTTGTGTGTGTGTGTGTTTGTGCATATATATATATATTAGGGGTGTAACGGTTCACAAAATTCACGGTTCGGTTCGATACGATACACTGATGTCACGGTTCGGTTCGGTTCGATACGTTTTAGATACAGCAAAATGTAAAAACATCTCAACTTTTCAGAATGCCGCAAGCGCACCGCGGGTCATGTGACAAGAACCAACCAATCAGCTTCATCCTTTCCCGTAACAACGTTGAGAGCTCAGCCAAGATGAAGGAACAGCTGATCATAGTTGTATATGGATTGCAATTTTGAAATAAATTCAGTAGCAGAACTACTGCAAGCGATTTTTAGAGCTGCAAATCCATTTATCCTTCGCTAAAATTTCCGCGTCTCATGGAGAGAGCACGTCATTGTTGCTTAGCAAAGACAGACGCCTCATGAGCGCTTCTGCCCGAGCGCTTTGGAAAGGAGGAGAAAGACGCGCTTAGCGTTTTCCATGCGTTTTTAGGCACGATATGTGAACGGCCCCTAAGGCGCTCGCTCACTCAGCACGCGCTGAAGGCTCGTTGCAAAATGTCTAATGCATTTAACAGACCAGAAATATAAGATCCTAAAATAACCAACAGGTCTGGTGTTTGGGTTGGATTCCCTGTAAGCTATAGTGTCTAAATGCTGCAGGGATAGTTTGCTGCGTGCATGTTTCTCCTTTTTTTCGTCTTTTCCCAGATAGTACTGACGCATATATCCCAGATATTCCCGCTGGTTTTTTTTTTTTTTTTTTGTAATCCCGCTGGTGTACCCTGTCATGTTGCAGATGCGACATACCGTTGTTTTTTTATCCACCACTCTCTTGCCATCACCATTATAGCTTAAAGGAAATCCAAAGTGCACCCAAACACCAGACCTGTTGGTTATTGGAGGATCTTCTCATTTCTAGTCTGTTAAACGCATTGGCTATTTTGCAACGAGCCTTCAGCGCGTACTGAGTGAGCGAGCGCCTGCTGAGTAGCCTAACATAAACATATAAGATGGTGTTTTTTTCTTCTTCGGGAGTGTCAGGGGCGTTGCCTGTTACGTTGTTTGGGTTATTGGGCTACCTTGTTGAACGCATATCATTATATTTCTTTCTCTCTCTTTTTTTTTCAAATATAATTAATTACTCCAACGAACCGTTCGGTATACATAATGCGTACCGCGTACCGAACCGAAAGCGTCGTACTGAACGGTTCAATACGAATTTGCGTATCGTTACACCCCTAATATATATATATATATATATATATATATATATATATATATATATAAAATAAAATAAATTATAAAAAATTTGCACATTAAGCTAAAAAGCTGGGATATCTTTATAGTAGTATTTTTATGTAGAAAAATAATAATAGCTTTTTTAAGGTTTAAATGTAAATAATGCATACACACACAAATGTAAATATATATATAATTAATAATGTTATTGTTGCTAAATCTGACAAAATATTTTTTCTACATCTCTCTATCTAACTTTTTCTATCATCTTTCTTTCTATTTCTCTCTGTGTGTAGTGTATATCTGTCTCTCTACAGCCTATAATCTTCCAATGTTCAAGGCTTTTCAAACCAGCCTTCTTCAAGCCAACATTCAAAGTTTGTCTTTCTGATTCTAATTCTATTCTCTTGCATTCAAAATTCAAATTGCAGTCCTGCATCATGTTTGCTTCCGCAATTCAAAATCGAACACCTGATCTGGAATTTAAGAAGGCAATTTGAGTTGAATTGGAAATGCTGCACAATCCTCCACTCCCTTTGTATTCCACAAAAGAAAATAATGCTTTCTCCGAGGTTCATACCATTGGTATAGCCTATTTTGATGACAAAGCAGAAGCTCAAACCCACATCAAACACAACACATATACATCTTGACAAATAAGATGCAGAGACGAGTGTCATTAAAGGATAATGTAAACTTTGACAGTCATCAAAAAGTACTCGCATCCCAACGTTTCGTCCTTCCTCACAAGAAGCATCAACATCCTCTCTTGAGGGAGCCTTATAATGAGAGGCTTGTCGAATGAGAGCACTCACCTTTCCTGCCAACTCATCAGCCTTGCTATCAATGTTCTGACCCACCTTATGGAAACTTGCCCATTAGGCAAAATTGGCTCTCTCCCCAAGAAGCTATTTACCACAGCAGAAGAAATAAATAAATAAATAAATGCGCACACATCGAGAAATGGGGCCAAGGAGAAAGAAACTGTTCGGAAGCCATTAAATAGTCATTCTATGTGTATCTCTCCCTCCTTCTCGGAGTAGATAGATATCAACTCATTCCAGCACTAGCTCCCATTAACCTGTTCACAGGTTGCAAAAGAAAGAGGCGTTTTCTCCCTCCTCCCTTTTTGCTCTGTCTCTCCTCCTCAATTTTAGACACCACATTCTCCATCTCTTTTGGTAAGAATCACAAAAGATAATTTCCTTTTCAAATGACTGCGGCCCCCTCAGCTGACCCTTGGGCATTGAGGCAATGCAGAGAGAATGAGGTTCTGAGGATAACTTCCTCAGGCACGGCGGCTGGCGGAAACCTCAAAACACTGCATTCATTACCCACGGAAATAAGGCTGATAGGATAGAGTCGAGGAGGAAGAGTATTTGGAGGCATGTGAGGGTTATGTTCTCAAACGATATGTGACAGCTGGTGTGGTGTGCGCACAAATGGGGAAAAATGTACATCTGATTTGAGACTGGCTACTGGCTCGAAGGACACTAAACCTGCACACCTGATGGGAAACAATGCACAGTTGTTTGCCAAAATACAAGCTGCTACTCATTTAAAGCATTAAAAATGCTTTAAAACAAGACCCCTTTCATATGCCCAAAACTGATTGCGGTCTAATTCATGTAAACGTTAGCACTTGTATTAGTGTTGTATTCTTGATTCTATAGATTTTGTTGGCATTTAAAGATATAGTTCACACAAAAAGATAAATTCTATCATCACTGGCTCACACTTTGTGTCATTCTAAACATTCCAAATTTATGTTGTTCTCTGGAACATATTTTGAAATATGTGTTTGTTCGTGAGGTTCATGAAAGTCGGTGCTGGTTCGGTGCTGTTTTACAGCCCACTGACTTTCATTGTAAGGATAAAACAAAGAAAAAACTAAGAAATATTTCTATTTTCTGAACAAAGAAAGTCATATGAGTTTGGAACAACATGGGAATGAGTAAATTATTTTACTAAATGAGAGATTTTTTATCACATTAGGACTGATAAAATGAAGCTACAGTAATGCACTTAAATGCACCAATACATTTATCGTTGGAAAAGTAATTATGTAGGAAATGTAATAGATACATTTATGAAAAGAGTGTACCTAAGCAAAAACTACGTCATAAAAGGAGTTCTGACCTTTGTCACTGAAAGTCTTCTTCCCTGTCATGCTTTAGTAATCATAAGAAATTATATATCAACTGAAAACTTTGACACCCATTTTAAAATCAGACATTGCATTGCCATAGAAATGGTTCCTCAAATCATGCTACAAAATGTTTTCGTTCATGAATTATAAAAATTTCAGTTTGGATAGTGCACATTTACATCTATGTTCAAAAATGTGGGTATCAGATAAGGGGTTAAACAGTTATACTCTACACACGCCTACTCTACAAGCCTCCTAAAATAACTGAACACTTTCAAATTATTGCAAAGCTACACTTGTATTATGAGGATACACTAAATATAGTGATAAATATCACTATGCAGTTATTTCTCTACAAAAACAAACCAAATGACTTGCAAAGAATTGTTAACAAGTAAGCTAAAAAAAACATAAATAATTATGATAAGCAAAGTATGTGGTACAATGCTAAAATATAGTAATATAGCAAAAAAAAAAAATGGAACATCTTCTGATAAGAAATTTTTCTTGAGCAGCAAATCACCATATTAGAATGATTTCTAAGGGATCATGTGACACTGAAGACACTGGAGTAATGATGCTGAAAATTCAGCTTTGTATCACAGAAATAAATTATAAGCAAAAGAGTCTTCTTTCAAAACATTATAAAATCGTACCAACCCCAAAGTTTTAAATTGTAATGCATTTATACTGACTACAAAACATATTGCCCTTTTCTGTGTTGTACTGTGCTGGTAAAACTATATTTGTTTCTCGCTTGTACTGTACATCTGAATGACAACATAGTTACCTTCAGAGCTGACCTGAGCAATCTCAGAAAATCACATCACAAAAAGAAAAGGAGCGACAAAAACGAAGACAATAAGCCTTTTGCTACATTTTCAAATGAGTGTAAACAATAGCATGTTGCACTTAAGTTTATCAGACTTGAGAGAATGCTTGAAGAAAAATATTTTTTTTATATTCTGAAACACCTCTCTGAGTCACAGCCAAATAACATGCAGAGGAGTCGGATGAGTTTTCAGGTGAAGACCAAAATTTTAAATAAAGTTCTTTCTCTCTCTAGAGAATCCCATTGCTTGAAGTCAATATAAAGTAGCCCTTGAAACAGCCCTTTCATGACGAACAGCACATAGGCAGAGTCATGCAACCGAAAAAAAACCACTCAAAAATAAACTAACCCTTAAACAAGTTACAACATAGAATCTGAAGATGAAAGCTATCCGGATACTGAGCAATTACATCAACCTATCACCAAAGTTCTCCAGTCTGACTTTTTTTTATCCAATTTGACTGGAGCATTCTCTGGATCCAATGCTTTTTTATTAAGCTCTGTCAGGTTTCATTACTAACTGGAAAATCTAATTTGGTTCTGTATATCTGACAGTATTTCAAACTAATTCATCTTGTCAAGGTGCAGACTCGACAAGCCCACCAGATGGTGTTTGCGTAAGACGAAACCCTGCTACTCGCCCACCAGGTTCTTAAAGGGCGCCATTACCTACAACAACACAACAAAAAAAATGGTCTTTGAGACTGCCATTGCTCTTCTTTCCAGACATCTTCCAGTCTCATTTCATGCCTCAAAGCAAATCTTCTTTGCTTCACTGATGCCAGAAGAACAAAAACATACATAACTGTTGGATTGTTCTAGATATGTCATAATCAGTGCTGGGGAAAGTTACTTTTAAAAGTAGAGCATAACAATATTGTGTTACTCCCTAAAAAAGTAAATAATTATTTTACTTAGTTACTTTTTATGGAAAGTAATGCGTTACATTACTTTTTAAATATGCTTGATTGTTTTTAATATAAGAAGTTCTATTTATAACAAATGTAAAAGCCCTTTCACACCCAAAAGTGTAATGATTTAAACCTCAGGCAGAAGGAAAAGTAAATTCATGTATCTACATTAGAACACAGGAGAAGAAGGTGTGAAAAGAACACTCTTCAGCAATGACAAAAAAAAAAATTGTTAGTTTATTTAAAGTCATTTTTGCTTGTTAGTATCGTTGAACTGAAACATCAAAGGTCAGCAGCAAGACATTAGTTAATAAAATGGGATTGCAATTTGTGAATATTAGTTTAATAAAATGAAATAACAAATAAAAATGAAAACTGAAAATACAAAAAAAAAGGAAAATCGAAATATTACTTAATACTATAATAGTATAAATAATACTAAAATAATAGTGACAAAAAATTTCATTGTACGAATTAGCACATAATAACTGCATGAAGTCTGGTTAGGTCTTTATGCTAAAAATACCATATCAAAAATCCATCATTCAGCAGTCAAATACAGACCAAAAAGGTCATATTCAACAATAAACTTAACTGATGAGATGATGTCAAATATCCAATCAACAGATGTCTAATACATTTTACACAGTACGGTGTTCATTTACTTCATTCATCTACAAAGAACATAAGAGAACGCTCTGAGGATTCATATGAATAAAGTGTTTAATATTAATGCGTTATTATAGACATAAAGTAAACCACGAAAGACTTGTTTCAGTACTAATGGGGTTAGAAGGTGCAGAGAGGTTAATTCCAGGATCTAAGCCTAGATTTACATCATTGTTTGTAGATTAAAGAGGGCTTTCCAGGGAATGGTCCGCTCACGTTTGCCCTCTCCACCATGAAGCAGCTCAATGTATTGCGGTCTGATTAATCTTAATGAATTATGCAAATGTGCTTTATCTCAAGAGATTTCAGAATGTTTCTGTATTGTTTTATTAATGTGCTTTTGAATTACTTCACACAATTACAAAGCTCCCTATCCTTCCCTCTCTCTCTCTCTCTCTCTCTCTCTCTCTCTCTCTCACGCAGTGCAGTGTTTCTCATTCAGTCGCATTCCTTTATTAAAAACTCACGGCGGTCTCTGGCGAGATGCATGCACGAATAAGAAATTAGTCATTTCTGTAATTTAATGACTTTAAACCAAACAAGACTGCAGTCTAGATTACTAAGCGTAACCCGAACCCTCCTCCCTGGCATCCCAAGGGTCTGATCTTTGGGGGTATGTCTCCCTAATTTCTACTTAATTATGTTCATTATCACGACTACCCTGTGGTGAGAGCGCAGTTTCAATTACGATGGGAAAATCTGACATAACAATACAAAAAAGGCCTTGACAAATGCTCTGCTAGAGATTCTGGAAGTTTGCTATTGACCGAGAGAGCTCGAGTAGCTTATCTATTTATTACTCTGTGAAGAACTCTTCTACACATTGGACTGTTTCAGCACAGGGTCTAACTGAGCGCTGCACTTTACTGAGAGCGCAAGTCATTCCATTGATAAGACAAACATTATCAACGTTCTTACATATAATTGCGTACACGATTCACTTCAAAGCACCCATTAAAAGGCACCAGCAACACCGCTTATCTTCATAAATGCGATATAACGCACACATCTAAGGATTGTGAGAGGATTTGGATAACAAGTTGCATGTGGGCAGAAATGCTATAGATGAGGACCGGTTCATTTGAACTATAAAACTACACAGAGATGACAACTCCAATAGATTATATTAGCTGCCTCTTCATGTATCCTTCAAATGACAGCTTGTGCATTTCAATCAGGATGTCCAAGGATTATGAAACATCCAGCGTCTAGCATTCATTCTAATGCGTGATTTCATATTCAAAGCATAATGCCGACATGCTTATCAATGCGCTGTCATGCTCAGAAGGAAATGCCAACAGACAGTGTTCATATTAAAGTCAAATTGCAACACTCCTGCCACTACAGAGTCTTCTTGATCTAATGGATTTTTGGAGAACCTTGCTGTAGCCCTTATGCACCATATCTGTGACCACTCGAGGAGCAGATGACATGCACGTTGTTTGCTTTTTTCACCCTTTGATAATGCACCTATCAAAATGTGCCAGCTGACACCAATGAGATAATATGATGTAGATTAGGTAGACTAAACAAAATGTCACACCCATACACAAACGTTTGTTTTACTATCTTAGTGAGGACATTGCATAGACTTGCATTTAATGATACTTTCTATCAGCTAAGCCAAACCCTACCCCTAAATTTACCCATCACAGAAACATGTGCAGAACACCAGATTTAAATAAAATCCTATTTTGGCTGTTTTAAAAGACTTTTTGACTAGTGAGGAATATTTCACAATCTAAGTCCTCACAAGTATAGTCAAAACAAGTACACACACCAACAAAAAAATATATATATGGTATTCGGTATAACTCGGTGGACCCCTGAAACTGAAACTTTTCTGGTCTGATGTCCTCGAGCCAAAAATCCATTTGTTTTAGTTGTATGAATGTCTTCAGTGGTGTTTTTTTTGGCCAGATGTGATCAATATGAATGACCATTGTATGTCAAGGAGCTATGTGAAAGTTCTTTTAGGCTTAAGTTTATAATGACATGAGGGTGAGTAAATAATAACGGAACATTAATTTTGGGGAGGATTACGCCTTTAAAATCTTCAATGTACCATCTGGCCATCATGTCTGATGAACAACAGGCATCGATGCATGCAACATACCAAATCCATCTGCAGTTACTGCCAAAACCTTCCCAAACCAATCCTTTGCCGGGATTTCAGGAACTGATGGGAAGGTCTGGATGCTACTTTATAAACATAGAATAGAATCTTCATTTACATAAATTTCACATTCATACACATATAGTTTCACATTCATCCCTCTCATCAGGCATCACACAGAAGGGTCAAGGAGAAAAAAATACAGCAAGAGTCCTTACATGTCTGCCCTTTCCACACCATCCATTAACCTCACTGAGGTTGTTGAGCATTATGCAAATCCTTGTCTAAATTACTAGAAACCCTCAGAATGGCAAATACTTAAAATCAGCGCAAATAAAACCCAGCATTTTTTAACCCAGCACCCACTCTGGAATTCCGCCAGTCTCACCACCTTTTGTATTGTGACTGTATTCCTAATGTTCCCATTACCATTCAGATGCAGGTTATGCTGATGAAAGCAGTGGTATGTGTTGGGTAATGTGACAGGAGGCAAACAAACTGACTCCTACCTGTGTCTTCCCTGCACCCTAATGAGCCCAGACACCCTTGGACTCAATCCCCCTCACAGCTTCCTCTATAGAGGGCCGAGCACGTTCTGCATGTAGATAAGGATGCTAGGTGTGATAATTCATAAGGGTTCATTCAGGATCTTCTGGAAAGTCTTGTGAATGTAGCTGCTGCGACTGCCCTTGGCCTTGATGGATTAACGGCCGAGAGACCCATCTTGGAGAAGTCTGGTTAATCCTGGTCGCTCTACAAGGTATCATTACTGTCCCATATCTGGTATTGTGCTCAGTCTGATACCACTCATTAGACTCCACAGCTGGGTTTATAGAACATGGAGCTCTCTGCATACTATTAATGTGAACTTTATATCTTGAAACAAGTAAACGCACCTACAGTTTTTTTAATGCAAGAGTTTTGAGATAAAGATTGTTTTGAGATAAAGAGTCAAGCCAGCCTGAAACATCTCCAAACACGCTGCACACATACAGCAACAAACTTTAGAATTCAAGCTTCACAAACAGTTAATAATTCTCGTCAGAGAAATTAAAGTCATGGAATCCTTCTCATAAAGTTAGCTATAAACTTCTAACAAAGACATTTAAGATGATTTATCAGTTTATCACTGTGAGTGAGAAAGCATATCTTTTTTTAAATCAGTGTACATAAGGAACAAAAAAAATAGTTGTGATCTCTGGGTCAAGAACATTTTTTTCTTTTGATTTGGATCATTTCAGTGAATAAAGACTGAACGATTAGAACAAATTAGATTGAATCACCCAAACATCCAAATATTATAACTGACAGAAAAATTCATCCTTAATCATTATATTTAGAATCAGAAAAAAAAAAATCTCCAAATCATAAGCAAATTGTACTTTTGGTTAGGATCATTTCAATGAATCAGTCCCGATTCATTCACAAGTTGGACTGAGTGGCTCAAACGTATATAAAGAAAATCAATTTTTTTACTTTCAATATATATCAGATACAAAAAAAATTTATCTCCGATTCATGTTAGAAACATACTTTAGATTTTTATCATCTCAATGAATCAGGACTGAATGAGTCATTCACAAATTGAACTGAATCATCCAGACGGTTCTGAATCAGGAACTTACTGACTCTACACACCCAGAAAGTGACAGAAAGGACATATCTGTGCAGTCTGTTTTGTAAACGAATCGTTCAGTTCTGATTCACTGAGGGAAAAAAAATGCTTCAAAAGAATTTGTTCATTAATACTGCTAAATTACTAAATACAACCAAAATAAAATCATTGTGACAAACAGCTAATGACCAACTCAGCTAATGCAAAAATGTATAAATCAACTGATCAAATGAACAGATTCACATAAAAAATACATACTTCTGAATCTTTTGATTTATGCCTCAGCTGTAAGGATGATATTTGTTTAGAAAAAGTATTTTATTAATGTTACACTAGAAATGTGGTTGTTTCTAGTGTCACTATAATACTGTTATGAATACTTCAAATACCTACCGTGATTCAAGGGCAAGAAAGGTCTTTGAGTTCTCTGTTCCAGAAGACTGACCCTTTGTCCAATGCCATGACCTGTAGCACAGTGTCCTGAAAACACATTCAAAGCACTCAAAACTGCCTCAACACACACACACAAGCCTAAAGGCTTTTATCTCCTAGTCTTGGCTAATGACACATTCTTTCAGTTGAAAGCTTGCTCACCGTCTGCAATTAGCTAAACACATTAGTACATTAGTCCATCATTATGAACGCTCCAGTGTCTGAACATTATGTTTATGACAAGTTCGGAGCAAGCCTTTGTGTGACTTCTCAAAGTAAATGACATCTTGAGTAACCTCGCCATGCCCTCCTTGCTCTGCTGCTGATATCGCTAATGCTAAATTAGCCAGACAAAATCCCTGGCAAATGGCGTTATGCTAATAGCATTAGCCCTGCCCGATGCAAGCAAGTCTGAAGTGTTGAGTGACAGCTGCAAAAGCACTGCATGACTCACTGACTGAATGCTAATAACCTGGGCGTCTGCACATAAATCTGTATATCAAAGAAAGAGGCTACGTGTCAGTTTCAATGTGAACATTAGCATAGTCATGTGACATCTTGATGCTCTTGAAGATTTTATCAAAGCTGGCGAATGCTTCGTGACAGATGGATAATGAATGATGTCTGATTGTTTATTCTTTTTGTTCTGTCAGTGGGTGGATGTTAAGTTTAAATGCGCTTTCTCTTTTATGATGGCAAAATAATCATGCTTCAAAGTTACAACTGGACGAGATTTCCCATAGAGATACTTTTATTTTGAGATAATACTGACACCAAGGCCTTTAAAAACAAACAATAAATCTTTTTGCTCTCTTCTTTTTCACTGCTCTCGTAGACCACTTCAACTTTTCCATCTATTAATAATACCTGTAATTCTTAGCGTCATACTTGCCTCTTGCTCTCGCACAAGGCTGTTTCAAAATGGAGCTGAGTGGCCCCAAAACCATACCCAAAAATCATACAATTCACACTATTCGAAAAAGTCTGCCCATAGCAGAAGAAAGAAATATTTGGCACCAAAGGATAGGGGATTGAATATTAGTGCCTCTGGAACATATGATTCAAGTAATAAGCCAACCTTTCAAGTCCACTTTCACTCCAAAAAGGAAATGTAATCCATTGTTCTGAAATCGCAGAATTGTCTCTGAACTGGTCCACATCTAGATTTTTATGGAATATTTACTTTACAAGGTGTATGATCTTGTCCGACACTGTTAGAAAGCAAAGATGGGAGTTCGGCAGAGAGAAAATATAAGAGGGGGAAAAGAGAAAAATGTATTCCATGTTTTTAAATGGTCCACTGAGGTCCAACAACTTGATCCCATTAGTTGTGAAGTAGTTTGAAGTCTTTGTATCTTCATTTCCATTTCTTTGATCAAAAAACAGAAGAAAAAAACTCCTAGTCCCAAATGTATACTGGTCCCAGATTATCGTGTGACCTGAAAAAGAGGAGTCCAAGTTATCATTTCATCTCTGCATAAGATTGATATACAGTATATTGGTGCAGCCATATTTGTATGAAAAAGGGTAAATACATTTAGTACAAATGCTATAGCTTAATCACAAAAATACTGTAATTATATTCCATTATTCCTTTAATGCATTTAATAAATGTCTAGATTAATAATATGATACAATTCGATCTGAATGATTACGAATAATTGTCGCTCTCGGTTTATCGCTCTGCCTTAATTGTTAATATTACTAATTGTTATATATAATGACAATTTTATTTATTTATTTGCTTGTTTGTTTGTTTGTTTGTGTCCCTTCAACAGTGATGGTGTTAATATGAGGTGTCATCGCTATAGACTAAACATTACAACACTTCAGTATACATCATCATAACACAACGACAACTATCACAGAAGGTTATCTAATTATCTCTTGATCATTAGAGGGCCTTCAGCACCTTAAAAATGGAAAATTCTTCTATTAGAAGTTTCCCCTAAGGCATGAAGTGTTAGTACGGGGGCTGACACATGCTCACACAGGCACACTGTATTTTCACCTACAAGTGTCATTAACCACACCACCAGTATGAGCTCAGCGGTAGCAGCCCAAAATAGAGAGCAGCACACTGTGGGACCCAAACTGCTAGCTCCTCTGGATCTGAGAGGGTTTAGCATGCAAGTCTGGTCCTGTTCCAGCTCTGAAACACAAAAGCAAGGCTCTGGGTTCAGAGGCCAGGGTAGGGCAGGTCTCTATAGTTGTGGATGAGGCCAGACTGGCAGGCTGCTAAGGGAAGCCCAGTGTAATCTACACCTTTAGGTCATTGCCAGCAGGCAGCCGGAGGACACACAGAGGAAGTGGAAGGTGTCCTGGCTGCCGTCTCCTTCACTTCCGACCTCCCTCTCTGGTTCAGACATGGACTCACTAGACCGGCAATTCAACAGAAACAAGTTCAAACTGAGCTACTGAGAATCGTTCGAACACAATATGAAGGAAATAGGTCAGGATATTCCTGAATGTATATTCAAATTTTTCATGTTGCACAAAACAGGAAAACGTGTATTTTTTTTCAGCAGTATACACAATGCTGTATTATATGCTGGCACTTGCTAATATAATACAATAATATAAACCATATTAAATATCCGGAAAAGTGTTTAGGGTCAGTACAATGTTTTGTGTTTTTAAAAGAAGTCTCTAATATGCTTAACAAGGGTGGACTGATTTAATCAAAAATATAGTGCTACATATTATTACAATTAAAAATAACCATTTGAATATATTTTAAAATATCTTTTTTTTTTTGTGATGCAAAGCGGAATTTTCAGCATCATATACTCCAGTCTTCAGTGTCACATGATCCTTCAGAAATCATTCTAAAATGTTGATTTCAGGCTCAGAAAAAAAATATTATCAATCTTGAAAAGAGTTGTTCTGCTTTTGTTTCTGGAAAATGTGATACATTATAAAAATTTAAAAGTTAAATCTACAGGATTGATACAAAATAGATATCTTTTGTAATATGTCTTAACTGTCACTTTTAGTAAAATTAGTCCATCCTTGCTGAATAAAAGTATAAACTTATTTTAAAAAATTGTACCGACTTTTTATATTTTAAACAAACAAAAAAATCATAATTTGCATTTAGTACTATATATATATATATATAATTAATAAAAAAAAAATAATGTCAAACTTAATTCAATCAAGGGATCTGGTGCAAATTTCAAAGTAATGATTAGAGAGATCAGAACTCAATTTAAACAATCCCATCATGCCCTCATCATTTCTTGCAGTTATACTGCATGTCCACATCCATGACAGGTGGCCTGGAGGTCCCAAAATATCAAGCCCAGGTTTGAGAGAAGCTCCTAACACCTCAGTGGTCTGCCTGCTGTTGACGTGAGTGCAGCTGCATGAATTATTAACGGGGCCAAAGAAAAAAAAAAAAAAAAAAAAAGAGGTCTGCCTCACATAGACCCCATTGCCCCATGAATAATGGAGGACTCGACTGAAGTGCAGGCATTTGGTGAGTCAAACTTCTCAGCCTGATGGATAGCTACAAGCCCTGCGTGTCAGCCGTACATACACAGCGGCTCGCAAACACGCGGCGGCAAACGCAAATACAATAACTCACATTAACCTGGAGAAGCGCATCTTTGCCCTGCGCTGACTTTCCTAAATGCAATGCCACATTGTTTCTTTTGTCATTTTATAAATGTGGGGGTATATTATTTTTCAGTATATTAATCTTTTTATATGAATATGTATATCAATATATTAATATTTAATTATAATTTATACATATTATATTCATATTTTATATATTTTATATTAATATGTGACCTGTGCTGGCAAAATGAGTAATTTTCAAAAATGTGTTATTTTCACATTCATTTCACATTATTGTTGTGTGATGGCAACAGGACTGTGCTGTGATTGGACAGGCTCCCTCTGACCTTGGTCGTCTTGACTTTGTTTCCCGTGCTGCAGCTCCAGCCTTTTAGATCGGGCAACACCTTACACTCTTCGCCCTCCATACACGGCTGCATCTGACACCACCACTTCTGTGCTACTATAGAAGCTGCGCAGACAGAGAGAAAAGACAAGAAGAAGAGAGAATCTCAACACTCTGCTCACTCTGTGGGAACTGCCAATGCAGGAAAAAACATGCCCAAATCGCCATGCGTTCAGGATTTTGAAGGATGCAGCAATGAAGATTGAGAGGTGGAGAAAACCTCAGAAGATCTCGCTCACGTCCACTGTCAAAAGAAATGAAACTGTGTCTTTATATCTCTTTCTCCCAAAAACAATGAGGCTAGTCAGGGAGGAGGTCCTTGATTCAAAGCTGACGGTTTTGAATCCATCAATGTGATGTGGGCTCAATGCTCACTGTATGTCTTTCAGGAAAGTTCTTCTATCATGTCAATATGACAAGAGCTGCGGTCTGGGGGATTGGCACAATGTTGAGGGTTAAGGGGATTGTCAAGCTTGAGGCCTCAACTTTTAATATGGAGCAGAGAGGAAGAAGCTATAAACTTTTTAAGATTGCAGAACATCAAAATCAAAGTTTTATGGCTTAAAGTCCACATCTATCAGCTGAATCCAATTATATGATAAGATAAACTTTTAGGCTCAGTGGGAAAACATGTATTCCTTTTTGCACAAATTATGATTACAGGTCCAGATTATAGATGAATAAAATAATTTAGCATAATAAAGATTTAATAAAGATTATTTTTGTGCAGTTTCTTGCACAATATTATATTATGACATCAAAACAGCACACCACAGTGCATGATTGGTAAACTAATAACATACATAACATAAAAACATCATTTTGAGGTTTGCATGACATAACCAAGTCCATATGTATGGCTTTTGTGATGTAGTAAACTTGCTCATTAGTCCACCTGGTAGAGTACTGGATTTGCGGTGTGGTATTCAAAGTGCCACAAAACGTCCAAGCAGCAAAGTAATTTCATTTTGCAGAAATATTTCCACAGGCATACTTTTTCAGTGATCCTGGGTGAAGCTTCAAGATATGTTTTTGGGAAAATCGACCTAAAATATTCTTGACCTTGTGCATAGAGATAACTGCAAATTTTGTGTCCAATAAAATGCTTTCTAAAATGAGTGTGTCCCCTCTTCCAAAAGAAAAAAAATGCATTTAGCAATAGCAAGTTTTGATGTAATTTGAAAGACTATCAGAGATTTTAAAAAGCAACTATAATTAACATATTTTCTAGATTTCTTGATTTTCTACAACTGCTTTTTTGAAAATTGGATTGTGATTTTGGGGTAAACCACTAAAGAAAATTCTATTAAAAATAAATTCTCATTTAATATTTTAATATATATATATATATATATATATATATATATATATATATATATATATATATATATATATATATATATATATATATATATATCAATACAAATTACATTATCAACATAATTAAGTGAAAAGACAAAAATCCCAAATTTATAATGTTGTCTCAGATCTTACAACCCATATTATGTAAACAGACACAATCTACAGCATAAAAACAGTGTAGAGAGGTCAAGTGTCTTTCAGTCTTAAATGTCGTTAGTGGCTTGTCCTCATGCAGCAGGTAGAATCATGCCCTGTGGTCTCGGTTCTCAGTAGGGGGTGGCAGCACCTGTCAGATGAATTAGAGGGCAGAAAAGAAGATCAAGATCGATTGACCTGTCCAGTGAGGGGGCCCTTGACATGTTATTAGACAAGAAGCCCACGCTGCACTCGAGTGAACAGCAGGATGATGGTGTCACATTCAAACAAACCCTGACTCAGAAGTGACAACCCAGAGAGATGAGACTGAGACTGACTTTTAAAATGGACAGCCTACTTTAAAAAGATGGTTTCATTTAGGAGCATAAATCCTTTAAATAATAAAACAGGCAAAAGCAACAAGTATTTCTCCCCCGTTCTACTGTAAAGTATAACACAATACTACTAGACATTATAGTAGCATAGTATTCCTTAATGTTTAAGGAAAACATCACAGTACCACCACACTGTAGTCATCTATTAATTTGTACTACCGGTACTCAAGAATGAAACAAACATATATATATACACACACACACACACACACACACACACACTGTAAAGTGTAAGGTTAATGCTACACATACTGTAGAAAGAAAGCATCATCAATATTACAATATACAATATATCTAATTTTCTAATTTAGTTCAGATGCTTATCATGGTATTGTGGTATTAATGTGTTAATAATTAATCATTGGTTATTAATGTGTTGTGTTTCTGTAGCTCAAGTGGTAGAGCAAGTGCAAGGTTAGGAAAAAGAACACGTTGGAAAAATTGTTAGCCTGAATGCAATGTAAGTCGCTTTGGATAAAAGTGTCTGCTAAATGCATAAATTTATTTATTTTATTTTTAATTTTACATTTATTAATGGTATTAATACAGATGGTATTAACCTATCAGTACAAAGTCGACCGGAGTTCATGGCCAGTAATCACACATTTGCTTAATTAGTGACCTAGAAATATTTGTTCTTTTACATCATAACTTACTAACATAACTTATTAATTTGTTTTCAGACAAATGAAAACAGTCTTACCGTCCACACAGGAAGGAGCCGCTCTTGTTGTCCCAGCAACTTGCCCAGGGAAGCAAGAACACTTGACAGTTTGGGAGCGCTCTTCGATTTTGTTCTTGTTACAGCAGCGATGGGCTGCAATGACCTCACAAGTTCCTGCTTTGACGTGCACTGAAAAAAAAAGAGGACACAGACTCTATTAAAATCAACCAGCTGTTTTAAACTCTCCTAAATAATAAATAAAGGGGCTTCATGATGCCATTGAAGAACCTTTTTGTCTAATTAGTTCCATAAAGAAACTTTAACATCTGAAGAACCTTTGTTTCACAAAAGGTTTTTTGAGGCAAAAGAAGGTTTTTCAGATTATGAGAAGGAAAGAAAGAGATGGTTCTTTAAAGAACCTTAGACTGAATGGTTCTTTGTGGAACCAAAAATGGTTCTTCTATGGCATAGCTTGAAAGAAGCACCTTTATTTTTAAGAGTGTAATGTATATTCTATTGCTGTCGGTGGATGCAATGGAAATGAATCTGTTGACGTGGAGGCAGTGTACAATTTAATTAATGCTAATGCAAGCAGTTTAATTTGTCTCAGGTCAGAAATCAGAAGAAAATGTTCTCTGTGATCAACGGGTTGGGTTTTATGATTCACTTTAGTAATTACAACTAAAACGGTTAATTGATAATCATGGACATTTTTGCATCTAGAAGGGCTTTTCAGGCAAATTATTTCTTCTTTTTTTGTTTTGTTTATCCTTCACCTATGACTGAACAACAGCGGGGATGAACGTTACTTAGCATATAAAAGAGTGTATTCACACATCAATTTGAAGCTCTAAATGGAGGATAAAAAAAGAGAAGAGTATAAAAACATTTTTGAAAGTTTTAGTGTACCTTTCAAATCAGCCTTAATTGCATTGGTAAAGATTTTCAATTTAAGACTTGAGTAAAAAATTGATTGGAAAAGGGGCCTCCATTTTCCCATTAACTGGCCAATCTCAAAATCTCATCAACAACATTAAAAACATTTTGCCTCCAATCAATAAAGAGCCTTTAACGTTCACACAAAAGGGTCTGTTGAGCGGCAGGCCGACTGTGGGCTTGGAAAAGAAAAACAGAGATTTACCGATGCAAACGCCGGCGGGTGAAAGGCTGAACCCCCTTTATGTGATTATCTCTCAGCCCCAATAAACTAAAGGGCCAAAGTTAATTTAAAAAAGTTTGACATGATGCAAATTGAATATTTAATGGTGAAGTTTGTTCCAACCGCTTATAGAAAATGATTGCTTTGACTCATTCAATGTGCATGAATGCCTTTATTTTTGTACCTTTGAACCGCACAGTGCTTGTAGAAATCTATAAGAAAAACTAACTGGGATGGATTACTCCACAAGCTGATAGGAGTTACTTTGGCTGACCTGGTAGAGCAAATGCTAAGTCAAATACTAAATGACATTTGCAACCATTTATTGGCATGATATTCATACTATATTCTATATTTAGCTATTCATAAATTCACCATTGAATGATTATATAAAAAATATGCAGTAATATTGATTTACTGCTGTCAGAGTTAGTAGAAGTAAAAAACATTATTGACACAAAATTAGACATAAAAATAAAGCAAACCTGAGGCTGGGTTCATAGAACTTTATTAACAATAAACTTTGATGGCTGGTACCGATATCTGAGCAGGGTGGCCGATATAAATCAAATGCATATGCATCACACTATTTTTAAAGCACATGGATAACAACTGGTGAAATGAAATGTATATTTATTTTACATTCTCATACATTCATTTAAATATGGATGAGAAGAAAGTAATTTCTTAAAAAAAAATATATATATATATATATATATATATATATATATATACCGTATTTTCCAGACTATAAGTCACACTTTTTTTCATAGTTTGGCTGGTCCAGCGACTTATAGTCAGTTGCGACTTATTTATCAAAATTAATTCCTGTAGCTCCTGTAGTCTACACTGAGCAGAGCGTTGTCTCGCGGCTGTAGATGGTAATGTTTTCTCTTGGTTCTTGGTTCTAAATAAATGCGATTTATAGTCCAGTGCGACTTACATAAGTTTTTTTCCTCGTCATGATGTATTTTTGGACTGATGCGACTTATACTCAGGTGCGACTTATAGTCCGAAAAATACGGTAATCATAAAATTAATAATCATAACTGTTCTCAAAAACCATTGTAAGTGAGTACAGCAAGGTTTAAAGATAAAAATACAACAAAGTCCAGTGTCATGGATTCAGTCCCTAAGAACACACATACTTATGTTTGTCAAGTGAACTGCAACCTGCTTTGGTTAAAAGTGTCTGCCAAATTAATAAATTTAAATTATATTATCTATGCCCTGAATAGCTTCTGTGAAACTGGAAAGCTTTTCATTTTGGCAGTTAAAATGAACAGTTTCTATGTTTGGCACTGATCAAAATCTGTTCCTTGACTCGAGGTCACGCTGAAATCTAATCAAATTCATGAAACAAAGAAAGTGTTGTGTTCCTGAAACAGAATGTTTTTGGCACAGCCACAGAGATCACCAACAACACAGGAGCGCTGATCCCAGATCAGCCCTCGACCCGCTGTGGGAAAGCTGCTCTCAGGACAGCAACCTTCATTACGGAGGGCCTGGAGAAACAGTGCAAACTACTGATTAAACCATAAACCTTTCACCAAGGTCATAAACAAGCCAACCAAATCCATAGGCAGTGTGTGTGTGTGTGTGTGTGTGTGTGTGTGTGTACGTGAGCAATCGGCTCCTGTGAAGATTAAATGGGCAGTGTTTAGCAAGGTGCCCGAGGACCAACAAAGAGATTTAAACAGCAACTCCATGACTCTGTAGTCTCAACTGATGTGAGACCTGTTCTAAGAAGGTGTTGTGTCTTTCTCTAGACATCTGTGCAAAATTTCCATGGACTTGCAATAGCTGCGATCGATGCATTTCACTTAAGGTGTGCAGTCTGGTCGTCTGGCAGAGTCAGGGAAAGTCTGCCTCAGCAGCAGGAGGGGGCTCGATCAGGGCACTAACAGTAATGGAAGCTGGCATGGCTCTTAGGCACTGCTTTCAACACCACAATCACATCCATTGATAAGCACCATCATCCCAATGAAGACTGTGAGGAATGGACGAACTAGATCTATGACAAATGCAGCAAAACTAGTTTGTGTTACGCTACTTGACAAAAGACAAAATAAGCGAGAAGCTATTTAAATGATGTTTTTTTTTGTGTGTGTGTGTGTGAAAAACATATTTTTACATACATATATCTATCTTTGTGTGTGTGTGTGTGTGTGTGTGTGTGCTCTGGTGTGTTCTCTGTCAATACATTTTAAAACATGATTTATTCATGTGATGCAAAGCTGAATTTTCAGCATCATTACTCCCGTATTCAGTGCCACGTGACCCTTCAGAAATCATTCTAATATGCGGATTTGCTGCTCTGAAAACATTTATCATAAATTTTGGAATCAAATAGTATTTTTGCGGAAACTGTGACATTTTTTCAGGATTCTTTGATGAATAGAAAATCCAGCAAAAGAACAGCATTTATTTGAAATAAAAATTGTGCATTTACTGTCCCTTTTGATCAATTTAAAGAGTTCTTGACAAATAAAAGTATGAATTTCTTCTTTTTTTTTCTTATTGACACCAATATTTAAGTAGTGGTTAAAGTGTCTGGATACTTTTGCTTACAAATATCAAATGCCTGTCCAAATACAATAAAGCTAAAAAACCAAACACATAGTTTTTCCAACAGCCCAAAAAGTTTTTCAAGCAATGACAAACATATGGTTATTTCTCAGGATTTGCTAATTTTGCTGGCACTTGTCAGATGTGGTTAGGATCTAAGAGTCTCCATGTAGTTTCTTATTAATGCGAGTTGAAGGGTAAAATCATCTAACATTGGGATGTGTGACATTCTCCACAAGGGTAAAGGCCATTTTAAAAATAAAACAGAACAGATTGCTGCCTCAGATGCAAGTATGAGCATTAAGCAGGCATTTTTCCCCCTTATGCCTTACTTCTGTACTTTTTCAGTCTGTCATTGACGGGCCTTTTGGAGCTGAGCAGCTCTTTTTCCACAAACAGTCAGCGAACATATTGATGAATAACTAAAATGGAGAGAAAACATATAAAATGTTCCTGCTAAGCTCCTACTGAATTAGCATAACACAGCCACCCTCTGCTTTGGTGCATGAGAGAGAGAGATGACAGACTTTGTGTTCACAAAATTGCTATTCAAAGGTTGTTTTTCCACCCAGAAACACTGTGATGGAGACGCTGGAAGGATAAAATAAGAGTGAGGTGCTAAACTGTAAAAAGCAAAGGCTGACTAAATATCACATATACCTCAGATGAACGTAGTAAACAAATGATTAAACCGTCATTAGCCGAGGACGCATCCAAACAGCTATTATGTTGCCATGCTAAACAAAAGCATAAAGGGATGTCCTTAAAGTACAATCTGCTTTCGTTTCATGAGAC
Source organism: Carassius auratus (assembly GCF_003368295.1). NCBI lineage: Eukaryota > Metazoa > Chordata > Actinopteri > Cypriniformes > Cyprinidae > Carassius > Carassius auratus. Next base: position 4,833,896 of record NC_039273.1, read on the forward strand.
AGGCAACAATTACCCACGAGCAATAACAAAGCCTCTTCATGTCTGTTAACTCCTCTCAAATGTTTCAGTCGCAAAGCTCTGTTTGCAACCTCAAAGCTAAAATCAGTGAAAGTGTCTTTTTACCCAATAGCAGAAATAAACCATTGAAGACAAGATTCGATCCTGTATCAGATTATACAGTGGCACAAAAAACTAAACCATGTTAAAATGTAAATGTCATTGCATTATGTATATTATTATAACTGTGTTTATTTAAAAAAAATAAATAAAAAGAAGACAGAAGAAGCTCAAAATACTTTCAAAGTAATGATATTTTGAAGTAAGTCTGATGCCAAAAAATTCTGACTTGATGCAGGTTTAAACCTGTCCTGCAACATACCTAATGCAACATGCTTAAAAAAGATTCATTAAAGCATTCATGAAGTCAGTAGGTTCATTCTGGAATCAAACACTCATTCATCGCCAGAGTCTTGGTAGTCTCTCCAACTCAAGGCACTTGACAGACAATATCACCCTCAGCGGTTCAATGGAGCAGGGATGGTGTGTGTGTGTGTGTGTGTGTGTGTGGGTGTGTGAGTGTGTGGGTGTGTGAGTGTGTTGCATGATGTACAGCGTCTGATACATCCAAGATGGACTGACTCTTCAAAGCCATAAAGAACCATCTGTTCCTCCATGAATGTTCTATGCTCAATAAAGAAGGGAGGTTAATATTAATTTAGTCATCCAAGAGTTAAATAACATCATGAAGAATTCATCAGTGGTGCACTAAGCAGAGCACACGGGCACATCCACAGAACACCTTCACAAAAAAAAAAATATTGAAAAAGAATACAATAGTCACACTTTTCACACATGCACAGCACTTAGTGGTAAAAACCTAGTGCTGCACCACAGTAATGAAAATCAAAGTAATAGTACACACACACACAAAAAAAATTAGTATGTATTATTATTATCATTTGGGAAAAAAAAAAAACAATAATCATCATCAATAGAGTAAATGGTCATAAATGTATTTTTAAAGTGAACCGGAAGTTGTGGCCAACTTTACTTAGGTATTGTGATGTATTTCCAACTTAAAATTGAATATTAGCACTAGCAAACTAACGGTTGGAGGGGCATGGTTAATTTTACTCTGCCCAAGCTTTCAAACTGATGTCATTGGAGAAGGAATGCAAAAAATAAAAAATAAAAAAATCAACAGCATTGTAAACACACACTCACACACACACAGGAATTATTCCATCCAACCTACACCTGTAGACTTTTTAGTGCAAAGATATTAAAGCCAAGATCCATCAAAGCATACAACTTAAACAACCAACAAAAATAAGTGAAGCTACATTTGTAGATGGTCAAACTACATCGAGTAGCACCTTACTTACACACTCTCCCAGTTGCGCCGCAAGAAATGAGCGCACTCTTTCCTCGACTCTGTCCTAACACATTTACATTACATTTACATTTATTCATTTAGCAGACGCTTTTATCCAAAGCGACTTACAGATGAAGACAGTGAAAGCAATCAAAAACAACAAAAAGAGCAATGATATATAAGTGCTATAACAAGTCTCAGTTAGGTTAACACAGTACACGTAGCATGGGATTTTAACTAATATAATAAATAAAAAGAAAACAGATAGAATAAAAAATAAAAGAATAGAGCAAGCTAGTTAGAGGTCTTTACACATACATTCAATAAATGAAAAGAAAATAGAATACAAAAAGATTAGAAAGGTATTTAGATTTTTTAAAGAATAGAATTAGAATAGTGAGTGTTAAAGTTAGAGGGTCAAATAAAGATGGAATAGATGTGTTTTAAGCCGATTCTTGAAGATGGCTAAGGACTCAGCTGATCGGATTGAGTTGGGGAGTTCATTCCACCAGAAGGGAACATTTAATTTAAAATTCCGTAAAAGTGACTTTGTGCTTCTTTGGGATGGCACAATCAAGCGACGTTCACTTGCAGAACGCAAGCTTCTAGAGGGCAGATAAGTCTGAAGTAACGAATTTAGGTAAATGGGTGCAGAGCTAGTGGTAGTTTTGTAGGCAAACATTAATGCCTTGAATTTTATGCGAGCAGTTATTGGAAGCCAGTGCAAATTGATAAACAGAGGTGTGATGTGTATTCTTTTTTGCTCATTAAAAATTAATCTTGCTGCCGCGTTCTGAATTAATTGTAAAGGTTTGATAGAACTGGCTGGAAGACCTGCCAAGAGAGCATTGCAATAGTCCAGCCTGGACAGAACAAGAGCTTAAACAAGGAGTTGTGCAGCATGTTCCGAAAGAAAGGGCTTGATCCTCTTGATGTTGAATAAAGCAAATCTGCAGGATCGGACAGTTTTAGCAATGTGGTCTGAGAAAGTCAGCTGATCATCAATCATAACTCCAAGGCTTCTAGCTGTTTTTGAAGGAGTTATGGTTGATGTGCCTAACTTATTCATCAGTGTGACTGCAGCAAAAAGAAAAAGAAATGGTTCTCTCTGTTTTTTTTTTTCTTTGACCAGAGAGAGAAAGTAAAGCAGAGTGGCAACCCAATTACCATACCATCGCCATGGCAATTTACAGCAAGTCACTTATGAAATTGTTATGAGGCGATAGGAGAGCTAGCCATCTGTGGGCTGCAGAAATGGAAGATCAAACACTCTCTCTCTACGGCGCTCTGGTTACCTGATCAGAGGTGTTTGGGTTCAGGGAGGAGCGAGAGAGTCTCTAAAAACTCTAAATGAATAGATGTCACATCAAATGTTCTTTACCGGGTCAGATCTTTGACACAAATATGCTGTGTTTTTTCTTGACACAAGACACACTCTGATAACCAGCGAGGCGTGGAAAGCCCGGGCCGGGGCGATGACAGCAAATTTTCGCCTGTAAGGTATGGTCGTTCGGGTTCAGTTGAAAAACAACAACAACAAACAAATATGGCTAAAGTACCGCTGTGGTTAGCGGAGGCTAATATCAAGTCAGCACTCCAGGAGCGAGTCTGGGCAGAGATAAATAAAAATCCTCATGCTGGTTAAACAGAAATTGAATAGAAACACACAAGCACCTGTAAACGAGAACCATCTGCTTTTGATGGTAGGAACTGAACTGTACTGTATGTTAACTGTCTAGTCTGGGGGTCTTTGCCTATGTTGCCACAAATTTGAATTATTTTTTCCCCTCACAGGTGAGATTTAATATATTATTTAATATATAATAATTCAATAATAAAAATATTATAATTTCATATATTGCTCCTTATTTAATATATAACATGTTATTTAATTCATAAATGGAAGTGTATAATACATTTGCCAAATATATCTATATAAAAATGAAATTTATAACTTGTATATAAATATAAATTAGGTAAACGTCATGATTTTTTACTTAAAAAAATATATTTTTTTAAATCATAGAAAATTTTCCATGTGAGAGAGAAAAATAACTAATCATAATAATAATAAATTATAATAATATATTAAATAATGGATTTCACTTTATGAATCGTTGGCACACAGAAAGGTTAAAAAACAATGTTATCAACATTGAGTTAGGTCAAAGTTTCCAGGAGTATTGCAAATGCTTTTATTTTGCATTTTTTAAATAACAAGAAAAATACAATATAAATTGGTATAATTGTATACACAAGTTTATATCTTGAGTTATGCAATACAAAATGTGAATAAAATGTATTTACCTATTTAACCTATTAAATAATTAATTTAAACAATATAGCATGACATACTAAAATCTACATTACAAAAATTGGTAAATTTTCCAGTTTGTTTTCTTCAGAAATACTATGGTCTTTGATTGACCCTCTATTATGCCATCACAAATTCTTCTTGGCTAATAACACATTCAAGGTACAGTCATTTCACATTCCAGTCAGCCTTCTGCAAATAAATATTACACCCCTTTAAGCTCAAGTCTACATTATTAATAAATCTCTTTTCACTGATGATGTCTCACAACATCACCACTAGCATCCTTATAATTTAACACAACTGGAGTATTCCATTGGTATTGTTTCTCTTGAAAAACAATTTTTTATTTTATTTTATTTTATTTATTTATTTTTCTAACATGCGAGATCACCATAATGCGATAATCAACAAATCTGTATTTACATGAATGCATAAACAGTTTGAGAAATATTTTATTGGCAATCTGAGTCAACACGTGACCGCACCGATTAATGAGGCAGGGATAGTGATTCCAGAATACTCCACAGATCATTGCTTACCATTCTCCCTCTGTAAATACCATTCATCATAGCGGTATCCATTTGAAAGATCTTCTTTGCTCTCTTTCCTTTCCTAGCTGTATCCTTTTCCAGACACCAGGGTGCACATAGTGGTCAAGCCAAAGGTTTGGTGACAGATTGCTGTAGCTGACAGATTCAGATCACATTGGCCAAGGGCTCAAATGAACCTCTGTCCAACACCATCCATCTCTACACTGCACTATTAATGACTGCTCCTGATCAATGGTCCTCGCTTGAGGAACCACGCACCTATCTCAGTCAATGCTCTCTGAATGTTATTACATTTCAGTTGTTGTGGAAAAGAGCAACACCCTGAAACTAATGGAGTTGCTGTCACTGTTTGATATACACTTGGCAAATGGTGGATGAAAGTAAAGGTGAGGAATACTGCTCTTACAGCATTTCAGAAATGGCATTAAAGAGAAAGAAAATTCTTCCATTAATTACTCACCCTCACATCGTTCCAAACCCATTTTCGAAACACAAATTAAGATATTTTTTATGTGATCCGAGAGCTTTCTGACAGCAATGCAATTGACACATTCAAGGCCAAGAAATGTAGTAAGGGCATTGTGACTGTTGGTTCAACTGCAATTTATAAAGCTATGAGAATGCTTTTTGTATGCAAAGAAAACAAAAATAATGACTTTATTCAACAATTTCAACAAATATTCTCGTAGCTTTCTTGTAAAACACAGAAAGGATGTTGGCAGATTCTGAAAATGACACAATGGAGAGCTACTTCAGTTTACCATGCAAGTGGGCATTGTTATTGACCAATAATTTCTAATAGGCCTATCAAGTATATGCATTTTGCACACATATTCACACAAAGTATTTTGTTCCTAAGGTGACAATAAGTTGTGAGTTATGAGAGGTGCTGTTATATAAAGTTCATTCAAAGTTCACTCTTCAACATCAATGCTTAAATATACATTTAAAAAAAAAAAAAAAAAAAAAAAAAAATATATATATATATATATATATATATATATATATATATATATATATATATACATATATATATATATATATATATATATATATATATATATATATATATATATATATAGCCGCCCTGCCTGCTCCACAGTTCATTCACTGACTGAGCGCAGAATTCTACTTTTCTCACTTCTGAGACTTTTATTACACCTGTCTGTCAGGGTGTTCTTGTTTTGTCTTGCTTTCAAGATGACATCTTCCATATTTAGTTACTTTCCCCATCCATTAGAGGAGCATCCAAGGTCAGAAGCTTCCCAGAATGCCATTCACATCACAGCACCTGACATTATTGGAAAAAAATGGGAGGGGGGAAAATGGCGGTGTGAAACATAAACACGTTCATTCATTCCAAATACATCCTGCCTCTCACTACAGTCATGTTTGCTCTAAATAGCATGCTGTACCCACCCTCAAAGTGTCAGTAGTGTTTTATATCTCACATGTGCACACATACACACACTCTACTCTGAGCCTGCAAAACATGACTGACAGGGAAGATGTCATCACACATGCTGCCGTGGTAACAAACAACACCAATCAGCTTCCTGTCTTGTCGTCTACAGACTGAGATGGAAAGGAAACAGCCCATGAACTGAAATAAACAAACTCGCTCCCATTAAGAATGGCTATAATGGAATATTATGCATGATCCAAATTAACTGGCCTGTATTAAAAGATCATTTATTTAAAAGTTTCAAATGTAACTTTTAGATTTGAGGGTTGTTTACTGTACCTCGGAGAGCAATATTTTAGGATGATTCATCAAGGTTATTTAATCACCCATAACAAACCTACAAAGTATTATTTTTCCAAGGTCCAGGGTAGATTGCCAGCCAAAACCACCATAAAACCTTCCATGACAGGCTCTGACTCATTCTGCTATGCCAGTTGGGGTCAAGGTGAAATATTGCAAGTACTAATTGTTAACCGGTCAAATTACAATGAGTGTTGAGCAAAGCAGCCGCCAGCCAGAGGTGAAATATTACAATTATGAATTCTTACTAGTTTAAATTACTTTAACTGAGGTCTGTTCAAGAGACATTAACCTACTGTATTGTAGCTGCTGGTCATAATTAATTCACATTTGAGAACACCGCATCACTCCCTGGCACTGAACATTTTGTTTTGCATAATTAAACCAGCATCATTTTTTTAAGTAGTATCACTGATCACCACGGGTCACCGGACAGGAATAAGACTGAATGTAAGATATGAATGCTAAATTAATCACTGCAAAACTAGTATGTGTCCAGCTGAGAGTAAAGCAGTGGTGTGTTGTAATCCTCAGACTCAGATTTAAATATTGTCTCACCAAGATAGAAGCAAGGTGCCAAAACACTACCCATATCTAGTACAATAAAAAATTTCAGTAGCAGAAAATAATTCATATTTAAGGTAACTGTGTAAAAATGTTAAAGGTTGTATTCACCAAACTCCATTCTTGTATTTAGTTTTTAGAACTTCAAAAGATCACATAACAAATAACTAATAGTGACAACAATATATATATATATATATATATATATATATATATATATATATATATATATATATATATATATATATATATATATATATATATATATATATATATATAAAAACAGCAAATATTAATCCTACGATAATAACCGCATGAAGTAATGCATTCTGGGAGCTTTCAGACCCTTAACCAATCAGTAGCATTGTTCAACAAGAAATACCTTTTAGGCTTGTTGGGACAAAATTTGAGGCAATGTTGTTAGTCTAACATGTGCTATTATGTAGATTCATGGTAATTCACATTTCTAAGCATCTCTGACTCAAAAGGCCGTTGTATGCTGGATACGATGTAATTGGAGTGTACAAGATGAGTCATCAATATTTTTGGTTCATTTTCCGGGAAGAGAAAGACATTTAAATTTTAAATGTGCACTGTTATCTCCTCTATTTTAGGAGTACACTAACATACAGATGCAAACTGAGAGGACTATGGAGTAAGATTCTGCATTCCAGGGTTACAACCCTTTAGGCAAATGCTTAGAATTTTGATTTCCAATCAACATTGGAAATAGGACAAACATAATTCATATTTAAGTGGTGTCATACTGGTTGACATTGCTAAATTTAGTGCTAATATTACTTTAGAAAAACTGCTTTCTTAATTCAATTGTCTCGATCAACATTATATAGTGCAAAATGTCCATATTGAAATAGTATATAAAATTTCGTGTGTGTGTGTGTGTGTGTAACAAAGAAAGATGTGCTGTAAGACCAAGAATTAGCTTGAATTGCTGAGGCACTTAGCAAATGCATGTGAACTGAATACATGGATGACTGATAGAATTCATTATAAAACCGCACAAGTCTCACAGTAAAACATCCAATTTCACTTGGGCCCAACTACCTATTGTGGGTAACTAGCAGAACTTAAAACACATTTGGGGTGAGCTGTAGTGGAAACTAATATAGGGAGGAAGGGAACCAACAACCTGAGAAATCCACAAAGGCTCTGGAGCATCTCTCTCACAATAGATCTCTCGCCTCGTCTCCTTTAGCGAAGGACGCCTGCTCGTAAGTGTCTTCCAGGATTGATATCATATTATTACTTGCACTTATTGAGTGGGTAGTTTCAAAGGGACAGTTATTAAACCAAATATCTTTAATTTATGATCGGGTGCAATCTGTTCTAGTAATAACAGCAAGGAATTCCTTATTAGAGTTGAGAGAGAGACAATGAATTTCTTGATATATCCTCAGCTGGGTGAAAATAGAACCATGCTCGAACCATGAAATGCGACTCTACTGTACTAATACTAATGTATATGCAAATACTAATGTATATTTGTGCATTCAAAATTAATTTGAGTGCTTTTTTCCTTGTTAAGCCTTACCATGCAATATTGCTTTAAATATTATCAATATTTATGCCGCCTAGTAATAATAATTGACAGGCTGCATATTGAATGGTAAACTTAAATGAAAAACCTCTTTCAAGCACTCTTTAATAAAACTAAGAGTCCAAGAGATTTTAATGACATGTCAGCTTCTTTAAAATATAAGAGTTGCATAAATAGAATAACATTGTTTTACATTTTATACAAATTCTACATGTAATTTTTTCTGGTGAAATCTTATTAAAATCCTTGACTGAGCTTACTACACAAAAATATTGTCTACTAGCAATAAAAGCAGGGCAGTCCTATAAAATATCTTTAAGGAAATCAGGGTCAAGCAAAACATACACAGAGTCGGGTCTTTGCCTTTAAGCAGAAATGCTTAAAGAATAAAAACACCTGTCACACTTATCATCTCAAAATTGATGGTCAAAATTGCTGGGTCCTAGAAAACATAAATGTGAACCTTTTTTTAAAAAACTGCAGAGAGTAATTTTAAAAGCTTTATGATGGCGATGTTAAGATGCTGTTCTCAGCGCTGCCCACTAGACCGCTGTCAGCACTTCTCTGCTAATTGCCTCCATCAGTTAAAATCATTATTATACCCTTTTATTCTGGCCAAAAATAGAAAAAAAATCATGACAAAAAATCATAGACATAGTCATAGACTGACCATCAAGATTCTCAATAGCTACTAATGAGATGCTTTTCATGGGTGAAGGCTGGGTGTATAAGTGGGACTGCTGCATGAAAAGTCATAATGATAAGAAACTAGTGCTAGAGGAACACTAGCTCACTAGCTCAACTGATTATTACTGTTTATATGATTGCATAAGTTTATATAACTTACAGTTGCAGTCCAGTTTGAGCACACCTTCTCATGCTTAACTATTACTATCATCCACATTTAAGAAGTCAAGTCCATTTTTTATATAGCGCTTTTTACGTGTGGCATAGTTTTAAAGCAGCTTTACAGAATAATAATGAATTATGAATTATGTAGAGAACACCAGAACATATTAATACTTTAGCTTCATGAAGTAGCTACCCTCTACCTACCCAGCTCTGCACACTCCCCCGAGGCTTTTTAAAATGCTGGCTGCTTTTCTTTCATTTCCTTCTCCTTTTCTATGTTGGGTCAAACAAATGGTCAAACCTCACCCAAAGGCAAATGCCATCTATGACAACTAAAACAATTATTACCTAAATGTCACAAGTACTTTAACTCAAACTGCAGTATATACAATTTTTGAGAACATTTATTATATCTATCTATCTATCTATCTATCTATCTATCTATCTATCTATCTATCTATCTATCTATCTATCTATCTATCTATCTATCTATCTATCTATCTGTCTATCTATCATTTCACCACCTCCTCAAATATTACATCATGACTCTAGCCCAGTATGCTGTGAAACGTTGTCCAGTGTCCCAGAGGAAACACTGACCTGCCCCGCAGACACCGAAATGTCAGTCCAGTTGTTGAGATGTCTTCTTGCTCTCTTTTCTTATTACAAGCTGTAACTTCACTATTCTACACAGAGAGCACTGAGGCATGCACAATTTCCCTTGTAGACATGCAAGCCCACTCCAGGTTGAAATTCAGCTGTCAGTGACATGCCAGTCAGCGTGTAAGTGAATAGGGAAATTACATTATAGATTATTTTAAAAACCTTTAAAAATAACTTTTAACTAAACAACGCCATCAAGGAACCATGTGCAATTTATAATATCAACCAAGAACAATACCTGGAGTGAGATACAGTATAAATGGTGAAATTATGAAATCTACCAGCAGGGGCTAACTGGACCACAATAAGCAAATTAAACAAATTCAAGCATTAAAGTGTAGGTGCGTATGTGCAAGTTATCTTTTCAGAGTGAAGTATTCTGATGAACTCATTGTCTTTATAATTAAAATCAGTTCGGGGCCATTTTAATCTCAACATCAACAGAACATTCTTCCAGAATCAGTTACATCTCTAACTTTATGACCTGCATAGCATATGACTTCAAGCCCTGTATCTGAAGAAAAGAGACCAGCTGTCAGATTAAATCTGATAATCAGCTCTTGCGATGTGTTTTTCACGCCTCCATTATTCCAGCGTGTGTTGCAGAGTCTCTTCCCCTGCAGCTAATGACTAACAAATCAGAAAGTGCTTGATTGCTGTGTATTAACAAGGAGACGCATCTATTTAAGGAGAAGAGGAGGGAAACATTCCATCTAATCAACAGTAAGAAATTATCTTGTTTTAAAATTATATTGTTTTATGAATTTATATAAAGGGATTTTACACTGATGCAACGGCTCCTTCAAGATCACCACATAGGACATAAATGATGAATAAATATCATCTCAACTGTAGACAGCACTGAGAAATCTCTATTTCTCGTGTAAAATAAATATTGGTAATCTAAACTTTGAGTTTTTTGACGTTCTGAAAATTATTTTTGTCTAAATATCGTTTTAAAATAAAAAATGGCAACTGGTGAGAAAAAAATAAATAATGAGTTATATTGTGTGAAAAAATTATGGATATTTTTATGCATTTATTTATTTATTTTGGTTTCTCAAATGATTTGATTGTTTTAATGTTAATATATTTTACTCAATTAATAATTAAAATAATTTTACTTTGCAGTGCATTTTTTAAGGCAGCACACACAATAAATATTTGAGACAATGTTTGTTCTCAAATAATTCCTAAGCTATTTTTAAAAAGAATAAAAAAAATTCATCATTCACCAAAAAAAAAAAAAAAAAAACATTTAATTTGTCCATGCTTGAGACCACCAAAATAACTAGAACTTCAAGGAATTTCTGCTAGTTATTATTATTTTTATTTTATTTTTTAAGTTGCCAGATTTTCAGCTGCTGACATATCTGTCCCTCTTTCTCCCAACCTTACCCACTCTCTCTCCCTCTCCCTCTCATGACTAACTAATGAGTCCTGGCATTGCAGTTATCCCTGTGGTGGGCTCTCTTAAGGGTGTGTTGAGAGGTTGACTCTCCAAAGCAGCAGGAGGCCCACACTTCTCTTAAACACCAGGGCTAAAGAGGTTTGGTTTACTGGGTTACACCTTGGCCTGACCTCCCGAGCCTCTGGGAGTTACTCTGTGATTAGTTCTGTGCTAGCCTGGAGCCGAAGAACTGGCGTCAGGTGGAAAGCCACTCTCTCTCCACCGCAGGGTGAATGATTGGGTAACTTGCGCTGTAATCAATCACCCTTTCTACCTCCGACATACCACATGTACACATCCACCGGGAGAAGGATGAGGCCTTCTAAACTTGTTGCTATCTTTGTTTCTGTGCCTGAAAAGCTGCATGATTTTATTTAGGGATGGCCTTTGACACGATAACAGGAGATTAATTGTCACGGTTGCTTCAGTTTGTCCCAAGTGGGTCTTTGTGGCTTTCAGTGCACAGAGAAAGGAAATACTGTATGTGTACGCGCTCAAACATGATTTCCTCTTTTCGCTCCTGGTCTGCTACTGTTTGCCACTCGGCCCCTGTGGAAGGGATCTCGTTATTGCGATGTGTATTCACATCTTCCACCTTTTGCCCAGGGTTCTCCTTCTCTTTCACTTTGATACTTTCCCCTTACAATGAGATTTGTGACACCTTCTCCTCTGGCATCCCTGTTGGTCTGAAACTGGGCTTCACTGACCTAACGCTGCCCTCCCATCAGGACAAGAGACTTCAGAAAGAAACATCACAAAGGTTATCACTTTTAAATCTCAGTGGTCTCTCCTAGACAGAAGCAATGAGACGAAATGGAGATCAAATGAAGACTCAAATGACGAACAGATGTCAACAATTAGGGCTGCATGATTAATCAAATCCAAAATTGTGATATGGCTTAATGCAATATCATATTTCAAAGGCTGTGATTTGATTAAATAAATACATATGCTGTGAAGAGAGACTTTAATGGCTTCCTGTGGGTTTTAAACAAAATGAAAGCTTAATGGCTTAATGATTGGAAATAATGAAATGAAGACAGCCGTAAATATTAGTATTGCAATTTTAAAGTTGTACTGTAAAATGATCACATTTACATTTAACAACATTTTATTTAGTAGTAGTAGTAATGATAACAATCAAGTTTATAAGTTGTTTTCATTTTATGATAAAAATGATTTTATGTTATCTACCTTCTTTTAATAGCTTTATATTTTCTTTATATGTCTCTTTTTGAGTCTATCCTCCTACAAAAAACGACCATATAGGTCGTTTGTGCAAGCATTTATTACGACCTATAATTACGTTTTAAAGTTAAGCGCCCTCTAGCGGGCATAAAAATAATGACAGTATCGCGTTGCGTCTGTCGTCATGAATTGACGTATAGCATCATTACCAATCAAAATGCACGTTTATTTAAATGCAATATGTGGGCGTTTTACACCGATCACACAGTATTTCCTACATATTTTACTAGGTGGCTTATTCGTTCAAATGACCACACCTAACCCCACCCCTATTCCTAACCCTCACAGAAATCATGCTAAATTATGATTTATTGAGCATATACATTTTCGTGCACATCCGTTCCCTGGGATCGAACCCATGAAAGCATGATTGCAAATCAAGGTATAACGCAATAATCTACTAACTGAGCTACACAAAACGCAAACCAGAGGGCAAATAAAAGAGTACAAAACATTAACATGAAAACGACCTTTTGCCAGTAGGGGTGCAATTGTAGTAAACGCTCTTATGGGTCGTATTTCAGGGATTTGGACAAACGAACTATAAAAAGCGTATTGGTTGGAGGACAGGTTGCTCTTTTTATTTCTCCTGAAGAAATCTGAAAAAAAAAGAAACATAGTCGGGAAGTCTCCAGAGCTTAAAACGAGCAACATATGGAATATTCAATCCTTTCTGGATCTCTAATATTCAAAACCCAAGCTAACATCTTTTTGTTTGTTTTCATTCAAGGTAAAGCCGGTTGGAACATCATTTATTCACAAGGTCAAGTGGGTCGTTTTGAAAATGAGCAGCGCAAGGTTGTTAAGCCCCTAGTACAACAAAAAAGCAAATATTGTGTACGAATGTGTATGAAAAATGGACTTCAGCAACTGGAGGTCAAGCTCCTTCTAGGCTAAACGCAGCAGTCGAGTGTGCAAAATCTCAGTCGATAGTCTTTTTTTTCTAATGCTTCCCATTAAAGTATAGGTTTGCAGGTAACTCACCAATATGGCTGCGATGTGTTGAGGCCAGACTCAGCTGACCCCAGAGAGACAGCAGACAGATGCCCAACAGCAGCAATCTCCTGCCCACACGCTGCAGTTCCCGCTCCCGCATCCTACAATCACACACACACACACACAATACCTGTTTAAACTTAAGTGAAATTAACATATGATTCAATGACATATGGGAAATAACACTCAGTAAACAGCTAATATAATACACTATCAAACACATGGAAATAAGTACTACGGTTTTGTAATCCTAATACTACTGGAGCTAGCTGTCACACAGGTTATATTCAGACTGCACTATTAATGTGCAAGTGACCAAATCAGATTTGTGTGGCCAGACATAACCAACTTATCTGCATGGGCTGGTTTGGTTACAATGCAGGTGTACCCACATTTTGGATGATGCTTTCAAAACAGATACAGGAAAAATAGAGATGCATCATCTCCAAATAAGCACCTGTCGAGTCAAGTTGCAGAATTCGCACAAGAAAAACTCAGTGATGGAGGAGACTGGTATATATTGTGATTTTCCGGCTTTGGCTTCGTTTGAATACCGTATGATTACTTCTGGCATATCTGTCACCAGTTCTGATGTTATTGTTGTGTTATGGATGATGCAAAAGACTATCTGAAATCTGATTTGAGCAGCCAGAGCACCTAGACTGAGAAGTATTTACATCCACTGATTTAAAACCAAATGTAGTTTGAATCAGATTTGAAAAAAAATCTGATTTCATGGTTTTTGTTTTGTTTTGTTTTTTGTTTTTTTTTGCTGTCCAGACTTTGAAAAACCCATCTGGATGATATCTGGATATTTAAAAAATAAATAATAATAAAAAAAGGTAATTGACTAATAGTCTGAACAAGACCATAGGTGCAGTAACTATATTATCATATTCAGGCAACAGTATAATAATAAGTATAGGTTTTCAATACAGTTTTATATTTGGGGAAGGTTGACAGATACTTTTATAAATTATATAATTCCTAATTGGTTTGATATTTCTGAATGACACATTTTCATTGTTTCATAAATTGTTTTACAGCCCATATTGATTTCTTTTTCATTTTAATGTAGCACCATGGTACCCCTCTGAAGGGAAACATTCTCATTTTACCGCATTTGTCAAACAAAACATTTCACAGTTTCTCCTAATTGGCTCAAGCACCCAGAAGATAGTCCATTTACCATGTGAATGTCAGACCAAACATCCCATTTTATTCTGAAATACAGTCAGTCAAACAAATGACTCCAACCACAACATGATCCATAAATTCTCAAAATGCGAAATCGTTTAGAACGTGGCAGACACGATCCCAAACAGCCATTAATTTCCTCAAATATCTGCCATCCCTCAAATGTGTTAGCGAGTGACACAGTCTCACTCTTTGGCGGTGGTCCGCTCTTGTCTGGAAAACACAGTAATCTTGATATACTATCAGAGGCTGCAGGCCAGTAATTCCCTCTCTGTCTTTGAGAGCTCCGCAGAGACTAGAACACACAAAAGCAATCATCGTGCTGCCACACCAAGCTTGTGTTCTACTTGTGGAAGGAAGACAACAGCAATATCACGGCCATCTTTTCATGTGTTTTGCCAGCATCCCTTCTCAAATTACAGCAAAGGCGGGCTTCTTATGAGGGGCTGCGAGCCTGCGTGTTTGGCAGAGACTGAGGCTTTCATGCATATGTTCAGTATTCAGACTCTGGAGGTTTCTTTGTCCTTCATTACTCTACACTAAAAAGAACATTAGTTTGGTTTTGTGACTGCAGTAGAGCATGTGAATAACCCAATTTGAGGTTTTGATTGCGGCAGGCGTTTTTACTATTTGAGGATTTCTGTGGGGATTTGAGGAAATCTGTGTTGCATTTTGCAAGACTTTAAACATGTTAATAAACACTACAGCAATATAAAATATACATATATAGTAGAATTAGATTTCTACAGAGGTGCTTACATGAAGAACTGACTTCCACAATATAGGGTGTTTTAGACGTTTGTGGACCGTTGCCATGGCTTTACTACACGGTTGCTGGCATGTCCTGAGATGTTGTCAGGGCATTGCTACAGTATGTGATTGCCAGGGTGTTGCTATGCAGCTGGTAATGTTTTAGTGTTTTAAATTTAAATTAAATAAAAAATGTAAATTAAATGTATGCATTTAGCAGCCGATTTTATCCAAAGCGACTTACAGTGCATTCAGGCTATCAATTTTTACCTATCATGTGTTCCCGGGGAATCGAACCCCCAACCTTGCGCTTGATAGCGCGGTGCAATTTTTGCTACAGGAACACTATTAAAATTTTTAATTACTATGTTTCGATTATTACTTTGCAGTTGTTAGCATGTTCTGAATGGTTACCAGGGTGATGCTATTCAGAGAGATTGTTGCTAGTTTGTTCTGGTAGTTTACAGTGCATTCCAGATGATTGCTAGGCCTTTAATATATGGTTCTAATGTAGTGGTCAGGGTGTTTTGGTGGTTGTCAAGGTGTTGCTATGCAGCTGATAGGAATTGTGTTATTATGCAGTTGCCAGCATTTTCTTAATGGTCGCCAGGTTGTTGTTATATGGCAGCTAGGGTTATATGAATGGTTGTTAGCCTGTTGCTATACAGATGGTAAGGTGAGGCTCAGCTGACATTAGCATTCCTTAATGTGGTTGCTAAAGTGATGCTATGCAGTTGTTACCAGGGTGTTCTGGGTTACATTCGAGGCATTGGGTGCGTCTCAATCAGCTCCCTAACTTCCGAACTCGTGAGTCAGTAGATCGTGTACACGAGTTGCACAACTCTCCTCAACAAGCCACAGTATCTGAGGTAGCATTCCTGTCTAAAACAAAACAGATTCTTAACTCCTGTGAGAAATAAAAACGGTGAAGAACACACAAAAAAAATGAAATATGTGGTTTTTCTAAACCTGATTAGAAAGTACAACTCTTCGCACACATTGTCAGAGCTTCATAAGCATCATTATTCAACCCAGCATCTTTTCTTTCTCTCTTTCCTTGGCTTTCTTCCTCCCACCATAAGAACAATTAGCCTCTCTGCCTGCAATAACTGCACAAAGCTGATGGGGTTCACAAGCTTATGAGGTCGTTGACAAGTCACTGGAGTTGAGGTATTGAAAACACACACACTGTAAATAGCTGACATCGCCCTGCATTCACCCAAAGGGCTTGTACGTATTGATTGAAAAGAGACATGGGTAAATAGGAGCCAAAAAGGTTCAAATGTTTTTTTTGTGTGTATGTGTGTGCAACAGCCCTTTCCTGATTGGACATATTTTGGTTTAAGGGCAAAACAAACCTTTAATTGAATGTTAACGTGTTAAGAAACAAACAATACAGTCTATGACAAACCTTCATGTAGTTTAATCAATCTGTGTGTGCGCGTGTGTGTACGTGTATATATATATATATATATATATATATATATATATATATATATATATATATATATATATATATATATATGTGAAGCTACAGTAATACAATGATTTGCATATTGTGCACAGTATACTGTACATACTATACATTGCATGAACAGTAAATGTATACAATGTCAAAAATATTTTTTTAAAGAAATTAAGCAATTAAAACTTTTATCAGCGAGGACACATCAAATTGATCAAAAGTGAAATTAAAGACAATTCAAAATGTTCCAAAAGATTTATATTTCAAACAAATGCTGTTGCATATCAGAAAAAAAAAAACATTTTAAAATATATATTTAAATAGAACACAGTTATTTAAATGATAATAATATTATACTACACATATTAAAATACTGCAGAAATAAGCATAAGCAGTATACTATTCCAAATGATCCAAATCCCATCTTTCCTTTGTGGACCCACAATTCTCTGCTACCTCTAAGGCAGCATGACTCACTTTTAAAGCATAAAAACACATAAACCAGAGGGAGGAAAGAACCAACAAGTTATTAAGCGGCTTCTCCCCTGACTCATCATCTCACTCCAATATGTGTAAAACACTATACACCTAAGGGACACCAACAACAGCAGCTGACTGACAGCATTAAAGACACCAATGACGGCATTTTATGAAAAATTCTGGGAAGAACAAGCATTAAGACTAGAAAAGCACTTGCCAAACCACTCGAACGCAATAAAACGAGTGAAGGGAAAAAAACTCCTCCACCTGTTTTCCCCAAGAACAACGAATCACTTTCAAACGAGCAATCCAGCCCACCACGGCTTGCTAATTAGTCCCCTTGGAATGCCCCTCGTGCAGATGGCAAGATGTCTGCCATATTTATTTTAATCCTTCCCGTCAAACCTCTCCTTTCTCTAGTTCTTAAACTCACCCTCTTCGTCTGAACGGGGGTGGTAAATGCATTTAATCCTTCAGATGTAGAGTCATACAAGTTCTCCAGACTCGCTTGACCTTGCTGCGTGGATGTAAGTGCGCTCATATGAAAGAAGCGGAGAGAAAACTAAATTACAGAGCCGCCCAGGTAGGCGCGTTTCCCCACAGGTCTTGAAGGAACCGGGCACGCGAGACTCACGTCTGCCAATTCACCAACCGCAGGACTGCAACTTAAGATCTAGACATCTGCTGGGTGAAGTAGAGAATCAAAGAAGGATAAGGTCTGAAAGGAAAGAGAGAGGGATAGAAGTGTACAGAGGAAGAAAGAGGGCCTCAGGTGCAGTTATTAGTCCACAGCACTATTGATGGGCCTTGACAAGAAAGAGCCAGGAGGGGAAAACAGATGTTTGGGCACTAGGCATTTTGCACAAATAGGATTCAAAATGGCTCTGAAGTACTGTATTAGTTTCCTTTTTCTACAAATGTTAACCCTCAAAATGTGCTAAATATTACATTACATTTATTTTCTATGAGGTTTTAAATTTATGTGGCCCTATTAGCTTCCTGCTAAATTTAAATGTAAAAATCTAAATACATTTATATTTACATATAAACATGAAATCAACATCAAAACTAAAGGGCCAGTCCACCCAAAACGGTTTTGGTTTCCTTTGACTTTCAATTTATTTATTTATTTATTTATTTAAAGTCTACAATAAAAGTCAATAAAAACCAAATCTGTTTAGTTACCAATATTATTCAAATATCTCCTTTTATGTTCAATAAAGGAAAGTAAATCACATGGCTTTGGAACACTATTAAATAGACTATACAGTGTATACCAGAATAGATGACAGGCTTGTAAATTTAGCGTAAATTAAGCTTTAGTTCATAGGAGCTAGTCTATTTGGGACCAAATGCTCCATTTTCTTCAAAGGATTTGCAACAACAAATAGCTTTTAAATACTAGATCTTTTGTTTCATGATGCTCTAAACAAAGAACAAGTAAATGAATGTGGACAACACACAATCAATTCATCCACAGAACACTGTCAGACACTATTGTTATCCTTGACTCAACAATGCAATTCATTTTTACATCAGAAACACTTTTAAAAATGTGTTTGCACATGTTAATAGGACAACATATGGTGGGCAGAATGTTTTTTTCTGACAGTCAAATATTTAAAAAAGCCTTTTGGTTCAATTTCTGTGAAAACGTCTATATCAGCCAATATGGAACCTTCAAGCCTCAGTGTTTGACAGTTGGTGAAATCAATCACAACATGTGAAGATTTTTATAAATGGATTCGACTGCATTTGAGTTCAAACCAATGTGCAAAACAATGGTTTTCAGTCGCCAATGTTTTAAGCAATTATACTGGTGCAATCTATTCTGCTTAAGGGGGGGGGGGTGAAATGCTCGTTTTCACTCAATATCCTGTTAATCTTGAGTACCTATAGAGTAGTACTGCATCCTTCATATCTCCAAAAAGTCTTTAGTTTTATTATATTCATAAGAGAAAGATAGTCTGTACCGATTTTTCCCGGAAAAACAAACGACCGGCTGGAGGCGTGACGTGTGGGCGGAGCTAAAGAATCACGAGCGCCAGTAGGCTTTTGAGTTGAGAGCGTTTGGAAGCTGTGACACCGTGAGGACAAAACCAACCAAAACAAACCATGGCTAACAGTCAGATTCAGCGTATATTTTTGATCCAGAATCAGATCCAGAGACTGAAATTTAACAAGAGCAGCATCAGCAACAACGTCTCTATGTGGTATGTATTGAAACTGTATATATTTGCTTAGTGGTTTTGGAAAATGACTAAGTTCCATTTTTTAGTTTTTTTTTTTTTTTAACTGTACATGTGGAAAGTGCAGTTTGATGACAACATCGCATGTTGTTTACTTGATGTGCTTACACACCGATAGCTAAGTTAACAACACAGAGATATTTGAAGCAGTTTTACTCACCGCCTGCGGTTCCAACACACGATCGTGACCCTTTTTCATTGGGACTGCATTATCCTTAAGAAATAAACGATGTGCGTCAAACTGGGCCTTGTTTGTAAAACAAGCATCTTCGAAATGCAGGGAACAAACAAAAACACTTGCACAACTCTGTTGATGCTCTGTAAAAATAAACTCCTTCCACTGGTCCCTTAATGCTGTTTCTCTTTTGGTAATCTGTGCAGGGTTGTCTTGCCCTGGCAACTAAAAACACAGTGCTTTTGTGACATTTCGCGACACTCTCGCTCTGATCAGTGAACGTCTGTTGTGCTCTCAGTGCTCTGCTATACGGGAGCGCACGCTCTTCCGGCAGAAGTGCCTTAGGACCCATATAAGGAAATTCCGCTCCATCTAACGTCACACAGAGCCATACTCGAAAAAACTTTCCGAAACTTGTGACAAACCTGAAGGAGTATTTTTGGAACAGAAATATTCCTTCAAACGTACAACTTAATTTTTGAAACTTTGTCCATGTTTAGCATGGGAATCCAACTCTTTAACAGTGTAAAAAACTCAGTATGCATGAAATAGCATTTCACCCCCCCTTTAAGTGTTCATAGTATAGCTCTGTTTATCACATGAAATGCATGAGATGCAGGAACTAAGAGTGTTCTCCTCAAAAACAGTCCTAGTTTGCACTCTGGTTCTGACTCAAAGGAATATGTCTGATGCTATATGGTTTAGCAACAGCTAGGTATGACTTTGAGTGACTGGAACAAAAGAGAATGCAATATAGATACAAGAAAAATAATTCTGCATGATTACACACCTGTATGAATGTGAGAGCTGAACATCATTTCCCCTACAGCTTTCAGCTACAGCTTTTCAAGAAGTGGTTGTTAAAATATTGGGGGGAAGTCGTGGTTAGAGGGTTGGACTCCAATCGAAGGGTTGTGAGTTCTAGTCTCGGGCCGGATGGAATTGTGGGTGTGGGGAGTGCATGTACGGTTCTCTCTCCACCTTCAATACCACGACTTAGGTGCCCTTGAGCAAGGCATCGAACCCCCAACTGCTCCCCGGGCGCCGCAGCATAAATGGCTGCCCACTGCTCCGGGTGTGTGCTCACAGTGTGTGTGTGTGTGTTCACTGCTCTGTGTGTGTGCATTTCGGATGGGTTAAATGCAGAGCACAAATTCTGAGTATGGGTCACCATACTTGGCTGAATGTCACTTCACAATATAGGGAAAGCTAGTCAAAGCTGTCTGTATAAGTCACACCGCACACCCATTGCATGCATTTCACCAAGCTGAGAATCCAAAGAGCTTCTTTGTTTTTCTGGGTGATCTTTCCACTTTGTGGCACAGCAGAAACTCCTCACAAACACTCCTGTACTCTTCGTTTCCAGATGAATGACCCTGCAACATGCACTGAGCCACTAGAAATCTGTCTTTAGTTCACCTGTAACTCTCTTTTGGAAGGAGCAATGGGATGATGTGCAAAGGTGATATAGTCATTTTGATAAACTGGTGAAACTACAGACATGTTCACGTCAAGTTGCCTTCATATAAGCCAAAATGATTTATTAGACTTATTCTCCAAGTGTCTCTCATTTTCATAGGCCTCTCCTCATAGGTTAAACAGAGGTAAAAAAATGGACTAGCATACAACTCCAAAGAGATTATAAGTGGAAATGATGTCATATCAGAGGACATTTTTTGCCACGGGTGAAAAAAAAGAATAAAAACACTGATTAACATGGATAGCCTTTTATTTCTTAATGTTTTATCATGTCATGTTTCGTTAGGACATTTTTTACAGTAATGCTGTTCTATTTATTCCATTTCATTTTAAAGGTGATGTCATTTCTACACCATTTGTGAAATTAAAAAATGCCTGGGGCTATGTCAGATCAAGAGCAACATTTTAATAGGGGGAAAAAAAACTGCAAATGGCCTACTTAACAGAGGTCTCTGCCCATGAACATAAAGGATAAGAAAAAATATTTCTAGATTGAAAAAGGACACCCTTAAACATGTCAATTCAGCTAGGATCCGTCATCTACTGCATTTTCTGGGCCAAAGTCTCTAGGACCCCAGCGAAGTGCACTCTGAATAACCAGAGCAATCAGTATGTGACCCAGACTGCTTTTAACTGTTTCTTTGATCTGAAAATTTGGCTCTGGCTTATTTTAAAAACCTTCCCACTTTCCCTGTTTGCAAACTACTAGTTTTTTATCCCTCATCAAAGCCCAACCGCTCTCTCCTCCGCTGACCGAGATTTCACTCAAGCAGATGATTGCTAAATGCTAATGCTAAAGCACGAGGGGGAAATCTGACTCAAATTGAAAGCATATTGAAGTCCAGAAGACCCTTAATGCGATCAAAGGCATGCTGAGTGGATCTCCAAGCTTCCCCCTGACACTGTGTCTGCCTGAGCAGAAAATTATGCATCTGTTTTTGTCAGTCATGAGAAAATACTCCTCTTTCTAACTGTGAGCCCATGACAGAAACCCATAAATTGGCATGAGACAGAGTTGAGAGTTTAAATAAATAACTGCTTAGAGGCATTTAAAAAGTCTTGAAATGAAATTCTTTGCACAAGGTAAAGATTTGCAGTAGAGTGTTGTGCATGTAAAGTAAAATAAATAAATAAATAAAAACAGTGTGATGAATTGCATTCTGGTTTGCATACTGTTGTTTAAAGAAAAATGCAAGGCCAAAATCTTGGCATCTTAAACATGCCAAGTGACTCATCCAAGTGGGCTTGAGCTCCTTTTATTTAGCAGTTTTCTCTCTGATATTATATACAGGCATAAAATGGACATTCTTGGATTTAATTCAAAACATTTTTGTGGGTTTTTTCTTATACTCACCAAGGCTGCATTTATTAAAAAATATCAAAAATACAGTAAAATAAATAAATAAATAAAAATAAATCAATATTGTGAAATATTATCTCAAATTAGAATATATTAAACATATTTTCAATGTTAAATATATTTTAAAAATATAATTTATTTCTGTGACAGAAAACCTGTATATTCAGCATCATTACTCCAGTCTTCAGTGTCACATGATCCTTCAGAAATCATTCGAATATGCGGATTTGCTGCTCAAGAAATATTTATTATTATGCTTATTTGGAAAAGGTGATAAAAAAATATTCAGGATTCTTTCACAAACAAAAAGTTCAAAAGAACAACAAGCATTTGAAATAATAAAATACAATATATATACTTACTGATCCTTAACATTAAGTATAATTTTATAATACATCTGGTAAGTGTTATTCAAAAACTGGCCAGGTATTTGCATTGCTAATGTTAATACATTTTCATTGCAGGGCTAATAAAGATATGGGTTCTTTAAGAAAGCATTGTGTTCTATTTTATGCATTTGATTACAAACATTTGAAAAAAAAGCCAAATTAACGTATTAAAAACCATAAATGGTGCAAAACCAACATGGTCTAAACACAATGCACCCTTGTGCAGGGACTATTTAATCGAAAACAATATTAGACTTTCTTAAAATTTCACCTGTGCAATAACTCAGGTTTAGTACTGAGCATCACATGACATCATGCTGTTGTTCTTGCAAGTGTCAGTCACTCCACTGCTCTCTCATGGACTCAAACAGGAAACACTTTTTACTGTCAATTAACATCAGACCACTACGCTCTCCCATCACAAGCAGCCCACCATGAAATGTTGGACACTGCAGAGTTTGTATCGAAGAAGTGCTCGAACAGAATGATGTGCTGTGATCTTCACTCTGTGACTGCGAGTTTGATCGATAATTGTGTTTTCTGTTGCACTTGTCATCTGTACAGACAATAACAGCAAGACTTTTTTACTGTAAGCCAGTGCAATAAATGACATGCACTGTCTGAAAAACATTGTTTTTTCTCAACAGGTACATCTTCCAGGTTCCTGGGAGGATTTTTGAGGTAATATTAATTCATTTGCTTCATACAAATCATTCCATATATGCAGTGCCTTCTAATCTAAGTAGAGCATGCCAGACTTTCTAAAACTTCATAAAAATGTACTTGATTATTTACACAAGGGCAAAAAAGGGAATAGAACAGAACAGAATAGAATATCATTTCATTGAATAGCTTAGTCCACAACAGTATTAAATCTATAAAATCTATTAAATCTATAATAATAAACTTATTTAAACTAAAATCCAACTTAAGTAGCTTAATTATTTATGTATTATAACCATGTATTATTATAATTAACTAAAACAAAAACCATCAAAATAAACATTTTCATTACATGAAATAAACAGTATATGAAATAAAATAAAACATTAAGTAAAAAATAATGCTGCCGAGGCAACATTTCTTTTTCATTTAATGAACTAAAATAACTAAAACTGAAATAAGAAATTATAGAAATTATAAGACACATAAAAAAGACAAAAACTATTAAACATTTTTTTTTAAATGACAAAAACTTAAAAATTTTATAAAAAAAATATAACAATTAGAATAGAATATGACTGGTAATAAAGAATTTACTATAAACCTTTTGAAAAAATTACCTTTTTATGAATACAATTTCTTAAATGATCTTAATGTAAATCACTTTGAACTACCATTGTGCATGAAATGTTGTAAAAAAAATAAATTTATCTTGGCAAATATTATTTTAATTGTCAAAATTATCCAGTTTACTTTGCAATGAATTATCCATTTGAATATGATGGGAACATGAACATGTACTGTATAAAGCACATACTTGCTCTCCAGAAAGAATTGCTGGACCGCTACTATCAGCTTGTTTTATTAACCACTAAGATTTTAGTAAGTAAACAAATGATTCACATTAATGGGTTGAGAGTAACAGAATTGAATCTAAGCAAAAGAGAGAAAGGCAAACCACGAACTCTCAGCCCTGCATGGGCTCTGTTAATAGGCCTCTTTAAAACACCTGCTGTGAAGGTCTGCAGAGCCAGAAAGCTGATCTAAGATCAGGAATCTTTCTCTCTTCGCATTAGTCTTAGTCAGCAAACGGAGAGAAGACTGTGTGCCCCTGGACCAGGGCTGCCTGGTCCACAGCCTCCTTGCATTATTCACAGTACGAGCAGACTGGTTTCACTGCTCCATTTGCTGCCCTGCTGTCAAGAAGCAGCGAGCATGCAGTCTTACATTATTGACCAATGCAGCTTGTAAAGGGGAAGAGGGCGAAGGGAGGGAGAGAGAGCAGGAGAGTCCACAAAAGGGTTAGCAGGATAATCTGAGTTTAAAGAGACGCTTTTTGCACCAATCTACCATGGGAAAAAAACACCACTTGATGAGTAAGTAGAAGGAATAATAGAACGACAAAATAAAGCAGAAGAATTACCACGGCCTACACTTTTACCACAACACTGAAATTATTTGATTTCTGGCATCAGCAAATCATTACACACTTACAATTTAACTGTGAAAGGATTTTATTTTTGTGTTTGTCCTGTTTGAGTTTTTTTTTATATCCTAAGCTGGTTTATAGGCTCAAACATATTCAAGTGACATGGTTTTCTAGAGTAGTACACTACGCTCTGCATCCCACTCTCAGTTCCAGTGAAATCACAAAATATAATGCAATCAAAGTGCCCTTGTTTATATATAACATATATATCACATTATTAAAAGTAGTATATGCAATCCATGACCACTCATGTCAAAATCAAGATTATGGTTGCTATGGTGTTCTGAGTGGTTGCTTACTAATTAAAGTCAAAAGAACCCACTTACGAACCTCTAGATATGGTTCGAGTCCTTCCTTCAATGTCAGCCTGTGGGATTTCTTTACTCATTTTATCATCTGCCAGCACACCTCTCCTCAACATGCCACATGATTTGAGGTATTATTCATGTCTGGAGCGCAAATGGTGCAGGATGAGTTACAGGATAATATCAGTGGGACTAATGTTTCTTTTCTTTCTTTTTAAGAAATGAACAATAGTAATTGTGATATGTTCCTTAGCAAGCAGCTGTAATTTTCAAAGCCTTGTAGATGGCATTCATTCGTACTGAATTGGCACAACATATTTGCTTGTTTGCAAAATGTGAAATTCCTTTCAAGGGCAGCTAATAAAAACCACTTCAGTTCTTAGCCTTGTGAGACGTTGCTGACATTAATTAGCTATGTAATTGAGTTCTCTGGCATGTTTAGACAAGCTAATTCTCTGAGCAATTTTAAACCTTTATTCCTTTGTTTCGGTTGTTAACGTTCCACAATCTTGAATTCTTTAAAATCATTACGTAGTTTTCACAGGCCATTCGTGATGCATACAGATCAGCTCATGAGCCAGACCAGCACAAGAACGAAGCCAGGTATAGACGCTTAGGAAACAGAGCCACTATGTACCACAGCGCAAATACAATCATTTCTCCAAAATCAGCAACAGAATCCGAAAGAGAGTATTACAGGCATATACACTCTTAAACATAATGGTTACAAAAGGTCACAGTGATGCCACAGAAGAAACTTTATTATGTGTGCATGCATTTGGTTTTCCACATTCATTGAAGTACATAGTCCCAATTTTTTATAAATTTGATATAGAGTTTAATATTTATTTTGCATATAGCTGTCTTGGCTCAAAATTACACTCCCCCGCAGCATTACGGAAAAACATTACTGGATATCATCATATCTAAACGAACATGTTACATAAAGCTGTGTTTATCAGTCCTTTACTAAATCGGTGGTTGCTTTTATGACCCACGAAATGTTTTGCTGTTATCACCATGATTCCGTAACACATTACTAAAGAAATAAACACTCTTTCCATACATTATTCATAATTTAATTAAGACCGTAAGGCTTTAATTCAGCTGCGAGGACACCACGCTAAATAAAGATAAAAGCATATGTAGCAGAAGAACACAAATATACGTTTGAACATACAGCAGCCACAAACTGGATTTAGACATTTAAGAGAAAATTCTGTCATAATTTAACCACCCCTGTGTTTTTGCAAAAAACTGTAAAGTTGCTTTGCAATGACTTGAGTGCAATAAATTTTTTTTGTTCAATGTAAAAATTAAAAACCTCTCCAACTCAATATTTTCTAGCGGCTGGTCGCATCTAAATTTTACAATTGGCCTAATTAAATTTATGAAATTAAATTCACAAATTCAGTTCGGCCAACTTAAACATTCAGATGTGATTAGCCAACAGAAAATTTTGAGTTGGAGAGGTCTGAAATTGTTTTACAGTGTTGGGACACATAATTTTTCAATAAAACGTTTGTATTTTGTAATGTCTTATTTTCCCTCGTACAAAGCTATTGCATGATTTCAGAAAACTTCATGCATAAATCATGAGTTAAAAGAGAAAATTAAGTCATACAAGTACATGCTTGAACAAGTTAGTAAAAGAACAGACAAACTATTTGCCTAAAAATGACACTAATGTAGTTTATATTCTGTAAATATGTCAATTTAGTCATTATGGATAAAAAAAAAAAAATGTGTTTGCAAATACCATCTGAAGTCACATTTTAAAAGAAGGCATCGCTATGCGGTTCATTTTTTACTAACACAGAGCACTTTGATGAACTTCAAAATATGCTAATACTCCTTTAACAAATGTATTCCTTTTGAATATCAGAGAACAACTGAGGGAGTCCAGGAAAGACTGTGCTGTCGGCAAGCCATCTGCATGAGCCTGTGCTTGCTTGAGTGTAAAATGAACAGAGGGAAGAGCTGGGAGGGGAACAGCGTTCTCATTGCTTGTGAATAGATGCTCTTGACATTGCATTAAACTGACATAATTGCCAGTTAACCCCTTGCAGGTAGCCTGGGGCAGGGCACTGCCTCCACATTTGCAGTTCCAAAGCGCAAAGTTCAGGGGCGTAGCCCAGGGGCCACAGGTGAGGGCAAAATGTCTATTTATTTCTGTTTATGCCAACTCTTTTTTTTTTTATTTACATAATTTTTCCTCTTGTCAGTCCCTTCTAATTTATTCAATTTCAAACTCTCTATATCTTTGTAACTTTTCTGAACAAGAATAAATATATAAACAAATGGACTAGTTCATAATGCAAGTTCAAGTAAAAGAATTAATTCACCATAAAATGAAAATTCTGTCATCATTTACTCACCCTCATGTCATTCAACATCCATTTGAGGGTGAAAATATCCACCCACAAGATTTAAATAGTATTATTTTGTCTAGAACAGTATAAAACAACTAAAGAATAATTTATACCACTTGAATGTCACATTTTTGTACAAAATAAAATAAAATAGATGCTTTAACACAAGCAGAAACTCTACAGAATGCCTTGTCCATAAATTTCAATTGTAGTTGCATTACATTAATCTTTCAGCATGTTTTGAACTGCAAAAATATTATGCTGATGCAAACACTGCTCCTAACCATTTCAGAACATGACGTCCCTTAGATTCCCCTTGTAAGTGTACTGAACAAACTGAAGGACAAAATGATCTGTGGTAATGCTACTGATAGAACTTATTTTGAACTTAGAACATTCTTTTAAACTTAATATAGAACAATTATTAATATCTATGTGTGTAAAAAAGGAATTTGCATAATCGTCTCCACATAAATTATCTCTTCAATGCAATATTGTGGCTGGAAACCTTTCAGCACTCCAGATGCAAAAATAGGGCACTAGATCATGCCAAAAACAGAGAGAGAGACAGAGAGAGAGAGAGAGAGAAATTTAAACATCAAAATCCTCCTTAATTATTTGCTCCATATGAAAACCTGACAAATTCACTAACATTTCAAAGAATAATAATAATGATCTTTCATTATTCTGTAACCATGTAATTGTATTATTCATTATATTCCCTACACTCTTGATCACCAGTCATGATCCAAATAAAAAACAACAGCTCCAACCTACATTTTCTCCTCATTAAATTTCCTTTTTAACTTGGAAACATGTCATATTATGGAAGTAAAATGGGTTGCAAACATGTTTCACATTGACTTTAAAAAGTCACAGTGACCAGGACAATCTGAAAGCGATCCAGTACCAATGACCTCTAAATGTTAAAATATAGTCCACTTAATCTGGGTTAAGGTGGTAATAGTGTGTCACACATTTGTGTCTACCGTAGCCACAATTAATGAGATGACCTGGTCAAATATATCCCACGCTCTATTAGCTCAACTACAAGGTCCCGTCAACAGAAGTCTCATTACTGCACTAAACACAAGTACTCTGACAGACTGAAGAACACACACACACACACACACACACACACAATTCTAAACCATTGCACGAAATTCTAGCAGAGACTAGACATCAAGCACCTGCTAATGTAGTGCCTATTTGGGTTGCTGTCCATGGTCCTGAAACATGTTCCTCATGTCATTCCTTTTCACTTCCCTCCATAGCAGTTTTACCATCATTTTCCATATAACACAGACTTTAAAGGAGCTATGTGGAGGTTTTTACTTAAAAAAATCTTTGAGATAGAGTTTTCATTTGTACATGTATGAGCCAACCATGATGTAAAAAAAAGAATGACACCTCGACTGTCCACCACGGTTGCCTCAATCAGCCTGTAGGCTCAATTGTGTGTGGAGGAGTCGGGCCCGAATTGGCGCGAAAATTCACAAAATGTGACGTCATGCGCGTTCTCGTCTATTTGGGCTTACAACCGTACGGCACGCCAGCCATTATAGTAAGCAGCGGCAATAGTGTTTTCAAATGGACTCTGCGGATAGAAAGAAACGACCAGCCTCCAGCACAATTCAGACACCCACGGACACTCCTCGAAGTAAAAAAAAAAAAAAAAAAAAGAGCCTGCTCCTCTGCGCACTGAGAACGAGCATGAGACTGGCTGCAGTTCCTCTAACGGCCAATGGTGTCAGTAACGGTTAGAAATTTCAGAACCTACGGAATGCTCCTTTAACATAGCAGCATTGAAATTTGGCCTGTGAACAGACTGCCTTTAGGAGTTTTCAAATATGTCGGAACACTGAGGTTCATGACTTACATGTCTTACATTGCCCTTTAATGCAAGTTAAATGGGTAATGCGTCTTCAAATGCCTTGTAAATGGATTTAGTAAGAAAGCAACATAAGGCCCAAATGCAAGCATCCAAACAAAGACACAAATGCTTGGCAAATGTAAATACTTAATCTATGTGGTGGTAACAAACCTCATTACTTAAGGTTCAATAAAGTTCTCTATAAATGCTAGTGCCAATAAAGTATCCGTTCACCCCAAAATTAAATCTGGCATAATTTACCCGATCTTATCTCATTCCAAACCTGTATGATTTTATTTCTTCTGCAGATTACAAAAAGATTACAAAAAGAGATGTTGTGAAGAATGTTCATGCTCCTCTTTACAATGAAAGTGGATGAACACGGTGCTAAAAATACACCCTAAAAGCAAAATAAATACAGTAACTTATGAGCTATATTTGAAAACTGAAGGGATATGATAGTTTTGCAAGCTGAACAGGCTAACATTTAAGTCACTATTCAGAGAAAATCCATTGTCACCACCAGTCACTTTCCACTGTGTGGAAAAGAGCAGCTTGGACTTGTGCTATAAATGACACCTTTTGAGACTCATGTAGTGGTGTTCAATCAATCTTGTGCTAGAAGTCCTTGACTTAACAAAGAGTAAATTTCAGGTCTAATGAAATGCAAATGGCAAGTCATTTTATTTTCTTCAGATCTCTTGCTATGAAACAGTTCAGCCAAATATTTACTACAATAAATACTACAATCAATTCCTCTTGGTGCTGGCTGAAGCTGTAAAATTGCATTTTAAAAATCCATAAATGTAATGTGCTCTCTACAGATTTATTTCCAGAGAGCTTATCTGATTTTACATTTAATGTGAAGACGATAAGCCCTTCCATCCAAAAGATAAAGTAAATTAATTTAATTGAATGCCTGAATCATTTGTCAAGCAAACGCTCAAAATAGCACAAGATCATTCTTATTGACAAAGTAAAAACCTAGTTAAGATCCATAATCCCTGATTGGCAGTATCGGAAAGCAAAACAAAAACAGATGAGTAAAACCCTCAAACTCTTCCTTTATGTAACTTTTTTTGCTACTATTACAAATGCAGGAATTAGACTAACCCTTAACCAATTTACATGAACCCACATTACCTCCTATACTCCCTGCCCTTAAATCAAGTATTTATTTTGGGTCACACAGGGACATAAAGTTACACAGCTGTGCAGGGCCGCGGGAAGTAATTTTGAACAGGGGGTGCTGTGAATTTTTTTTTTTTTTTTTTTTTGACAAAAAACCTATGAGCCTATAGGCCTATTTAAAATACATTTTAAAAATAAATACATTGAGATTTACTACTTTATTGTCATATACACTTCAGTGCACAGCCAGCCAGGGTCTGAAACGTACAGACATCAGTTCTCAGAAATAATAGTTTAATAATCGAAAGAAAACGAAATAATTACTTTCATTACAATTTCAGATAGCCTATACATACATGCAACATATTTAGATACAACAAATAATATTACAACAAAATATAATATTAATCATACTTCACAATAACACTAAAACAATGCAATCGATTTGGTCAGCTGGCTTGAGTCACTGCACGTTTATGTCACGTTTGTCACACGCAACTCTATTAACTCCAAAATCTTTTTTATGCACACCACAAGGAAATAATCACTGACTATTTAAACAATTTGTTTATTGAACAGTTCTCCACATCCATTACGCAAAGAACACACGCACAGTATAAAGCTTTCTGTCTCCATCTCCAACCTTTTTACACAAACCACAATGAAATAATCTCTGACTATTTAAACGTTATTTAACAGTTCTCCTCAACCATTACGCAAATAACACACGAACAAAATAATACTCTCCATCTCCATCCCCACCACCTTACAACAATACTATAGTGTACTACTTACAATTGCTTGGCTAGTCAAAGCTGATCCCACACTTGTTGCCAAAAAAATAAATGTTACAAGCGCGGCAGCACCATACTCTTACCTGAGTTACATGCAGGCGGGGTGCCCTGGTTACAGGTGTCCAAATGTAGAGGTGCGCTGTATTATATAAAGATGGATGTATTCTACATGGAACGAGTGGGAAACCTCGTTACTCGCGACCAAACCTGCCTGCCTGACGTTGACAACGTAACTTCCGAACCTGTGTTGATTAGGCCTCAAAATATTAAATTAAAATCCAAAATATACGTAATAGCCTACGTGTTTCAAAATCATTTTCTAAAATATTCATAAGGAATTTATAAATTGTGCAAAATATTTTAATAGGCCTACATTTTTTTTATCTCCCTCTCGTCACTAGGGGGTGCTGCAGCACCCCCAGCACCCCCACTTCCCGCGGCCATGCAGCTGTGTCAATAATGCGATAACGACAGACACATATTATTTAGATAAAATCGTATGTTTTTTACAAATTACATCTTTTTTTTATGATTACCTAATATAAGACCAAACTTTAGAGTAGACAAGACCAGAAACACTTTCAATAGTCAAAGCTAAGAAATACTCTTGCTTGGATATTGACAAACGTTTCAATTGTCAACTGAACAAACTTTGAACTAGTGCTTTTATAAATCTAAAACATATTGAGCTATAACTATTAAAATTATTTAAATGTAATTATAATAACATAATAATAATTATTGCATTGTTACACAAATAATCATAACAACAATTATAATAAATACATATTTGATACATTTGATATATGTTAAGTCCATGATAAATATGCTAAAAAGATGCTAAACTGAAGTGGGTTGTTGCTAGTATATTGCAATGCATTTGCTAAAGCAGAACAGAAAATATTATGTTACAAAAATATGCTTTTTAATTGACATAAGTCAATGGGATATTTTAATGTCAGCCATTAGAGAAATAAGTCTGATAACTTCTCTTCGCAAAAAAAGTGTATTATTCATGTATGTATAGCACAAACTATACTATACATTTTTTCTATGACAAAAAATAGTACTTGAGGCTTCTTTTAGCAAGATTCACCAAGATTAATATAATTTTTAGGAGAGTCTTTAGTTTTTTAATCAAGAAGATGATTCATCATGGTGATTACAGAGAAGACCTCTTTGTAACACACTAAAAGTCTGCGACGTCTTCTGTTGTGTGTGT
Organism: Carassius auratus; assembly: GCF_003368295.1. Classification (NCBI taxonomy): domain Eukaryota; kingdom Metazoa; phylum Chordata; class Actinopteri; order Cypriniformes; family Cyprinidae; genus Carassius; species Carassius auratus. The sequence continues at coordinate 4,866,628 of NC_039273.1, forward strand.
CAGAGCAATGACAAAGACGTATAGTTTTACAGCAGCGTTCCTTTATTTATGGTGTCATTATTTAATTCAGTCACAAGACAGCATGAACCTGTTGGACATCTTCATCCATTAGCCTTTCATATTGTATTCACATTTACCTTATCACAGTAAGAAAGCCGAGCTCTGAAAGGAACAGCCTGCGGTTTTCAATACTGTATTGTGACCAAGCTCAGAGATAAGGTGTGGGAAACAGTTTAATGTGTGACCAACCGTTTTTCATTTCCTGAGAGCAACAAACCTGAAGCATATTTGCATACTAGCATTAGAATGTATCAGGCATTACATCTAACTCTTTGGAACTGGAAGCATAACATTATGTTGCTTTGCACAGCAGCAAAATTCCCAGCCTATTTAGGAGGCTTTTTTTTCCCTCCAGAACTGCATCTGCAAACAACAGGGGAAAGTGACAGATCGAATAAACAAAAGACTGCAGCAAATTTTGTATTCTCCCACCGTGAACAGTTTGTGCGCCATGGGTTCATTTTTAGCATAATTAGTATCTCTCGTGTCTTTTGCAGCACGGTTGTTCAGAGGAAAATTTGCACATTTCACATTTAGAGCAACCAAGTCATCAGCAATTATCACATTTTAGAAAAGGAAGCTTGATTTGAACTTACAGACCATTATATAAAGATGTGCATCTATTCTTTGTTTATTCACCAAGAATACACTGCGTCCACCGATATGCCCAAAAATGTTTGCAATCTGTGAAAAAACGTGAAAATTCCTTATAAGAATACTTGTAGTTTAGCCAAAATTAGAGAATTGATGGTTGGATAGAAAATGTAAATGATAATATAATATAACTAAATAATAGGGTTAAACTAAATTGCAAGCAGTCAAGTAAATAAAGCATGGAGCAACTCTTTAGTGAATAGATTGAAAACATGATCCAGTAGTATCATGAATCTTCGTTCACTGCTGAAGAAAGGCCTCTCCCAAGGCTAAATTATGACAGCCTTGAAGTTCAAATGAAGGTTTCATCGACGCTTACACCGCAGGCACTGCTAGCCCTCTGGATGAGTGTGCTAAAGATGTATCTACAGCACAGGAATGCCCTGAGCCCCTCTCATTAGCTTGAAAGCAGATACTCCATCCTTGCAGTGAAACAAATCTTTAATTCTCAGTCAGACTGTGACCTGTCAGGCTAGAACTGACAGTGAGCTGAATATTAAACAGTGATGTGGTGAAGGCGAGCTAGTCGAGATGATGCCGGAGGTTTGAAGAGGTTCGGAGGTGAGCTCCGAACTCACCTCTTGTCTTTCTCAAGTTAGAAAAGGATCAATGACCTTTAATGATCAGATTCTTCTTTCAAGAAGCTGTGTACTGCTGTACTTGGATATGAGATCAATGAACTTTGACATTCTTCTCAAAAGTTTGGAAGATTAGACGACGCAAAGCTGGAGAGGGCAACTCACGAATGAAGCAGGCGAAACCAGCCTTCAGCCAAGGTTCCTGTCAAGCTTTCTGTGATGTCATACTTCCTTTTCATTTCACATCAGAGGGTGTGAAAACAACAAATCTGCCAAATGAAGCTGTTAATCGGTTGGCAATGTTCCTCGCGGGCTTCCGCCAAGCACAGGAAAAATACAGCATGACACAAGCAGCCCTAGCATCTGTTCTCTAATTCAGAAGAACCTCTGCTTTTTTCTGTTTCTTCAGCTTCTATTTATTAGCTGTCATTATCTGTCTCCGAGAAGAACGTGACATTTCTAATTATGAAAAGGCAATTAATTTACACAAAAACCCACCAGATGCCTGGGCAGGAGGTCAGAGAATGGAGAGTGTCACCCCACCACAATCGGTGTTTAAACCGGTGTAAATTTCAAAGACGACAACGAAAAATATTTGTTAACGAATATTTTTTATGTGACTAAGACGAGACGTTGACTAGCTAAAAATAATATCTGATGAGGAAATTATGACGAAATTTATGCTGCATTTATGCTGCGACGAGACGGGACTATAATGTTATTTAAGAACTAACGGACAATCAAAATGCATAGGCTATAATAAAACGCGAACTAGCGATCTGAAACAATGATCAGAAGGGGTAGGGATAAGGTAACCAGACGTCCCGTTTTTCCCAGGAGTCACAATTCGTTGCCGATGAACTTAGTGAATGCGGGATAATGCAATTACTTTTTATAAAAGACTCAAATGACTAAAGTGTGACTAAGACTATTAAGCATTTTCGTCTCAAGACTAACACTAAGATTAAATCAAAAATGCCTGCCAAAATTAACACTGGTTCAAACGCCACAAAGACGAGAGGCTTTTATCTCTTGACATGACAGGTATGCGAAAATCATCGTGCCATTGTCGAGTCTTCAGCCGGAGATGTGAGAGAGACCAGGCCCAGCAGGGGAGAAACAGGCAAGATGGCTTGATCTGCGGACGTCTCAGCTTTGGGGAAACGAAGCGGTTTCAATTCGACGGCGGAGAACACGAGCGAGACAGGCTCTCAAATGGATCAAACCTACAGGGAGGTGAGCGTCATCTCAACAAAAGCTAACTCTGTCATCCTACAGCTCCATTTTTACATCACAGGAAATGCTTTAGCCAGTCTACCGTGAGAAATCTGGAAAGCCTTGAAACTCGAAAGGCCCTTAAAAGCTAGAGTCAAAAGATACAGTTATCAAAGTAAAGCCACTCACTTATGTTCAAGTAGCAGCCTTGATGAGCATAAGACACTTTGCTAAAAAATTTTGGGGTCAGTATAAATAAAATAAAAAATTCAGCAAAAATATTTAAAATTGTTCAAAAATTACAATCTTAGAAAAGGTTTATATTTTGATTAAAAAGATCTAAATATCTAAACATCAAAGATTCATTGACATTAATAATTGTTTCTTGGCCATCAGCATATTAGAATGATTTCTGAAGGATCATGTGACATTGAAAAAAATCACCTTTCACTTAACAGGAATAGATTCCATTTTACAATATATTAAAAAACAAAAGAGTTATTTATAAAATGTTAATGTTTTTACTATATTTGATAAAATAAATGCAGTATTGATATGCATAAGACACTTTAAACATCTGAATGGTATGAAGACTGCAACATAAGTAGCATTAAATCTACCATTTGAATCACATGGTAAACCATATGGTAACCACCATAACACAAAGCCCTACTACAGTGGTGTAGACAGGGGAGGGGCCCTAGGGGCACTTGTCCCCCTTTGAAAATCTGATTGGCCCCCCAGTGTACCCCTACCTTCTAGATGTCCGACACTCAAAAAAGAAAAAACATTTTAAATAATATTTTTTGACTTGCATTTGAATAATTAACGATTTAATATATCTTAATATATATTAATATATATATTTAATATATATATTTAATATATGCATACTGCAATGCTTCTCAACAACCAGTATTGAGGAAGGCAAGCAGACCTTGTTCGTAGAGGCTACTTACACTAACTCCACCCACCAATGTGTGAATCAGCTATTAATAATTACAAAAAGGCAACCAATTATCATCGGCTTCAGTGGTGCAGAAGGGAGAAATATCTATAATGTTCTTTTTGACGCAATCGACTCTGGTTTTGAATTTACTTAATTGCGAAAGAAAATGCATTTATTTTCAATGAAAATTATCATCAAAAAGTTGAAAATAAAGTATCGGGTAGGGTGAGGGTAGGTATAGAAGGGTTTTATTGTACCAATAAGGTATCTACACTCAATAAATTATTATTGCATACTGTTTTATAATGTACTACAATATTTAGGTCCAGATATTGCCACTGTTTGCAATATAAATAGCATAGTATAAATAGTATACTTTGGTTTCTGACGACACGCAACTGATATTGCAAGCAAGATGGCAAATCAAATCATAGTATGTTTATCTCTGTAATTAAATGTAAAAAATATATTTTTTTAAATCAATGCAACATTAACTAATCAACATTAGTTAGCTGGAGCGCTGGCGGCAGAGAGGGGTTGGGTATCGATTGGGTTTTATTCTATACTTTGTGCCATTTTGATACTTTTAAAACAGTAATTGTGCCTAAACAGTGCCTGAAGCCAATACTTCTATAAAAAATAAATAAATAAATAAGATTTAAAAAGCCTAAAAAGGATAACATTAAAGAACATTAAAAAGATTTAAAAATAAATCCATAGCATTCACATGCTACTTGGATACTCTCTTTACCAAGCTTCCTCAACTCTAAGGCTAATAAATGTATTTCATGATCTGGGTCATTATTTAATACAAAACCACACATAATGTTTCTACTGTATCTCTGTCAATCACTCTGATATTTAGTTAAAATTAGTGCTTTCTTACACTGTCTTTAATCAGTTCTGTGTATGACTGTATGCTCATTCTTTATAAAGTAGCAACAATGTCGTTTGTAAAGTACAGTACTGTGCAAAAGTCTTAGACACGTTAGTATTTTCACCCCCAAAAAAGGTTTTAAGCCAGTTATTTTATATTTTGCTGTAGTGTGTCAGTAGGAAATATCAGTTTACATTTCCAAACATTCATTTTGCTGTTAACTAAGACTTCAACACAGTAGTGTATGCATAAAGTACGTATAATTAGATTAAGTATATTTAAATAAGTATAATTAAAGTATGCATTCATATGTGTTAAGGGCTAGATTTTTTGCTGGAGGACACACCTGTGATGTGAAGAGTGGTGAATGGAGCAAGAACTCACATTATGACAAAGATCTGCACAGATACAGATATTCTAACAATTTGTCGATAAACACACACCTTGTGTCCTCTGTTTCTGTTTAAGTCCTCACACGCTGCTCCGCCGCGGTCTGTGGATTGAAGAACACACTGAAAGATGAGGAGGAGACCGGTCTGTTGTCATTTTCATATGAAATTGAAGCGGACTGATTCTGAGGCGATCGCGCATTTGTGTACAGTTTATGGAGCCCAGCTAAAAAAAGCCTACCTACGCCCATGCTTCGTGTGTACATTTCGGAGAACCATGACAAATATTTAAATCGATCGCTCAGGCATTTAAGAGGCACCGAAATGAGGCACCGAAATCTGCATGCTGATTTGGTTCGGTGCATACCGGTTCCATAGGTACTGGTGCCATATTGGTACGGGGTTTCGGTAATCAACCCTAGTTATGAATATTGTTTGTTTGGATATAATCACATCGAAATTGACCATATTTGGTGTATGTAGGCCAGCACAATTCGCAAGTCTCAACTCGAACATGACCACCGCAACCTCAAACATAATTTTACACAGATAATTTAACATTAATATCTAGAGATTGTGAAGATATTTTGTATATACAGCTTGTTTTTTATGAATGTCTTTAGATCCCCATTGATACACTTATATACACACAGAGACAGAAACCTACAGCCAAATACAAGAGGACTTTAAAATCAGTGCTTAGCTCAGTAAACAAAAGCCATTTGAATGGGCATTTTTTATGTTTCTAAGGAATAGAAAAGAAAAAAAGCAAGGCAAAACTGGTTCTGTGCGCATTCAAAGGGTAATTCCTGTGGGGAAAGAAGACAGAGCTGGCCGAATCGAACCTTGCTTAGGAGTCATTATTTTTAGCCTTGTTTACCGGGTGGCCTCTCCAGTGCTCTTCTTCCACAGTACGGGAAGAAAAACAAGAAAGTGGCTCAGAGGAATGAATACATCATTATACAATCTGATGCCACATCATTAAGATCAAATCAAGTCCCTAGACAATGCTAAAATAGAGTATAAGATAAACAACAGAGGAAATATAATAAAGAAATGTTACTGTGCGAATACACACTACGCAAATGACTTCTCAGTAGATTACTGTATTTTTAGATGAGGTGATCAACAGTATATGATGCAGTATCATCTCAGCTCTGCACATGCTTTGTGTGGATTCTTGTAATATAGTTGACTGTCACAGCATACTTTCCACTTTGTATAAAATATATTTATCAACATCTGTTGTGGTAAGCAAATGCAGCTTACTACTAAGTACTGAAAATAATTTCTGCTCTATAACACTGCTCTATAACATATTCCCTAAATAATTCTTAAGACATGTTAGTATTAAAGTTTAAATGGACATAATATAATTATCATGACACGTGTTGCTGTTTGCAGTTTCAAATGTATAATACAATGAGTGTAAAGATGAGTAGTAGAGTAGTAGAGTAAATACTGACAGACAACTGAGTGCATTTGTTCATTACATCAGTCTCCTCACAGTCTTTCATTCAATAAGCCATAGACCTTAGACACAAAAGACGGTATGTTAAACAAAGCTGTGAGTATAAATATAGAAACAATAAAATACATGCTTCCAAATGAATTCCAAAGCACTAGACTAGAAAGAAATAGGAAAGACTGTATGTTCATTTCTAACAGCCACATTTACAGTTCTACCAAACTGAATATTTTATTTAGTATAATAAATATAATGATATTCAATATAATGATATACAGTAGTATATAAATATAAAATTAAACAACTTTGTAAATATTGTAATGATTTTACAGCACTTATTTGGCTATTAAAAATGTTTTAAAGACCTAGTGTATGTAAAGAATAGTGTAACTGTTGAAAAAAAAATTATATATATATATATAATAATTTTTTTTCTATTTATTTATTTTTTCAGTTAGATGTAATAGTAACTTAAATTTCTTTTGTAGAATTAACATTTGTAGTTGGCCTACAGAAAAAGTCCTGCTAATGTGATCTTATCGTTAGCAAACCCTGAGCACATTTGACTTATTTGTCTTATCAGCAAGGCATATTGGCATAATTTTTGCATATTGGGCCGATGTTTAAATTTTAAGCCATTATCAGTCAATTCCGATTACGTTCCGATAATATCATGCATCCTTAGCAATAAGTCACTCAATGGCACAAAACAGACTGACTTTGCCTCTCTTTCTGTCACCTTTATCATTATCTCTGCGTCAGCTGTCATGAATGCACGCAAACCCATATTCCAGCTCTCAGAGCTGTCATATCCAAAAATATGAATATTTCAGAGCTTACTGACATACTGGCTAATAAATCAAATAACAACCTTCACAAACATATACACCATATCATTAGAGTTTAAAGAGACCTCACTCAAAATTCACCCCTAAATTACTCAAAATAAAACCCCTACCGGAGACATGGGAGGACAAAATGTTGACTTCGGTGAAAATTAACCATGAATGAATATCACCATTCTGTTTTTATTTATTACCTTATTGACTGAAGAATTCATTGGTTAAGTATAATATCATTTTTTTTAAGTAACCAGACACTAAAGAGTCACTTTAGTTGGAATCGCTTCCATTTTTGCCTGGATGAATGGTTTACCAGTCATGTACAACCACTAAGGTCAAATTGGCATGTAGACAAAAATAATCAGCCCCCTGAGAACACAGTCAAGCCCTTGAGAACAAGTCGTGCTTTCCTGGTCTAATCAGATCACTTGGTGTCTTTCCGTTCCTCACAAACTCCCACTCGATCTTTGACAAATTCATCCCTCCATCCTATTCTTGCTTTCCTCTATTTGCACAATTCGGTCACACGGTTACATCAGCCAACCAAAAGGGCCAGAAACAGAGCCAGAAGGGAAACACAGAGAGAGGGAGCATCAGAAACACACTGTAAAAATGGGAGGAGCTTGTGTATTAAACACACCTCCAAAATCATAAATTCTGTCCATTCATTAGCTCTCTGTAGAGCATGAGTTAATCTTGATGAATCCCAAGCCTTCATCTGGCTCATTCTCCATCCAATAGGACACCCCAAAGTAACTTCCATCAGCTCTACAGAAAGTGCACCCAACAAAATGCTTTTCAAAGCTCCCTGATAGTTGCCAATGACATCAAAATTAAAATCTACAGAAACAGCATTATTCGTTCCAAAGATGCAGGTTCTGTTTTAAGATCAGTAGGGACATTTTAAAATCCACTAAACCAATGCAAAATGCTTTCACTTACATGGCGAAATCAGTTCCTCTTGTTTAGAGTATTTCAGTAATTGTCCACTGCCTTTAATCCACTGATATTTATTTATTCTGGATGGGTTTATTTTCTGAGGATGAGGATGAGAGGACTGTACATAATTTCACTTGTTATTTGGTTACTTGCCAAATGTGGTCAAAATGAAGGGTCGGAATAATGCATGGTTTTCTCATCCTTTATCAATTATGCTTCATGAGCGCAACCTGGCATGGGCAAAAGCTAGAAAAACTTATTTAAATTCAGACTGGCTTGATTTTAGGCGATTGCACAATACATGCACGGTTGCAATCAGAAAAGCTAAAACTGAACATTTTCTTATACAAACATCTCAAAATCTAAATAATTCATCCAAATTTTGGAAAAGTGTTAAATCATTAACTGAAAATAATAAAGGTATAGAACTCCCATCATGTATTTTAATAAGGGCTCTGATCATTGATAAAGTAAATCTGCAATCATTGATAAAGTAAATATGCTTAATTGTTTTAATGAACACTTCATAGCTTCTGGTTTTTTAATTCAGTTAACGGTGCTCATGTGAATCCTTTGATTGTTCAGTTAAGTCTTTCACTTGACTTAAATGAAATTCCACTTATTTGGAAATCAGCTTTTGTCCTTCCTCTGTTTAAAGGTGGAGATCCCACACACCCAAATAATTACAGGTCCATTTCCAAGCTGTCAGTTTTGGCCAAAGTCCTCGAAACATTTGTCAACAATCAATTAAAAGAATTTCTGTCTATTAATAATACCCTGTTTGATTTTCAATCTGGTTTCAGAAAACAACATAGCACAACTACGGCAACCTTAAAGGTACTAAGTGATTTTATTGAATCAGTTGATAGTAAGAAACACTGTGCAGCCGTATTCATCGCTCTATCAAAAGCATTTGATACGGTTGATCGTACTTCACTGATACAACTACTTGTCAGTATTGAATTATCTAAACATACGATTGGTTGGTTTTAAAAAATATCTTTCAAACAGAACTCAGTGTGTACAGGCAGAAGGTTTTATCTCTGGTTCACTCAATGTCACTAAAGGTGTGCCACAGGGGCCAGTCCTTGGACCACTCCTATTTACTCTATATATAAATAATATTGATCATAATGTTCAAAATGTAATTTTTCATTATTACGCTGATGATACAGTTAAATATAGCTCAGCAGCCACACCCAATATGGCTCTTTCTCAGTTACAGCTTGCATTTGATATTGTTCAGTGTAACTTATTTGAATTGAAACTAGTTTTAAATGTTGATAAAACAAAATTCATGTTGTTTTCTAAATCAAAATCAATCCCACATAATAATCTTCTGCCTGTTACTACATCCAAGGTTCATTTTTTGTCTCAGTATTTGTGTCTCAGTATAGGTATCTGGGGATTTTATTTGATGACGCTCTCTCCTTTGGCCCTCATGTTCAGCAACTGGTGAAAAGATTGAAAGTGAAATTGGGTTTTTACTTCAGAATCAATTCCCGTCTTTCCTTTGAGGCAAAAAAAAGGCTTGTTGCAGCCACTTTTATGTCTGTACTGGACTACTGTGATGTTATATACATGCATGCACCTTCAAAGTGTTTACATGCTTTAGACACTGTTTATCATGGTGCACTGAGGTTCATAACAAATCTTAAAACCCTCACTCATCATTGTGTGTTGTATGCTCGGGTTGGCTGGTCTATTTTGTCCATTTGAAGACAAAAACACTGGCATGTTTTTATTTATAAATCTATCCTGGGTTTACTTCCTTCCTATCTTTGTACATACATCTGTAAAAGATATGCTTGTAGCTAGAGCCTCTGGTCACAGGATATATTTTTACTGTCTGTTCCAGTGGAACGTACGGAGTTGGGGAAAAAGACATTTAAATTTGCTGCTCCCTCTGCCTGGATTTGTTTGCAAAGTATATTGAAACTGAAGGAACTGGTTTCGTGAAACACTTTTAAAGTAGTTTTAAATGATTTGGAGAATGAAACATTGGGTTGTAGATGTTTTAGCTAGTTATGTATTGATATTGAAATTAGATGGATTTGCTTGAGTATTGTTGGATGTTATTTGTTACACTCAAACGTCCTGTGTCTGTCAGTCTTAGCCAGGACGCTCTTGTAAAAGAGATTCTTAATCTCAATGTGCTTCTTTACGGGTAAAATAAAGGTTATAATAATAATAATAATGTATGGTCATGAAAATTGTATTTGAACGTATTGTATTATGTAGAGATTATAAGAATATTACTTTCATGACAACATAGCGAATAATCTCTTGACCTTCAATTCCTTGTTCTTCCATGCACTATTTTGTTATCTTGCTTTAACTACAGACTCCTGAGCTTGTCGATATACAGTAGATCAAAAGCTTAATGCACACTATAAAATAAATACTGAAGTCCTCTCGGGACATTTTACTACAGTTGATAACCGCTGCCAAAAAGTGATGGAATTGATATATGAGTGCAATCTTGGTTTACTTAAAAAAATAATAAGCTCAAAATATTCATAAGTAATATTCATAAGCTCATAATTAGCTTATGATAATTAGTTTTAATTTAGCAGGACAATCAATAATGCAATACATTACTTTCCACAATAACATAACTTTCTACAATACCATCCACGTGTGTCTATAGACGTGTTCCAGCATCTGTTTGGGTTTGCGTGGTAGCGGGTGGCTGTGAGAAACTTAATGTGTCTTGTGTAGTCCCGTCTCCTCACTGCTTGCTCTCATTCATTATTTATTTCTCCTCCCAGCTTCACTTGGCAGTTATTTTGTCAGGCTGTGTGGGAGACAAAATAATTGCCTCTATATTTTCCGAATTGATTTTCTCGTGCAAGTTTAATACAGTTCTCACTGCAGAGTCTGTTGACAGCCATTGTGCACTAGCCCTTGTTTTATGCCATTTACATACTTGCAGGTATTTACAAAGGGATATGCAAGTCTAAGTCTCATTATAGTGGCCTGATTGGAAGAGAATCTGATTGCAAGTGTTTATTTATTGTCATTTATTAAATAGTTGTGAAGAGAACAGTCGCGTTGTGAATGAATTATAGCTTTGTACATAATACTTGTTTGCAGATGTTACAGTACAGCTCTTAATACAAAACCTTGCATGAAACATCACAAATAAAGTCTGGCAGATGCTATTTGCAAACAGTGGTAAACAGTCATTTATATCACTTGCAATTCACATTTATTCTAGCTTATTCCATGTGTATGGGGCGAATTGTAAGTGGCAGTTTTGGAATTGTTGCAGGAAGGAAATTATATTTAAAGGCCATTAGCGAAATGTACATACAACGGTCACTTCAAGGAAGTAATCATGTGGTTTATGATCACATGATCCCTGATGGTTCATTTTGAAACAGGGGGTTGTTTATTAGAGCCCAGTCTCATGAAAATGCGTATATATAGTAGCATATAATACGCAGTTTTCACGTGCATAAGAAACTAAATTTGTTGCCGTGCATATACACACCAAAGTAAATTTTCCCGTATCAATACCACGAGTAATCGTTTTTATTTGGCGTACTATTTATACGCACTTTCATCGTGCATATAAATAGTATAGATCGGATAACCCGAGATCGGGTTCTTAACAGAACACACCTACTTTTTTAGAGGTCTTTTTCTAAAGTCATTTTAAAAGTCAAAGTCAGAGATAAAAACATAAACCAAACCAATCAGCTCAAAGATAAGTCACAATATTTCAACCTTTGATTTGACGTTTAAAAAGAAGAATGAAAACCGATATAAAAGACAAAGAGTAAAAATCTATTTTATAAATTAATTATAATCCCATGAAGCAAGGTGAATGATGCATTGAAATAAAAAACGATTACACAATATAAAGCTACTGATTATAGTTACTGGTTTGTACTGCAAAATAAAAATATAACAATTGAACTGTACTTGTTAAATCATGTCAAAATAACACTGATTGATTGACACAACATAATTATATACCATAAATTAACAAGTGATGTTTTTTTTTTATTCTTTTCATTCTCATTCTGACAGTACCCATTCACTGCAGAGGATCCAATAGTGAGCATGTGATGTAATAATATGCAAAATGCAAAATTTTCTCCTAATTTGTTCTGATGAGGAAACAAACTCATCATCTTGGATGGAGTAAATATTCAGAAGATTTTCATTTTTGGGTGAACAATTCCTTTAAAGTAGGGCAAAGTGATATGCACTTTCAAATGAAATTTGCCCATGCTTTGTTAACTAGCAAATAATGCAAGCAAATGATTTACATAAAATATTTTAAGTTTACTATCATGTAATGTTATCAAGTTCACATGAGTGGCCAAACAAAGAGCCAGAATTATGGATTCACAATGATTAATGTATGAACTAAATGAGAACTGAATCAGAGTTTTCAATTGTTTCATTAAACAAGTTTAATCTGATTTACAGAAATCAATCAATCTAACAACTCAATTCAATAAATATTTGCTTCTCAAGTTTAATCAGGGACAATAATTAAATATCTCTATAAAAATGCTGTCAAATGAAGACAAGAATAGCAAAAATTGTGTACAGACAAACTCTTCAGGAAATTCAACAACCAAATAAAAAGTGCATTAAAATCACCAAAGAATTCATGATGTTGCATAGTTTTACTTTGCCTTCAAAATCACCACAACGTGATAAATGACTGATATAGGCTGAGTCCTAGTTAGATATGCTTTCATACATTGGTAGTATATCAGCAATAGGCCACCATTTGCTCTAGATACTGCCATCAGCCACTGAAAAACCATGTCAGTCAATCACTACAAAATGGCAACTAAGGCTGGATTTTCACTATGAATTTTTCTGTTTTAACAGCCTGATGACTGTTGATTAAACCAAAGAATCTGAGAGAAACCTCAGCCCCACACCGATGGCGGCCAAATATATGCCCTGGCCCTGGAGAACCAGAAACCAGGACAGCCAGAGAAAGAGCTTGCTGAGAGAAGAGGGAAAATGAGAGGGCGTAAAAAAAAAGCGCCCTTTTTATCCACTCGCCTGCCCACTCTCATTCCTGTTCTTCCCACTTCATGCCTCCATCTAACAGCGGCGCTCCCGGCGTAGAAAAAAAGCCTGGGAAATTGTCTGTCGAACATCACACCTGTGCAGAGAAGCGGCTCTATCCTGTCAGGAGAAGGCAAAGGCCGCTTACAGAGGAGAGAGAACAAGGTAGGAGAATGCATTAGAGAGGACTCATGCTCTCTCTCTGCCATTAATGAGGGGCCAAAAGGACATGTCCATCCACATGCACTCTTGCCTTCATCAACACACACACAGCCATCCACTCTTTTATTGTCTGAGTTGTAAGCCTGCGATACAAGGCTATAAATAATGGAGAATAGTGCTTTTAAATTAAAGCAGTTGTGGGTGTGTGTAGATTGCATATGTAAGAGCTAGTGCTAGGGATTTCTAGTTTAGCTTAATGCTTGCTAAAGACATCACATTTACATTTACATTGAGTAATTTAGCAGACGTTTTTATCCAAAGCGTCTTACAAATGAGGACAATTGAAAGACATCATGCAGATTATAATTTGGGTGCAAAACATGTTTTTATTACCTCAGCACTTATATTACTATATCAGAATGTATATAATTGCAGGATATTCCTTGAATCATACACCAACAGTAGAAAGCAATCTATTTTTCAAGAAAATACTGGTTCATTTATCAAAACAATGTAATATAAACAGGTTTAACCGTGTTGCCTTAGTTATCCATTTGGTCCTGTACACTTCTGGCCCCTTAACCAACCCTTAAACCTACCCATACAACCAAATTTGTCCCTAACCTTACCCATATCACACCTCAGTAGCAGCAAAAGTGTTGTGCATTAACCAAAACTTTAGATCACTCTATAACATCTGTTAAGAAGGCCATGCGCACATGAACTGAAAGTTGAATGACATTTGTAAGCAAGATTATTTACATTAAAGCTACACCAGAAAACCTGTACTGACAGCTGGGTGTGTTAATGAGGAGAGAAAGTGAGGAGCGGTTAACAAACAAGCCAGATGCAAGGTGCACACACTGTCAAAGACGAATCATCTTATTCACATGACTCAAAATACCCTTCAAAACAACAGTGGCACCATAGCACAGTGTTCGCTTTAAATAGTAATACCATAATTTGCTATGTGCCTTGGTACAGATTGATAATCATACCGTATATAGGTTTGATGTTAGATATTTTGCATACTGTTTTGCTACTCTTTTGATTTACCAGGCGAGTCATACAGGTGTTGAACCTTCTTCATCGTTTGTAAATGCTAGTATGTATTTCAAGTTTTTTCTTCTATGGATTGTGGGTATATATCCACTTAATCCAGCCTTATTTTTGTTCTATGAGTTAAAAAATGTCTTGTTTATGTTTTATGGAATGAGAAAACGCAGACTTTTGGCGCGCCAAAAAACTTGAATGATTCGAACTGAATTAAGAAATGATTCTGGCCATGATTCTGAGTCATTGAAAATAACACACATAAAATAATGATTCGTTTATGAATCATGTTTCTCTCATGTTGATTCTGTACAGCTTACATAAAACAGCAAACAATGATGCAATATCATGGTAAATGATTTTGTGTACTTTTCACATTACTTTTTTTGATACTCATTTGGTTGGAATTATGGGGTATAATATATAATAATATATATTATAATATTAGATGTTATTATATTCTTTTAGATAAAGAATATAAGTAAATATTCACTTTGCTCATTTGATCTCTGATGCTTAATCAATTGCGTTATTTCATGGAATGATAGACCGAAAACAATTTGGTACGTGTTTGAACTATCCGAAAGGTTCAAAACTTAATCCTTAACCGATTCAGACAATCAGTACATCTGAAATCGCATACTATCTTGAGTATGTACAACATTTTAATTTTAATTTACTTCATGTTTGTTAAAAAAAGTATGTTCTATACGTTGCCTTATTGTTACTGTCCCATGACCAACCAGTGTCAATTGCATCGCTTTATTGCCATTCATAAATCCTCTCCCGTGGCCTCATGGGATAGTAAAGTGTTGATCGAATGTGCACATCAGAATCTGGGCAGCAGAAGCACAGTACATCGACCGGGAATTGTTCACCTACTGTTTTTCAAATACTTTGAATTGTGACACACTAAGCAGGGAACAGTTCAGGAGGCTGGGCCTCGGCACTCAGCCCAACCTGGATCCCTATAAACCAAGATTTATCAAGATTTTGATGCCAAAAAGTGCCCATTTATGTGAATCGTACAACTACAGTATGTGGCTGGATTTTCTCCGTTTTATTAGCATTTTTAATTTTCAGTAAAATTAGATAAAAAAGTTTTATGTATAATAAAAGCCATAAGTTTTCAATATGATTTATGGATCATTATAGCCTACTTTTTTTCAAGTATAGAGTCAGTAAGATCAAAAGTGACAGTACAGACATTTGTAATGTTAAAAAAGATTTCTACATCAAATAAATGCTGTTCTTTTGGACATTCTGTTCATCTGTAAATCCTGAAAAAAAATCCACAAATATACTGAGCAGCACAACTGTTTTCTGCATTGATAATAATAAGAAATAATTCTTGAGCAGCAAATCAGCATATCAGAATGATTTATGCAAGATCATGTGACAGTAATGATGCTGAAAATTCAGGTTTACATCACATTAATAAATTATATTTTAAAAGATATTTAAATAGAATATGGTTATTTTAAATTGTAATAATATTTTACAATATTGCTGTTTTACTGTATTTTTGACTAAATAAATACAGCCCCAGTGAGCATAAAAATCATAGTCTTTAAAAAAAATAGTTTTGTGTAATGAGTTTTATGTACAGTAAGTTCAGGAGAACACATTCAGTAGAGAACATGAATCAATAGCAACATCTGTCTGTTGTCAAAATTCAGAGTAATTTTAGAAGTGTAGAATTACTTTTACTGCAAGATCCGTATGTGTTCTTTGACGTTTAATTATGTGCATGGCAGTGTTTCCAAAACAGTGTCATGACAAAAGATATTATGTTTTATCCAAGTTTTGAGTTTGCAGTCTGAACTGAATGTGATGGCATGAAAAAAAAAATGTTGTAGACAACACATATTTCTATAGCATTTGCTTCACTGGCTGCACGAAAAAATAAATGACAGCACAGCACAGATGACTCTTTTAATGAATCAAACGAATCAAGTCAATGTTAGAAAAATCCATTATTATGGAACTGCACATACAAATTAATGAGTTAAATGAAATGTAGTTATAAATAAATCTTAAAAATAAAGTATGTGGTTAGGACCAATTAAGATGGGGTTGCATGGTTCTCTGCAAAAAAAAAAAAGAAAGAAAGAAAGAATTCTGTAGGAAACACTAGTGTGCACGCATGCTTTATTTGATTGACAGGTCTTTTCCACTTGGCTGACACGAATTGAGAAAGTGGAAATACCGGCAGGGAGAGATGGAACATCAGGACTGGCATCTCAAACACACTTGCACACAGAAAAAAGATTTAGGGAGAGGAAAAGGCGGCGTTCATGGCCATCTATGATTTGTCCGTATTTTTTGAGAGGAAGTAAACATGGATCAGGCTGTCAAACAGACAGGAGGCCACAGAGTGGGAAAAGAGAGCATGTCAGGTTCCAGCAATGTGGGCAGCTCTTCCTTCCGGGGAAAGATAGAGCAGAGCTCACCCAATCTTGGTGTGCCTCTTTCTCTTACACGTTATCATTTTTTTTCCCACTGAAATCTAAGTGATGGTTCCGTAGCTCGGAGAAATTAGTCACCTCCACAGATGCAGAGGCACTGCAGATAAGCCATTGTCTTCTCTCCTCTTACATAATAATTCTTGACACTGTCTAAAAATGTTGCTTCGAAATCCAACCCACCGCAATGCATTAACTCAAAAGCAAAACATGTGGGACTATTCTTAAAAATGTGACATACATATTCAAGATGTCCAACTGTATGTGCCTAATGAGCCTAATTTGTAAAGAGCAGCATTTTTGGTTTCCTGGTGATCTATCAGTGAGTGTCCAAAGATTAAGGGGTCATTTACACGACAACGTTTTCAGCCAAAAATGGGAAACTTTTTATGCATTTGGACTGTTCCTTTACATGACATTGGCACTGAAATGGGTTTCAAAGTTTTCAAGTTTTTGAAAAAACGCACACCGTTATCGTTTCTGTGTTAACACCCGATAAGGGAATCTATTCGGGTGTTAACGGTGACGTCATGCGCATGCGTAGTACATGTTAGGTATGTAGACATTTTAAAGGCAAGCGCGAACAAACATACACAACAGTGGTGGAGTATATGGTACTGTTTGCTAATGTTTCTTCAGCAAAGTGTGGATT
This sequence comes from Carassius auratus, assembly GCF_003368295.1. Taxonomy (NCBI): domain Eukaryota; kingdom Metazoa; phylum Chordata; class Actinopteri; order Cypriniformes; family Cyprinidae; genus Carassius; species Carassius auratus. The sequence continues at coordinate 4,883,974 of NC_039273.1, forward strand.
TACTTCACCAATATTACAACCAATTGAATACTGAATTTTTACTCACGAAAATGCCTGTCCACTGCAAAACTCGCCACCGTGATGTTAAAATACTGTGGTTGTCGGCGGGTTGCTAATGTGCTATGAGTGGTTTTTATTGCATTAATATATGGTTGCTAGGGTGGTCTGGATAGTGGCTATGAGAATTAATTTTTTTTTTTTTCACACTAGATGAATATGAGTTTGATTGCTTTAAAAGTAAAAGGCCTATTATACCTCTTCTCAATTAGCAATATATATATTTCATCACTGTCAGAAAAAAAGCAAAAAAAGGCAAAAGCTGTACTTTCAGTCGACAGGGACAACAACTGACACAGAAAAGATACAACTGTTTATTTTTTATCCCTACAATGTGCATATCAGTACCTTGAGTGGTAATATGTACCCTTAAAGTACTGCTATGAACCTTTTAGGGGGAAATACGGTCCAAAGACGTCCCTTTGAGGTACTCTCCTTGTGAAAAGGTACAAATTTTTCTGTGTGTGTGTGTGTGTGTGTGTGTGTGTTGAGAGTTTTTGGACAGGCTGCTGTTGTTCTATAAGCTTCTTGGTTCCACAGAAAATTATTTCTTACTCCTTTTTTAAACACTGGAGGGAAATAAAAAAAAACAAAACTATTAAATAGCAATATCGCCAACTATGGGCTTGGCATGGAAATGCAGTGAGCATTTAAATTGTTATAATGTCTTTACATTCACTCACAAAACTTTTGCAAATAGTATTATGGTTTGTTCTCCCACGTCACATTATTCAATCACAATAGCTTTAAAAGAGAATGCAAAGTTTTTCAAGGCACAGCAAAAGTTGTGCGAGAGAATGCAAATGTATTGTGAGCGAACACAAAGTTTCTCAGGGGAATGCAAAAGTTTTACAAGAGATTGCTGAAGCATTTAAATATAATTTTTCCTTCAATCTATGTTTTCCCATCACCACATCCCTATAGGGACTCCATAAGAAATAGTGTTTAAGCATCAAAAAGCAGATCTCTTCATCAAAGCAGATTTACAGTATTATTTATCCTTCATTTTGTTAACATAACACCACTTTAACTGAACTTTCCGGGCTTGACGTCTATCAAGCTGTAGAGAAATACAATAGCAACAGCCTAGACCAATGACTTACGGCTTATAAAAATGTCCTGACACGGTGAAACGATTTTGCTCCAAAGCATATTTGTTCCATTTTAGTACCCAAGCAAAAAAAAAACTAAATGAAAGACCTGTAAATCTCAGCAAAGTGTTAAACTGCCATGATGGTCATAAGAATGCTGAAAACAAGCCCATATTGTGTTTGACTGCTAAAACTGAGAGGTTTGATTGGACCGTGAAGGATTTGACTTTATAGAAGCGATATAGAATTTTTTTGGTGATTGCTTATAAGGTTTTCAAACGGCTCCATTTCAACTGGTGAATTGCTTTGATCTTCAAATCTAGTCTTATCTCCCCATGTAGCTATAGCATAATCACATATACATATGAGAGAAAACGGCTTGATCAAAAGGCCATGTGCCCAAAGCTGCCCTTGAGCCAAGTCCAAGTCGTGGGTGGGGTTGGGGTTGGGGAGAGAGATAACAAAAGTGAATATTCCGATATCTGTTTCATATTCTTTGTTATAGATCAAGACCAAGACAAGACGGCGTGGAATGAATTTATGATCAGACACCTCCTTTGAAGTTCTCGCTGTTCTTTCAAAGAATTGTCTGACGATGAGTAACTTGAAGACTTTGTATGTTAGGTCAGAAGAAAGTGCCCTAGTAGGTGGTGTAAAAGAGAGAGAAACCTTTCCTCTGTCGATCTTTCGATCTCTGCTCTGCCAGCTTATTTATTAGACATGAGAGGGTCAAAAACTGCCAGGGGCGCCCATTTCAATCTGTCAACTCTTCACTGCTGCAGTTTGCACCCGGGGACTCCCGCCCCCAGCCCTGCCTGACAAGCACATAACATGGAAACCTTTCAGGTAATTGTGTGCTTTATTGTCTCGTATTCCCCTAATTACAATCAGAGAGGGGTCATTTCTCCCCATACAAAGAAATAACAAGCATCAGTGAAAAATAACAACCGATTGCCATAGCCTATAATTGCGATTTTCAGCCCCAAATTGCAGCCTAATGATTACAGGCGTGGGGCGGACCTGGCAGAGGGTTGCTGGGATGCATGAATGCTGCTTGAGCGAGAGAGAGAACAAGAGAGAAGGAGATGAGATAGAAAGCGCAGAGAACTACAGTTTCTTCAGCTGTAGGCAGATTTCATTGTATGGAGGAACTATTTTTGTTATATGTTATATGTCATACAATTTTTGGGAATATTTTTCATGGCTTCATCCTTCGTCTTTTTTAGTTCATTAGTCAACATAAGTTAATTACTTTAATTAACATGAACTAAGAATGAACACTTCTATATAAATGCATTTATTCAGCTTAGTTATAATGTTAATTCCAACATTTAATTTTTTTTTTAAATCATTATTACATGAATTAACAGTGAGCAACTGTATTTTCATTAACTAACATTTACAAACATTAATAAATTCTGTAATAAATGTTTTGTTCATTGTTTGTTGATGTTAGTTAATACAGTATCATTAATGGAAAGTGTTACCATTTTTTTAAATATATTTTTTATATATACATTTATGTTTGTAAGTATATATATATAAAACACACATTTTCATTTTCAACATTTTTAAAAATGTGATCTTCTAAACAAAGATATGGTACATAAAGATTTCATTATTTAATGTGTGAAAATGTATCATTGTTTATTCATAAAAATATGAATTGTTACATTTGTAAAATGATGACCTCCTAAACAAGGAGTTGAATATGGTACATAAATATTTATGGTACATAACATAATATTGTACATATTTAATGTGTGAAATGTACAACAGTGAGACTTCCCTGAGATGTAAAATAAATCAATACATAAATAAATAGTATTATTTTAAAATAAAAAGTAATATATTTTTTATTGTGCGTCATTTAAAGTATGATTGAGCTGCAATTTTGTCAAAGTGTGAAAAATATTATATTAAATGTTTTCTGTGTACTGTATTTAGGACTCATAAAATGATTAAAATAAATTTCATTAGCCATAGCAAGACAAATTTTATTCCAAAAATGTATTTTCCATTGCTGTCATTTCCAGAAATAATGGTGATCTGAGATGTGGTGGAAATGACATTCGTAAGAAATTCTCCTATGAAGCATCTATGTAGACACATGGACACTGCTAGCAGAAAAACTTAGTAGAGAGTTTGAAAAGAGTTTTGAGGAAATTAATTTTCCACAGGGCAAAAGTGGCCATAGTTGAAGAAACACCCAATTACAACTACTTCTGTTCCATCACTGAACACAAGAGCAAAACTCGCTTTATCTGAAAACGCAAACCTAACCGAACATTCAGAGCTGTGCCGAGAGCTGACAGTAAAAGCCTCAGGACGTTCTGCGGCATTGGAGATAATGGAGATTCAGAAAAACAGAAAGGAGTAGGAATAAGAGCTGCCAAACACCGATATGCTACAACAAGCGTGGCATGGGCGTGTGGCAGGAGCGGGAACCCACAGATGGGGGAGGGCAAGTGGGCACGACTCTAGCTTAAATGGCGGCCTCTGAGGAACGTGGGCAGTACATCCGTGACTTGTAATGGTGGAGCAGAACTCTACAGTGTATGGTCTCCATTTGCAAACACCTCATGTCTCAATTATAGGTAGTTCTCATTGTAAACAAATGAGATGAGCATTATAAATTTGCTGTGTGTTAATTGCATCAAGTGAGAGTGGCAGTAAATCAATTGTGTGAGACATCTGAAAGTAATTATTTTTTTCTACAGGTAGTTTAAGGACTCAATTCTCATGCAAACCTAATGTTCATGTCATCTACTAATCCTAATTTATGTTATGATTACCTCCTCAGGCAAAAAAGACTGATCTTTATGAACATATATTTGGCTCTCCGTGGGAAGTATAACAAAAACCAGTCATGTTAAAATAATTTTATACCAAGGCAATCATACTGTATATATTACCATTTCTAGCACTATACTCTCTACAGCTGTTCTTTTAAACTTTCTAATCTTCAAAGAATCCAGAAAAACAGTTTCCACAAAAATACTAAGCAGCACAACTGTTTTCAACATTAATAATAATAATAAGAAATGTTTCTTGAGCCGCATATCATTTTATAATGATTTCTGAAGGATCATGTGACACTGAAGACTGGGGTAATGATGCTGAAAATTCAGCTTTGCATTACAGGAATAAATTATAATTTAAAATATATTCAACTTTAAAACGGTTATTCTATATTGTAATAATATTTCACAATATTCTATTTTTTACTGTATTTCTGCTTAACTAAATGCAATTATGTTGAGGATAAAATACTTTTTCATGAACATAACAAATCTTATCAACCCTAGACTTTTGAACAGTAGTTTATATATTATAATATTTTTTTTGGGGGGGGGAATACACACACAACAATAATACATGAGCTTTTGTACTGTGTGTTTAGAATCAACAATCTGTTTTGTAACAAAGGTTTATTTATAATGACCGAAATGCACTTATGCTTCGCTCTTGATTTAAATAGACTTTGCAGCTGAACCTAGCATCTTCACAGTTTAATTAACAAAAACAGTTCTCACCCTGGCTTTGAGAATAATAATAAGCCACTGAGTCACATTGCTGTTAGACTCAGTAATTGAAACAACGCGGCTGTACCAGAAACATTATTGCTGCCTAAATGCCAACCGCATCTTAATTTGTCCATCCGTGATTTCCGAGCATGTAAGCAAAAGTAAACTAATGAGCCTGCACCCTGAAATCAGGTAGGAAGGAAAATTGAAAAAGTCACGCAAAGCTGATCATCAAAATTTCAGCCTGGGACGATATTTTTCAGCACAGGACTGCTATATTGAGGGAGCTTATGGTAATATGGTTTGCTTTGAGAGTGGCATATTGAAAATAAGTCCGGTGGGATCGAAAAGAGAGTGTGGAGAGAGGAATCTGGCCCAGAGCAATTTCACTGTGTTTACACAGCGCCTCACAACAAGACTGCCACATAAACTCAGCCTGATTGAGCCCAGGGCAACCAGTGGGCATTCAGAGACCAGCTAGTGGACCGTAAGAATTACATTCAAGATTGAGCTCCGAATCTTGTAGCAGTAAAACACAGCTACTGTAGCACATAAAGAACAGTACATGATTGCATTTGGTGTATTTGTGTGTCGGAACAAAACAGGAGGTGGAGACAGAACTATGTATATGTAGGAAAGTAAAATTACACATGAGATTTATCCACTGAGAAAAAGACTCAAAAAGAGATTTCAGCACGAACTAAAATATTTCTCAAATTCTACAATGAAATAATCTAGTCTATACTACTGATTAAGCTGAATTCATTTTATACCTCTGTACCCGTACTGTGAGCCAACAAGTGTGGGTCTGTTTTTATGTCTATTTTATTTATTTTTATTTCTTTAGGAAAAACATCTGAGAAGAAGCTGGTGTGTCAATGAAACAGTCATATGAGTTTTGAAAGAGTTCTTCTGAGCAATAAAAATGTCCCGTGGAGATATTAGCACACACGAAAAAAAAAATTATTGCATTAAATCTTTATAATATCTCAACTTTTTAGCATAGACAGTAAGGTTAAATGTAGAATTATACATTTTAATATATATTAAAAGTGATTTTACTGAGGTCTTAGGAAAATATATATATATAATACTGTATAAAAAATAATTTTTTTTCTAAAGATTTTTTAAAAGAAATTAATAAATGTATCCGTCAACAATTCATTAAATTGATTTAGCTTTGTTTTTTGTTTTTTACTTTGTAACAATAACACTGTAACATTTCAAATAAATGCTGTTCTTTTGAACTTCCTATTCATCAAAGAATCCTGAAATAATTGTATTAAGTTTTTAACATAGACTTAAATAAGAAATCTGCATATTAATATGATTTCTGAATGATCATGTGACACTGAAGACTGGAGTAATGATGCTGAAAATTCAGGTTTGCATTTCAGGAATAAATTACATTTTAAAATACATTAAAATAAAATTACTGTTTTCGAATTACTGTTTTAAATGTATTTTTTGTTAACTAAATGCAGCACTGGTGAGCAAAAGATACTTCTTTTAAAATCATAACAAAAATTCCAGCCTCAAACTTTTGAACAGTAGTATGTATATACTTAATATACTGTATATATATTTTCATAAACAATAGCAATTTAAAGGGTGCTCTAATGCTATTTCATGCATTCTGACATATTTACACTGTTATCGAGTTGAATTCTTATGATAAACATGAATATCTTGTCTCTTTTAATTTAAATCTAAAGATTTATTCACACTGGCCGTAAAAAACATCTACATGAACAAGCTTGCCCAAAAATAAGTGCAGGGGAAGAGTTTAGGTTTTATTGAAAGTCAGGGGAACATGTCTCCCACGTATTCTATGCCCATGCTACAGAGAGCCAATGCAGAGGGGTGAAATGCACATGTAGCTCGAGGGCCGTGGGTTTCCGACCCCTGTGATAGCCTGTTCGAACTGGGCAGTGATATTTTTTGGTAGCCCAACTGGAAGACACAATAGCCTCAGGACATCGGGCTAGTGTTTTCGGAGAGAAGTGTAAATCTGTATCTGTCTTTCAAAAATCGAATAAACTAAAGACTCTTCTGAGATGTGAAGGAAGCAGTACTACTCTTATAGGTCCTCAATATTATCATGGGATCGGTGTGTTTTCTCCCCTTTAAGAGACAACTTTTCAGACAAAGTTCATACTTGAATGAAACATTTCTGAGATCTCATGAACCATGAAAAAGCAACCGCTGAGCAATAACATTTACCTTAGGGGACATTAGGAGGCACAGAGAGATAGAGAAGAAAAATGGTAATAGCCCAGACCCGGTGGCCAAGAGAGAAAGAATGAGTCTGCGAGAGATGTATTTCCTGTTTTAATCTCAGAGGAACACACCGTGCAGGATGAGGGGATGTTCTCACTCTGGTAGGAGGCGGCGATGGCACACTGACGACTCCTAGGCAACCAATTTGTTTGTTTATTGTCTTGGTGTTTTGTCGCGGATACAGTTCATTGCAGTCTAACTTCTCTCCAGCACGCTTTTAAATGGCATCTATAAAATATGCGGCCTCTTTCACCCATCTTCCTCATCCCTCTCTCACGCTCTGCTGTTTTTGTATCCATCTTTCTTTCTCCATCCCTTTATCCCTTCCCTCTCCTTCTGTTTCTTTCAGTAATTTGTTCCTTCTCTATCTCTTTGTCTCTCAGTCCTTGCATCAGTCAAGCATTATGTGGAAGCACAGAAGCTTCCAGGATGCCCACTCACATTCTCTGCGCTTACGAAGCCACCCTGCTCTTTGCTAAATCCAATCACACACTGAGCTGCATTTGACAAAAAGCACATCGACACAGGAAATAATCACTTGTGAAATATCCACAAGATTACGCTGTTCCATAATCAAGGTTTAGTCGAGTTTAGCGTATGATTTGCAACTAGTTCTGTATGTGATGAACAATAAAATTCAGTTTTGTGGATATTCCTGCCTAAAACATTTTAAAGGTGAAGTAACTTCTGCCCCTCTTGAGACAAAATAATAACTGTTTTCAAATAGGTTTTTAGATTACTCTACCTGTTTGTCATTGGTTGGAAAAACAGAAAGCCCCGCCCCCAGACTTACATTATTGGATCAGCCGATATTGGGCTGCAAACACTGATCTATTTATATAACTGGATAGCTCATCGCGTTCTAAACTGCCAACAGACAGTGAAGCCACCGGAAGTGTTCGATCCGCCATCTTACTAATCCCTACCAGAAGAGAGCACCATTGAGTTACATTCAAACCGCTATCCTAAAATAACTAGATTTGAAGCAAATCATTCAAACGGGAATCGTTTTTATGTTATGTGTAATAAATTAATGTTTACTTCAGATGTTATCTGCTAGCCTGACTACGTCAGACTTCCTACTTCCGCTCAATTTCATTTCGCTTCTGTACTCAGTCTGATACAGCGTCAGAGCTTTCTGTTTGCCACCGGTCTGGAAACAGCCGGGCCAATCAACGAACAGAGGGCGGGCTGAGAGCCGTGACGTAAATGCTTAGCGCCGAGTTTTACATTGTAGGTTAGAGAAATCGAAAACCGAAACGACCACGGAAATGGGAAACGAGACATGGGATGCAATTCGCTCTGTTATGGAGAACATTCAACTCTTTTTCAAACTGCAAAAGTCGTTTACAGCCATGTTCACTCCGGTATTTCGCTCGCATCATCATGTGTTAACAACAGGTTTACAGTGGAAGTTCAATCATAGATTTGAGTTCGATGCATGATGTCTGTGCTTGATGCGGCTATACAGGCGCATAACATACGTCATAACTAAACGTATCTGATTGGCTACGGGTAACCAATGATTTTAAACTTCAGACAAGCGCCCCCTAGCGAGAGAGAAAACACTTCTCTATTATGCCATTCCAGACTCTGTCTACGAAGCAAAGTGAAGCAGCAGAGTCTGGTATTACCAGGCTAGTTATTTGCAGTGTTTATAGTCTTTTGGGGCAGGATAAGCAATATTTTTATATCGTGTAGGTGGGTGTGCCTGCTGGGCACTGACGACACAGGTAACGATCCAACACAAAATATACCTTATTTATTTATTAACATAATTATTCAGGAATTATTAAACATGAATGTATTAGTATCAGAAATGGATTTTAATAAATTACAATGAATAATAAAATTATGTTGTTAATATTCCTCTATAATGAAATGAAAAGCTTAACTTGCTATCTGGGAAATAAAGCTTTATGTCTTTAAATCCGTACTGTATATAGTCAGTTATTTCTCTGTATTAGGGGTGTCCATGGTTAACCGGTTAACCGATTAACCGTTAAAAATTGCGTAACCGAGTGAAACATTTTGCTCGTTTAAGTGACGTCAATGGCGTGCATTGAATTTAGTTTTAATACATTTTTGCACCACCAGAGACCGCCAGAGCGCTCCCAGACATTTGTAATGTCCACAAGAAGAAGTCATTTTTCTAATATGAAGCGGGCAAAAAACGAGTACAGCGTTAGAGCACTTTAAAATTGAGAGTGACGGGGCAAAATGCAAGTATTGCAATACAGTGCTTAGATATACTTCAAGTACAACCTCGTTGTTGTAATCTCAACAGCCAACACCCGGGCATCATTAGGCCGGTCAGGACACACTGGATGCGTGGCGATGGGCGAAAGCATCTCAGCTGCGTGGCGTGTCTGTTTTTAATTCGGTTCCCATGTTAACAGGTTAGAGCTTGGCGACTGCCTGCGTGAGACGCGCGGCTCGACGCGTGCATGCTAGAAATAGAACCGACGCCTTGTTGGAAGCGTTTCCAGGCAAAATATAATAGGAAAATATGTTTATATGTCATTTTGTACACAAATACATATTAATTCATGACATTTTGATATTTGAAAGTCTATAGGTTGACATAAATTCAAATATAAATGTAATTGACGGGTGCAATATTTGAAAATCAATAATTATTTATTTATTTATTTAATTACATTTATATCTGAATTTATGTCAACCTATAGATCAAATATCAAAATATCAGGAATTTATATTCACTGTGTACAAAATGACATTTAAACACATTTTCCTATTATATTTTGCCTGGAAAAGCTTCCAACACGCGCGCGTGTCGCGGTAAAAAATAGGCGTCAGTTCTATTTCTAGCAAGCAAGCGTTTGCCGCCTGAGACGCGCGTCTCACGCAGGCGGTCTGTATGCTCTAACATGTTAACATGGGAGCCGAATTAAAAACCGACACGCCACGCGGCTGAGACGCTTGCGCCACGCATCCAGTGTGTCGCCGGCCTTAGCGAGGCGGCCGCGGAGCCTGCTTGTTACCTTCGCCTAAACACGGAAAGTTACATAACTATTACTAGAGCCTGTTCCTTTGTAACATAGCCAAAAGTTGGTGTATATTTGCTTTATACATTTTAGGCTTATTCTCAAATTCAGATTGTGTTAGAGGGTGGGATTATTAGGCAGTTTTAATAGGACAATTTGACCGGAGAGATTAAATTTTGTCGGATATTTCTTTTTTTTTCTTCCAGCCAATGTCTGGAAATTACCGGACAACGGAAACCCTGGCGCACACTATGGTTAACCGAGTATTAACCGCTAAGGGCCTCGGTTAACGGTTAATGAAAAACTTGAAAACGTGCAGCCCTACTCTGTATAAATCCAGATTTCAGAACGAACACTTTGTCGTTTGTTTTATATGTTGAGGTCGTGTCAGTCTGATGTTTATTGTGTTCATGATCGCTACTGTAATGAACGTAGCTTTTTAATAAGTAGGGGAAATTCCCGACATTTAAAAAATAACCATTTACATGCCTAGGGTGTTTGCATTGTAATAATGTACAGAGATACTTCATATTTATAAATGCTGACTTGTTAGGTGATGCTTTCTCATTAAAATCATACAAATTCCTATTAATTCAATGGAACGTTTACGCACACTAGGGATTACCAATATGGCGGCACGGCGGCTTCACTTTAATGACGTCATGAGCAATCCAGTTCCATATTATAGATCAGTGGTTGCAAACATTAATATGTTGTGAAAGCATAATACTTTTTAGTAGAATCAACCATGAATAGTTTACTTATAGTCTCAGCATTTTAAACTGGAATAGGAGAAAATATATATAAATTAAAAAAATAAATAAATCACAATATAGGTCTACAAATTAAATGAACTAAGCACTATAACAATAGTTTTTTTTTTTTTATTCATTTATAAATATTCAAAACGAAAATGTAATCCTGGGATATTGTGTCCAGGAACTGACATGGTCATTATGTCATTGCCACGAGATAATTTTGTTGAGGTAATGACACCCTTATTCTTGTGTTGAGGGAATGCCATGTTTTTCTTGTGGCCATGACTTTAATGCGTAAACAAACCTGCATGATCATAGCAACGTGGGATTATCAGAGAGAGATAATTTTTTTTTATTAACATTAAACTTTTAATAAAATTTTTGTAAATTATCATGAAAGTGACGTGACATTAAGCAAAATATTGTGACCCATACTCAGAATTCATGCTCTGCATTTAACCCATCCAAAGTGCTCACACACAGAGCAGTGAACACACACACACACTGTGAGCACACACCCGGAGCAGTGGGCAGCCATTTATGCTGCGGCGCCCGGGGAGCAGTTGGGGGTGCTTGCTCAAGGGCACCCAAGTCGTGGTATTGAAGGTGGAAAGATAACTGTACATGCACTCCCCCCACCCACAATTCCTGCCGGCCCGAGACCCGAACTCATAACCCTTCGATTGGGAGTTCAACTCTCTAACCACTAGTCCACGACTTCCCTTATATTTATTGTTATATATACTTATTTCCCCTTTCAATTTGTGTATCGCTTTACCTTGTTAATGTTTTGTCTAAGTATGCAAGCATTTGCTATCCTGCCATATATTAGTAAATATATGCCTCACAGTTATGCCAATAAAGTTTTGACTTTATGATTGAATTTATGCCCATGTGTGATGATAAATGAGAGTGTTGTGTTACATTTACAAATGAAACAATGTGAATGATTAATTCCTCAACAAAAGACTACAGTATTTATAATTACGGTCTATTAATTAGCCGAAATAAAATTAAATATATTTAAACCGCATTCCAGTAAAAATTCCTGGACGCATAATCAAAGCTCGATTTGCATGTCAAACATTTACTGTAGGCTATTATTTACAAAAGTATTCAGAACGTTAAGTAAAGAGATCGACATTAAGGGAATTTTTTAATAAAAATATAACCAATAAAAATTGGCTTATAATAATAATAATAATAATAATAATAATATACAAATATTACAGGAATGATGATCAGTTAATGGACTTTAACTTTAACAAGACTGTAGGATGGATAAACATGTTGTTAGATATGTAAAAAGACCACTGGATTGTGAGTGATAATCCCGGGTTGCTTTGGTCACACAGGTTTGTTTCACATTAAACTCGTGGCCACAAGAAATGGATGTCGTTCCCTCAACAAAATTATCTTGTGGCCAAAACATAATATTACATTCCCACAAGTTAATATGGCATTCCCACAAATTAATATCTTGCTGCCACGACAAAACTAACTGAACCGACCATTTTCAGTTACATATAAATTAAGGTTAGGTTAGGATTAGTGTTTCAACATAGCGGTTTTCATACTTGCCATTAGGGCCACAAGGGTGTGCTAGCAGAAAAAATATGAGAAGAAATTTTATATTATCACAATGATTTTTTTATTTTATTATTTTTGTTTTTAATTTTGTTATTAGCAAATATTTAATTTTGGGAATATTTATGTTAATCTCCTGCCAGCCATAGCAATTTTGTTGTCTCAAACATATATTTATAATGCTATTTTAATATTTTTTAAATATAATAAAAAAATCTTTAGCTTTTTATACAAAATATAAAATGTATTTCTAGGATGCAAAGCAGTATTTTCAGCAGTTATTAATGGAGCATAGGGATAGTTCTGGCAGGCCATGTTAGTCAGGCTTGCATCAGCTGACACTGATCTACCTATAGGATCATGACACCAATCATAATTCCCTTCAAGGTCCCTTCAGTAATTATTCAGCAGCTATTGCTCGCTAAGGAACTAATCACCCACCTCCATCCCCAGCTCCTCCTCTCGTCCAGTCAGGACTTGGCATGTTGTTAAAATAATCACGTAAAACATGAATGGTACCTTCTACATTTATCATCGATGTTGGTTCTTCCCCCAACCTAAAATGCATGCTAATCGTAAGTTATATTGATGATAGTGGTCCTGTTTTCAGTGTCACAGTTGCACTGCTTAATATTTTTGTGGAAACTGTGATGCATTTGTTCGATGACTAGAAAGTTCAATAGAAAAGCATTTATTTGAAATAAAAATCTTTTGTGAAATTATATAAATGTCTTTACTTTTGATCAACTGAATGCATCCTTGCTGCATAAAAGTATTAGTTTATATAACTCTGTGACCATTATCATTAGGAATCATCTTTTCTTCCTCATGATCTGTGCTGTTACTTGACTGTTTGTTGTTATTTTGTTGAGGCTTTGACATTGTTCTTGCACACACACGCAGTGAGATAAGCCGCGGCTCATATGAGCCATCACAGCTTTCTCAATTGGCTACGCAACTGAGCTTTGGACACATTACGTAGAGTGTGACATCCATCTCAATGTGTGCTGTAGCTGCTATACTTGCAGATTCAATGCTCTGTAGTGGCTCTGAATTGGTAATTCAAGCATGCTGTTTTGAGACTGCTTTAGTACTTTTAATTACAAACCCAAAGATCAGGATTTGATGGAGGAAAAAATCCCCAATGTGGCTTCATTATCCATGCTGGCTCTGTAAGAATGTAAAAACCATTGGATGTGCTAAAATGAATGAAAGCACATTATGCGAAGAAGGTAAATTGGAAGACTGGGGCTAGTTGTCACACACAAAAGCAACGGGAGTGTTGTCACACTACATGGGGTAAGTTGTCACAGTGGAATCTGCTATTAAACAGACTATTATTGGTTTTCCAGCTAAATTTAATGAGTAAAACATTAATGAGACACTAAACAATTCATGAACTGACAAAATGGTAACTTATCAAACATTGGTCTTTTGACTGTAAACCTCATAGTTACTGAGCCCTTGTAACAACTGTTTCATCTGTTTCTTGCTAACAGAGGCCAGACGGATGGCATGATTTTAATTTGACATAGCAACGGTGTGATTGCACTGAGCAGAGCCTCATTTCTGAGGCAGGAAGACAATGGCAAATCCATCTCACATCTGTTGCAGTTCCCTCTCACAAGCATGCAAAGCAATATCTCCAAATTACAGCCTCTGGAATTCGACAGGCTAAAGGCCGAGGACTCGTCTAGAGCACTCTGTTCCTCAGGAAGCCAAACAGGCTGAACAGGCCTCTCGCACCTCTGCCTCGCCTCCGCAATAAATCACCTGCCCTCTCATGCATGTATAGTGATCTGAAACACCCCTCCCTCAAAACCAAATCTGCCCGAGTGATGATCTATGATTGGTTGGTTCCATTTCCCAATGGAAACCTCGACAAGACGCACACCTGTTTCACGCATAATCCGTCTGCAGTGCGTATGCAATCCATATGCGTTTCGTATGTGGTGCAGAAGCAGCACAGACTCATTGTGCTTTCACACAGGACGCGTACAGACATCAAACAACATATAGACAAAAAAAATAAAAAAATAAAAAAATTAGGCAAATAAATAAGTGTATAAACAATTGTGCTATAAATGATAATGGAATAGGATTGAGTAAAATGCAGGGATGTACTAAGATGGAGGGGTAACAAATAAATATAAGGATATTGCACATTTTTAAGCATAAGTGGGGAACGTTTAACTGTTCATGAGGTAGATTGCCTGGGGGAAGAAACTGTTCTTGTGCCTGACTGTTCTGGTGTTTGTGACTCTGAGGCGCTGGCCAGATGGCAAAAGTTCAAAGATGGGGTGACTTGAATGTAATGGATCCAGAGTGATTTTCTGAGCCCTTCTCCTCACTCTGGATGTATACAGTTCTTGAAGGGTGGGCAGGGGAGCACCAATAATCCTTTCAGCAGTCCAAACAGTTCTCTATAGTCTTCTGATGTCTGATTTTGGTGCTGAACCAAACCAGACAGTTATTGAAGTACACGTGCACTGGAACACGCAATGCTCCTGGAACACACTGATGAAAAATGTATCTATGCCCACCGCTAATATATATATATATATATATATATATATATATATATATATATATATATATATATATATATATATATATATATTAGAGATGCACCAATAGTTTGATGTTCTTAAGTAAAGAAATGTCTCCTGACTATTGCTGTAAATTATACTGGGAACCCTCTCATTTGATACATTACTATTTGTATTAAAGGTTCAAATTAATAACAGCTATTATATTCAACTGCTATTTATTTCCTGATTTAATAATTACGCTCAAATATAAACTGAATTGTCTGTTTACAACTCTGCATGTCTTCGTGCCAGATTTATTCAAACATACATATTTAAATGTCAATGAGCTGCTTTTTAGTGTTGTTTTATAGCTAACTAATGAACTGTGAATGTTGGATAAGTTTGCTGAGGTAAATGCAACGTTAAATGACATACTGTTCACAAGGTTGTATTATTGGCATCTTTGCGTGGTTGAAACACTAAATGAGTGATTACATTAGATTTGATGCATGTCGGTAAGGTGTGCTGTATGTTTCAATACAGCGTTGCCGCTTGAACTGATGCTGCTGTACAGTGATTTGTCACTCCACATTTAAAAGAATCAAAATGGCATTTGATGGTCGAATTTCATGTCAAAATGGACAGAAATTGAAAAATGAGACTTTGTTTCCCATCACAAGTAACAAAGCTGTTTGTGCTTTCTGGATGGGAAGCACATTTTTTGGCTTTGAGAAAAACTGAAAATCTGGCAAACCCGGCCTGAACTATTTAAATCTGTTAATGTGTTTTTATTACATTCATTTCAACAGCCCTAGATTAAACAGGAGAAAATGTCTTCACACACTGTATGAGTTGCAATCTGATAAGCTTTGGCCTCCTCCTTTTCATTGACAGTATATCATTTGCCCAAATCAATGGATATAATTTGCCCTGATCATAATTTGGCCCGTTTTTTAACAATCGGCTGATAGTGAAAGAATCGGTATCGGAAAAATATAGGCAATACAGATAATATAACATTGCTTTAACTCTTTTAACTGTACTTTATTGAAACTTGCATTAAGACTTTTAATGCAACTAATTTCTGGCAGTTGAGAACCACTGACGCAGAAAACAAAAAGGTTCAAGATTACACCACCTGCTTACCGGAAGTTTCTATTCCTGAAATCATTGTGCAGTAGCAGAAGTGATTCAAGCACCTGTCTCTTACACATCCGTCTGCTTGCAGAGAAAAACTAAATGTGATAAAGATATGCTTCCTGTGTAGTTCACTGATCCATTAGTCTTGTTCTAATGTTCCTGACCTTAAAAGCAAATGTTAAGTCCTGTATAATTGCTAGCGCAAATGTCTGTAAAAAAGTATCTTGTCATCCTATTAACTCTAACGATTGCAGCATTGACCTGCCTTCAAGAGGAAGTCTGAGAGCTCCTCCTACATGCAAGACCGCCATCCATCTATATCTCACAGATCAGAAGGTCACACACACTCTCGAATGGATAGTACCTGAGCTTGACCAGATAGAAATGAGAAACATCTGCGCATATCTTACTGGCTTTCACTATCTTGTCAAGTGAACCACTTACAAAAGCACTCTTCATTGAAATGGTGTCATTATCAGAATAAGATATCGAGCTCATTAGAGAAAAAACTATGTTCTTTGCAAGTGGAAGGAGAAATGCCAGGGATTATTTTCATCTTGTTAAGAGCAATATACTGAAAGATATGAAACATGCTTTGCTGCAACTATAGTTAGAGGTTTATATAGTTCACCTAAAGACCTCAAACCTAGGAAGGAAGGATGGATGGATGGATGGATGGATGGATGGATGGATGGATTTTTGTGAGATCATACCCATTCACTTTCATTGCACTGTACAAATAAAATAAAATATTTTTCAAAGTTGGAAACAAAACAAAGGTAACTGGAGTATGTTTACGAGAAAACATCACTTCAGTTTTTCTGCATTGAAATTTTACATTTAATTAAATTTCTTTGCAATGATTTGTGAAATATTAGCAAATTACAGTGAAAGTATGTGTATGGAAATAAGCAGCTAAAACCCTTATGTAAATGTTAATTTATATACATACTGTATATAAAATTTCCATATTGTCATATGAAGTAAAAACATGTTATCTATTAGAAAAAGGAACAATTATTAACATATTTATGTATGTGAAATACATTTCTGAACATATCTGCCATCATAAAACCTGTGAACACAAGTTGATATTATATTAGTAAATATAAAAAATAGGTATTTAAATAAATTACAAAAACATATATAAACAGATTTTTGTATATGTATATTTGTATACTTGTATATGTTGCATATATGTATACATATATATATTGTTGACATATGGTTGCTGCATATAATTCAATATAAAATTCATCCTAATAATATGGGTGTTTTATATTCTTAAAGGTTATTTATGTCCCATATGGGAGCATTCTGCACAAGCTCTTTTGAGTTCCTACAGATTTGCTTGTAAAAGTTTTTTACAAATGTATCTGTGGTGCTGTAGAATATGATCTGAAATGCCAATATGTGGGTGAAACCAAACGTCTGTTTCAGTAATGCACTATGATCTGTCATCAGACTGTCAAATGATGCTCTGAGACGCGAGACAGATTGCGCTGCTGTGACCTTTGTTTGCAGGACCTGGACAGCATAACCAATTTAAGTTGCCCAGCAGACACACTGGCTTAAACTAACAGAGTAGCGCCATGTTTCAGTGAAACAAATCCCCCAAATATCTGCAGCTGCCCTTTGGTCCGTCTGTTAGCAATTCCCACAAATAACACAGCACAATAAAATCATCGGCCAACAGGCCCACAGGCGTTTTCAAAGGCTGCTGACGGCAATCTATAAAGCACAGTAATGGGTCACTTGCCATGGGGTGTGAAAAGGAAGATCTACGGCGGCTCTCCAGTCACTCTCTCGGGAGCGCAATTAATCAAGAACGAATAGTATCAGCATGCAACAAAAGCCGTAAGGTTATTACAGCCACTGTTCTGCTGGATGAAATGCAATGATAGCGCTAATTGCTAAAAACAGCTGACTGCACACGAGACTCGAAAAGTAAGATGAAGAGCAGATGAAAAGGATGGAGACAAAGGAGGGGCATGTAAAAGGAGGAGAAGTTGTGAGTGAGTTGGTGAAGTCAGGGCCGACCCTGTTGACAAGATAAGCCGGGGTGTTCGCTTTCATTTCTGCTGCTCTGCTATACTTGTTCATTTTCATTTTTTTACACTTTTGATTCATTACAGGCAATATGTGAATATGCTATCAGTCTTGATTTCTAATACATGGGTTGTTCTTAAAGCAAAGCCTAAACGGTGGTTTAAAAGATAGCATTGTTAATTTGATGACACCTCTTAAAGGGTTGTTTTGGACCCCATTGACTTTCATTGTATAGTCGGAATATCTTCTTCTGTGTTTTGCAGAAGAAATAAAACCATAAAGATTTGGAATGACATGAGGGTTAGTAAATGATATTGGTAATATGATAATATGGAGCTCACATTTAAGGAGGAAAAAACACCTATTCACAGGCTCAAACCTTGCAATTTGTTAGATGTTATTTATATGACAAAAAAGTTTTGATAATATTATATAACACAGGCCTTAGAAATGAATGTATCAAATATAATACAGTAGGCTTTTATATGCAATTTAAATTTGTAGGCATCTTGTGTACCGTTGATGAGGAATAGTGAAAAGCCCAGCAGAAAATACTGCTTATAAACATGGTTAATGAGGCTACAGGTGTTCGTGAAAACACTTAATTTCCCATCATTCGCTGTCAGCAGCATGTGAATGATAAAATACCCAGATAAAACATCAGCTACGCTCCTATTGTGAACCTCTGCTGTCAACTTTGTTGCAATGGCACTAAAAAAGCTTCCTAACAAAGCCTGTCTTTATCAGGATGTGAAAAGAAATGAAACTGCCAATCTGTGTCCATTTACTTCCAAGCAAAATCACTCCAATGAACCAAATCACTTGTGGATCATCACACGCATGAAAATCACTCATGAATCGTCATATCATAATCACGATATGATGATTAGAATCACGATTAGACAACCAAGTGAATATTTAATAATCGCAATGCTTAGGAATACAATTTATGTTAAAAAGGGGAAAAAAATGGAATTCATTAATTCATTTACTTTCAACTGTTCTGTCAAATGTCATATTTTTATTTTTAACTGCACACACATAATTGTGGGATTCATTTTCAGTGAAGGATAAATAGATAATGGCTTTAATAACCACTAGGTGGCGCAATCTCTCAAGATATGATGTCAAAATCAATACGCGATTGTGTCCGACCAGCATTTTACTTCCATTATGAGATACTTCCGGTTGAAACAGGATATTCACAGAATGGGGGGAGGGGCATAATTTGAGGAACTGGGAATTGATTGGATTGTGAAAATCTGCTTTTGGAACAGTGAAGGAATGTCAGACAAAATTTTACGCAAACACTGGATTCCGACATTTACAGATACAGCCAGATAAGGCATAATTTTTAAGATTTTGGACACAAATGTATTCGTAAAGGTGCACCTGTACTGTGACTTGTACAGATGCTGACACATCAGTAACAATGGGTAATGTGACATTGATCTGCAACCCTAACAACAATCAGCAATGATTCAGATCCAAACAAGCAGATTTGTCTTTCAAACTCAGCAACACAGAGGATCTGGCATCGGTCGACTGGCTGTTCCTCATATGTTCCACCATATTAGACAATGTCCAACTTTAGTGGACACCATCATCTTTTCTATTAACCACCCAATCCATCAACATCAACATCTCCATCAGCTCTCTCTCACTACCATCTTCATTTTCATAATACCGGCTCTATATCATCTTTTTGTAACCAATGTTTCCCATAAATCATGATTATGAAACAAACGCACAGTAAATCTGGAATCAATACACTTTAAAACAAGCAATAGTAGAACAGTTATGTTCAAGGTATTCCCTGTGATTATGTCTAGTCAGTCAAGTGCATTAAATATAAATACAAAACTTAAATAAAATTATATAATATTTTATATTTATATATGTTACTTGTGCATTATAATTTGGAACTAAAATTCCAATAATTATAGCAATTTAAAAATAAAAATAAAAATGTATAGGAAAGGTTTTATGCGTCATCACTAATAAGATGTACAAAGCATATTTCTTATTTTATACTGTTACCAAGGCTAATTACTAATATGAAATAATCCAGGACTTACCTGTCGTTGAGCTGTCAATAAAAGTGAAGGAATAACGCTCTCATTTGCTTTTCATTGTCAGAAGTAAAACCCCAGCACAGCAGCGCCAAAGACTGATAAGTTCCCTTTGCGCAAAAACGATCCCAAGAAAATCATCACCTACAGATTCATACAAGAATGCAAATGAAATTAAAACGATTCCTGCATCAGTTCAGAAAGTCTCAAATGAGTGCTCCAAACTCCCACTCTCTCCGAAGTTCCTTCAGATGCGTCTGAACTTTGCGCGCTGGAAAGATCTGAAAGAGCATGTACGAAGAGATCTTTAGTTGCAGTTATTATAACAAAGGGTTCAAATCTGTAAAATCCCTTTATCCATTAGAGGCTTCTCATGTGCTTCTGGAGTGAGGGCTTTTGGCTGCTGCAGGAATGTGTTCAGGATGGCTGCTCTGCTCTCTGTGTTGTGTGGAGAGGGATGGTGAGGTGCTCGACTCGCCTCTCAAGTGTTCTGCACTTCAAGCATCCGCTCGTAACCCATGGGAGAGCTCTGCACGCGCTGCGCTGCGGTCAAATGGCGCCCCCTGCTGACTGCTAACTCATTGTGTATGATAAATGAACGTCATTGCCATTACAAAATCTCAAACCTAGTGACAGATACTTAGGGAAAGCCCTTTTCACAATCATTTATAATAACTTGTGAAAAATACTTACATATTTTGTATAAACATATATATATATATACACACATATATATTATCCTCCTGGGACCCAGGCATAGACTATGTCTATGACTATGACTATGAGGACATTATATTTTAGTGAATTTCTCAAAGTCCCTGCAGGCCAAAGTTTTAAGTCTGGATGTCCCGTACATAGCACATTCAGGGCTTTTTAGAGATATCAGAGGTTTGGAGGTTTGATCATAAACACTCCCTGGTCTTTAAAAATTACTGATATTGCCAGAATGAACAGATTTAGCACTCATAGGGAAATGTTTTTTTTTTTTTTTTATAAATTTGAAATTATTCGTCATAAATATATATCTCAAAATACTGTTTCAAATTGAAATCGGTTGAAATTGGAATATGACTTTTTGTTACGAAACAGGGTTTAGAGGACACAATGATAACAAACATCATGTTAATCAGGAATTTTGGGGGAGACAAAAACAAGTCAATTGTAGGAAAGGAAGGAAATTATAGATCAATATTCCTATGAAGTATGAGATATTTTTGTGAAAATGTAGCCGAATTGAGAACAAGCCAAGTTATTATCCCCATCATTTCACTTCTTTTTCGTTATGATTAGCACCCAGAGAACACATGAATATGCAAATTAGATGCAATGTATAGATGAGAATACCAATTTATGGACAATTTAAACACACATATTGCATAAAGTAAAATAGTATATAAAATCATTTGGTTATATCTTTGTATAAAGTTTGGTTAAAAATAGCCTGAAACCTAAAAACGGATTGCTAAATAGAAAAATAAAACATTATATAAAACCTTTTCATGTTTATTTATTTATTTATAACTTATTCCTGGCATTCTCTACAAAGGACATATAATAAAATATTAATGTTTTATTTCCATTTGTTTCTTATATTATTATTATTATTATTATTATTATTATTATTATTACTATTAGCATTATTTTGAGTGGGACAAACCAAATTGTAAATTAATATTATATTATTATTATTTGTTCAATAATTTAAAAAGAAAAAAAAACACAAGCACATTCATTTTTTAAGTGTAAAAGACTACTGAATAACAGGAATGACAAATATTTTAAATTTTCTTTCATATTTACATATTTTATCTTAGAGCTATAATTTTAGTTTGTCTTACTCCAAAAATAATAAGGAAAATGGTGAAAGTAATAGTTTTCTTTAAAATGGTCAGTAAATCATTTACTTGCAAATGTCAATTCATTTGATCTTTTATTTATAATGCAATGACATTAAGACATTTTAAGTGTGGTTTTAAACAACCTGAGGAAACTCATTTCATACATCCATTGAAGGGGGGGGGGGGGGGGGTAAACATACGGACCAAGTAATTTAAACACATTTGTTAATAAACCACAAATTGCACAAAACTTCGATCATTAATCTTTCTTAATTCACTTTGTTCAATCAGTTCCAGCTTGATTTGCACTTACTACAGAGTTTGATATTGCTATTGATATTGGCTCCACATGGTAATTCCAGTACTATTATGACTTCATCAGATAGCTCTGGCTTCCCACTTCTATACGAAGCAGATGGGAAGAATAATCAATGAGGTCAGTGATTGTTTTGGCTCAGGGATGATGCACAGTACATTAGTGCTCACCTTTAATGACCAGACACTCTATAGCATCATAAACAAACCCTCCCACTGATGCACCATGCCCTACACAAACCCATCAATGATTTTTGCTGCTGTTGTTGCCTTTTGTAGCGCTGGTCCATTTTAAGAACTTTTTTTAAACAGACAAATAAATCAGGTCGTTTCATGACTATAGTCATGAAGTCAACATTCAACAGGTAATATGTTCAAGTCTAATTTTACCCTAAAATAAAAAAAAAAAAAAAAATACTGTATATCATCTGCATTAAAGAACATTTTTCTAATGACAATTAAACACATTCTCATTACCGTAATGTCTCTGTTTGCAAACCTTTTTGTTCGCAAAGGTGATTCTTTTACTGAAATTAAATTAAAATATATTATTGTTCACATAAATAAAATGCATTGCATATTCCTGCTGCACAAAAAAGAATTTGTATTCTTATTTATTATTAATAATAATATTATTATTATTTTGCATTATGATAATGAGAAATCAGGAATAAAACAATAATACCATGTACTTCAAATAAATTAATTAAGGAATTAATTTAAGATTTTTGTTTCTCATAGCAGGTTTCATTGCAGTAATGATAACTGAAGCAAAGTGGGGAATGTGCTATACTAATGTATGGTCCTAAAATATGCTTTTATAGTTTTTTTATATTTTATAGTGTAATATAAACAAGACATGTTCTTGTTGTGTTGCTTTTCTTAATTCACCCAAACAGACTAACATGTTGGCCATTTAAAATAATGATATGATTTCGAAAACTACCAACATTTGCAGCCCTTATGCTCAAATGAACAGCACTGATGTTTTGTGCTATATGTTCTATATGAAATTGAGCAAACTGATCCAAAACTAGTAAACAGAAACGCAGTTTATCCAATATAAGCATCCTCAGCTTTGGTGGTGTAGCACATAGAAGATGAAGAACATGAAGGAGCTGAATTGTGGTGTAATCTGTCCTCATTATCAGTGATGGATGTGTGTCTGTGTACTGCGTTACATAACCTTTGCACTGTAGGTGCTTCATCTTCACTGGCTGTGTAATATTCTCAAAGAATTGATGGCATTGCATCAAAACAAAATTGCAGCAGAGCACCACTATATCCAGGTTAGTACAATGCATGACATGATTGTGAAATAACATATGTGAATGTTTGCAATAACATGCACTGGGTCATTTGCACAAATTCTGAATTCAAATGGTTTACGAAACTGTTAGTGAAAAGCACATGAGAACTAGTGACAAGTGGCTTGGCAATCTGCATTATGCTGAGGTTAAGGACTGCTCATATTTTTGTTCTTATTTATTTGTGAGCCAGCACTTCTGGTTTATTTAGACATCCCCTTAAGGATGAAACTTAAGCCTCTAAGATGAAATGTATACTGTATGTTTCCTGAGATATCTTTATTGTTTCTTTATTGTGTCGATCACACCGCTGTTGCTTAGACGTATATAGCAATTGTGTGTCGAAGACTGAATGCAGTAGTATTTTTTGAGTGCCCTTGTAAAAAAAAAGTGTGCTGTTGAATGTGTGTAGTGTTCTTCAAATCTATTTGCAAAATGTATTTATACAATGTATATTATTTTAAGAAAGTACACTTTCATGACAATGTCACATACAGTAACGCTCAAAAGGTACACTTTTAAAAAGTACAGTTTTTTTACTTTAAAGTACATAGAAATAATTATTTTTTAACCATCTTTTGTCAAGCTTTAAAGAAGTACACTTATTTTGATGTGTTTATTAACATATTGTACTAGCCACATGTCAAGTACAGTGTTCTTTGATTTATATTTTACTTTAATATAGTTACAAAATTCCAACTTCATTACAAATGTGTGCAAATCCATGACATACAATTTTCAATAGAAATAACATTAAAGTATATTTTAGTTTACCATGAATGCTTGCAGTACATAGTAAGTAAGATTATAGAAGTAATTAGGAAATTACATATGAAGATATACTAAATAAGTCTTATTTAAGTAGGTCAAGTAGGCTTCTAAATTTAATGAATTGCTTTTAATATTCATTTTTACTAAACATTTCAATTTAATTATAAATGACATGCAGTTAAGTGTCTGAAAAATCACACTTAAGCATATAATTTTTTAAAGTATTTTAAGTACATTTTCACAAGGGTGTGTGGAAGTACACTGTGTATTTAAGGCCAAGGTGTTTCATCTAGTAACTCTAACCATTATGTACCCAAACACAATATTTTTACTAATTTCTGCAGTGAGAACTGTTTGATCATATATAAAATGACATAAAATGTATACATAAAAAAAGACCCACCAGGTCTTTTAAGCTGTATCCAAAATTACAATCTGCAACGGCCTCATCATTTCCATCATCTTTTACATTTATTTCAGTTTGTTGTAGAAAATGTGCAATTTAATTAAACATTACATTATGATTTCATAATTTTTTATTAAAGAAATTATGAGCCACTCAGCTCTGGGGTTTACATTGTATTTATACATATCCCAAATGAAACATTGTTTTAAATATTGCAAATTTAAAGTATATTGAATGGAGGTTATATATTATTTAATATGACCTCCTGAGGTGGTCGATCTACATTTTCTGAAACATAGGCATCTCCTTTCACTAATTTCATGCATCATTCACCCTTTTCTTGGAAATTCCATTTTAGAACAGCATTATTTTTTTCACATCTAGGCAGACTGAAGTGTACTCCACTCTTAACAGCTATATTTAATGAGTCTAAAATGAGATGGCACAGTGTCCTGCATTTGAACTAACAGAGTCTCTGCAGAGATGAGTCCAGCTAGTCATGTGCTTTAAGAAAAAAAAAAAAAAAACACCTGAAGGGTAATGTTGAGAATGAGGAAGTAATGGTTTCGGGGGAAAGCAGCAGTGAATCTATAATTCAGTGTGAGTTCCTGTTATTGCCGACATAATGCATCAGGTACACAACACGCAAGCATGGAGACATATCTACACATTACTGTGTGCTCGTTTACACTTTAATCAAAAGATTCTCATAATATAACCTGTTACCTGCAGCCAGTCAGAAGGGAGGATCCTGTACCTCACACTTTAATGTTTTTCCTGTTTAGAAGAAAATAGAAATATTTCAGTTGGCAAAATTCTAGGTTTCATAACTAAGGTTTTAACCGAATGGGAAAGAAACATGTATGATTATCAGTGCAATAAAACAAAATAAAAGAAAGTTGTATGATTTGGTTGTTTGGGCAAGTACTTGCAATTTCATGTGAAAGTCAGAAGATGTCAGTCTTTAGCTTAGAATGAGAATGAGGCTTGGAATACTTCAGGGATGCCTGAGAATTTGATCTAGTTTTCTTCTTTTTAAAATCAAGCTTGCGGTGTAAATGATGTACTGTGACAATAAGCACAACTGAAAAAGTTCAAGGTACAAAAAGTCAAGGAAAACTAGTTTTTGTAGTTATAGTCCAACTTATCCTTACCATCTCTCCCAATAAACAGATCAGCATATGTATACAAAATTATGATGTGGTTTGAAAAACACTTAAGCTAAAAATGTCACAGTTATGTCTGGTTCGTTTCATTTTCAAGGACTTTTAGTTTGTTTCTCATCACTTTACTGTTTCCTTTGTTCTAGTTTCCAGCCACAGTTTCCTGTCAATTTGTTCCCATAGACACATATTAATCATCAAAGCTGTTTGTCATTATTTTGATTCATCATCACTGTGTATTTAAGCTCCTCTTGATTTTCTGTTCATTGTTGGTTGTCGTATGTGTTTTGGTACACTCTGTTAATGTGTGTGGATTATTTTCATTATAGAACTTCCCTTCGTTTTTGGAACTCTTGCCTCTTCTTCATCTTTGGAACTTGCTTAATAAGTGACAAAGAACAATGCTGATGCAAAATTCTGTAATTATGTGAACTCAAAAACTGATCCAAAATCAAAGAAGCGAGAAACAATCCTTGAAAATGAAAATGTCAATTGGTGTCAAATTGATCAGTGGTAGATCAGTGGTGTCAAATTCAGTTCCTGGAGGACCGAAGCCCAGCAGAGTTTAGGCTCAACCCTAATTAAACACACCTGATACAACTAATCAAGTTCTTCAGGCTTATTTGGAAACTCCATAGTATGTGTGTTGGAGCAGGGTTGGAACAAAACTCTACTCTACATTTTGCATCCTATGCAGTATTGGGCCCAAACTAGTGTGATGAATAAACAGATATAAGTGTATGTGCTATGACTAAGAGCTGCTCTCAGCATAGTCAGCCTGAATTAAGATGCCTGCTAGGCAACTAAATGTAAATTACTCTTATGGGCAATGTTAATAACGAAGATAACACTCAAAGATGATTGTTTTCAAGTAGCTGCTTCATTTCTGTGTTATGAGAAACTGAGAGAGAACACAAAGGGAAAGAAATAGAGATGGATGGAGAGAGAAAATTATTATTTTTATTATTATATACTTGAGAATATCTATCTATCTATCTATCTATCTATCTATCTATCTATCTATCTATCTATCTATCTATCTATCTATCTATCTATCTATCTATCTATCTATCTATCTCTATTTAGCCTGTTATTATAGTGTCGTAGATTAAAATCTTGATCTAGAATCTTGATCTAGATGCTGCATGCAGACAGGAAGCGTGTGGTTTAAGCCACAGGTCGGTTTAGCCTCTATCAAACTGCGAGTCTGATGAAAGAGAAACAGTGTGGCAAACCTTGACACACTTTGATGATAAAAGTATCAGACGTGGTATTTGAAATGTTTACCTGTGGCACATTAACAGGACAGGCTGTATTGACACTTCATGGTCTCAGAAGATAGAGAAGAGCAGAGAGAATCCTTCAGAAGAAGCACATCAGTGTTCTGAGAGTACAGCAAACATCTGAAGGCATCTTTGATTTGGCATATTTCTCTTGTTTCTGACTGTGTCACTGAGAAAACAAAGCCACGGGGCTTCATATATAGTTATTAGTGCATCATTTCACTTCAAGGCATCTCATGGGAAACACTGCACTCCCAGAGAGCTTGTCAAAGACACATTTGACTGCAAAGATGTTTTAATTTTGCAAAATGTCATGTTAATGTGTCACATTTGATATCCACATACAAGAGAGTGTATCCTGTATTTTGTCTTAAAAGGACAGTTCACTTATATATATATATATATATATATATATGTAACGATAAAAACTCCCTAATCATCTGGAAGAAGGAGGCGGGAACCGGCGCACAATCAAAATACTTTAATAATTCAAAAATAAACAAAACAGCGCGTCAGCCCCTCACGTCGACTGACGCGCACAAATAAAAAGCAAACACATAAAATAATGTCCCAGGCCTGGTCCTCTCTCGTCCTTCACGATCGTCGCTCCAGTTTTATATCCTTCCATCTCCTACGTGGGACTCGATACTGGCGGTGGGGCGCAGGTGCAGCTCATCTTCAATCACTACACCTGGCCTCACTCCTCGTTCCCACGCCTCTCGGCCCCGCCCCACTCGCCACAATATATATGCTTTCATTGTAGGCCTTTCATTATCTATCTATCTATCTATCTATCTATCTATCTATCTATCTATCTATCTATCTATCTATCTATCTATCTGTCCGTCATTTATTTAGCCTGTTGGTATTGTCATAAATTAAAATCTTAAACCCAGTCCCTTATGAAAGTACACCTTTCCTTTAACACACATACTTTTCTTTTTTCCCAATTATTTATAAGTACAACACACATCAATCAACATTTCTGCAAATGTAAATGTGTTAGCCAGCTGGCTAATTATCAACTTTTACACAATTTAAAGCTGCAAACCAAAGTTTTATAGCCTGTTGTTATTATCAAAACAGTAAATTGTTTCATGTATTGCGTTTTAAAGGAATAGTTCACTAAAATAAATAAAATCTGTCATTGTTAAAAATTAAATTAAATTAAATTAAATTAAATTAAATTAAATTAAATTAAATTAAATTAAATTAAATTTTAAATTGTAAATTTTAAATTTTGAATTTTAAATTTAATTTAATTTTAAAATGTAAAATCTGTCATTGTTTACTCACCCAGTAAACAGCCATTTCCATTGTAAGTAAAATGTATATATATATATATATATATATATATATATATATATATATATATACTGTATAGGTATATTTATTCCAATAAATGTAAGTATATTATTATATATATATATATATATTACAATAACAAAAATGTTGATATTTTTTTAATGTTTTAAATTATTAATTTTTACAGTGCTAATGACAACTTGGAGAACCTTGACAGATTTCGTCTTGAAATTAACCTTATATTCATTTATTATTATTATTATTCTCATTGAAATCAAAACTTTAATTAAGAAATTCCACAAGTCATAAATACGAAAATATTATTAATATAAATATTAATAAAATCATTTGTATTGTATGTATATTATGTTTGTATCATTAATAAAATAAAATGGCATTAATGAAAACATGCAAAAACATCGTTTTTATGATGCATGTTTTCATTAATGCAATTTTTTTGTATTAATGAAAAAAATATATTGTTTTAAATTATTAATTTATACTGCGCTAATAACAAAATTGGTAGATAAACCCTTATTATTATTATTATTATTAATATTATTAATTTAATTGAAAATATTAATTCCTTAAAATAAAAAAATAGTCGCCCCCCTGAATTCATCGTATAATTCTGTGGCCGCTGTGTGCGTTCACTGGCTGGTCGGCTGAGAGTGCTATAGGCGGATATAAGCCTCTCGGGTGATGATACACACTCTGCAGGGAGACGATTTTTTCGATGAGGAAAACATTCTCTGTCAAATCGTCACATGGGGTCAATCGCTTCCTGCATCGCGACTGAACTGCTTTTGTGCGTTTTGTTTTTGCTGCGTGGCTCGTATAGCGTTATATCGTTAGGATTACCGTTGCTCGCGCGCCGCTGATGTCACATATTTCATTGCGATGATAAGCAAAGTTAAAAATGCCATGTCCTCGCTGGTGGGCGGAATGATCCCGCACGGCCACCACCATCATCCGCAGCAGCACGGATCCGCGCAGAACGGCGGCACGGACGGGCTGCCGCCGCGCTTCCCGTACAGCCGACCCGAGTTTCTGGACCTGACACCGGAGCTGCTGCAGTACTCCACCGAGCACGCGACCAGACCGGTCATCACGCTCAAGAGAGACAGCAGGCTGCCCTGGCGAACGGGTTACGCCGAGTGAGTTGTGTATTTTTGTCTTAGATGCGCATAATAAATGAATTGTTGGTTGAAACGGTACGGTTGGAGTGACGTCATTGGCGTGGAAGGTTATATGTCACACCTAACCAAGGGCAATAGCTCATCATCCTCCTCCTCCAAACCCTCTAGAGTCAGTTTTCCCTGGAATGCGTTATACCTGCACTGATGACGTAGCTTACAGTTTACTGAGCTAATCATTACATTTTAAACATGGAAATGGGGCACGTGTCAGGTCATACACATAGTTTATGCGTAGGATACTGTAGCACTCGTTGAATGTATCTTTACCACAGTACAGGAGGAGGTACAGTGTATCACAGTACAGTGCGTTCCCACTGCTTGTGCAGCTGAGACAACATACAGTTTGAAAAACCTGCAAATGCCTGATTTCCAGGCCTACACGAGTCTAAAAAATCTTGAAAATGTCATTGTGTATTACTCTAGTTATGCTCAGAGGGAGACAAATGGAAACATTGTCCCAGGTTCCAGTGATGCACTTTATGTGCTAAAGCCCTGTATTATTGGTGCAATCGAGTCATGTAGGAGTAAAGTGAACTTAATGGTATCATTACCAAGGAAAAGCTAAGGATTTACGATTTTCTTAGTTGGGAAATCAAAATAATAGTAATAAGAATAAGAACATTTGGTGGAAGCAAACTGATGTTGATCGAAATAAGTGATTGTGAATGCTACGTAGATGTACTGTATGCTTAAGTTTGTTATATAGTATCAACTTAATATAATAATAACAACGTAATAAGATTGTATAGTACGTTTTAGATTTATTTCAGTCTCTTTAACAATATAATATTTAGCAATACATTTTTTATTATATATTAATAATTAATAATAACTATTTATTTAAGATGTAAGCAAAAATATTTCAGTAACGTCACATTGATACAGGTGAATAATGGGTGATAAAGGACTCAAGTTGTAATCTCAAAAGATTATTATTATTATTTTTATGCAGTAAATACCAGCAACAGGAAAAGTCATGGTCATAAGGAATAAGATCCCTGAGTTTCAGCATGATCTGTTGAGTGAAGATCAAGGCCATACTTGCAGACAGTGGCCAAGATCAAAGCCAGGATGATGACGCAGTCTTTGAGTAATATCGTACCATCAAATTAATGAAGATAAAGCTAGGTTGTTTGGGAAATTTTTTATATTTATGTGACATAGACCTTCTCTGAGCCCAGTGTGAGGAAGAGCTAGATGAAGAAAAAGAGACTGAGTGAGAACAGACCCTGATACTGAAATTAGCCTGGTTAGCCTCTGGTTATTTAATCTATTATTAACCACAGTACAAGAGGAGATCTTTGTTTGAGGCCGTGTGATGACAGCAATTGAAACTGAGTGCATTCTCTCAAGTGTCGAAACAAACAGACTTTGTAGCTGGTAGATTGGGTATGTGCTCACATACACATGCTAGCAAACAAAAGTAAAGTTATAAACAAAAGGTTTTAGCTCCGTCATCTGTGAACGTCTTCACAGTCACTTTTAGTTCTAATATGATGCATTTCAGAATAAAATATGCAACTAGAAAAACACAAGAAGACTGTATACTTGCTGTTTTCCATGCAATTCAAATTATTTGAGAACTAAAGCTTCCAGAAGTAAAAGCACCATAAAAGTACCATGGAAGTGTTCTATATATATCTTGTTCGATATGGTTTGAAGACAGACCAAATACACTAGAATACAGTCTTCATAGACTTTCATCAGGTTAAATGCATTATTGAATTTAATATGGATGAAAATGTGGCTGTGAGGCATTTTTTACAATGGCATGCTGCACGATGAGTCGTTTAAGCATCGATATTGCGATGTACGAATCCACAATAGTCACATCGCAGGATGTGCGATGTAGGCTGTCGTAGTTGATCCGTTATTCATTAACTGTAAGTGTGCTCACCCCATTTTTGTTTGTAGGAAAAATATTACATTAGATTTTATATCGCAAAATATATCGGTGAATAAATAAAATATCGCAATGTAATTTTTTCCCAATATCGTGCAGCC
Organism: Carassius auratus; assembly: GCF_003368295.1. Lineage (NCBI taxonomy): Eukaryota > Metazoa > Chordata > Actinopteri > Cypriniformes > Cyprinidae > Carassius > Carassius auratus. The sequence goes on from NC_039273.1 coordinate 4,915,665, forward strand.
CTAGCACGCACTATATAAAGGTCCTAGATCATGTAATTTTAAGAACACACAATTTTCGAAACTGTCAAAAATTTTTATATTGCGCCATACTGGCTAAAGTCTATTGATAATGTTAACCAGATGTCACTGAGTCAGGAATTGAGTTTCAGATCGTTTAGATTCATAAATGAATCATTCAGAATGGTTTTATTAACTGAATCAACAGATTCTTTGGATTCAGAATATGCCAAAAAATTAATTAATTATCTGTTTCTCTCACACATGCTATTGTGAGGCTTCATAAGACTAAATAAGACTACAGCACACAATAATATTTTATAATACCTTTATACAGCTTTTGTACTTTTGTGAAGTTTCATTGTAATTGCAGACAGCTAAATTCCTTACAAATTTGTCCTATTCGGTTACCGAAAAGAAAGAAATTCATACAGGTTTGTGTATGAAAGCAAACCATCCCTTTTATAGTCTGACAGAATCTTAAAGGTGCAGTAAGTGATTTTTGAGAAATGCTGTTGATATTTGAAATCGCAAAATAGAAACACACCCCTACCCAAAAAGATCACACCTTTATCTGCCCTATCATGAGTGGACATGCCCCTTACTGGTGATCAGCTAGAAGTGTGTTTTGATGCACGGTGTGATCCACTTTAAACAGCATTTCTCAAAAATCACTTACTGTACTTTTAAAGACATAATGTGAGCTTCAAATTACCCGGACCTAGACTACTCAGATCGCTCAATTCCTGTTTTTTCCTCTTAATCCCACACACACACTTATTCTTTATAAGATATTGCTGAATCATCCGCTGTGTCTCCAGGAGACTGGCTTTCTATGAACATGGTGTTGCCAAGTTGGCAAAGTTAAACAGATCCAGCGAGCACCCACGCCACAATAGATGAGTTCTTGTCACTAAATGTAAATTACAGTCTCTGGTTCTCTGTGGGGATTCAGTCACCCAACAACTAGTCAATTAGTGAGTTAGACTAGTTTATGTAGATTGTTTTTTCCCCTTTCATGTTTCAGTCTTGATATCTTTAGCATCATTGCTTTATTTAGCATGCTGACACTGTGCATTGACTATTTTGTATAGTGAAACCTAGTCAGTTTTGAAATCATGCATTTTTTTGTATTAAAGAATACCTTCAAAAATCATTTCAGTTTGACCTGAACAGTTTGCATGGCAAATTTTTGTGTGGCTATTGAAGGATGGGTCAGTGCAAACAATATTAATCAGCCAAATAATGGAATACTCTTTTATTTCTTTGGTTTTTGGATTTCTTAAAGTCAGCAGGCACAATTCAAGATACACAGTGCCATAAATAGGTTTTCATTTATTCTCTATTCTTAAACACAGTGGGTGGAGGTGAAGAATTGCTCATCAGGTTTTTCGAGTTATATTAAAGCTGCATCCCTCTCCTGAGCTCACAGCAATGTGAAGATAAAACTATACACTATTATACAACGCAAATAGTAATTTTCTTTTATAAAGTCACTGAAAGTGGTTATTGGTTTTGATTAAGAATACTCTATAGCCGCTTTTATCGCATGAGGAAGGATAGTTTTCATTTCCTGTGTTGACATAGATTATGATAACTTGGGGTACATTTTTATAAATCTAGGACTGATTAAATGGACTTTTGAATGTCTTTAAATGAAGACATATTTACGTATGTGGTGCATATGCCTGAAAATGCATTGCTTTATTGATGCTCTTCTGAAAGCGTCAGTCCAATGATGTCAAACATTATTTTGATCTCATTTGGAATTTACACACTATTCCAGCTTTGGTTTTTTAAATGCCATTAAAAACACACACACACACACACACACACACACACACACACACACACACACACACACACACATATATATATATATATATATATATATATATATATATATATTAGTGGTGGGCCGTTATCGGCGTTAACGTGCTGCATTAACGCGAGACTCTTATTGGGCGATAAAAAAAATATCGCCGTTAATCTATTCTCAAAGTTGGGTTGGGAGCTGGGTCTATACTAAGCAAGCTATGATGACTTTCACCTTGATATTTTATATAACCAACTCGCTGAGGCCAGCCTAAAAAGATGCTCAGGACAGTTGACGGGCCACTGCTGCGGATCGTCACGAAAGCTTATCTTTTTCACATGTTTTTACGCCTTACCGGTTGTCGGTTTAAACATTAAAGCATCCAAACACAAGACGTGGAAAAGCTGAACAGAGTAGCTGTTACTCGTGCGCTGTATTCGGCGCGCACGAGAGAGAGAGAGGCGTATCATGGACAGCGACACTGTACCGAGCTGTCTTCTGCAAAGAGAAAGGCGTCTCAAAGCACTTGAACATCGAATTTGCTTAATTTTGCTCTTGTGCCGACAAATACATACAAAATATGTCAAAATATCCACCTTGGAAATTGTGCTCGAAAAAAAATGGCCGTTATTTCTTAAGTGAAAGTAAACAGTTGAGGGAAAAAATGGGATGTGTATTATATTGGATGCGTTCATGGTCTCTTAAAGGGACCGCGCCTAATTTAGCTGCTGGCTGCTGTAATTTTAATCCAAGAAAATGAAAGAAAATCATGACTGAATTTGTAGTTTTAACAATCAAACCAAAAATTATTCAGACACCAGATATCATTTTTGATATATATAGCAAAACTGTAATAATGTGAGAAATGTTGAAGGTGTCTGAATAAATGTAGGTTTGATTGTATATTTCATTTTTACATTGAAGACTATCCAGTGCTATTTTACATTTAATTATTTGGTTTCTGTACTTTGACAGAAAAAAACGTAAACATTGGTGTGAAACAGGCGTAAGGTTGTTTGCGCCTTGTGCAATGTGGAATTAGTTTACAGCATTTTCAAGCATTTTGTGATGCATTTTGGAAACAGGAGATGAGCCCCTTTTCTAATGTACCACCTTGCTTGATAAACCCATTCTCAAAGACTTACTGTTTGTCAATTTTATTTGGGTAACACACATATTCTGAATGCCTTCGGCAGAATTCGAATGAGCCATTTTAATCTAGATTAATTTCAAGATCACAGTGAGATTAATCTAGATAAAAAAAGTTAATCTATGCCCACCATTAATATATATATATATATTTAATATATATATATATATATATATATATATATATATATATATATATATATATATATATATATTTTTTTTTTTTTTTAATATATATATATATATATATATATATATATATATATATATATATTTTTTTTTTTTTTTTTTTTCAATATACAACTCATTTTGAATAGCCGTCTGTTCTGTCTGTCCACCAGTAGGTTAACTGGCTCATGCTAACCTTTTTTTTCTGATTGTGACAGGTAAACAAAATAGTTTGCACTAAAAGTGTGCTACACAAACTTACCATCATGCTGACATGATCAAGAACATTATTAAAAATAGACTTTAGCCCCTCTTTTTAAATGTAAGAAAAGGGGATCCTTCAGAAAAGTGTCTTAACATGATGAATACTGACTGCTCTTCTAAAGGCTGACAAACCATTGTCAGTTAACCAAAGTCACCCGAGACAGGAAACCCTAGTTGTGAATTTTTGGTCTGTAGGAACAAGACAGGCTACAAAAGGGTTCAGTTTTGTGACTTTACCTTATTGCACTCTGTATTTTCCACATGACTTTAGTTCTGCTTCCTTTGTAGTACATGTACGGTTGTGTGTCACTTCAAAATCATAATGTTCCATTTTAAGTGTTACTTTCATTTAAAGAAATTGTACTGTTTTGAAACCTGACCTGACAGAAGTAAAGTGACTTCAGAGGAAGGAACTTGCTGCAAGGAGAGACTTCCTCTTTTGAGAAGAGCTCATAGTGGGACTTTGTCAGCTGAGTCTAATGTGTAGCATAATTCAGTTCACATTTATTTGTAAAGCACTTTTCACGAAACATTGTTTCAAAGCAGCTTTACAAAAAATTTATGTTTATACATTACAATTATGCTGATTGTGGCTATAACGTTTTAAAAATCATTTACATTTTTAATTTAGTTGATATGTTGAATTATTTGATACAAGTACTGTTGTGTTCCCAAGACTGGCCTGCTTTCTGGTAACGCTTTTGATTATTTTCCATGGCCAGAGCTTAAATAATCAGTCTGGACTTTTGAATTTGAACTGCTTAGTGAACCATTTGTAGAAAAAATATTGAGTAATAGTCACAAACTTTTGAAGAGAAAGCCCTAACATTTCTAAATATCTGGTGAGGGCTGCTGGGTCATGGCTGTGGCCTCTGAAGCATCTTTCTGCTCTCAGCAGATTAGGAAGAAAATGGCTTTTTATAATCCAGATTTAGGAAATAATGGCTTTATGTTTCTCTCCATGTGAGACTGCCGTCATACTAGAAATGTTATTCAGCTGCATAATAGATGTCATATCTGAAAGTTATTTTAAGTGAACACAATTAGTTGCACCTGCAAAGACAGACAAGGGCTTATGTGTGTGTGTGTGTGTATGTGTGTGTGTGTGTGTGTACATAGTTATACAAATTACTAATAGAACACAGAACCTGCTAGTGTATAAATATTATAAACTATAAATTGTGTCCCTATCATAATGGAATTGTTTAGCTGTTTATTTTTGACGCATGGTTGCAGCAAACAGCGAAGGTCATTGTGTCACTCACTGCATTGTACATTACCTGGTCTCTGTCAAACCATTCACACAAACAACTTTTTGTGTGCTTGCAGCTGATGAGGAAAACTTTACATGTTTTTCTCATCATTAAAGACATACACTCTTTATACTACAAATTATGAGACTATACTGTGCAGTATTGCAGTGTAGCACTGATCATGATCCCTTTGACATCATTTGTTCTTTTACACTCTAGTCTAAACTCCATTAATCTCTCACTGTATGCTTTCATATATGGATCAGGTTTGCAGACCAGCTCTGCTTGGCGGATCAGATTACTGTGTCATTCCGAGATACTCTTTTCCCTCTCTTGTAAAATAAATCCTTGACAATTTAAAGCTCCATACAGCATTATTTAAACTGCTTAAAGATAAGTATTTAAACAGTATAATAAAAATATATATATACGTGTGTGTATGTGTGATAAATACTGTTGTTTTGAACTTCCTATTAATCAAAGAATGGTTTCTGCATTTTTTCAACATTGATAAATAGTTTGGAGCAATTCAGCATATTAGAATGATATCTGAAGGACCATGTGACATTAAACACTAGAGTAATGATGCTGAAAATTCAGCTTTGCATCCTAGAAATAAATTACATTTTAAAATATATTAAAATAGATTTCTATTTTTTATTGTGATAATATTTCAATTCTTTTTAAATAAGTGTTTTGGTCTCTCTTTCAGGGTGATAAATGCTGGGAAGAGCATGCTGAATGAAGACCAGGCTTCCTGTGAGCTGCTGTATATCAGGAAGATGAGTAGTAAGCAGCAGCGCTGCTCCATGTTAGTGGAGGACGGTGGGGTAAGTAAGTCTTTGACACAGCATCCTAAAATGACCAATGCAGGATGTAGACTGTTGTTTGCATGAAAATATTCAAATATTTTCAAATCAATAGTGAAGGGGCTCTTCACTGTGCTTCAGTTCTTGGTATCAATATTTATGGAACTGTTGTGGATCAATTGAACTGGATAAAACTGGTCTCAGGTAAGATTATGAAAGATTTAGCTTACTGATGGAGCACTGAACTGATCCTAGAGATCTCACTGAGCTCAGGCATCTGTTGATCAAATCTAATCTAAATTGAAAGAAAATCCAGATATAACTGGAAAGCCTGCCATTTTGAAACTACATTACAGAACAATGAAGTTCTTGAAATTTACCAAAATTCAGTTCTGAACCAACCCCCTTGGTGATCTTTATGAAAGGTAAAATAGCTTTCAACAAGTGTACTGACTGACTACCTTTTGAAGTCAGAAATAGAGCAGGTGCCTACCAAAGCTGGTAGTGTGTCATCTGAAATGCACCAGTCTACCAATAAACTTGTTCTGGTTCTTGGTTAGTACACTGCTCAGAGCTATCTTGCCAAACTCAGTTATTCAAAACCAAATCAAAATATAGAACAGCACTGTGTGCTTCACTGCATAATCGCAGATCTAAAATTATATAAATGAAGCTGAAGTTTCCAATGCAAGCTGACATTCAAAAGCCTTTGTGTCTCAGCAAGCATGTTGAAGTGAAACTTCTTTTTTTCCGTGTGAGAGTTTTGATCATGTGATGAGGTCTAGGTAGTGTTTTCACCTATCCTGGACGAAAATGATCAAATGGACTGTTAATCTCCAGCAGTGTTTACTCACAAGAGTTTGTTTACCAGGACGCTGACCTCTCACTTCTCTTCTGCTTGCATCATATGGCGTTGCGCTTCCCCACTTAATACCCCTCTCAACTGCTCTAAATCAATTACATCATCCCATCATCTGCTGTGCTGCCTGTCCGCAAGAGTCTATGTACAGACAAACAGGCAGATAAAAAGATAGCAAGGCCACGTGTTCACTTGAGTTGGACGTCTTGCTCTTTAGAATCAGAGATCCAGCTACAGCCTTCCCAGCTGGCTGCTGATCTGACATGACTGAGAAAGTGTAAGCTCCCAGAGTTAATCTTATCAACAAGTAAAGACAAGAAATTGAGATTGGAGGGTAGTTCTAGAAAATCTATGCAATGGGTCTAGATGCCCCCCTGTGGTTTTGAAAAGACTTTACATGTTATTGTGCCATCTTATACTGGGCTCTGAAATACTTGATATTGACTGGTCTATTGTGTCAGAAGTTTTCTGTTGAAAATGTTCTATATTGTATTACTGATCTGTGTCCCAGACTAATTTGCAAATGTGATTGCTTTATTTAAAACTACTACATTTTGGAATGGCAAATTATTAAAGAGGAAACGTATAATAATAAAAAAGTGAGTCACTAAGGATTGAGCTCCCAAAGAGTGTAAATATTGTGGTTTTGTGGCTCTTTCTAAACTTTACTCTGTTTGTTTGAAGCAAGAGGTCAATGTTCAGCTAGTTAGCATGAGCCAATTAGCCTCTACTGGTAGAAACTGTAAATAAAACATTATGAAGCATCTTAAAGAGCATACATATAAAAAACATCTTTTCAAAAGTAATTCTCAATAAATAAATAAAAAAATTATGTATATTTTAGATTTTTTTAATGTACATTATTTCTTTATATATCATTATATTATATTTAAATATATATATATATTGTATATTTTATGTGTTAAATTATATATATTATAATTACTAATAATAATCAATTATTCTAACAAACAAATAAATAAATTCTAAATAAACTCTTTAAATAATCAATTATTTAAAAGAATACACCCAATTTTATTTATACTTATTTATAAATGTTATGTATTTTTAAATGTACATATATTTACTTATTTAATAATTTATATAATTTCAGTCAATTTTATATATATTGTATTTTATATAGTTTATATAAATTGTTACTAACAAACAAACAAATAAATAATACATCAATCAACGTATCCAATTGAGTGTATTATATAAGACAGTTTATAAGACCTGTTTATTTGAACATTGTGAACGTAGTGTACAGGAGGGATAAAAAGTTATTGTTTTTTGCAGTTCTGTTTCATGCTGCTAATGGTACAGAAGTTACACATCTTGTCCTCTTTCTCATCTCTTCAGGACACCACAGGCATTCCCATGCACTTCTGGGGAGTGTTTGATGGGCACGCCGGATCTGGTGCTGCTCTCATGGCATCCAAACTTCTGCAACGTATCATCCGCGATCGGCTTTGTGATGTGGCTCATCTTCTGGAAAATCAAAACAGCCCTCCACCTATCTGTCTGGCTAAGAACGGGAGTCCCTTCCAGGCTGAGGCGAAGAAAGGGGCCTGCTTAGATGGAGAGGAGCAAGATGGGCTCCTGGGTGAGCCGCGGTTCCACATGGAGAAAGACATCAGTGTGGAGAGCCTGGTGATGGGGATCATAGAGACCGCCTTCAGACAGATGGTGAGAACTCTGAATCATAAGATATGCCTGTGGACTTTCTTATGAAGGACTAGGTGTGCAAATTGAAAATAAAATAAAGAAATTATCGGTTTATTCAAAAATACAAAAGTAAACTGATATTTGAAACAAATTATTTAATTCATGTTTAGATGTTATTAGATGTAAGAAATAATAAATTGATATAGAATTTGAAAGTGCAATGTTTATAATGCATTGTGTGTCATTAAAAAATCAAATAAATAGTCAATGTATTCAAAAAGACAAATGTAAATGTAAAAGTGAATCATAGTTTAAACTGATGGATATTTAAAACAATTTATTTAATTGTTTATTATTATTGAATTTATTGATGATATGTTGGTAGATGCAACAAATAATAAACTGATATATAATTTTAAGTGCAATAATATAAAGTGCATAATTATAAAGCATTTGCCAGCTATTTTTCTTTATCCCTTTGCTGGTTTGCTTAAAAATTCTATTGGCTACTTTACATTTGCAAGCAGCTAATGAACATTCAACAGAATTTTAAGACACCCCTCGCTAAAGCGTGTCATGTTTCTTGTGTGTTTTTAAAATTGCAATTTAAAGTTATTATTGTATTATTTGTATACTGTATACATTTTAAACATGAATAAAAAAGCTACATATGTTTTATTTATTTGTCCAGTTGAACAGTGATATATTAATGTGTTATTTTATTTGTTGGCACAGATGTTTAAACGTCAAGACTGGGCATTAAACACAGAATTCATTTTGTGATGTTACAGACCGTTGTGCAGATGCAAAGAGAAGAGAAAACTGAATCTGTGTCTGTGTCCCACTCTATAGGATGACCTGATAGAAAAGGAGAAGGAATCTTTCAGCATCTCCGGTGGCTGTTGTTCCTTGATCGCAATTCACTTGTTGGGGAAACTCTATGTAGCAAACGCTGGAGACAGCAGGTAGGAGGACTTAAAAGATACAGTGAATAAATGTGCATGTTATATTAGCAATCTAAGAGGTCTTCATATTTTAGATAAAAGAAAGGAATGTGCATCAAAAAGCTTATTATGCAAAATAAATGAGGCTGAATGTCGATCCTAATCTTGCCAAGATGCACATTTAAGACTGTGAACTTGCAAATCATAAAAGTTTAATGAGTGTGGTGTATTTTTGTTATAAAAGGACATTAGACAGTGTTAAATTTGCCTCAGAAAACACTGATATTTCTATCTAATAAAATACGGAGGAAATAGTTGTTGCTTGAAATGAAAATATGACATTAACATGTCTCTAAGGAGACAATACTTTTTCTGCTTAGTGTCATTGCAGAAGTATTTTCCATGTTAATTTTGCTAAGATGTTGGCTAAGTGACAAAATTACTATGACAGTTAGCAATGATGATAATCTAGGGGATCTTATCAATAAATGAGAAAATATTTGCAGGAGGTACTGTATGTATAACTTGCTATTAACCGTATCATCCAGTCTTTTATAAATTGCTTAGAAATGCTTGTAAACTTCCCAATGTTATTTTCCCACAGAGCTATAATTGTCCGAAACAATGAGGTCATCCCAATGTCCACGGAATTCACACCAGAAAGTGAAAGACAGCGGCTACAGTACCTGGTGCGTCATCTGGTGTTATTGTCCTAATATCATTTCCATTCCATTCCAAATCCTGTTCATGCTCCATTTCTATTAGATCTTCAATTCTGTTACACATCCATCGCATTTGTGCTGTTTTTGTCTAGGGCTTCCTCAAACCGGAGCTGCTTGGGAATGAGTTTACATATATCGAATTCCCCAGACGTATCCAACACAATGAACTCGGCAAGAAGATGCTATTTAGAGACCACACAATGACTGGCTGGTAATTCTGAATTTGATGAACTAAAGCAGGCTTAATTTTATTACATAAATTGTTATTTTATTTACACACACACACACACACACACACACACACACACACACACACACACACACACACACACACACACACACACACACACACACACACATATATATATATATATATATATATATATATATTTCTGTCGGTCTTAGTACACAATGTAACTACAGAAGAGTTAAGTTTAAATAGGAAAAATATAGAAACTTTTTGGTAATTTTTGAGCGAGATGCTAACGGTCTAATCAGATTCAATGATCTATGCTAAGCTAAGCTAAGCTAAAAGTGCTACGGCCAGACCTGGAGATCGACTGAATGGATTCGAAAATGGTCAAACTCAACTGTCTAACTCTAGGGGACTTGGAAAATGAGCCTATTTTTTATTTTATTTTTGTAAAGTGGAGTGTTCTTTTAAGTCTTCAAGGTTTTATTGCATTCATAACCATTACCTGTTATTATTTCAGGGCATATAAGACAATTGTAGAAGACGATCTCAAGTTCCCGCTGATTTATGGGGAGGGGAAAAAGGTAAGTGAATAATTCTGCTTCTTTTTAATTTCAAAAGGCCCAGGTGCTGTGGATTTTATTTGAAGCTGCATAATGGTAACATTTGTTACAGACCTAAAATATAATCTAATGAAGTTGTCTGGAGCTTTTTTTCCTGCAGTTTTCACAGCTATTTATTACAAAGCAGGAGTAGTGAGGTGTTGCAAATGGGAATTGTTAAATTGCTAAAATGTTCTGCCAGTTGTAGGCCAGAATAATGTCTCGTTTGATAAAGTTTGTATGAATAGAAAATAACAGCACATAAATCTCCAGCTGTGAGTGTGTTTTTTGTGCTCTCAGGCTCGAGTCATGGCTACTATTGGAGTAACACGTGGTTTAGGGGATCACGACTTGAAAGTGTACAACTCCAACATTCATATCAAACCTTTCCTATCCTGCTGCCCAGAAGTGAGTATACTGTATTATTGGATATTTGTACGCAGGGTCATTTATTTACTCTATCTAATAGCCGTTTAGCTACTAGTTATTGAGTCACTTCTTGATTTAAATGGACAGTTTACCCAAAATGTTTCATGTTATTTCAAACCAGTTTTTGTGTCAATTCATATGGCATATGAAGCATAACAGCATCAAGATAATATAATATCGTTCTCATATCTAGGTCAAGGTTTACAACATCTCTGAGCACAAACATGGGTCTGATGATGTCCTGATCATGGGTAGCGATGGACTATGGGACGTTACAGCTGACAGAGATGTTGCCGACGCAGTATCGACTTTCTTGTCTGGTCGTGAGCCCAATGATCCCATGAGGTAAGTGCTAGATCTTTCCATCATAACTGACCTGATCACAGATAGATCTCCTGGACATCAGTTCTATTTACCACAAAGGACAGCACACATTTCCCCCACACATTCACAAAAACTTTGAAAATGCAAATAATAAAATGTAAGTACCATTTTTTTTATTGTCTTTAAAGTCTCTCATGCTTTTCAATACAGCTTTAATTTGTCCATAATACAATAAAAACAGTAATATTGTCAAGTTTTATTGCAGTTTAAAATAATATGTAATATTTGTGATGGCAAATCTGAATGAGTTTCATGCAGTCCTTCAGAAATCATTCTAATATGCGTTTTTTGTGCTAAACAAAATGTATTATAATCAATGTTGAAAACAGTTGTGCTGCTTAATATTATTGTGGAAACCATTATGCCATTCTCAGAATTCTTTGATGAATAAAATGATATTTATTTATTCAGGAATGTGTGTGTGTGTGTGTGTGTGTGTGTGTGTGACTCTGGTAGAGGTTGTGGGTTCGATTGTTTTGGATAAAAACGTCTGCTAAATGCATACATTTATAAAATTTATATATATATATATATATATATATATATATATATATATATATATATATATATAGTTTATATGAAAACTTGTGTAGCATTATAAATGTCTTTACTGTCACTTATGATCAATTTAATGCATCCATAATAGATAAAAAGTATTATTTTCTTTAAAAAATCTTACTTTTGAATGTAAGTATATATCAGTGTTAATTTCGTTGACTAAATATTTTCGTCATTATTTTCGTCACGAATATATTTTTGCGGATGAAAACGAAACGAAAACTAAAATAGAAGGCACTGATGGAGACTAAAACTATGACTAAATTGATTGACATTATCGTCAACGAATAAAGGACGAGACGAAAATAGACTGTGACGAAAATCAAATCAGCATACGGGAGAGATGCGAGGAATGAACAAAAGAACCGGCAAAACGGAACAGACTGCATGAGAGAAGAGAACCAATCAGAGCCTGACTTATTGAGACGTGAAGCGAAGGTTTTCAGTTTTTAAATGAGCTCCCGGGAAGACGGCATTCGAAGAGGTGATGTCTAAAAGAGCGACAAAATGTCCACAGCTCACTTCACGTTTGACAACGAACAAAACAAAACAAAGCGTAAAGCACGCGGAGCGCTCATTCGTGGCAAGAACACAACCAATTTGAATAGACATTTACAGACGAGCCACCCGGACATTTTTTCAAATGTAATTTCACAACGATATTCTTTTGTTTATTGAGCCTAGCAAAACTGGAAGACTGCAGTGCGTAGATGTTGTAGCATTAAATATTACGAACTGAAAAGTACTGTAAAATAGTCCCTTCTTCAAGTTAGATGAGAGCACAATACTAATACGTAATATCATGATAAATACATTTGATTAATACTAATGTTTAGTATATTTTATAATGTTCTACTTGTTGACAATATCACAAATATTTCTATATTAGTTATGTGAAACGTGAATGTTCACATCCTATCATTATACATACAAATCTAGCAATATTGTAGTATTTAAAACATACAATATTGCTAGACAAATGAATACCTTATAAAATCTTGTTACTTTTTTTATCCACCTAGCTGCCAACTTATTAAATATTTACTTTAAATGTATGCACTTATTGTTCAGCTCAGCTGTAAGCTTTAAGGTCCTGGACCTAACTTTATGTTTCTTTTATTGATGGTCAATTGGCAGCTAGTTATTGCTTACATTATCATGACAGTGTTTGTTGCTGCATAAAAGCTTTTGAATCGAAATAAAGACACAGTTGTGTTGAAATAAAGTTGAATTTGTGTTTTATATATTTTGGTTAAGTTTGTTTCCTATACCAGCTGTAAAAAATTGTCTAGTAAATCTGTTATTGATTTTAGTCTTATTTTAGTCGACTAAAATACCAAGCAAGCGACTAAAATAAGACTAAAATTAAAACAAATCAGATGACTAAAACTTGACTAAAACTAAAAAGAATTATAGTCAAAAGACCAAGACTAAAACTAAATTAAAATTTTGTGTCAAAATTAACACTGGTATATATAACTATACAGTTAGTTAGGTTAGTTTAACAAGTTGATAATTTGCTGAATCAGGTGTGTTGTAGTAGTTACACCAGTAGATGTCAGTATACAGTTTGTCATGACCAAGGCCCTCCGTTGTCATTTTTAATTTACTTGAATGCTTTAATGCTAAAATGCTGTCATGTTTTTAAAGGTACACTTTAGCAGCACAAGAGCTCCTGATGCGCTCGCGTGGAGTCCTGAAGGAGCGAGGCTGGCGCCTGCCCAATGAGAGACTTGGCTCAGGTGATGACATCACGGTGTTTGTCATTCCATTGGCCGGGGCAGAGTTAGAGACATGACCAGGTTGGTCCACCTTCACTGGACAAGCACACCAGGACACGTCCCTGGCTCCATCCCAGAGAAAGGGCTAGGAAAACCAAGAAATCCATTTTCAATCATTCAGATGGCCCAGATACGAGAGACTTTAAATGCAGCTTCCCCTTGTCCTCCTCCGAGTCGCACCATGAATATCGTCAAAGCCCATGTCAGGTGTGAGGTGACATCATGAAGTGCCATGTCTCTCGCTCTCCATTTCCTTTCTGATTTGTCGAACACACCTCTGCAAGTCAGTACGGGACGGTATGGCTCGTAACATTTGAGTATTCTTTAACATCATTTTGAATCTGAATCTCAGTTTGGCAAAAGGAACTAGCCAATACTGCTAAAAAGCCCTTCAAAAGCCCTGATGGCAAGGGAAATAAAAACCGAAGCACTTTATATGTAGCAGAATCCATTTTAGCTGTAATTTAAACTGCTAATTATATTTCCTAACTGTTCTCTGACTGTCTCCAAAGAATGTTTCTGTACACAGAGTTTTTTGGTTTTCTATAGCAAAATGCAATCAACAACAAAAAACAATGGGCATTTCCTGTGAATGCAGAGTTTTTTGTTCTTTTCAGCTGATTTGGGTTCACACAGGCATCATTTTACATGGAAGCAATGCAAATGTCTATATTTTGGAACTGGTATTAAATATAGTTATGTAGAACTAACCTCACAAATAATCTAAATCATCTAGTACAGTGCAAGTCATTGACATGCACCAGGCTTTCCATTCACAACCGAGCTGATTGCTTGAACTGCTGTAGATTTAAACATCGTACCTGTTTATTTTGCTGTAGGTAAAACCTACTTTGGTCTGAAACCATGTCAGTAAAGAATCTCAAATCCAGCAACCATATAGATTCATACCTGAAACTGAAAAACCTGGAATTAGTTTAATCAGTCATGTGTTTTTGTACACCTTGAATGTACCTTATTTCCTTTTCTTGATGTCAGTGTTGTGTCTGTGAAGTATATAGTAAATATATATTGATTTCTGCCTTTCAAATGATGATTCATTGTCAAAGAATTGCTCTTTGCAAATTATGTGACTAATTCTAAATAAATCTATCCTTTTTATAATGGCTATATTGTTATTTTTTTGCTATATTAATTTGCTCTATTGTGAATGACAAATGAGTGTTATTGGTGTTCCTTGTTTTATGGTGCACTAATTTTTTTCCACTGTAGCTTGTTGTTAGAAGCAATTAATAGATACTTATAAGGACTATAATAAGGATTATGACATATGCTGTTTAATATATTGACAAGTCATAAAAATAAAAAGCAGCCACTATTTGTACACTCTCAGTAAAGCACACTTTCAAAAGGTACTTGTACAGTATGTACAATTTAGGTACCACTATGTACACTTTAGGTACTTGTATGCACTGTTTAGGAGAAAATTAGTAACAAAAGTCTACCTTTTGAAAAGATATTGCACCAGTGACAGCTTGAGTCTAGCTTTTCATATTGATCAAAAATACAAAGTAAAAAAGATATTTAATAGTGGAGACCTATTGAAAGCTAATAAAGCATATTTTCCAGTGAAAATTGTAATATTGTGAACTTCAAATAACTGTTTGCCATTAAAATATATCTTTTCAAATGTAATTTATTCCTGAGATGGCAAAGCTGCATCATTACTCCAGTCTTCGGTGTCACATGATCCTTCAGAAATCATTGTAATATGCTGATTTGCTGCTCAAGAAAAAAAAAAAAAAAAAATTATATATATATTATTATTATGGTCAATATTCAGAACAGTTGTGCTGCTTAATATTTTTGTGGAAACCATGACACTTTTTTTTCAGGATTCTTTGATGTAAAGTTCAAACATTTGGCATTTATTTGAAATAAAAATATTTCAATAAATTTGCTGAATAAAAATTAAAAAATAAATAAATAAATAAAATAAAAAGACTGACCCCAAACATTTGAATGGTTGCCTATTATAGAGTTTAGAGCACCATTTAAACAATTTATGAAACTTATAACTAATCTAATAAAACAGCAAAAATAACATACATAAAATTATTAAACCATTGTTTTGGCCAATAAATATTTAAAAAAACAATAATATAATAATACGTTCATAACACTTAGCTACGTGCCTGTTTTATGAAAAATATTCCTAAAAGGACAAAAAATTCAAGTATTATAAAAGATTATACAGACCTTGTCTGAATGCATATCATCGTGGATTTATTGTGCTGACTTGTTTAGAATCTATTACAAAAAAAATAATAATAATAATAGCTGATATTAGAATAGGAACCAGTGTGATGTATTGTTGTACAGGACAAGTACAGGACGAGGCTCCCGGGCAGCGGTCTCCACAGGGATCGGAGTGATGTGGCGGAGGGAGGGACCGCAGTGAACCTCCTCCTCCTCCAGCAGAGTCTATATTCAGCAGCCGCGCAGCGCTCGGGTCGAGTGTGATTCCCTTCTCTGCTGCGGGCGGGTCTACTGTGAGTCGAGCTGCGTCTCTTACCAATAATCGCGTGAAATTTCTCCAATTTAGACACGCGGTCGACAGGGAATTGGAACCCCGCGAGGAAACAAGGTATTTAAGTTTCCCTATGAATAAATGACATTTTATTTTGACATTTCGGACTTTTGGAATGTTGGTAGAAAACAAGTTGGTTTGGGAAAAGTAGGTGGCGGCTGGGAACCGCGATGGTTCTCAATCGAGCTCGTTGACGTTAATGTCTCGCGTTATTGTGGGAATTATGTCAAGTTGACAGTTTATACCCACTAGGCAGTGTGGCCACATTTACAGTTCTGTAGAGTGTTATAGTGGTATGAAAATTTAAGCAAAACAGTTTCGGTTGTTCTTCGCTGTTCGGAGTGCCGTTTCGAGTCGTGAGTAAATCTAAATCCGTTTCCTTCAGTCATTCTAGGGCGTTGCAGTCGACAGACAGCGCTTCAGTTGTCTTCAAAACTTTTTCCCTGAACGCAGCCGTCTTTCAAGACGACATCGTCTGACATAGTACTGCCGTCTTAAAATGTGTCTTAGACCAAAGGCAACCAAATGCTTGGAGAAGACTTAAGAAAGGCCTGGTCTTTAATCCTCGATGTGTTGTAGTAGGCCATTTTACTCTCATGGCCTTGAGTTCAGATAGCCTTCAGCGACATTTCAAACACGGATTTCGGTATTTTGAATGTTATAAAGAAACACTTGTCTGCATCAAGATAGACAGTGTTCCCATGGTCCCGGAAAACCTAGAAATGTCAGGGAAAGGCAAAAGTGTGATGTTTTTTTTTCATGCCTTTGAGATTTCTCACGAAAATTGTAAAAGAATATGAAAAAAACAATTGACTATAAAAGCCTTTTTACTCTGGTCTATTTATTTATTTTTAAAAATCCTTATTCATTCATCACTCCTGGAAAAGTCATGGAAGTTCTTTTATTAGATGGAGAAGGATATAATGTCACTTTATGAATAAAAATATATTTATAATGGTTAACATGGGAATGAACTCTTGTTTGAACATCAGGACTTTTTGTTTGAAGTTTCGATTTTTAATTTTTAGATTCTGTAACTGGTCATTTCTAACGATTTATTTTATTTTTTATAATGTATCAAATCGAGCTTGCATACCTAGTGACTACAATAGCATACAGAATATGTTTTGGACCCAATTAAATTAAACTTAAGTAGCTAACAAGTTGATATATAAAATAAGCATGTAAACCAACATTATTGTTTTACAGGCTTTAAATCATAGCAACTTGAATAATAAATTGGGCTGCTTTAAAATTGATGTTTATGGTTTGACTTTTTGTGATTTAATGTTGTAGGCCAAATTGTCAAAATCTTATCTATGTCACGAAATGTTAAATTAGAAATACACTGAAGAATGCCTTTTCAAAAACTGGAAACACATGGCTCAAAAATGCTTAAATCTCATCCAGGTTTATGACTACAAACTAAACTGCACAGGTCTTAGTTTAAATGTTGTTAAAAATACTTTTAGAGATGTGGAGGCCAAATGACAGACATGAATGACATAAAGTCTGCCACATGTAGAAATTAAAAGGATGTAAACAAGGCTTGTTGAGAAATGAAGTGCTGCTTAAATCCAAAGCTTATTAAATGTTGTTTTGCACCTTCTGCTTGTTCATTGTTTTTCTGTTTATTTAATGCATTTTATATTGTAAGTGAGACAAAGTTGGTGTCAAGACAATGCATCGTGCTGCTGAACTAATGACTGAAGACTAAATGACTGAGATTAATATATATGCAATAAAAAACAAATGTTTGATAGTAAAACTCATGTTGATGTTCAATGCCAAACATCCAAACTTTGATAAAGCCTGCTCGTGTAATAGTTTTGTTCATTTGGTTTGCTGAAAATGCCTCCCTGTCTGGCAACAGACCAGCGTTACAAACTGCTCCCAGAATCCTCAGCGTGCTTCCTGTTGCATTAAGCCTGTGGCTGCCTTTGTCAACCTGCCATCTGGTGAACTTTGCCACACTATGTAGATATTTTCCTGGAGAAGAAATGTTTCTTCAGGTCTGCAACCCCAAAGGCATTTTATTTTTGAGTGACACTGCGGCGTCTTTGAGTGAGAGGACACACTGTCAATACTTTCTGAAATAAGACACTATAGTTAGGCCAAATCCCACAGTAGTCTTCTGAGACTCAAACAGTCCCAAAATGAATCAAAATATAGTTGGATTACATGTGAAAACCTGGCAGTAAATTAAGAGAGAGGTTCTCCTACACTCTGGACACAAGGATGGTAAACCAGGACAAAAGTTATTACTGTTTACCTAAACCAGATCTCTTTAGTTTATTATCTTGAGCATTGATTAGGAGTTCATGAGCTGGTTGTGTTACTTGCAGCATCATATATAGGCCATAAAATGAGTCTGAATCTGTCCCTCATGTCATAAAAAAACATGATTTCATTTATTCATCATATCATTATTTTTCTGGTTTTATGCCATGTTTAATGCAAGTTGTGACCAAATGCTTTCTTGAGATTTTGTTGATTTTATATTCACCATATCATTGTTTTGCTGGTTTTATGCCATTTTTAATGTAAGTTGTGAACTAATGCTTTTTTTGAGGCGATTTTGTTGATTTTAGTCATTTTACATCACCAATTCAAACTGAGTCAAATTGTCATTCTTACAGTTCAACTTAAAGCTGCGGTAGGGAACTTTTGACGCTCTAGCGGTTAATAAACAGAACTGCTTGCGTCTTGCTGAAGAACATCGTAGCCGGAACTACTTCTCTCTGTTTATGTCTATGAAGAATCACAAAGGTTCTGCGTTACTCCGCCGCGGTATCCCCGAAGCAATCTAAAATAGTCCGAATATAAACGCTTATTATAGGTGCACCCTAGTGATTCAGGACAAGCTAAAAACACGGTTTGGAAAATGGATTCATGGTGTACTCGCTTATTATATAAATTTTTCTACATTTTGAACACAAACAAAGTTACGGAGCGCAGCTCTGATTGGTTATTTTTTACCGGGAGCGATGGAGTTTCTGCAAATGGCAATAGGACCACTGGGAGGAGCCAGAGGAGCTTGATTTTTTTTTTTCACAGATTATCGGTCTCATATTCTTCTGTAAGGACATAATGACAGGTTTAATAAATATGTAAAAAATATTTTTTTACAAAAGTTCCCTACAGCACCTTTAAACTATGAAATGTTCCTAAACGGGGAATTACACTTACCTTTTCCACTGGTGGCACTTGTGCGACTAACTTTTTCAGTTACTTGCGCAAAACATAATTTGGTTGCACACATTTTTTATAGTAATCCACTCTCGATAATAATGAAACTGTATTGCATACAGATGTTCTTTTTATTCTACTTGCCATCTTTTAAACCACATTCCTTCTTGTTTTATTTCTTACAGTACACACAGTGCATTGCTCCGTCTTGGTACCTTAACCCAGAAACTAATTTAAAATAGCACTGCATAGTTTAATAACTTCACACTTCAAACCAAAATGTATTCAGACACCTTCAACATTTCTCACATCATCACAGTTTATTTGTTATAGTTTAGAAATTGGTAATAAAATATGACAATAACTCAAAGTTAAACTGTGTAAGAACAAATTCCTCTTGATCATGTCAGATAACTTTGATAGAAAAATAAGTAATGGAATCAACCAAAACTTCAGACAACTGTCAGTATGACAATATTTACACAACTATCAATACTTTGTTGAACAATTAGCCTTTCGCCAGCCCCTCCCCCAGAACGGCCATTGTCCAATCACACATCATAGCAACCGTTACTATGTGAGCAGCTCTGACAAACATTGACTCCAAGCAAGATGGTGAAGCGGTGCACCCACGGCGTGTGTAAATCGGACACTGGATACCCCGAGAGACTGTCTGGAGGAGTTGTGTTCTTTCCATTCCCAAAGCCGAAAACACAACGTGAGCGGTGCCTACAATGGATAAAACAGTGTGGACGGCCCCACTCCCAGTTAAATGCGTTGAACATTACAGATAATAAAAAAACATGGATATCTGAATGCCTTATATTTTATTTAATGCATTTCATTTTATTATTTTATCTGTTATGCACCTTTTAAGCGAAAGCAATTTTCTATTTGTGAATTCTGTTCATCAACAATGGAAATAAAACATTCTGATCCTGATTCTCAAAACAACAGAGAAATGTTAGTTAGATTTGAATGGCTTTGACACACATGTAGGTTTAGCTAGCTAACATACCCTTGTTTTCGAACAAAATCGCTACTCGCAATAGACAATAATAGACCATATGGTCCATAAGGCGGTGCTGGTTGCATTTGAGGTACAGGTCATGAGGTTTCTCAGATTTCGCTTGAGACCGTTAAGCATTAGCCTCGAGTCTCTTTCATTGCGTATTTTTATATTTTGAATGTATCACTCCACTGCATACTGTAACCCCTTTTGCCTCGATCTGGAGGATATCGCGGAGGTATTGCTCCAAAAAAGTCACTGACATGCACTGGTATTCTCTCTCTTCCCGTCATGGCAATATGTTGCGCTGGTCGTGTTTGACCATTTGTTTGTCGGAGGTAGCAACAGTAACTAAGGGGGGCGGGGCTCGGTGAAAGGCTAATTACCAAGCAGTGCTTAATTTTGTTCATTCTGTGGTGTGAAAACGTTGCATTAACAACTAAAGAAATAAACACTTAACCAAAACATGGTCAGGTCCCTAAAAAAAAAAAAAAAAAAATTATATATATTATATATATTATATATATATAATTTTTTTTTTTTTTTTTAATCAGTTTCAGAATTTTTAGGTATAATATTTCTCAGATCACTGTATTTCGCTATACTCTCATATATAAATGAACTAGTGTCCTGAGCCCACCAGTAAAACAATATAATCAATTCTATCTAATTTTTAGTTTGATTGTGGATAAATTCTTGTTAAAACTACAAAGTAATTCAGTCAAGAGCAGTGAGTGATTTACTTTCATTTTCATACAATAAAGACACTGACAGCAGAGCTAGTAAATTAGGCGCGGTCACTTTGAGACAGTGCATCCATTATAATGATACGCATCCGATTTATTTCCAACTCTTTACTTTCACTTAAGACATAACCATAGACTTTTCGAACACACTTTCCAAGACGGGTATTTTGACATATTTAGTATGTATTTGTTGGTACAAAAGCAAGAAGACTTTGAGACGCGTCTCTGCGTGCGCCCTGAACACCAGAACACCACGGTGCTGAATTAAACTCTTTCGCATCCTTTTTCTGTTTGTTTAAACTGCGATTGGTATTTGTTCGTTCAGGTGCAGGAGGACTCGAACGTCCTGAAGGAGAGCTCAGTTCAGTGTTGCTGTCTGTGAGTTGCGGCTCTCTCTCTCTCGTGCGCACCGAACACAGCGCACGAGTAACCAGCTGCTCAGTTGGGCTTTCTCGCATCGCGGGGCTGAAGCTAACTTGATGTGTTGAATGCTCAGAGCACGTTATAAAATGTATTTTTAAAATACACATTAATGTGTTAATAAATGCCCATAGTAAATCATAGCATAGTTTTTATGTGATCACTTCGCTCCGGTTGGTAACCTTATAACCTTACTTTAGGCCATGAGGAAACTATATTACCTGTCGGTTAACTACAATAATATATTATTTTGCAAGTTACTATGCAGGATGAACCGCAAAATCAATGTGTTTGGGATCATTTGGGCAGTCCTCCCATCCTCAACTGTTGTGATGTTTGTTCAAAAGAGACTTGTCCAGATGTGTCACAGGTAACCTATGTAAGCAGGATTTGAGTTTCTGTCTTACTCTGCAATGAACCGAGTCTTTAATAATAATAAAGCTGAATATGTTTAAAGTTCCTTCAGTTTGCTTCTGTAACCTGAATTACCTGCTTGTCTGTATTTGTGTACTTATCTTTTGTCAATAATTGTCAAGGCATTTTTCAGATGAGTCATTAGTTCAGTTGTTTTTGAACACATGAATCACAAGTTATAAGCTTATTTACTGGAAGACAGAAAAGAGCAGGGAATTCCGCACATTTCAGACCCTGCTACGAAAGCGATATACAATGCTTATGAGGAAGTCTTCTTGATCAGCTGCATACTACTTATTCTCTGTCTTTCGAATTACAGTGCCCCCTGATCATCAAGCCTAAGTTTCTCTTTTGGTAATGCAGAAATAATATTAAAAAGGGAATTCTCCGATCAAACAGGTCTGTGTGACAAGCAGTGTTGTGTAACAGTTAAAATAATGAAACCCTCTTGTCAGAAAGAGAAAAGTTAACACGTTAATAATGTGATAATTAAAAATGATGAATACAATTTTGAACATGCAAATGCAAATTCTGGGCTGAAACTGAAAATTCTGGATGTACATGGATGGAAACTGAAACCAAAATTGCTTTGTAATAACAGATACTAAAAAAAAAGGCAATAAATGAATCACACTTTTATTGAAAGTAATACAATAAAATTGGACAGAAAATATATTAATATTAAATATCAATATATTATGTTTATTCAGTTTTATGCAATTTTTTTTTTTTTGGGACCAATTATCCAAATAATGTATAGCCCTACAAAGCTATTATTATCAGAGCATGTGAATGTCATTTTGTAAACATATATACATTTTTTTTATCCCTTTTAAGTTGAATGCATCATTTTCCCCCCAGTGTATACCACCATAAGAATTGTTTCAGAAATTCTGAATAAAAATTATTTTATTGAACTTTGCTTTTCTTCAGTAAATTACTCCACAAATGTTGACAAAAGTAACAAACTCGCATTATTTAGCCTGTCGTGGAAACCGCAACTGCTAACAATGTTCGTTTCTCCGTTTATTTGTGATCCCTCTCTTTTACAAGGAGCTAAACCTCTGCATTTCCTGTGGGTGGATGAAGCTTCATGTGAGAGAGACTGAAACCCAGACCGTACTAAAAATAAAGTTCTTTCTGCTCCAAGGAAGCACAATCTGAGGAGGCCTGTTGATAAGTGGTCTTGTAAACATACACAGCTGTGCTTTCTTACTGGCACACATTCATTATGGACGCGGGACAAATCGCCAACACATAAAGACCCGAGCACAACCTCTCTCACTTCTCCCTCAGAATCATCACACTACCAATAGCTCCTACTGTATATGCAAGCGTGGAAATTGATGTTGGCGATCAATGTGATAAAATGTGCTCTTGAGAGATCTCGCTAGGTTGATTGAGTGAATGCTTTTCTCTTCTGCCAAACTCACAACTTGCAGTATAGTTTGCAAATTGATTTGAATTGTATAACCAGAGTCCAAAATGAACACTCGCAAATGGCATAGGCTATGTGACTAAAATTATCTTTGCTGAGTAAATAAAATGCAACATGCTATGAGGTGGAAATCGAACTGTAAGAAGGCTGTATGCAATTCAAATAAAAAAATATTTTTTGAAAGAGGTGACATTTTCATAGCCGTCACGTGTATGTTGAAAAGTCTGGTTGGGTTCAGAAGCCTTGTGTGCATTTTGAAGCTCATGATGATTGTGTCAGCATGGTGAGTTTTATCAGGTTCATGTTAAACAGATGTTCATATCATGTTTACATGCACATCTGCTTTTGATTCAGCGGCTTGCATGTGCCTTCAGGACAGGTCGGTTTTCTATTATGGTAGACGTCACTTGGCTGAATGCTAAAGAAAACATTGGGCTACAATTTAAAAAAAGGCAAGACAAGTAGTTTTGTATTGTTTTGGAGGACCAATCAAGAGCCACTCTTATAAATAATGAAAGTGGATCTAGGAAGCTGTTCCAAGGAAAAGACCATAAAGTATCCTAAAAGTGATCCAAATGACCTCTGAATATATAGGATAGCTTGATGTGACTAACAGATGGACATCTCTTGATCTTCTTTCATGAGAGTGATGACTGATGCATGAATGAATCATTTAAGCCAGTTTTGTGAACCGATTCTTGGAAAAGAACCAAATCAAAATAAAACATTTTATTTATTTTTTTAAACAGCCTTTTTTTGGACTAGAACCCACCTTACTGTATAACATGTTTGCATTTTATACTGAACTCTTACCTTTAAAATAATTCAAGAATTTTTTTTTTTTGAAGAATAAGAATTAAAGAGTCTTTTGATAATTTGTTAAAGCAAGTCATCTTTTTTCCTCCCAGGTATGGCAGCTATAAGGAAAAAGCTGGTGATCGTGGGAGATGGAGCGTGTGGGAAGACCTGTCTCCTCATAGTGTTCAGCAAAGACCAGTTTCCAGAAGTCTACGTGCCTACTGTGTTCGAGAACTACATTGCAGACATCGAAGTCGACAGCAAACAGGTTGGTATTGATTCTTGGCCACCTCCAAACCCCCGCTTCCTGTTTTATACAGCTAGTCTTAACAATATTTCCAGTCCTTGATATTTGGGTTGCTTTTGAAAATCTCTGATTGTGAAACCCAAGCTGAGATCTGTCAGCAAACCACAATGTGCCATGTTTTTTTTTTTTTTTTTTTTTTTTTTTTTTTTTAGTTTTACCCTATCGTGTTTATTCTAAACCAGAGAAGAATCTTGTGAACATTGTTGTTATTTTAGTCTGATGACCGTATATCCTGTATAGACACATTATCCAGATGTGTATTCAAACAATCAAGCCAGTAAGTGTAAAATAATACTCATTGGAACGGCGTTGTTATTGTGAACTAAAACTATTAAAAACTATTTTCCGAATTGAACTAAAGCTGAAATGTACAGAAAATTATAAAACAAAGAAAATAAACAGAAATTAGATATAGAAAAAAAGCACATGACTAAAAATGTTGTCATTGTGAATTGAAACTATTAAAATTATTTCAATAAAACTAAGTATTAAATGAAAAACTTCGACTTAGGCGCCTAGCTGAAATAAAATAAGTTGAAGTGCTAAAATTACTAAAACTAAAATGAGAAGTGTGTGTGACACACACACACACACACACACGTGTTTCAACATTTAAAACACACAGACACACACGTGTCTGTGTGTGTATATAATACAAATATTTTATATAATTATTTTAATTATAAGACTTAGCCCATATATTTTGCACCCCTGACCACTCTGAAATCTAAAGAGGACTTTGCAAAACAGGAAATGGCTGTTCTTTCTGGTTTCCTGACTGGACCCGCCCCCTTTCGCTGTGACTCGCCAACCCTATATAGTATGATTAACAGACCACTTCATTTCCTGTGATAGAAGAGGGTTTTTTGGTGAAGGTGGGCTCATTCTGTGTCCTCAGCGCAAGAAATGTTGAAGGATCAGGATGGCATCTCTTCTGAAACCCCTTACCCTCTCAGCAGTGTTATTTATGCTTGGTTTGTCAAAATCTAGAAGCTTCCCATTGCCAATTGAGCAAATATCTTTCCATCCTTTGGGGAAAAAAGACATCTGATTTCATAATCTACAACAGATATGAATATGAAAAACTATGAGCCATCCAAAGCGTTATGGGCTTGTTATTCCTCACCTGAAGAGATTCTTCTACTGTAGAGCAGCTTCAGATCAGTACACAGTCTGGTCTCTGAGTGAATTGAGGGAAGGTTGTGTAACGATGTGGCATCAGGCTCGGTGTATGACTCAGCGGCGCTGTGGAGCCTCATCGCTAAGCTTCAGTTCTACAGGAGGACAGAAGGGATGTAGTTTGATTCCCTCTAATTATCTGTTTGACTAATTCAATTCATTAGGCTTGTGATTGGATAAGCTGATCCTTGCTGTACAGATTATGTAAGGGAGGAGTGACATATGCAAAGGTTTGATACCTTAAAGTTAATTTGCATTTACAGCAAGGATCTACAGTATGTCTGAGACCATATCACTAATGGCTTATAAATGTGTTTTTTTATTTATTTTTTTAGATTATCAACATTGATGTGATGTTGAAAGTGGATCAAGGTTTTCTTATGACCGGTTAAAAGTACTTAGAAATTTCCATTCCCCATATATACTGTTTTAACTTTACATTATTTATAACGCTTTTGACATGACACTGTTTCCACCCTCTAGACCTGTTATTGTATTGAAAAAAATAATGCAAATTTTAAATGCATGTCATACACTTAAAAATGACAGTGTTATGATTATTATCAATGATTAATTATTTATTAATTTATAAAGTGGCTCAGTAATAGAGCATTGTGTTTGCAGTGCAAGAGGTTGTGGGTTCGATTCCCAGGGAATGCATTTTAGGAAAAAAATGTTAGCCTGAATGCATTTTAAGTCGCTTAGATAAAAGTTTGTGCTAAATGGATTAATTTAATAATTTATTCTTAAAGATTGGTTTTAAAATAATGTTAACATTTGAAATATAAATGTAAAAAATTTAATTGCTTATTTAAATATTTATTAAAATATTTTTTTTTTATTACAAAGTAAAACAACACAAAATATAGAAAACATGCAGGATGCCATTTTTGTCATGTGACAGAAAAAATATAAAACAGGAAATTATATATCAGGCTGCTTTAGAAGCTCATTGTCGGAGTCTTTAAAAAACATAAATTATAATTGTTATAGCAAATAATCTAAAAAAGTAAATAAATTTGATATATATGTATGTGAAACAAATTAATGATAATTTAATTTTTAAAAATGCATATTTTAAAATGTCAGACATTTTGTTTATTGGCTGTAGCATAATAATAGTTGTTGGTCTAATCTGTGTTTCATATCGGTGCATCTGTAGTGTATAGAGGCAAGTTAATAATATCCTGAATATATCTGGTCAGTAGGTCTAAATAGAAAGGTCTTGTGTAAAGGAGGGGGTTGCACTTGTACTCACATGTTTCCAATTAGCCGTCTTAAGCCTGAACTTTTTTCATTAGGAATGTATAAGGCTTGTTTTTTGCCTCATTTCTTGGGCTGTATACTTCTAAGGGGACACCTGTTGAGACCAGGATTTTATGGTCTTAAAAGAAGTGCATTTCTCCTTTTGTGTCACTTATTTGATTGCAAATAAGTCATTGTGTCAAGTCCAGCATGCTGCATTGATCATAAAGGCTTTGACTAGCGGGCCCAACTGAGCTTTGACTCATTTTTTCCAATTTTGATCCACAGGTGGAGCTGGCATTGTGGGACACAGCAGGACAGGAAGACTACGATCGTCTGAGGCCTCTGTCTTACCCAGACACAGATGTCATCCTCATGTGTTTCTCAATTGACAGTCCCGACAGTTTAGGTATCAGATTTTCCAAAATCTTTTTCATATTTTTCATTTTGGCTCATCCTTATTTAGGTCAAGGCCTTTCTTACTGGAAAAAAAAATCAAACGATTCACTGAGTCATCACTGTATACAGGAAGTTCCTGTGTTTTGTCTAAGAGTCGAGGTGCATCATGATAACTCATGTGTCCATGACGACATTGTCATTTATCTCCGCCAGCTTCCCGAAGGAACATCCTGGTTCTCTTCTCTGTTACAGTTGGTGTCGAGAAGCTTGAATTAATTAGACTCTTACTGGCATGGGTGTAAATGTTATCGCAGACCGTTCTGAGATTATTTGTTCATAAGATCAATGTTGCTTGAAATGAATCAGTCGTATAATTCATGCAGCAGTGAAACGAGTGTTGGAATGGAACCACCATTATACTTCCAAGACTCTAAACAGGAATTACTTTGGAATAATAGGATTGGATTTGTTGGGACAAATCCCTTATTTCACTTATACTTTATTTATGTCACATTCACATTATAAAACAAAGTTTTATAAGACCAAATATAAGTAGTATTTAACCTTTTCACATTTATGTTACCAAATTACAGTACCTACAGTTTGAACGTTTTGAAAAACTTGCTTATTATATTGGATCCTATTTGTTATATTACACACATACGTGTGTGTATGTGTATATATATATATATATATATATATATATATATATATATATATATATATATATATATATATATATATATATATATATATATATATATATATATATATATATATATATATATTATACACATATAAATACATATATAATATATATTTTTATTATTTAATGTACATTGATGTACTCTTTGTGTGTGTGTGTGTGTGTGTGATCTCTCAGAGAATATCCCAGAAAAGTGGACACCGGAGGTGAAGCACTTCTGCCCAAATGTTCCCATAATCCTCGTGGGCAATAAGAAGGATCTGCGGAATGATGAGCACACACGGAGAGAGCTGACTAAGATGAAGCAGGTGTGTTCCCGAGGTCGGCTGCACCTCCACTATGGGGAGGCTCATTTAAAAGCTCGTAGCAGCTAGCAATACTGCCACTCTAGAAGGCCTGATCATCATCATTTGTCAAACTCCTCATACAATCAGTCCGACCTCTAATAATCAGTGACTGATGCTGTCATGCCTTGCCCCCAAAAGATGTGTCAGCGATAGTGTTCGTAATCTGGGCAGATGGCCTCCATTATATTGATCCATTTAGTGAGCAAAATTGACATTGTATGTCATAAATTAGCCTTTAGCTGCAGACAGTGCTGTGTGATTCTGACGTCCATCATTCACAAAGTTTAAACAGTAATTTGATTTGAAATCTTATTGCATGTGATGAATCCTTCTCATCTGTTTTGCAGGAGCCAGTTAAACTGGAGGAGGGCAGGGACATGGCCAATCGCATTAGCGCCTTCGGCTACCTGGAATGCTCAGCCAAGACGAAGGAGGGTGTGAGGGAAGTATTTGAAATGGCCACCAGGGCGGCGCTGCAAGTCCGCAAGAGGAAGAAGAGGAACGGGTGCTTGCTGCTGTGAGAGAACTTCCCAGTCTTTTCCAGAATGATCTCTATAATGACCATGAATTACCAAACTCCAAAAAAAAAAAAAGTTTTTGACCAAACAACAACAAATACACTGGACTTTGTCACATTTCATGCAAACCAACAGGTGGGAAATGGAGGAATGTGAATAAAATATGCATTCATTTGACAGAGGCTGGGTAGAAAGGCAGGTTAGATCAGTATATTATATCATATGTTTTGATTTAGTTTTCCTTTATGGCCCAATGTGTTTCAGAATACACTGTTTTTCTTCAGTTTGTACTGCACGGATGACATCAGTCGTAACAGTATTGTATTTTTGCACATTTAACAATCAACCATTAAAACTGAGTCTTGTTTTCGTATTTTTGTAATAGAAATGAATATAACCATGTAGAAATATCTTAATAGCACAGAATTTGATAGAATCAGTGCCTTCATCACCATTCCCTCCATAATTTGAATGTACTCCAGTAAAGTGCTAGTTTTAAGCTTCTCTGTGACTTTACACTTACTTACATTTTTTTTTTAGAAGTAACTGTTTTTAAATGTATTTAAAGGATCTCCAATAATATTATATTGTTTATATCTTTCAATCCCCAAATAAATAGTAATTACTTGTCATTTGAAGGCTGTCACGTCTAAAACTGCCAATTAGGAATGTATTGTAAAATAAATGTATTTTATTTGTGTTTACCCATTTGTCCTCCAGACATGCAGAAATGTACGTGTGCACATGGAACTCTATAGATACTAAACGGGTCGAACCTGCCTCGAATATCTGGGCTGAGCTCATGCGGTCACATGTATTTTCCTTGCATTAGCCGGTTTAAAGGACACATGCTTGAGTATTGTTAATGCAAACATTACACATGTTTTAGTTGTAATCACTTAAGTTTTTAGCACTGTTTTTAACATCAAATAAATACACAAACCAATTGCTAGCAAATGTATTTGAGTTAGAAGAGGTCTTGAGTGCCTTTCCTTTTCCCATAGAACTGAGTGCCTTTAGTTATCGGTCTGAAATGCATATGGGTTGAGATAAATGTTTGTGCGCATGCACATGTTTTGTCGTGATCAGTGTTGTAATGTTGCATGCCAGTAAATCATGAGGTGTTCGGGCCATCTGGGTTCTGAGAATAACTTTAGTTAATTATACAGAGTTTTGCTTCTGGAAAAAGATCTGCAGCTTTTATTCGCCAGCACAGAATCCAGATAGTGGTGTCTCTTCCACTGGTGTCCCCTGCTGGTGCCATGAGTTGTCTGATATGAGGTACATAAATCCACCCCATATTTCCTGTCTGTGCTCACTGTTCGAATGAGCATTGGATTCATTAGCACAGTGTAGTTTCCCTCGTCTGCTAATGTAAAAAAAATAAAATAAAAAAGAGAGGGTAAAAAGCACAAAAAACTGAAGCAAAAAGCACAAAAATATTGATAAGAACACTTGGATCATATGTCATCCCAAAAATGAAAGGAAAAAAAAAAGGATATAGTTTGCATTACGAAAGAAAAAAAAGATTTAGGAGGAAAATGTTTCTGTAGTATATTAAGTAATTATTACATATTTAGTTTTGGGATTTATTTTGTCTGTGTGTGTGTGTATGTATACACGCACACACACACACATTTTACATATATTGTTATATACAAACGAACCATCTGTATAATTCTTGACCACCTCGAACACTATTATTAAACAGGGCATTATTTAAACACTGACTGTACAATACAAGTACAAACTACACCCTACCTGCTAATAAAAGAGGAACATGTTCTTGTACTGATTTGTGAAATCCTCGAAGCAGATGTCCGTTGTGAAGTCATCGTCTGCATGAGCTAATTACTACAGCGACCAGCCTTGGCTTACAGAGCTCCTCTTTGGACTCCGAGATCAATCTGCTGTGTGTTCATATGCTCTCTCCTTTTTTTCTGGAAGTATTAAATACGATTTATTAATCTTAGATTTTTATGAGCGCTCCGTAACAATGCTTTGTAAAGGAGACTAGTAGTAAATGTTTGAATGAGGTGAAACCAACCTATGTTAATAAACTATTTTTTTCTAAACAAAAAAGTTGCACTTTTTCCTTTTGAGTGAAATTACATGCAATGAGTAGCAACACCTCTTACAAATGCTGGACCATTTACTATTGAAAAAAGTTATTTTGCTATATTTGCCAAGACTTTTCTGCCTAAATTTAAGTACTACATAAAAAACAATAACACCATAGTCATATATTGTATAAAATATCTAATCTAAACACACACACACACACATATATATAAACTTTTTTTATATATATATATAAAAACTTTTGATTTGCATTGACAAATTTGTAATGACTCAGAGATTATTGTTTTTAATGTCCATTTTTACTTGCTTGAAACATTTTCAATTTATTACTTTCAGTAAAATACTACAGTAAAGTGCAAAAAAAATACAAGTAAATCTACATTTTCAGTGATGTAGCTGTTCAAATTAAAGAAATTAAGCTTTAATAAAAATACAGTCTTGATTAATGAAAACGATAATGCGATTGTGACCTTTACTCCACACAAGGTTGCACAACTGCTAGCATCTCTCCAGTAGTATGCAAACGGACTGTTTTGCTGAATTAGGAATCGAATCATTCATCTGCATTGTTTAACTAGCAGAAATCAATATTAAAATGGAGTTTGTCAGTTCTGCTTTACTGATAAAAATGAATAAATTCCCATTTAATCTGGATGTAAGATGATGGCCTCCTATGATTATTCTAAATCTGGTCCTCATTGTTCAGATCTCCACTCTGGATGAACATGCTGCTGAAGTGGGCTCTCATCTATATCTAGACACACACACACACACACACAATGAGTCATACGAGCACATAATATAGTTACACTTCTGATCCGAAAGTGTTACATAACGCTGCATACCATCAGAACTGATTTTTAAAGACGCCAGCCGGCTGACCACATCCTCTTCTCCTTCAGCATCCTTGTAGTCAAAGCCAGTGTAGCCCTGCTCGAGCTCACAGTACCTGATAAACCTACACAAATAAATACACATTCATGAAACACTGACTCCATACAGTTCAGAACAGACTATCAGTGAGACGCTTTGCAACCATTTCCTGAAACTAAACAGAACTCGTTCCACTTTCAAATCCCCGAACAAACAAAATCAAGTAGCACTCACAGTCCAAAACCTATGTGCAGTGCTTCTAAATATAACTGTAAGAAAAACAGTGAGATTTTTCCACTTGGGCATAAGGCCAGTGTAAAGCTAGCTATTTGTTTTGCATAACAAAAAATGCCAATATGGTATGTTATAAAAGATGCTGTCAGCCAATCACATGGCTTGTAAGTTCAAGATGGTTTTGTGGCCAAATGGTTTTGTAAGTGGCTTAGTTGCCAGTGGGTTTGTGGCAGGTTAAGCTTAGAGGAACATACATAATGAAGTCTTACCTCTGCCAAGTAGGATCCTTGCTTAGGATGACTGGGTTTCCCACTACAATGAGCAAGGCTTTGGCTCTGGTCATGGCCACATTAAACCTCTGTGGGCAACAGAAGGGCTTTACTACAGGATTGCATACTTTCTCTAATCTAAGTCCAAACAGATGGTCAGAAACAAGTTTTTGACCTCTATCGCTCCCATTATGAGCTTATGTGATATAAACTTTTATTATTGTAGCTAAAACAACTACTATTTGATTCCACAAATGCCAACACATAAGCTCTTATTCAGACTACATAAACTTATGATCAGAAGTTTGGGGTCAGTGTTTTTGCTTAACAAAATATATTAGTTCATTCAGCAAGTCTGGATTAAATGAATGAAAAAGTGACAGTAATATTATATATATTGTTCAAATAAATTTTACCAAAATGTCTCACAGTCTTCACAAACATATTAAGCAGAACAAGCGTTTTCAACACTGATAATAATAAAAAGAAATGTTTCTTGAGCGGCAAATCATCATATGTGACCGTGGACCACAAAACCAGTCTTAAGGGTAAATTTTTCGAAACGTAGATTTATATAAACATCTGACAGCTGAATAAACAAGTTTTCCATTGATTTATGGTTTATTAGGTTTGGACAATATTTGGCTGAGATACAACTATTTGAAAATCTGGAATCTCAGAAAAATCTAAATAATGAGAAAATAGCATTTGAAGTTGACAAAATTTCTAATCAAAATTACGTTTTGATATATTTACGGTAGGAATTTTAAAAAAATGATTTCTGAAGGACCACGTGACACTGAGGACTGGAGTAATGATGCTGAAAATCTCGATTTGTTTCACAGGAATATATTACATGTTAGAATATATTCAAATAGGAAACATCTATTTTAAATTGTAATAATATTTCACAATATTACTGTTTTCTGTATTTCTGATCAAATAAATACATGCTTGATAAGCCCTAAACCCCAAACTTTTGAACAGTAGTGTATATGCACATACACTTGATTTACTGCATATATATAGAACTATAGACCTTCTCGTTTGAGAGGAAGCCAATGTTGAAGTCTTGGTCCATCTTGACGTAGTTGACGCTACTACGGACGGTAGAAACTATGATGACTCTTCTCTCTTGACCCTGAAACTCTTCCACTGACCCCACCTACATGAACCAAACAATGAAAAGCACAAATGACTCATAAAAGAGCTCAGAGAGTCAATACTGGGAGAAAGACATGAATAAAGAAATTAAAATCACAGGCAAACCTTGATGTCTTTCCATTTGTTCAACTCTGCCACAGTGTTCAGAGCTTTGCGAATTTTTTCCACCTTAAATGAATAAAAAAATATTTTGGTTTTTATCACATTTTTTTTCCCTTTTATTTTTGGATAAAATAGCTAGTGTTTAATCTACATTGAAAATATTAAATGTTATTAATTACTTATTATTAGCTAATTGAATTTTAATTTCAACACAAAGTCTTGCCTGTTTCCTGTAAGGAGTGATAATGCCAATGTCATTGGCACTGAGTTTTGGCAGGCCCTTCTTGCCCTGCGTTTGCATGAGCTTGTTGAGGTAGCTAACGATGACCTCGATCTCAGTCACGTTGAAGAATGAAGGACTGTTGGCCTCCCTGTCATCTTTCCCCATCACTCCATGAAACATGACAGGAAATCCCTGTACATTACACAAACAAGAAAAGTCTTTTATTCATTCATTGTGCAACATTAGCAGTTTCCTCCTTTCACCTCCCTGAATGTCACCTCCGTGACGCATACATTGACACACACATAAATCACAGAAACATAAATACAGGTTCTTATGGTTCCATGAAAAAAATCAATGGAACCTTTCAAGATTCTTAATAATGGGAAAGGGTTCTTTAGATTATTAACAAACAAACAAAAAAATTCCTTGGGAATCCAAAAATGGTTCCACTGTGAAACCCCACCTTTTCGGAACCTTTATTTTTTTGTAGAAATACCAGATCTAGATTTAGATTTTACAGTTTGTTCATTATATTTTGGGAAGACTGATTCTGTTTGAACATCGATTATCTACAAAAATGGCACATTTCTTTGCTTCTTACATCTCTGTCAGATAAAAAAACCCCAATGGTCTGGTACCTTCTTAGGGAGATGCTCCCAGCAGCAGAAGGCCTCCCGCTCCATCTGGTTCGCAAACACCTGCAGCTCATTCTCATAGAAGAGCTCGTTGGGGATCTTGAGGATGGCGGGATGAGACCTGGGATGGGATGAGAAGGACTTGACGATTAGTGTTCCATCAACACTTTTGACATCAAAAACTGATGGGAGAAAAGATCAGTACCTGTAGTTGCGCAGAAGTTTGGTGACGAAGCGGGTGTCATATCCAGAATGAGCATCCTGGCTCTTCTGATAGAGAGCGTTCTGTGTCATCAGCCTCTCCAGGAGGGACTGACCTGTTTCATATTCCAAGGTAATATTAAAAATATATTTTAGGACTGAAGTAAAGCTGAGTTTAAGAAGAAGAAATAAATGTCAAATATAACGGAAGTCATGAAACATCTTTGAGTACCCAGTCTGTGCTGTTGTGCCAGCGGAGATCTCAGAATGGGGCCCAGCTGCTGGGGATCTCCGGCCAAAACCAGCTGGCCCTTCACAGGATCCAGCAAACCTTGGGCAGAGAGCAAACGTGCAACATAGAAATGAAAAATATGTTCTTCTAATTCAAGTTCTCATTCTCCCCTCCAGACTTTTCCTCATTTACCCGCGATCCCGATGATACACTCAGGCTCCACGGCTTGTCCGGCCTCATCTATGAAAATGTGTGTGAAGTGACCCTTATCCACACCTCCTGATACAAGCCTGAAGAACACACAAATAGATATTCACTTTTAGCCAGCAGAGCAGAACATCCCAGCTAGCACTAAGTTGACAGAGAATATGACAGGACTATTATGGTACCGTGCACAACCAGAATGGCCCGAGGTTCAGGTGCTATATTACTGCTACGGATGATCTTGCTTTACCTTCCAGCGGTGACCAGAGTAACGACGATAACACTGCGGCCCATCAGATCTTCTCTAGATGGGAGGTGGAAGCTGCTCTGATCCTTATTCCAGTTACTGTGTTTCTATGGGGAAAAGATATTTGAATATGAGTATTTATATGACATCATAATTTTCAGATATGTTCAAAAAAAAGTAAGAAAAAAAACAACAACCAGTAAATCTATTTAAATAATTAAATGTGAATATATATATATATATATATATATGATACATTTTATATTTCATATTTAAATAATATTAATATTATATTTAGGTATACACATTCTTTTCAAATAATTTGAACAAATATAGATAGATAAATGATAAATGATGTAGTGAGAATATTTACATAAAACTAATTATAATACTTTTTATTTATATTATGTATGTAAATATTACATTTATTATTATTATTATTATTACAAAAGGTCATGTCGAGTGCATTAGGATGGAGTTTTCTGCGCAGTGTGCTGGTGTTACCATCTGCATATCTCTAGTGTTACTGTAGCTCAATTGGTAGAGCACTGCACTCCCCGGGAACACATGATAGATAAAAAATGTTAGCCTGAATGCACTGTAAGTCTCTTTGGATAAAAGCATCTGCTAAATGCATAAATGTAATTTTTTTATTTAATATTCCATGCATTCATTTCTGACCCATAATACATATTTCAAAAAATATAATTCAAATGGTAGTATGTCATTCTGGACACACCCATGTATATGTCTTACCAGCAGTTTCTGTGGTACAGTGCGCGGGTCTCTGCTAGGGGCACAGAGTCGGTAGAGGCGATGGGCGTCCACATATCCTAATAACCTCTCACACAGGAGGTCACAGGCACTGTTTGAGGGAGCGCAGGCAAGGATATGGGTTGTGGCCTTGGATTTATTCACCTGACGCCGCAAACAAACAAAACACAAAGTCATGTGTCACGTGGCTGTTTAAGGCAGCAATAAACACATGAATGAAGTAGTCCTTATGATTGTCTTTACCTGCTTTATGGCTTCCACCACTGTAACAGTTTTGCCTGTGCCAGGGGGTCCAAAGATCAGGTAAGGTGCTGGTTTAGATGTGCCCGACAGGATGTGCTGCACTGCTGCCTTCTGCTCTGGGTTGTTCTCTAAATCTTTGTTGAACATGCTGGAGCACAAACACAGTAATGTTTGATAAAAACACACAGAGTCCAAAACTCTTGAGTCCACTATTTTTCTTCTTATTTGACACAGGAAAACCTATAGTTCAAGCTATACTATCTTCCTGTCATCATCTGTGAGTGTGTGTGTGTGCGCATGCAGACCTGAGGTGTGGTAGTGCAGTTTGTCCAGTGCTTTTATCAGACGGGAATAACACATCTCCCAGTCTGTGCTGGCAAGCCAGCTCCACCGCCCTGTGCTGAAGCTTTATGGGGAAGCGGTTGATGTTGAACTCCACATTGAACTTCATATTGCTGAGAAACTTCTGGAGAAGACTACAAACACAGAACCAATATAGTTAGTTAATATTATAAGAGAATGCAGTCTAAATTAAGACTATTCGTTTTGAAATAATATAACAATTATATATATGTTTTTGAAAAAAGTCTGCATGCAACTGATTTTTTTATTTTATTTTTTATGTAATTTATTCAAATATCATTTATTCCTGTTATGGCAAAGCTGAATTGTGTCACTCTGTGTCACATGATCCTTCAGAAATCATTCTAATTTACTGATCGCAAAACAAATATTTCTCATTAATATCAACGTTGAAAACAGTTGTTCTGCTAAACATTTTAGTGCGAACCATGATTATTTAATTAATAGAATGTTCAGGAAAGCATTTATTTGAAATATAACTCTTTTGTAATGTTATAAAAGTTTTTTATGTCACTATTGATCTATATATAAACATCTCACTCAACCCAAACGTTTGTGCAGTGGTGTATTTATAAAATTAGGTATTTAGTACAAAAACACGTTACAATTCATGAAAGCTATGTATCATATTCTCACTGTTTGAAATATTCTTACTTCTTGGAGAAGCCGAGTTTAACTCTATCAAGTTCTACACTGTGGACGTAGCCTTCATAGACAGTGATGGGCTGGTTCCTGTCCTCTGACAAACAGACGTTCAGTTTATCTCCTCGTAGCACGGACGGTCTGTTTTCTGCCACCCCTGGGACCTGAGTTAAAAACAGAGAGAAAGTAATCAGACAAAAAAATCAGTCCTAAAACTATTAGATAATTGTGCTTTTCACTCACTTTGAGAATGAGCAACTTTTTGTTTGATTTGTCGAGGGTCATGGTCTTGCCGTAGAGATCGTACTTCTTGATGTCCACCTCCATCTGAATCTCTTCCAGGTGTAGGAGGAGGTGAAAGCGCTCCTTGTAGTTCTTCATGCATAGCTGAGTGTCCAGCACTCGCCTGAGAACATACAGACGTCTGTGACCAACGCACGCTCAGAGAGAGCTGCATGACTAACTTTAAACATTTATTTTTCTCTAAAAGCGTCCATGCTTGCTTGCCTCACTCTGGGAAGTTGCTGTTTTACTGACGGTGAAGGGCGCTTTGAGTCCTCCAGTTTGTGTTTGGCCAACTCTTTTAAGTATTCTGGGTATTGGTATGGATTCAACTTGACCATAATCTTCAGATTATGTGTGATGAAACTATTAAAAATACAGCGGGAAACACGTGAATCAACAATACTGAACTAGATAGATCAATGATAGATAGATACTGTAGATAGATCGATCTAGATAGACAGATCTAACCTCTCAGGTGGAACCCCTTGTTCCAGAATCCTGTTCTCCGGTCGGAGTCGTCTGTTCTGTTTGGGGTTATATGGACTCTCTGGGCCCAGCGTCTCAGCTAGCCCGGACTGAACCACTGCCTCCAGTTCCCGGACTATACAGAAGGGTTTAGCGGTACCTGGAGGATCTGCCTCTGGACAGAACTCAAAGTACATGGTGGCTGGAAAGTGTCCTTGGTGGTGGACTTTGTAATGCACTTCAACAACATAACTCTCACCTAGCAGAGAGACATCAATTTGACGTTTTTGTGAGCATCTTAGTTCATTTGTTCTATCTATTAAATGAGAGTCTCAGTCATTTTCTCACCTGGACAGAGGAGAAGAGGAGAGACACGGTTCACTCTCCTCTCATCTACAAGAGTGAAGCAGCGCATCTTGTGCAGAGCTGTGTAGTATGTGAAGTGCACGCAGTTCTCGCCGCGGTTTACGATGTGAAACTTCACCATAAACAGCTTCCCCTGCTCCTTGATTTTGAACGTAACCTTCCCTTTGGTGGCCTTGGGGTCAGAGGTTATTTCAACACCTCCTTTGTCTTTGATGAGTTGAGCTCTAAAGGAAAGACACACATGACACGAAACGATGTGATCAAATTCACATTATTAATTTAGCAATTTTTTTTTTCCTAGTTGGACACAAACAGGCAGAATTGTATCTTTGATGGTCACCGTTTCATTTTGAGTTTTTTGAGGATTTCTGAAGCGAGCTTTCTCTTCGGGGTCAGGACAGGTTTAGAGGAAGAGGACGCCGGGTCAGAAGCTGGGGCCGATGTGCTGGTGCTCTGCTGTGTGAAGGACTTCCACTGATCGCAGTAGTACACACGCACCTGTCAGAGGAGGACAATAATGAGGAGGAGGACAGATAAGAAAAGCTATATGATGTTTCTTCTGTCACGTTTATGAGTAACATTACACTCAAAACTTACAGAAATGAACCAAGGACACGGAAACAAAGGATCATTTAAATTCACAGTTTGATCTAACCTTAGGTTTCCACTGAAATATAACTTTTCCATCCCTTATAGTGGCTTTATTGCAACATACTAAGGCTCTGATCACATTGGAAAATGTGGGCTCTTTGCTTCCGTCCCTGAAAAGCAAACAATCACATGCAACTAAGTTCAACCTGAAAAAACAAGGCTATTGCATCAATGCAGAAAGATACATGCTGAACCAGGACAGTGATTTGATGTTACACACAAACAAAACAATCATATATAAATGGCACACTATGTTTCATTACATACATTTCGATACAAAGACAAAATAAACTTGACATGATGAATGCATCTTGTAAAACAGATGTGCCAGCAGACACTAAGCAGGTGACTCTGAGTCACAGTTGCAAACCTTTTGAACTCAAAGTTGTATATATCCCGAAGCTCGTTTCTGTCAGTTTTCGAGATCCTCTGCCCCAGAAACTCCAGGAAGTCAAGCCCTACTTCGTATGATGTTTTGAGAGAAGGCATCTTGATGCTGTTCATATGTCAGTAGTTTATGTTTGGGATGGTCTCTGGATCTTCGATCCCGGAATCGAAACTTGACAGTAGCAGTCTAACGGTGACCAAGCAAGGGTACACCTGTAAATGATCGCATTCAATATTAAACGAAGGATCCCTGACATTTTCTTCACTGTTTATATAAATTAATTGGCTGCTTGAATGCTGAATCAATCTATAAACAGCTTAAACATAAAAATGAGTCAATTATTGCGTACACTGCACAGTTAACGGTCAACAAATTTCATAACGAGAAAAACAATTTATTGACTCTCCCTAGATCCGTTGCGTTACGTAAGAGTCACAGAGGAGCGGCACTTCATGGATAGAGAATTATCTGGATGGGGTTATTTAATTCAAAACTCAATGAGGATTGGTAAATCTAGAACTTATAAACTCGTAATTTCTATTTCCGTCAAATCGGAGAAACTTTAAAATTCCACTAGTTGTAAGCATAGGTTGTAAGTGTATGCATAACCAAATATGGCTTTTTACAATTTTAATTGAGTAGAGGAATTCATAATAATGGAAATTTAGGCATTAAATATGAACAGTTAAAGCAAGTTAAAAGCACTTTTTATTGAGAGCAACAGATAATATACGTGTATAATAGGAATTCAAAAGAATAAATAAACAAGAGACAAAATAAAATAAACAAGAAAAAAAAGGTTACATGCCTACAGGATATAATAGTGGTAAAGATTATAAAATTACTTTGAAACATGAATGACAACTTTTTGACAACTTTTTTTAGTTCATTAAAGGTTTATAACTTAAAAAGTTGTATCAAAATGTATTGATTCATTGTTTTGATTCAACATATGAAAAACATTTTATCCGTAGGGTCTGTGAGATTTTTCATTAAAGTTTCTGTGGCACACAAAGTGCAATACAAACTTCAATATCTAAATCTAACGTTAAGGTTTTTTTTTTTTTTTTTTTTTTTTTTTGTCATGTTTATGATTGTTTTCCCGTCATGCAGTTTGACAGGGCAGGTCCAGTTGAGCCAAGATGGCGGACTTCGAAGAACAGCTTTCCGACCAGGATAAGGTATGTGATTATCGATTCAGGTTGTTGATCTATTTTCCCTTCTCTATTACTGGGGTGTGTACAATTTATATATTATCATAAACATGTGATGAATGTTATTACGCACATTGGAGGTTGCAAAGTTTACAAAACCCGCGTTGAATAGCGTGCTAAGGAAGCTAGCAAGCTAACTGAAACTCGATCTAATCGAGGCTCGCACTCTCTCACAGACGCAAGACTGTGTAGATGGTGACAGATTTGAAATTAAAATGACTAATACTTAACAATTGTGTATAGAAAATGCGATTTGACATCAACAGTGGAAGTAGTATTGAGTTTGCAGACTGTTAGAGGCTTGGACTGGTGCAGAAAAAAAATCACTTCATCAAGATTAACAGCTTAAGTTTGACAACAAAATAAATAATTGCGTCCATGCACTTTTAATAATTTGTCACAACTTAGTCTCACATAAGAGTTAATTTTCTTATTAAACTTATTTACAATCGGTTTTCTTTTGTTCCTATGTATTTGTTTCTAATAGTATCCTGCATGCAAATGGCAACACTTAATTTGTCGTTTTAGATTCATGTGGTGAGATCAAGGGGAAGTGTTTTTTTTGCTCTAAAACAGGGGCGCAACCTCAGCTCTGGTCTTGTTTGTATTCTCAGCTGAGTGTCGGGACCCAGCCCTCTTTCTGCATGCTCTCACATGCGGGCGGCTCTTCCGGTCTCACGCCCCCACCCTCTGCTACCGAGCCGCTGACAGTCATGGGGCTGTTCTAGAGTGCGGTTCGCCCCTCCGCCTCTGCAAAGTCGAAACAGTCGTGTTGAGGCCAGTTGAAGGAGGAAAGAAGTATTTCAGAAATGCTTAGATGTGGAAAACTTGTTGCAGCTGCAAACTACTCCAGATTGGGTAGATGTGATATTTAGATTACACTTATATATGTGTTAAGCACAACAGTAAGAGCAAACACAAAAATGTGTCATGTGCTTTGGGGCACAGGTTTTCTATGATTAAAAAAACACCTAAAAACAATTCAATTATTAGTCGTGCATAAGTGTAAAACACATTAATTAGTATTGGTGTAATTTGATAGTCTAATTGAAAGCTTTTTTCTTGTAATTGAGCAGTATCATTTCCACTACAAGTGAAGAAGATTGTGAATTCAGCTATGAAAAAGATTACGAGTGATTTGTAGATTTTTAACAATGGTAGGCAGTTATATTTTGTCAGTTATTATTGTGTGTGCCAGTTGTTAATGCAACTACAGTAAGGCATTGATTTCCCCTCATTTGCTGTCAGTACTATCAGTACTTGTTTGAATGTGAATAGCAAATATTTTTGGTCATCTTGTGATTGGGACAGAAAATGTGAATGTGTGCTTTGATTTCTACACACAGATTGAATTTAGGGTTTAGAAATGCTATCATACAAGTAAACACATGCTTTATCATATTTATCATATTATAGTGTTCCTGTAGCTCAACTGGTAGAGCACTGCGCTAGCAAGCACAAGGTTGGGGGTTTGATTCCCCGGGAACACATGATATGTAAAAATTGAAGTGAAGTGAAGTGACATTCAGCCAAGTATGGTGACCCATACTCAGAATTTGTGCTCTGCATTTAACCCATCCGAAATGCACACACACAGAGCAGTGAACACACACACACACACTGTGAGCACACACCCGGAGCAGTGGGCAGCCATTTATGCTGCGGCGCCCGGGGAGCAGTTGGGGGTTCGATGCCTTGCTCAAGGGTACCTAAGTCGTGGTATTGAAGGTGGAGAGAGAACTGTACATGCACTCCCCCCACCCACAATTCCGTCCGGCCCGAGACTAGAACCCACAACCCTTCAATTGGGAGTCCAACCCTCTAACCATTAGGCCACAACTTCCCCATTGATAGCCTGAATGCACTGTAAGTCGCTTTGGATAAAAGCGTCTGCTAAATGCATAAATTTAATTTTAATTTAATTTATCATTTACTGACCATTTCTATTTCTTACTGTTCATAAAATGGTATGGTAAATATTTATTTATATAATGTATACACTTTTTGTACTACTGTTGAAAAGTTTTGGGTAAGAAAGATTAAAAAAAAAATTTAAGTCTCTTTTGCTCACCAAGACTGCATTTTTAGTAAATATAGTAATATTTTGGAATATAATAATAATAATAATAATAAAGTTTACTATTGTAATGTATTTAAAAATCTAATTTATTCCTGTGATGCAAAGCTGAATTTTCATCATCATTACTCCAGTCTTCAGGGTCCCGTGATCCTTCAGAAATCATTATAGTAAGCTGATTTGGTGATTAATTATTATTATTTTTTTTACAATTTTTTAAAATAGAAAAACATTGCACTTTTTAAAATATTTTCTGATAAAATAGCTTACTTATAGAAGTCCTTTATGATAAATTTCACTTTTGATCAGTTCAATGCATACTTGCTGAAAGTATAAATTTTTTACTTAAAAAATTTAAATAATTAATGACGATATTTTTTTAGTTTTGAATTTTCTCGCTGTTTTTTACTTCTTTTCTTTTCTTGTGTATTTGTGACAAACAGTGCAACTTGTTGGCACTAACAGCATAACATAGGAAATGGCACCCATCAGAAAAACATGGTTTTGTTGCACACATTTTAGCTGTGATGCAATTATTGTGTTTTGGAGAAATAGAGCTGTAGACGTCCTAGATAACATCTAGTCTTTACACGGAATTTAAATTTGTTATATATGATGTATAAGTAGTGACACATTTCCCTCAGATCTTCAGACTGATTTAAACCATTATGTTGCAATAACACAACCAGCAAATTGGCTGTATTCGTTGTGAGATGAATTTATTCTTATTGCAGCTTGACTGTAGTGAATTGTGGACCGAATACTCTACAGGAGGTCTTTACAGTATTTGTTTGTTGTTGTTTTGTTTTGTTATTGTCCCTGGTTTTTCAGTGAAGACAGAGTCTGGAGTGCTGGATTGGGTCCAGAATGGGAAACATCCATGGAGCCAGACTAGCTGGACTCGGTGTCACTGGCCCTTATTGCTTACATGTGCACTGCTAAGAAAAGCCTAAATTCTGCAGCCTTCTAAGGCATGACACATAGAGGGGCTCAATGTATGGTATCAGCATACATTTGACCTGTTTTCAACGGAAGTGCAAAGAAATACCACCATAATTTAGCTGAAATATGGTGTTTAAGTAGTTTTATGCACAGGCTGCGGTTCATAAAGTGAAGTGAAGTGACATTCAGCCAAGTATGGTGACCCATACTCAGAATTTGTGCTCTGCATTTAACCCATCCGAAATGCACACACACAGAGCAGTGAACACACACACACACTGTGAGCACACACCCGGAGCAGTGGGCAGCCATTTATGCTGCGGCGCCCGGGGAGCAGTTGGGGGTTCGATGCCTTGCTCAAGGGCACCTAAGTCGTGGTATTGAAGGTGGAGAGAGAGCTGTACATGCACTATCCCCACCCACAATTCCGTCCGGCCCGAGACTAGAACCCACAACCCTTCGATTGGGAGTCCAACCCTCTAACCATTAGGCCACGACTTATCCTTTGTATATATGCATGACACCACCACTCCACCTGTTCTCGAACATGACCGTTTTTCTTGGTTCTTGTTGAGGTGTTTTCTGCAAGCATCGGTTTTGAGTAAACACTGACACCTCTGCAGTGAGTTTTGCATGTGCAAACACTGCTCGTGTTTTCTTCATCAGTACTTTTGTTTTTCCTCAGATCCGCATTGCTGCAAATTTTATCATCCACGCTCCCCCTGGAGAGTTCAACGAAGTCTTCAATGGTAAACTATTCTTGCAGCATGTGTATACAGGCATCAAAAAGACTAAACAATACATTTTTCAGACAGTTCGGGGTTGGTAATATTTTGAATTGTTTGTGTAGGAAGTATCGTATGCTCTCCAAGGTTCCATTTATTTGATTGAAAATACAGTAATGTGTGAGAATTTATTACAATTTAAGTTTTCCGTTTTAATATTTTAAAATGTAATTTATTCCTCTGATGCAAAGCTGAATTTTCAGCATCATTACTCCGGTCTTCAGTGTCACATGATCCTTCAGAAATCATTCTAATATGCTGATTTGTTGCCCAAGAAATATATATTTTTAGGATTTGATGAATAAAAAGTATTTTGTAGCATTATGAATGTCTTAATTGTCACTTTTGATCAATTTAATGCATCAAAAACAAAAAACAAATTCTTCCTGACCCCAAGTTTTTGAGCAGTAGTATAC
This sequence comes from Carassius auratus, assembly GCF_003368295.1. Lineage (NCBI taxonomy): Eukaryota > Metazoa > Chordata > Actinopteri > Cypriniformes > Cyprinidae > Carassius > Carassius auratus. Next base: position 4,960,604 of record NC_039273.1, read on the forward strand.
TGTATGTTAGGAGGAATTTCATTATTTTTATGTCACAACATGACTCGCTGAAATCACAATGTTTTCATGATATCACATGATGTCTTTTCTTTGGTTTCAGATGTGCGGCTACTGCTCAATAATGACAGTCTGCTCAGGGAAGGGGCGGCTCAGTGAGTAGCCTGTGTTTATTACAGTATACGAAAGCATATTTTATTACAATCAAAATTGATCTAGATTCTCTTCAACAGATGCCACAAGTACGCAACCAGTTTTCAGTGTCTCTTTCACTTTAGATTACCCTTCACAATATGAATAGATCTATGATGAAGTGATATATTTAGCTTTGTGGCTTCATCAGAAGTCTTTTGTTTAGATGAGATCATATTTTTGAATCATTTTGTCTGTTTGTGACAGAGCCTTTGCCCAGTACAACATGGATCAGTTCACACCTGCTAAACTTGATGGAGGTGAAGATCAGGTGACTATAACGGTTACTTTTGAAGTTAAAATATGTTCATATTGTGCACATTTTACCAGAACACATTTATATTTCAAAGAAACTGATGTTTGTCCTGTTAGAAACATGCTCTGCCTCTCAAACGACTTAATGTTAACCAACAGCCTTTACACAGTAGGAAATAAGTGTCCATTTAAACTGAATGTTGTATTAAATTTTACTCAAACTGCTTCCAAACTGCAGGTTTTGATCACAGAGCATGGAGACCTTGGTCATGGCCGTTTTTTTGACCCTCGTAAGAAACAGTCGTTCAAGTTCGACCACCTGAGGAAAGAGGCGAGTGAACCACAGTCTCATGAGGGTGAGGCGGCCCTCAGGCTGTGGAGGGATGCTTGTGACGAAGCTCTGAGGGCGTACGTCAAAGACCATTACCCCACTGGAGTCTGCACTGTGAGTTCACTAGAGCAGTTTTTATTTGTTAAACGAACAGATCAATTAATAAAGCAGTTTATAAGTGTGAGTGTGTTTTCTGCCACATTTTTGCTGACAGATTCTTGTGTTGTTTTTTAGGTTTATGGGAAAACCATCAATGGACAGCAAACCATCATCGCCTGTATTGAGGGTCATCAGTTTCAGCCCAAAAATTTCTGGTAATGTCTTTATAAATTTTTGTTATTTCAATACTTAAGCCATATGAAAAGGTAACTAGCTGAAATAAAGTTTACTTAAAGCTAACGCTTTTTTTTTTCTTTTAAACTTTAAAACTTTTAACGCTGACTGTGACATAATATTGTTCTTGTAATGGTTACCAGCATTTTGGAAACAAGTCTATTTTTAAAATATACATGCATTTACCAAACATTTTTAGAGATGTGAATTCGGACAGCAATGAAATTTCCACACGACCTTGGTGTTTGTCAAAAAACAGTAGGTTATTTGTGAATTTTTATAGGAGTGGCGATAGAAAAACACCAACATCCTTGAATTGGACAGCAATAAAATGGTAGACTAGTACCTGTAAATACTGAAAATACCTTACATCCATGAGAAAAAATTACAGTCTGAATAGGGTTAATCTATGATTTCCCAGGATACAGTCATTAAAGTAAGTTAAGAGAAAGCTTGTTGTACTAAACTGGGTAATAATAAAGAATTAGTCGTTACTAAACTTTTTTTCTGGTCAATTTAACACTCTAAAAAACATAATATCTGTTAACTCTTTCGTTTTGTACACCTGATGCAGTTACCGGCTTTGTTCCAAGTATGATATATGGTCTTTATATGTGTGGAATGAGCTCTGCCTCCACCCAGATCATGACCCTACTGTATCTAGACACTATAATGTGTCTTTTGAGTGGAGAACAGGTGCATTAGACAGCAAAGTCCGCCTACACTCTGTACTGACAAACTGTCTTTGCTCTTTCACACATACAGATAACACAACACATGGCTTAACGGCACAAAAGAACATCATCTTTAAGCAGTGTGCGCAACACTGAGATGTCAAGTTATCTCCATGACATGGCTTTTTAGGAACTAAATAGTGGATTAGTTTTGCACACTGTAGGAACAGTTATGCAGGATTGCACGCAACATTGTTTTTTGTTGTGCGATCGAGCTACTAGAAATGCCTTCGGTCTCATTCTAAAAGTCTCAACCGTAAGCCCAATCGCTGGTGAACTTCCTCCATTTCTCCACATACAGGAACGGCCGTTGCCGATCGGAATGGAAGTTCAGCGTCTCTCAGGCCACTGCTCAGGTGGTGGGGGTGCTGAAGATCCAGGTTCATTACTATGAGGATGGAAACGTACAGCTGGTCAGCCACAAGGATGTGCAAGAGTCTCTGACCATCTCTGTAAGTTATTTAAACTTGAGTGAGTGTGCTTCCTGTTAATGAGTCAGTAGAACACAAACAGTCTGCCTGTGAAAGGAACAGCCGACTGCCCCATGAGCGACATGTCTAATGACTGTGGGTGAGCTTTCCATACATGAAGCTCATGGTCTGCTAGTACTGTTTCTGGACTTTTAATTGTTGATGCTTGTCATGGCAGAATGATATTTACTAGCTGGCTTTAGTTTTTTTTTTTTTAAATAAAGTAATACTTTTATTAAGCAAAAATGCATTAAATTAATTAAAAGTAACAGTGATTAGGATTATAATGTTACAAAGGATTTCCGTTTCATTAATAATGCTCTTCTTTTGAGCTATTTTTTCAACATAATTTCAAGAAACGTTTCTTAAAGGCAGCATGATTTCTGATGGTTCACGTGACAGTGAAGACTTCAGTGAAAACTGCTGAAAATTCAGCTTTGCCATTACAGGAATAAATTACATATGAAAACAGAAAACTGATCACTTTTTGGTAATGCGGTGATGGATTTTGTGCTTCTGTTTCAACAGAATGAGGTACAGACTGCCAAGGATTTTGTCAAAATCATCGAAAATGCTGAGAATGAATATCAGGTTTGTTGATTTTGATTCATTCGTCCTTTACAGCACTGCGAGTGCATGTTAGTCTTCACGGAGGAACGAATTACTATGTATTACCTGATTAGATCTATAAGATGTGAAGAACCATAGAGTGAGATTTCCCCTGCCGTTTGCCTTCCAGACGGCCATCAGCGAGAACTACCAGACCATGTCTGACACCACCTTCAAGGCCTTACGCCGGCAGCTTCCCGTCACCCGAACCAAGATCGACTGGAACAAGATCCTCAGCTACAAGATCGGCAAAGAGATGCAAAACGCTTAGACACACGGCATGCCTCCGCTCCTGCTCGCGTCACAAGCAAAGAGACAAGCTAAGAGGGGCCCATATCTAAACCTGAACCTACACCTGAATCCAGGGCAGGGCCAAGGCGAGAAGGTCCTTCAAGAAGTGTGCTAAATAATGTCTGTCAATTTTTTTTTTTTTCCTTTCAGAAGCCACGGTCTGACCTCAGCTGAAGAGACTGCCTCCTTTTCTGTATTGTAGGAGGGCTGCAAGCTTGTTTTAATGGGTTTAGCAAAAGTTTTTGCTGTTGAACAAATACCTCCCATGACACCAGTGTACAGCATCATAAATAGCCCCTATATTCGCCCCCTAGATCAGCGTTCTCAATGCCTGACACACACTGTACTTTTTATTGCACTTCGTCCATATGATCAATTGAGTCTATTTTGTTTACTTCTTTAGAAACTCGACTCAAAGTTTTACTTTGAGTCATAAGATATCATTTATCAATATGTAGCCCCACAAAGCTCTCTGGCCGGTTATAAAGAATGTCTTGACAGCAGTTTGTCATCACCATGCTGTTTTCCAAGTAACAATTGGTCTTTTTTGAAAGCAATGTTGTAAGATGCCATCATTGGTATGTGTTCAATTGATCACAGCGAGGGTTGTGCCAAAGTGAGCCTTGTATTTGTGCAGTGATTCATTCAGGGTTACTGTTCTGTGTGGAAATGGTCCCGTCGTCGTACTCTGGTGTCTAAGAATGGTATATATACTGTATGCAGTTACACAAAATATCAGCCTCCTACCCTAGCTTTTATTGCTAACTATTTTTTACAAAATGTAAGAACAAATATGATCCCAGAGGAATAAATGATTTGCACCAAACTGAGTTTATTGCTATTATTATAATTTTTTATAATATGTTGTAACATTATTTTAATGCCACAATATTACATATAATGTTAAAATGCTTTTTTTATATAAACTTTACGTGCAGGGTGTGAATTTGCTCTGATGTCAATTTGATTCTGATTCTGTGTGTCATTTATTAATGCCTAATGAATTCTGAAATTTGGCCCTGAAACATTTCATTTGTTGGTTGTTATGACACTCATAATTATTTTTAAGGATTACTGGGTTTTGTTTCAATTATGTATTTTGTTAACGTGTTCTACATAAGATATCATCATCACCATCAAATTATAATAAATTCTGAAATTGGTGCATTAAAATAGAACTGTTAAATTGTGCATTTATACACCCCTGCTCACTTTGCTAAAATATTTGGTTGGTTATGGCTATTAAGGAATATTTGAAAAACATTAAAAATATACTTTATACACATGTACATCAGCCTAAGAAATTAACGTTTCATGCTTGATTTAATTGACTTTTTTGGCAAGTGTTAATAATTATCACCTGAACTGATTACATTTTATTAGGCTTTGTTTTAACACGTGATATTCATGTATGCCAAATACTGAATTTGAATCCATTATTTGGGCTGACAACAGAAAATTATAAAATATGTGCATTGTATATTTACACTACTGAAATAATGACAGTAGTATGTTAGAATGCAATTCTGAGCATATATTTCACGATTCACTAAAACTCCATACACTCCATATCCTGCACATAAAGCTAGAATTCTATTCAGTCGTTCTAGAACTCTTGGGTTTAAATGAACGGGCGCTGCGCCCTCTGCTGGAGAGCGTCAATACAGCGCTCTCTCCTCCGCTATCCCACAATTCTAATGTTTACGGCTAGTCGGTGAAAGATGGCGGACAGCAGTGGCAGTAATCCTCAATCACCCGGTTTCACGGATAAATTAAAATCGTGGCTTTACTGGTCGTGGACGTACATATGTACACTTTGGTTCGCCATGGTCTTAACGATGGTTTACGTGCTGAGGAGCCCACTGAAGCTGCAGGAGACCGTCAACGCAGGTGTGTGTTTATGATCAGCTTGGTGTTGTTTACAGCTCAACACAGGCTATCTTTCTGTTAATTGAAGGAAAATTTCACACAAATATAAAAAAAAATCTACAATTATTTATCTCGATTGCATGCAAACACATCTGAGTTAATTTTTTTATGTTAACGTCAGTGCTGGTTTGAGTTTTCCATGCAATGTCAATGAATGGTGACTGGAGATGTCAAGCGGCCAAAATGACTCTAAATCGCCATTAAGTACCATAACAGTAGTCTTACGACTCGTGCACTACATTACAAGTCGTTTGAATTCATACTGTATCAGAAATAGAGATGCATTTCAATTCATTACTGATTAATTTAATGTAATGTTTACTTCAGATAAAAGCAACTGACAAATGCAAGTCTGGAAAATTGTATTATTAAAAATGCGTTATTTTAAGTTTGACAACAATGCACTGAAGCTTCAATCCTGTATCTCACAATTTTGACATTTTATTATAGGCATTACTATTCACATACATATAATTTTTACACAGTACAATGTGCATGTGATGTTTCAGTAATGAATATAATGAAAGGATTATTTAGAGGAGGAATTTATCAAGACAATGTGCTAGGACAACAAATAAAATAGAAATCTTTTTATCTTGCATAGGTACGGTTTAATCATTAGTTTTATGCAAATATTTTAGTAACATTTTGCCACGTTTTATGTGTTGTGTTAAGAATAAAAATGTTAAAATAAAAATTATATACAAATTTTTTTAATGCTTAGTTTTTAAGATCATACATAGACTTTATAAACAGATGTTGACTTTGTATAAGTGTGGAAATTTTTTGTAAATTAATGAACAAAACAGTCTTACACAAACAAAGCCTATCTTCAATAACTCGCTCAAATATATCTTATATATGAAATATATTTCAGGTATGTAATGTTTGAGTAGAAGCATTATTTAGCAGTTGATTTTAAAATTAATTTTAATATAAATCAAGAATGAAATCATTTTATAACCATAATTATTCAAAATATGAGTTTAGTCCTTTTTTATAATTTTTTAATGAGTTATTATAAAAATTTGTAGACTCTACTAAATACACCCTCAATAATAATAATAATAATAATAATAATAATAATATATATGTATATATATTGTCTTGCTTTTTTCCCTTGTGACTTTAATTTACAGAAGCATTTTTCAAGATCAAGAATAATGAATAGATATTGATTTACATGTGTTTTATATATATATATATATATATATATATATATATATATATATATATATATATATATATATATATATATATATATATATATATATATATAATTATTCTAATTTTTGTCTTACTATATTGTTATTCTTCCACAGCCTCTGTGTTTTTAAACACTCTTACGCCTAAATTCTATGTTGCGTTGACTGGAACCTCCTCGCTCATCTCAGGCCTCATATTGGTGAGTCTTTTTCTTGGCTTGGTGAATTGGTTGTAAAATAACTTAATTAAATAATTAATAATTAAACTAAATTCCGTTTCAAAGCTGTGTAAAATCACACTGTTTCAGATATTTGAGTGGTGGTACTTCAGAAGGTATGGCACGTCCTTCATAGAGCAGGTGTCTGTCAGTCACTTGCGTCCCCTTCTGGGAGGAGCGGAGAACAGCAGCTCCGCGGGCCTCTTCTCCTCAGTGAACGGCGATGCCGAGCCGAGAACCAACGTTGCAGGTTTTTGAAAAGTTACTGGCTACATGTTTATTCCTTCCTTTATATTATGAAGGATCAATATTATTTTCTCTTTCTTTCAGAATGTAAAGTGTGGAGAAACCCACTGAACCTGTTCAGAGGTGCAGAGTACAGCAGGTATAGCGTTGGACGTTTCTTAAATGGTTTCAGTTCATTTCAATAACATTAGATTTTTAAAGTTCGATAGACTTCCATTATTTAAAAAAAAATCATATTCATTAGTGACCCTTTCATTCCAGGTACACTTGGGTGACAGGAAAAGAGCCCCTGACATACTACGACATGAATTTATCAGCACAAGATCATCAGACCTTCTTCTTGGGAGACACTCAGCAACTTAGACCAGAGGACTCTGGTTAGTTAGTCTCACGCTCTTTCACCTAAAAAGAAAAAAAGCCTTGATTTACTCAGAACTGATGTTTTATCATGATTGGTATCTCTCTTGCTTGTTCTGCAGTAATGCAAAAGGCCTGGAGGGAGAGGAACCCGCAGGCACGTATTCGAGCAGCTTACCAGGCAATTGAGCTAAACCGCGAGTGAGTTTCACACATACATACTTATAATTATTTTAAATGTACTCTCTTTAGACATGGCTCATCTGGTCAGATTTGACAGCGGAAACAATCCACTTAATAAACAGCAATAAAAATACATGAACTAGGCATTCACAGTATGATGGTACCATTTTGCTTATTTGAATATTTATATTTAAAAAGCAATGCTCACTTAAATCTTGATTTTTTAAAACATAAAAAGTTTATCCAGTTTAATGTAATCTTTAGCAAATCTTAAAATAAATGTACTTTTTTTAATGTGCATTATAATGACGATGCCTAAATTCACTTGGAATTTAAATTTTTAGTGTTATGTTTTTAATTTATTTAAATACACAACTGCATAAAATTTTAATATAACACATTATTTTTATTTAATTCCTGCCTTTCTGTGTCAGCCAGAATATAGTACAATATTGGATATTTAATTATTTATGCTAATTTCCTCTGCTACTTAAAGAAAATCTTTTAAAATATAATAATAATAATAATATAATAATACTGTTAATTGTAATTTTGTGCATTATAATGTTGATGTCTGGTTTTATTATTTTTATATGTAACAGAATGTTATTGTAATATAAGCCTTGTATTGCTATTGAGCATCACATAGAAATAATCACTGGTTTTTCTGACAGAAATTTATCATCAGTGCATCTGTCTCTCACGCATATGACTTATTGATTGCAGATGTGCTGCAGCATATGTGCTCCTGGCCGAGGAGGAAGCCACAACCATCACAGAGGCCGAAAGGCTTTTCAAACAAGCGCTCAAAAGTGGTATGAAACTTTCACACTGTCACACATATACGCTCAGCATACAGTAACTCACACTGTCGATCGTTCTCTTTGCTTTCACAGCCGGCAAAGACACCAATCTTGTGGTCTACATCAAGCGCAGACTGGCCATGTGTGCAAGAAAACTGGGTCGCATCAAAGAAGCTGTCAAGATGATGAGAGATGTGAGCCAAGCAATATACTACCTACAAAGTTTAGTAGTTGTGGCCGATTATCTGATGGGACTTATGACATGCCACATTGACTTTTATAGAAATTATCTTAAAGTAAATTAGATACAGATTTCTGCTTTTTGATTCTTGGCCAAACGGATGAGTCTAAATGATTTTCTGCAGCTTTCCACATTAGACAGAATTAATTTATTTTATTTCTAAATGGCATCTTGTACTTGATTATGCTCTATTGTGTAATATTGTTATTTTCTTGCTTCTTTACAGTTAATGAAAGAATTCCCCTTATTGGGAATGTTAAATATTCATGAGAACCTTTTAGAAGCTTTATTAGAGCTGCAGGCCTATGCTGATGTACAAGCAGTCCTCGCAAAATATGACGGTAAGCTCATTCAGCTGTCAATCATGTTACATTATATTTCAGATAGGACTAGGAAGTGATGCCAGTATCATTTTATTAACTATATATTTCACCTTCAGATATCAGTTTGCCAAAATCAGCTACTATATGCTACACATCTGCCTTACTGAAAGCCAGAGCAGTGTCAGATAAGTAAGTCCAGTATTGAATAGTATATTACGGTATCATAGCATAGTTGATGTTTATGGATTATTTCTGTTGAATGAATCTATATGTGTGTGTGTCGTGTGGCAGGTTTTCACCTGAAGCAGCGTCTAGACGAGGTCTCAGCACAGCAGAGATGAACGCAGTCGAGGCCATACACAGAGCTGTGGAGTTCAACCCACACGTACCAAAGGTTCAAAAGATTAATATGCTTTTTCAACTTTATTTAGTCTGTAATGTTGCTGTTTGAGTATTAAAAAGATATGCAAAGTTATAAAGCTCAAAGTCCAATTCAAAAGGAGATATTTTATTTAAAAGAAATCACTTTTCAAAAACTACAACAAACGACTGGTTTGGACTACAACACATATTTTCCGTGATTTGTGATATCAAAAATATCGATGAATGTCGGAGACATGCTAGCTTTCCCAAGGCAGATGAACTTAAACTGGTTACAATCATCGGGTTTAAATCTCACTCAAATTGATTTGATATTGAAGCAATATTTACACTGAAGCTCGCAGGTGGCTATGGGAAGGGACGTAACATTTCCAGACCAGGCCCTGAGTGCTTTCAATCACAACAAAGACTGGCCCAGCTTACCAATCACAACACATTTTGCATTTCAGAAGGCGGGCCTTCATTTGGTACAGGAACTATTCCAGCCGTTCATGCCAGCCTGGGGAGAGAGGTGTTGTAATAATGTAAAATATGTGAAAACATTTTTTTTAGCAACCTAGTATGAGAGCCTCCTCTAGTACACCCCCAAAACAAAATCAAGACTTTGTAAAAGAGCATAATAGGACCTTTTTAAAGGCTCCAAAATTAACTTTCTGCATTACATGACAATAGCCGGTGAAATAAGAACATTTGCAGATTTGTTACTGCATTTTGCCTAATTTCATGAGTATTTCGCTTATGGCCAAGGGATAAAAATGATTTAACTGGTAACAAAATGTTAAACCACACTTCAATCTAGTTTCTTATACACTACCATTTAGAAGTTAAGAATTGAATTTATTTTTTTAATGTTTTGGAAAGAAGTCACTTATGCTTACCAAAGTAGCATTTTGTTGTACCAAAATACAATAAAAACAATATCACTGCAAAATATCAATAGTACAATTTAAACTAACTGCTCTCTGTTTTAATACATTCTAAAATGTTGTGTTTTTTAACGTCATGGCAGAGATGAATTCCAGTTCCATAAGCCCAGTCTTCAGTGTCACATGATCCTTCAGAAATCATTCTAATATGCTGATTTACTGCACAAGAAACATTTCTTATTATTATCAGTGATGAAAAAAAGTTGTGCTGCTTAATATATAGTGAATTTTTTCAGGATTCTTTGTAACTTTATATTTTTATTTAAATGTATTTGAATCAGTTTAACACAACCTTGCTGAATAAAAGTATAACTTTCCTTAAAAAAAAAAAACCTTTAAAAGAAAAGATTTGAATGATATGCAGTGGTATATATGCAATTGCCAATAATGCTTCACCACGTGGAGCTCTGGAATTGCAACAGTAAAACAAAACTTTTGTTTTTTTAATCTAAATTTCTGATATTCCAGTAACAATAATAAAAAAAGAAAACTACCAGTTTTAAATGATCGAATCATGATGCATAATGAAAATATTTAAGTTACTTGGCCACACAGTTTTATCTTACTGTTATTCACGAGTACAGATATATTGTCATGACCAGGAGGAGATGCTGTTGAAGCACAGTGCAGTCCTCTGCACTAAACTGAAACTTTCTAACACTGATACCAGAAGTGCACCATTCACAGTTTTACATAAGTGCAGGTGGGCTTGTCAGCTCAAGACTGCCGAGCATAGATTTTCGTAAGCTGTGTTTAGGGTGAAAGTTGTATCACCTTTGATTTTCCATTTTGCTCTTTATAGATGTTTTGACCCTCCTCATCTATTGCTTTCTTTGTACCTGGTTCCAACTTGCCACTTTCCAAAACACTAGATCAGACTTCAAAGTGCACTGCCTCTTCGCACCCAAACACACACAGTCTCAGACGAAGGGTATTTACGTGCTGTATCAGACTACAAAGTGCACCTGTTTGAAATGTTCAACAAATATCAAAACACACACAGACGTACACCTGTTCTTTCATATGCCAAATCTTTTTGACCCTGGGGGAAAAAGGACGATCCAGAATGAGCAAAGAGGGTGTAGAATATCAGTAGTATTACTGTTACATTTATGTGATCAAACAGAGAATAGTCTGTCCTAAAGGTATAACCTACAACCTTATAGATTGTGTATTTTGTTTTTGCAAAATGCTTTGAAGAAAGGGTATGATCACATTAGTAAAGATGTTAGGTGTGTGGACTTGTAGAATTTGAGCAATGCGATAATAAAATGTTTTTATAAATTTTTACAGTAATATATTACGCTATTATTATGTAAGCATTAAGTTACAGTAGACCATTTACAATATATAAAAAATGTACGTCTTTCATCATGTTTTTATTATGTAGGAACAGTATCATAAAATCGAAAAAGTATCTTATGCTCAAAAGTATCTTATGCTCACCAAGGCTTCATTTATTTGATAAAAAAATAAAACTGTAAAAACTGTAATACTGTAAATTATTTAAATAATACAGTAACAGTAATTTACGATAAAAAAACTTTTTTTTTTTTTTAATTCTAAAATGTAATTTATTAATGTGATGTAATGTGATGACAAAAAATATTTTTGTAGAATCCTTTTTTTTCAGGATTCTTTGTTGAATAGAAATTTAAAAAGAGCAGGATTTTTAAAAATCTTTTATAACATTGTAAAATTCTTTAGTTAACTTTGATCGATTTAATGCATCCTTGCTGAATTAAAAAAGAATTAAATAAATAAAAAAGCTATCCCAAACCTTTGAATGGTAATGTATCTTTTTCACCCATACATACTATTAAGTGGTAATGTTAGTGTATATTATACAAAATATAGTAGAATTATTTGGTAATAACCTTTTTTTAAAAAAAAAACATTTATTTCATCACATAAATTTTCATATTAAATTTGACAGTCCAGAAAAATTACAATACATGATGTCATCTGTCAGTGTACACATGTACCTCACCTTTGCATCTCCAAGACCACTGTAGTGTGACGTCCTCATTCATTGTCCGTTGGCTCAAGTGAAATGATATATGAGACTGACTGACAAAGAGGCTTATGGGAGTTCAGCAGGGGCTTAAAAGAAACCTCCACATAAAAGAGACCCATCACTGACACTTGATCTGCCATAAAAGAGGTGACCATGTGTGTGTGCAGACATATTGCATAGGACAGCTGCCTGGCGAATGTCAGCATGATCATAAAGCTAAATTACTCATGTCTGAACACTTATGTTTGTGTACATTTTGACATATACACTGTGGTGATTGTTACAGAAAAATACAGAGATTTCTTCATAATTCAGAAGGTGTGCATGACACCTTGTAGAGGAAATCAGTTGAATTGAGCTGTAATGTACAATAATCACAGCCAGGGATATTTGGGAAGGTTATCCTCTGGATAATACCATTTAATCCTGCTGTATTGCCCTCCACAACATTCACCCCGGGGCCCGGAGTCGGGGAGACTTTAAGTATACAGGCTCAGTGTAAGCATAAAGCTCTCATATCTACACTCTAAGAAATGTCTGTAAAATATGGCTCAGTATACTGTGTTCTTATGAAGTATAGATTTTTCACAGGTGTTTATCTATATCTTGAATAATCATTGCATATTGTAGTGCTTTATGGTGGAAGGAAATGTCCGGAAAATGTCCTGGTAATTATCTGCCAGAACATTATCCATTTTTCTATAATATTTTTCCCCTTACAGTGTATGGGTAAACATCAGTGTCAAATTTCACCCCAATATCAAGGGGAATATAATAATATATATTTTGCATTAAGAAAAGAAAGTTTTTGAAAAAACATTTAATGACCTTTTCGTCATTGAAACACTATTTACATGGGACGTTTTCCTCTGTAATTTACATTACCATAATGCATTTTTTCATTTGATAGTTTTTATGTATGTATTTATTTTAATACCATTTTAGTAATGCATATTATAAATAATGCATTTATATAGTGAAAATGTTTTCATTTTCAGTAATGAAAGTAATTTTCACATGTCTTTTCTCAGTTAAAAATGTAAATTAAAGTGTTTTGTGTCGTTGCAGTATTTATTAGAGATGAAGAGTCTGATTTTGCCACCTGAGCATATTTTGAAGAGGGGAGACAGTGAGGCGGTGGCGTACGCTTTCTTTCACCTGCAGCACTGGAAACGGGCAGAAGGGGCACTCAATCTGCTACACTGCACATGGGAAGGCAGTATGTACAGTGCACATCTTTTCTTATTTCATGCCACCACATTCTTGTATAGAGTGTGATGATTACTGTACTCATTTACCATGAAAATTACAAGGTACTTAAAAAAGCACGGAATGGTTTTATCATCATGGTAGTATCCATAAGCTGTTTACTGTAAATAATCTTACCTGAGGCCATTCAACACTTTTTGACTCCTGTAGCTTTCCGGATTATTCCATACCCCCTTGAAAAGGGACATCTCTTCTATCCTTACCCAGGATGCACAGAAACCGCAGACAGAGAACTTCTGCCTTGTAAGCATACAGTACACTGTATATCTCTATATATCTGTTATATACAAATATTATCTGTTAATGTGTGGTCACATTAAGTATTAAGTAGTTTCAGCAAATTTGCATGTGCCAGAAAGGTCCATTGTCAGTAGTGTAGAGATGTATGTAGCACAGGTTACACAGAAGTAACTTTCAAAAACCGCAGCTTTCTGTTGGTCAGTGTGGTGAATTCACATGACCAACCTGAACATGAGCAAAATCTGTGTAATGAACTATTTCACCCCATGCTAAACTCAGATTGCACACATTCCCATTGGAATTACAGGATTTTGCCCCCAAAATTTTGTTGAGCAGGAGATGTGACAACAACATTTGCATAAGCATATAGTGTTAGAAGTCAAGTGGTGTGAAAATTAAAAATAACAGGAAAATAGGGTATTTACTGACCTGTTTTTTCTTCCAGCATTTCATGAGGTCTCAGTGTACCCGAAGAAGGAGCTTCCTTTCTTTATCCTCTTCACAGCGGGCCTGTGCTCGTTCTGTGCCATGTTGGCCATGCTCACACACCAGTTTCCAGAGCTTATGGGGGTCTTTGTCAAAGCCGTGAGTATCTGTATGCCTCACCGAACCCAAGAGTGTGTTTTTTTGTTTGTTTAGTTTTTTTTGCTTTTCCTCATCCCTCTGTGCCCTAATTATTTATGATTTTTTTGTTTAGAAGAGAAAGTACAGAATCACTCAGCTCCCAAGATAAACATTTAATTGTGTTGCAATTTAGGAAAAGTCTCAGTCAATGGCACTCTGGAGTCTAGACAGCACAATCTACGGCTCATTATGAGACCAATAACTCTCTGTATTTTTTTATTTAAAGGAACAATTTAGGCTGTGCATTACATTTTACCATGGGTAAAGTTTTTTTTTTACTTGTAAAAATTTTTTTTATAGTTCAAGATTATTATTATTTATAATTTACATTTTAATTATATAAAAAAAAATCCTAATAATAATGTATGTAAATTAGTTATATTATATCATATTATATTATCAGTATATATGTGTGTGTGGTAACATATTTACATTAACATTTATTTATTTAGCAGACAATTTTATCCAAAGCGACTTACAAATGAGGAGAGTGGAAGCAATCAAAAACAAAAGAGCAATGATATATAAGTGCTATAACAAGTCTCAGTTAGCTTTACACATTACACGTTTAGAATAGAAAAAGAATAGCAAGCTAGTGTTAGAGGGCTTTATATATCATATAAAATATTACATTATAATAATATCATATATTAGTATATTTTCTGGATAATTTTTTATATTATTTCATATTCGTCTGACAACATTTAGCCCTTTCAAAGGCCAGGATGTGCATTTTGTGATGGTGCATTCTTTCTTATCGTTGTTTACATTCATTTGGGTGAATTAATAGCAAGTGATTGATTTCAGAACAAGTTTGAGTTGTTGCACTAGACACAATGAAAGGACCTTTCCTCCGACTTGCATTCAGAGTCTCTCTTTTTCCGTAAATACTCCCTCGCTTGCCCGTGCACACACATGCATGCTTTGTTCCTCGTCCAATCATAATTTCCACTAATTTGTAATTGCAATAAACTACTTAATGTGAGGACATGCAGTCTCATCAGCCTTTATCTTTTTATCACCCTCATTTGTCATGTTACAACATGTATTTACGTTAGCATTATCTGTTTCCTGGATCTACATTAAAATGAATACCTCTCCAGCTTCCGCTCTGCCCAGTTTTCCTCCCTCTCCGATGCACAGCCCCATGCTTCCTTTCCCATATTCCGTCATAAACATCTGTTCATCCGTGAAATGGATCACTTCATAAACACTTTAGAGGCTTGTTTATGGTGGATTGAACTGTAGAGGTTTCTGTGCTTTTCAAAGACATATTTTCATGCCAGCTTCATAGTCCTGAAGCTTGTTGCCATCTAGTTTTTTTCCCCTCCTTGTTTGTGTCGGTCAGGACCTCCATGTAGTATCCCAGAGGGACAAACTCTGTCATACATAAGTCTAGCACTTCAGGCACTTTAAAGGCAATGTTCTGACAGCTTGTGGATCAGCCACTCTGGGGTGCATTTCTCAAAAGCATTATTAGCTAACTGTGGTCGCAAGTTCCACTGAACTCATGGTAATGATGGAACTTGCCGCCATAGTTGCTTTTGGGAAACACAACAACACTGCTTTCCTATTTAGTTTCTTTAGGTTGGACAAGCATTTCTCATAGTTTTCCTCATGTCAACATCAGCTCACATTGGCCCCAGTCATATTTCTGTTTAAATTCATAGTAATGTAATTTCACAAAACAATTGTATGGTAAAAAGGATGTTTACTGTACTACAGGCTTAAATTACTGCACAGTCACTACCAGCGATTGGAAATTAAACCTCAAATATTTCAATATTTTAGTTAATATTCAATATGAATAATTGTTGATTATAAATATTTTTTTCAGGTTTGCTTTTTTCATCATTTACCTTTATAAATACTAAATATAAAGATATAATTATAAATGTAAATCATTATTTATACTTATAAGTCTAAAACTATAGATATAAATCTTAATATATAAATGAAATTAATATATAGATGTAAATCTGGATATATGCAGTTATAGGTCTAAATAAATAAATGTAAATCTGAATTTATTGTAATATAGGTCTGAAAATATAGATAAAAATTTTCCCTAAAATGCTACCATATATATAATCGGTTTCTTAAAGCTGCGGTAGGTAACTTTTGACGCTCTAGTGGTTAATAAACAGAACTGCTTGCGTCTTGCGGAAGAACATTGTAGCCGGAACTACTTCTCTCTGTTCATGTCTATGAAGAATCACAAAGGTACTGGGTTACTCCGCCGCGGTACCCCCGAAGCAATCTAAAATAGTCCGAATATAAACACTTATTATAGGTGCACCCTAGTGATTCAGGACAAGCTAAAAACACAGTTTGGAAAATGGATTCATGGTGTACTCGCTTATTATATACATTTTTCTACATTTTGAACACAAACAAAGTTACGGACCGCAGCTCTGATTGGTTGTTTATTACCGGGAGCGATGTATTTTCTGCAAATGGCAATAGGGCCACTGGGAGGAGCCAGAGGAGCTTGATTTTTTTCACAGATTATCTGTCTCATATTCTACTGTCAGGACATAATGACAGGTTTAACAAATATGTAAAAAAATATATTTTTACAAAAGTTACCTACAGCAGCTTTAAATGTCTTGAAGTCTTTGAGATTGAGGTTGATGGTTATTAGTTCAGATCCATCCAACTGTTTTCTCTCTTTCCTCTCTTTCTCTCTCTGCAGTTCTTCAGCACCCTCTTTGCACCACTGGGCTTTTTTGCAGACAAGATGGAGAATTTTATGCCCTCCTGCCTGTGGCATCAACTTGCAAACGTCTGACGTACACACACAACTCACACATACTTGAAAACACTACTGTACTCGTAACGTGTAAGGTGCCGGTTAGCCGTCTGTACTGACAATAAAAATGTTTTGGCTCTTTGACGCAGCTTTGCTTCTCTTTTGCTACAGTATTTAATGCCATCTAACATGGTTGAGTAGAACAGCAGCGTTTACTAAACGCCTGTTTCTCAACCTCTAATCCCGCTTAAATATGCCTGCTATGGCCACAGGGAAGGTTGCCACTGTGATATAGTACTGTGCAATCACTGAAGAAAAAGACTGGCTTTCTATACCCTGAAGAATGGGTAGTAAATCATGTGTCTGTTTTTAGAAGACCTTTACTAAAAAGTTCAGATCCTCCGTATGAGGGTGAGTTGGTTACAAAGATGAAATAATATGTTCACACAATACTATAACTGTCTTTATCATCATAGCAAAGACTGCAACGCGGTTGTGTTCATGAATGTCAATCAGTTTATATATGATGATGTGTCATTCTAGAAATGAGACATATCTGGATGACATTTTTTAAGGCCAGTTCACACCAAGGACTACAACTAAAGTTTCAATAATCATTCTGTTCACACCACAACTATAACAATAAAGGCACAGAGGAACCATATAATTGGAAACACTTTTAGAACGATTTTTACCAGATGATGATTATACAAAGTAATGCCAGTTAAAAAGAATACAGCTTCAGAGAATTTGAGCATTTAAAGCAGCATACTACAAAATTTCAGTACGCATCTATAATAAACAGAACATTATGGTGCATTAAAGTGGATGCTAATATAGTTATTGTTATAATTCTCTTTATAGTCCTAGTTCTTGGTTTGAATGGGAGATAGTTGATGAAATCATATAAAATATGGTTGCAGATGTTAACATAATTGTCAGCCATGAAAAGACTTATTGGGATATTTCACCACAATATTGAATGCTAAATGAATTTGATTTCTACTGAGTGGGATTCGAATCATTATTCTGTTCAGGGGGCTGAGAAACTAGCATCTTTCTAAAATGCATGAGTGATTTACAGCAATAGAGTGTCATATTTTAATTTAACAACTATCTTTTATGCAGGAATCATTATTTGCATTCTCAAACGTTTTCTTTCAGTTGTTGTGGTGCCTACTCAGGTAGGCTTTTTGGCGGGCTTTTAGAAATGACGTTTCCAAGGAGAAGGCAAATGTAGGGTGCATGCGGGAGGTGTTATGCGGATGGCAGGTCAGTACAAAACATTCAGTTAAATATATACCCTCAGCCTATATATAATTTATATATAGGCTGAGGGTATATAAGGTATATAAGGTGCTGCCTGCCAGTTGTCTCATCATATCCACCTTTTTTTTACGTAATAGCGAACGCGGTCATTTCAAGGTTATTTCGTTATGACAACTGTTTATGTTGTCGACTCACTACTACAGTTTCTCAGAGTGTAATTTTTTACTTTGATCAAAATTAGAGTAAAACTGTAATATTGTGAAATATGAAATATAGTGAGCAACCATTACTTAAGTTCATGATCCTTCAGAAATCATTCTGCTAATGCAGATGATATAATATGCTCAATATGTGTTTAAAAAATGTTTTGAAATTTTGTAATCAGCGGGAATCCTGCCCAACAAAGAAATACTCGATCTCACAACCCCCAATTTTTTCAATTCGACCACTGGGTATATTTACAACCAAATGCTGTTTAAAGAGGTTAATGACCTGGGAAAACAAACCGGCTAATAGCTGTGAAGGATGAGGACATTTTTCACTTGATATCATCACAGGCCCTGACAGAGCCGGTGCCCTACAGCTGAATTAAGTACATTTAACTGGCGCCCCCCAGGGGTCTGGATTTGTTCAGGTTGGCAGTTTACTGCAGGCTTAAGCTACCGAGTGGAACAAAATCTTGTAACAACCAAGCAAATAGTGTTTGCAGCAAATACTGTCTCATGAGATCCTATGCAAGTCTTTGCTGTGTTGAATTAAAGCTGTGTCTGTATTACAGTGTATCATGACTATTTTATGATTGCCTTAGATCTTACTAAGGGCTGGGGGCTTTACACTGCTTTCAACTAGCCTTTGTATGCGTTTTGGCCATTCATTTACACAACTGCATTTTGGGGACCCGAGAAAACACACTTTTGAAAACAAATTTCAAAGTGTACGGTTTTGAAAATGATACCTTTAATATCTCTGTGTAACTATAAAATTCAACTTTCAGTCTATAGACATGCGCTAGTACACGACAAATGTGTATGTGTGAAGGCGTGTAGTGTTTCTTTACAAAGTGGCATCAATAACTACTGGCTTGTCATTTTATTATTTATTTTTTTTTTTTTGTGGATCTGCGTACATGATCTGTACATGAAATTCTGCAAAAAACAAAACAAAGCAAAAACATTTCCATTTTCAGTAAATTGATGTCATGTTAATGTACCAAACTAACCAAACACTTAACCCTAAATAGGAAATTAAAACATGTAACTTGTCCTACACTATTTGGTAATAGATTTGCGTGATGCCTCAAATCATGTTGTTTGTTGAGGAGAGGTGTCCTGGAACTAGCCGTATCAAATAGGGTTGCAAAGAGGATGAACCTTTCTGGTAAATTTCCTTGAACTTTCTCAAAAATTTCAAAAGTTTCTAAAAAGAGTTTTCAGAAATGTTCCACCCCTTTGCAACCCCTAATATCAACACACTTGCATGGCATTTTGGAATTATTTTACATTTTGGCACATTGTTGATGAATTCGTTTGATTTTGTACATTCTCATTTGTATATTTTTATATGACCTGCTTGCGCCCCACTGATGGCTAGGTTTGGCGATGGGGTTAGGGTTGCATTTTATGCTTTTTTTCGGACAAAATATCAAACTGTATGAATTTACCGAAGTGTAAAATAGTTAAGATTTCTCTTTCTAGTCGGGACTAGAATACTAGAAGGTGTTCTGACGTTTAGTGTTTTAGTGTGTTGCTATGTGGTTGCTGGGGTGTTCTGGGTGGTTGCTAGAGTATTGCACAAAAATAAAGAGCTCTTCACAGTAGTGCTGCTGTGCCTCTGTTTTGGAAGTTTTGGAAGAGCTACATTCTTGCCAGCTGACTCACAAGATAAGAGTTTTTATGTGTTAATCCAACACTGTTGGCCTGGTAAGCTCCATCTGACAGGAAGCAAGCCTACGCTCCCACCCGGCCGCTTCTTCGAGCCAAGCTATACTCGTCCCCAAAGGTCACATATATATATATAATGCTTATCTCCCCTATAAATGTGTCCTCAAGACCAAACACTTGCTCTGGATCTGTGGACTAAAGTCTGCAGTGGGAAGTACACCGTTCCCAATGCAGCATTTCTGTACGAGCAAAGTGTTCATACGGATGCAAATGTATTTTTTACCAGTAACTGCTTTATATCAGAGAATTGTGAGGATGAGAGACTAAAATAGCATTTGCTTTTGCAAAACCTGTGATCACCATTATGCTTAGATCTTGTGAATGGAGCTGTTGCATGGTTGCTAAGCTGCAGTTTTCAGTGTGTTGGTTTCAGTTTTCAGTTGCTAGGGTGTTTTTGGTGGTTGACAGGACATTTCTATGCAGTTCCCAAGATGCTCTGAAAGGTTTTCAGTGTGTTGGGTCTAGGTGGGTGCACCAAAGCAATCCACTGAATGTCACATTTAGTTTTGTTTGCCATATGAACATTGTTATTAATATTGCTCAGAAAAGTATAAGCACAACTCGATTGAACACACTTTCATGATTTAAGACGAGACACTTTAAGCAAAAACATCTATCTCACGTATAACTATAGTTTGAAACAGCTGGTTAGTTTTCAGCATAACAAGATTGTTATCTTAGACAATTGACTGAAAACGAATGCAGTTGTAAGGACCACACACGTATTGGGCTCTGAGAACATGTGGCTCAAAGAATATACACAAAGTCCTCGCTGAAGAATAAAAGTCATGAATGCTATTTTGGGGTACAGTGTCTTGACTCTATCAAAATGTCCTTGTACGGATTAGTGCACTAATTAAAATGTTAGCCGATTCTGTTTAGGAGCATATATAAATTTCAACACTAACCACATAGTGGTTACACGCTGCCAAGGGGGTAATTTTACAATGTTCAAAAGTAAACATACTCTGACATGTTTTCCACAAGTCTTTCTCAACACAGAAGTTTTTCTGGCAAAGACGAGGTGTGAGGTGGAACTTTTGAACAACGGAAAACATAATCAGACCAACTGTGGGAAATTTCTGACATTCCGCAATAGCAAAAATGTATCTTTGGATGGGATGCTGAAAACGAAGCAACAATAGAGGGCTATTGGCATCCCTTGAGACTTCAGTCTTGATTTAAGAATTACAGAGGCGAAAACATATCCGGTCAAACAGCTACAAGCAGCTTTGTCTTTAAATATGACACCAATTAGAATGGCTTGAGATCAGAATCACTTGTGTGCAGGGGCCAAAATGAACACTCACCAAGTGCCAAAAATGGGTAAACATTGGCTTTGGCGAATTAGTAAACCTAAACAAGATTTTGTTTTAGGAACTGCGGCATAATACATGGTTGAAATGCATGAGTCTGAATTGTGAATTCTAATAATTCCAATCCATGATATACAAACTGTCTCCTAACAATTTTGAAAAATCTTTGAAAGTTCATTAAAGCTCACAAAATAGTTAAGTATTATGATATTTAAGATATTAAAAAACACACTTGCTGTTTGGATGCTGTTTGTATAGCAACGACTTTACTTTTTGGCCTCTTTCGTCAACTGCAGCTTGCACAACAACAAAATGAACTTCCACGATTTTACCTTACAAAGTTTCAGGTTGCATTTGATTTATGGTGCCACCATTTTGGACACCGCATTGCTGACCATCGTGATGACCCGAGCACTTTATTGACCATCATAACAGCAAATTTAGAAACAACCATGTTGTCAAACTAAGATGCTTTATTCAGGGCAGGAAAATGAATGGCGAAGAATGCCAGTCATGCTAACCTGACTATTTTTGCTGCTCAATCTCAGTGAGCTGCTCTTATTTGAGCAATGATTTGACAGTTAGTGTGGGGTTTACACGAGGACATGTATATGAACATTTAAAAAGGCCATTCAGCTTCAGAGTTGTTGTTTTATTTTTGAGTAGCTGGTATATCTTTAAATTTATTTTGAAGATATCTCGTTTAGTTGCTACTTTATTAGAAAGACATCACATTTCAAAAAGAAATCCATCAGGGAAAATACTGACTTTATCATAGACAATTTAATGCAACTAAACTCTACCAAACCAAAAAAAAGTGCTCATATTTGAAGGGGTGTTTAAGTGCTTAGGCATTAAAAGATAACATTAAAGAGATATTTCTCTGCAGTGACAATGGGATGTCACCATAAATGTAACATTTTTCTAATTCTTTCATGCAGAAGTCATGTGTCAAAATTATGCTCCATGAAGTAAATGAAGGGAAATACATTTATCACTGTTTAAAATTTTTACAGCACCCTTCAAAGTATTATTTTGGACCATGAAGTGGAATTGTTCTTGGCGTGAAAATACATTTTTGTGAATCTTAAACTGATGCTGTATATTGTTTTTTTTCCCTAAAACTCCACACATTTATCAAAGCTGTCCAAAAAACATAATTCCATGTTAAGGCACACATATTATCAGTAAATGTGTTTAACAGTTTGAAAATAGTGAAAGGATTGTTTCCTAGTCACAGTTCACTCTATTAAACACCAGACAATACCCATTGTATGATTTCCCATGACACCAAGCGTCAACCAGTGCTCCAGACTGGCCTGTGATCTCTGCGCTTGCATCATTGAAGGCAGATAAAGTTCAGGGTTCTGCAAGTGGAGATCATAGTGTTATAGTCATAAATTACACATTCCACAATGCAGTGGTCCACTTCAAAAACCTGAGAACGGAAAAGCACCAGCAGCTGCTTATTGGTCATGTTCATGGTAATCAGGTCAAATCGAGCCAGTCGGGTTTCTTATCTGGTTTACAGGTGTGAACGTCCACAGTTTCCTCACAGTCGCTACACTCCACAGCGCAGCACCATTTGAACTTGCACTCGCATTTGCTCACACGTTTTACACGTGTGGTGTCGTACCCTCGGCCGCAGCACATGACCTCGCAGCCGTCCATGCCTCTGGAAGACTTGTTACACACCCGTCCTGCTGTTCCCAGAGAGCCTGAAATATAGAAATGCAGATATAGAATATATCAGGGTCATTATTTTCCATTTAGTAAAATTATTCCATTGTGAGTCAATAAGCCATTCACTTATTCAGAAAATGTTTACATGGTAACTATAGTGTTTCCGTGGGACAACTGGGTGTTTTCGAGTCTGGGTCATACAGTATTTCATCTCAAAATTAAAAAAATTATAAATTATAACAAAATACAAATATACACTTTAAAATGTAAAAGATTATCAATTGAAGTATATTTTACTTAATAATGAATGAGCAAATTTTTCTTCATCAGTTGTCTTAAATGTAATGTGTCTGAGTGCTGAGTTATCGCTTATATTTAATTTTTAATTTTGTATTTTTAATTTCAATATTTTCGTTATTCCTTACCTGCTGATCGGTCCATTAGACAATAGTCTGGAGAGTTCTCAATGTATACTAGATCATTTTTGGTCGTTTTCTTGTAATGGTCTGCAACCATGAAGCCTGAACCATCCTGGTTCATTGTGACCTCAACAGCAGTATTATACTTCTTTCTTAAGTAGTCCCCCGTTTGCCGGAAATCAGACATAGCCAGCCAGCATGTCCTGAGAGCACATGACCCACTGACTCCATGACACTTGCATTCAGTCTTTATGAAACGCTTTACTGCCTAAAGAAAACAGAATTCAACTCATAAACTATGAACCACTCAATGAACCAGATTAAAGATAAGCTCAATTAGCTTTTCTAATATTAGAACACGTTTTAGAAACCCCTTCAGGATCATAAGCTGATTACTTGGGTTTTATTTTGCAATGAGAATCAGTCAATTGTGGCAATTTTGACACTTACCATTCTCCCACAGCGGTTGTTGTGCAGATTCATCAGTGCTCTGGCAT
Source organism: Carassius auratus (assembly GCF_003368295.1). NCBI lineage: Eukaryota > Metazoa > Chordata > Actinopteri > Cypriniformes > Cyprinidae > Carassius > Carassius auratus. The sequence continues at coordinate 4,984,654 of NC_039273.1, forward strand.
CTTTGACCATCCTCTCTCTGGCATCCACAAAAGCTTTGGCAAACTTGATACCATAATTGATATTGTCGCTACAGCCGCCCCAGTCAAAGTCTCCTTCTTTATCTCTCGCCCGGCCTCTCCTGAGGGTGTCACAACTGCAAATCTTCAGCTCTCCTTGACTGCATGCTCTGGTGATGGCATAAACCACACCGGCAGAGGATATTGCATAAACGAATGCTGCTTCACGGCTACCTGACGGAGGAGAAAAGTGGGTATTTTTTTTATATTAGCATGTTAAAAATGCAGTTATATTGTAATGCTTCAAAAATAAGTTGTTAGTGTATAATTTCTGCAACAAAATAGGTTATGCACACCGTTTTATATTGATTTTAGTGTCAAGTGCCAGTGTCAGCTGGGTTACAGTTGCTTACAGAAAGTGTTTTAACATTTAAAAAGTTCACCAAGCAAGCTAATGAGGCATAAGGCTCTTACTTTAGTGTGAAATCCACTGTGCTTTTGTTATATCAGCTATCTAACATCGTCCCTACTTTTAAGCCCCTTGGCTGGCCTAAGTGCAGGAGGCCACCCGAATACTTTCAGACATTCGACTGATTTAAGATGACACTCCTTCACCTTTAGTTTGCTTTTGTCGATTACACACATAGCCTTGAGGTGTGTTTTTTGCCAATGTAGTGCAAAATGACCCCTGTTTTGCTAATTTTCCTCCTCCAGCTCGTGCACTGAGCCAGAACAGAGGGTGATATGTCAAAAAGAGCAGCTTTGTCTTTCTGCCAGAGTCATCTGCACAAATATTTACATCTCCTATTACTGTTTATATATCAGTCTGTAGAGAACCCCCTCCGACTAGCCACTTGTATTTGGAGAATATCCACTCTCTGTCAGACTTTCGCCTATTCTTTGGAAGTGGAGACTTTTCCCCCACCTCTATTCAACCATTGACTTCATGGTTTATACAGATTTGTTCTTGTATCATGTAAAGTGGTAATGTCGCGCTATTTACTGTACACCTTATGGGAAAATATGCATGGGTGAATCTCACTCCTTTCTTTTGATTTTGGGGTGGCTCTGGTTTGGTAATATTCACCTCTGCACAAAGCTTGATACTTTATAGAATATGATGCTTTTATACATGATACAAGGTTGCATAGTTCATGTACGTCATGTCTTATTACTGTATGAGTTTGATCTCAGCCATTGTTAGGAATAAAGTGTAACACAAACACTGACTGCGTAACATGACACGGCCGAACACAGTATGGTCTCTCTCCAGCGTGCTACAGTTCCAGCGATGGTGTCGGAACTGGTGCTGGCATTCTCGGATCCACTCTTTGGCTCCCTCTCCGATGGATTGCATGAGATCTGGGTGTCTTTGACAGAGTTGCCTCTGCTTGTTCACCAGCCCTGGAATGTTGTCACATATGACCCGTGCACCTAACGCACCAATGTACCTGCAGAAACAAACAGAGTCGCATTTGTTGACTATTGTGTCAGCTAAATGGATAAATCTTATGTATAAATGTCCATTACTATTGCAATAGTTGGCCAATGTCTTGTGATTATAAATCAATTTAATGCATAATTATTTAATCAATAACGTTTGAAACTGACTTTATTGTTTTAGTTAGCCTGCTCTTCTGGGTCATCTGTATTTGAGATTTAATCTTCAAAGTTCATGTTAGACACAATTTAATACACGGCTTTATGGCATGTTTGATTCTGGCTAGTCAATCATTCTGTGGTCAAATATTTTTGCATAGTAACCACTAAACTGAATAATTGCCTGTTTTCCCGCCCAGCTGATTTCCAATAGATGTGCTACTTTCATGTCTCAGTCTGTTTTTTCACCGATAATAAAATAATTTAATCTTAAATAAATATTTAATGTTTCTTTATTTAATTATATATATACTTTATTTAAAATATATTGCTATAATGAGGCTATGATACTTTACTGTGTCTACAAAAATTTCTGTTCACAGATTCTTAAATACATTTTTACCCAAAAATGAAACTTCCAACCAAGTCTCATGAGAAAATGTAAACATTTTAAAAGGTGGCCATTTCATATGAATTTGCATGATGTGATTCGTACAAAAGTATACAATTTTTTGAAAAAGGTCTACCCCAAACCCATTTCATTAAACTTTGCGACTGATAAGATTGTATGAATTCATGTTGTATACCAATTCGCCAAAACAAAAAATAGTTGCAAATTGCCATGACACTGCATCTGAAAATTCTGTCATCACAAACTCGAAGATATTCAGAAAAAAATCTTTTTTTCTCCACGCAGTGAAGGTCAGTAGGGTCCAATTTTGCTTTTATGTTCCAGAAATCAATAAAAAGTCATACAGGTTTGGAACAACATGAAGACAAGTAAATGATTAATTATTTCATTTTTAGACAAATTAACCTTTTAAGGGCTATTTCATACTCTCTCACTTAGATATATCCCAATTTGTCCCATATCCCACGGTTCTGTGTTGACAAATGTCTAGAGTGCAGCATGAACCTACAATTTTAATAATAATACCTTTCATTTTTAGCCAGCCTTCAAAACACTCAATGACACCATACATCATAAAAGGAAAGCTATAGAAAAATACAAAGCTAAACAAAACACACAGACATACAAATCAAACAATCAGTTCATACAAATATTACATTGATATTTGTCATTATGTTGCAGGTTTCCTGCTAAACAATCTGACAAATACCTGGTGGACTCTTCCTGTTCAAGGGCACACACAAACACCATAGGCAAGGTTTACGCTGTGCTCAAGCGCTCTTGTCTCCTTCCCTGATCTCATTATCCACTCAGTCATGTCTGGGTCTGTGTTACCACACTCCGTACAAACTACTGAACAATTTCCACTCCTCTTATGGCTGTCCCTATCGTTCTCTCTCTCGCACACACTGACATACTAGTGCAAACATAAGGCCCAGTGAAAGACTGATTCCTCTCGCTATAGCATCCATGGGAGGGCCTGCTGTTGTCGGCTTTGCACGGCTGCCCTGTTGATCCTTGACATATGAAAACACAATCTCGCTCCAGAACACTTATCAGCTGTATGCGACTGGGATTGGGAAAGGCCGCTACACATGAGCCAGAAAACTGCTATGTGTGAATTGATTGCAATGATGACAACAATCCCCATAATATAAATTACCGTAGAAACGGAGAGATATTTATCACAATTGGCTTGCATGGTTTTGGGCACAAAGGGGCAATATACGTATAGTTATTTCAATATAGATGACACAAATGATAACCCTTCTTTTCCTATTCATGAAATACGGTATTATTGACTATCATGAGAGAAACCCAGCAGTCATTTTAATTGAAAGTATAAAAAAATAGCATGGAGATTAACATGAGATTATGTTGTTTACTCAGCTGTGGGGTGCTAGGCAGTGCGCTGACTATGTTGATATTGCTACCTCTGAGACATGATGGGGAACTTATGAATGCTGCAATTAGAGACATTTTTAAAGCCGAAGTCTGCCATTGTGTCATCATGTCTGGTGTTATACAGTGAAGAAATGGAGATGAAAAGCAATAACTACAGAACTAAATCACTTCAAAACACCCTAGCAAGTGTGTTTATCTGTGTTCAGCATACAAGTAAGTCTTCTGATCCAGACAAGCCCTGTCATAAAAACAGTCTGGAAAGTGTTGATCAATGTCAAAGACATTAGACTCTGTATTTGCTAACAACTGCCTGAGATTAAACAGTGGTGTATGCATTTCTGCCATCACCTGCAATCTAGAGCTTTTTTCTTTCTGATTGTCTCATTTTATCTGACTTTTGCAGTAATATTGGTGTAATTATACTTATAGATTTTTGTTGTTTATTTGCCATTTTAGTACTTTAGTATTTTTGTCATTCATATATTACTAACTGTACATCACTAACTGCTCGCTCTTTTTTTATCATGCCCTGGACTATGAACCAAACTGGTATATATATAAACATACATACATACATACATACATACATACATATATATATATATATATATATATATATATATATATATATATATATATATATATATATATATATATATATATATATAAATGTTACACCACAGGCATTATATTAGCTATATACATTTATATACTTTTTCCATAATGTTAATGTCAATCTAGACTCTCAAAAGTATTTTTATATTAGCTGGAAATGAATTTGTATTTGTATGATGATATGACCTGAGTCATATCTAGTGACTAACAGAAGTCGGAATTTGAGTTATTGCAAAATGGAAATCTACGTGTTTTTCCACCCATACAAATGTGAAATGCTATATTAAATATGATGTAGCCTATATATAAACTAAATTTAAACACGCTTTTACAATGGTTTCATCTAGACAAACTCTATTTTTCTGGTTAAATCCTTACATTCAAATGAATTTCTCTGAACTTCAGTTCATTTTAATTCTGCTTCCTGATCTAGGAATTTCCATCATGAATTTGGAACCATTCCAGATTATCAAACAATGTTCAAACGAGATCTTAAAATGAAATTCATATATTTTTATTGTTTTTCATTCGCAAATGAGTTGTTGTTATGGTCCTGGATTGTGATATGAATTCAATGATCGTAGGCTACTTGTTATTAGGAGCTTTGTTAGTTCTATTTTAGGCATAAATTAATCAGTGCCAGTGAGTGACTCTTGTGCCACTTTAAATAAACACTTACCACCAAGACGAGTCCACGCTAGGAGTAAACATGAGCAGCAGTAAGATGAAGGGCAGGTAAATCCTGTGAGCGGTGACGCTAGGTTCACGGCGCGCCGCGGACGCGCTTCCAACTCCTTTAAACTCTCGCATGTTGAACACGGTCAGTTTGTAAATGTTTCCAAATCAAAATAATAATAATAAAAAATATATAAAAAAGGGAAATAAAAGGTCGCAGGCTCATATCAAATCGTGAGATCATTTATTTATTTTATTATTATTCAAGTAACGTTAGTGTATCTTTCCACATTAGAATCGATAAAGTTACTCAGAATGAAAACAGAAGCATCCATATAAAATACTTAATATTCATTAGTATCCAAATGGAGTTCTGTCGAAGAGCCGGAGGGATCTGGATATTGTCGTCAAAATAGTTATCACTGTTCCTATTTGCGTCCGAGCCGGTCCAGTGAGAGAGGTACAGTGTCTGTCCCGCAGATTCAGATCCAGAGTCATATCTCGGGCTGGCTGGTGGTTTCTGCGCGCTCATTGGCTGGAGTAAGCACGAGGAGACGAGATGAATGAACGCGCGTCTACACTCATTTCCTAATGCTGTCACAGATATCAGGCGCGCTTTTCAACGCTCTGTTACTCTAACCACTTACAACGAAGCAGACCATCGTTTTTGGACACTACCACAATGGTAATACCATCTATCTATCTATCTATCTATCTATCTATCTATCTATCTATCTATCTATCTATCTATCTATCTATCTATCTATCTATATATCTATATAACTCAATGAATACCTTCTCAACAAAGATAGTAGCCATGGCTCATATATTTTGGGTCGTGACATTGTCAGTATATGTACATAATCACACCAGCTTGCTCATAAAATACACCACTGGTAGAACTGCTTAACAACAAACATTAATACAAAGTAAACAACAAAGAGCTCAAGAAAGAAAGTTTCTGGTCACTTTGACTTATACACTATCCTTTAGCTTCCTGTCAAGATCATTAGAGGAGGAGGAGGATATACACGCATTAGGAGATAAGTTGATGTAGCATCCATTTTGTTTGCATGCCATTAATTTACTCATGTTAAAATAATCTAAATATATAAATTTTAAGTCTTGGAAACAGACACTCAAATATGCAGGCAAGGAACTGATTGCTATATATTTTGTGTGTGTGTGTGTGTATGCGTGTGTGTTTGTAGCAATTACACGTCTAATCACTTCCTCTTCCTCTGCAAGCTGCACTATTTCAGGTATCACAAGTTCTGTGCTATATTTCAAATATTAAGTAATAGCAGTGATGCTTGCCTTAGCAACCACCACTAAATATGATTAAATGTCAAAACTAACTACTATTGGAGCTCATAAAGTGGAGCGCATCCTTTTTTGTTGTCTCTGTGTGACAAGAATACTTAACCCACTGGGACTCAGGATGTGCACCAATAATTAGTGATGTCCTTTCTGTACTGAGAGGTCAGTGCCCTCTCCTCCCCTGATCTAGAGGAGCTGGTGATTATAGCAGTGAGTGGGAGACAGATTTCACTAGGCCAGGCATGCGTCCCTGTCGGCCTTGCAACCTCGACTTACTGTCCCAAACAGGAATGTTAATTAGCAGCATCCACCAGAGGGGGTGACCATCCCCTGACACACAGGACATCTGATAAACCAGTGTAGTCAGCAGAAATAGCACTCAACCCACTCAACCATCCATTTCAAGTGTGACAAATAAATATCATCTGTGATTTTTTATATATTTTCTTTTAACATCAACAACAAAATTGGATTAAATCTCAAAATAACGTTATTTCACTAAATATTGTAAAAACAAAACAAAAAACAAACACAAAATATATAGCAGTATTATATGCAGTAAACTAGTGCACTAGTATTCTTTTCCAAAGATGAATGGCTGAGAATACGTGATACTGTGCCCTCTGCTGGCTGGATTTATGCGATACAAATATGGAAATGTAAAATCTTTTGCTCTAGTCTAGCCCATAGCTACAAGAATTAGTTTAGGCCATGGGTACAAAAAATTATAATGGTTATAAAAATAACATTTATTTCAGATCACAAAATAAAAAAAAAGATAAACAAAAACAACATTATAATGTGATAAACACAACTGTAACTTTCGGAATCTGAGCGACACAAATATTAGGCTAAATATCAAGTACCTTTATTTAGATATACAAAACAAACTGCTATGTGAGAAATCAAAGGGTTGTTTGCTCATGCAATCTGTTAAATATTATAGTTCAGTGTATAAACTAGATGACACGGAAGGATAAAATGATCAGATACACAATCATGTGATGTGCACTATTTCTATTTGAAATCATTCTAATATGTAATTTATTCCTGTGATGGTAAAGCTGAATTTTCAGCATCATTACTCCAGTCTTCAGTGTCATATGATTTTCAGAAATCATTCTAATATGCTGATTTGCTGCTCAAAAAATATTTCTTATTATTATCAATGTTGAAAACAGTTCAGAAGAACAGCATTTATTGTAAAATAATCATATAAGTTTTAAAAAAATGTCTTGACTGTAACTTTTGATCGGTTTAATGCAGCCTTGCTTAATAAAAGTAGTAAATTATTAAAAAAATCCCAAACTATTTAATGGTAGTGTTCATATATATTTGTTTGAATGACAATATATAAAACTATTTATTGAAGCTGGTGACTGTCTGTGATAAACAGGTGATTTTTCTCATGGTAAGATACAGAATGTATAATGTATTCATGCACACAACATGCATCTGACTGAGATGGTAGTATTGCAAATTTACTTAGAGAAAATATACATTTCTAATATTCTAAAACTGCATTAAAAAACCTGAAATGTCCCTTACAAAAAAATACAAATAATAATCAACAGTGTTTGACACAATCAAGTTCATCATTTGTGCTAGCTAGCCGCTAGACGGCAGCACCAGATCTGGTTCTTTGCTGTTCTCTGAGTTGCTGCAGCGTCCTCACCCGACCGTCATTTGAGCCAAGTGAGCAGCCCGGAGTGTGGCCGGAGAAGGCGGTGTGTCAGCGAGGCCTGGTTTTTTGGGTGGGACTGGAGGTGGGTTCCCTCTGGAAATAGTTGGAGACCTGATGGTGGGAGACAACATCCCAGAATTTGCCAGTGTGCGGTAATCTGTGCCGAAAGGGGAACTGTTGGGGGATGTTGGTTTGCTGGGACTCTGCTGAGTGCTGAAGCGACTCGGGGCATGTGTGACGCTGCTGCGGGCCGCTTGTTTAGAAGAAGTGTTGTCTGGTGGAGTCACATGGGCTGCAGAGGGCGAGAAGTCACATGGACTATTCGGAGGGGAGGAGAGGGTCTGGGAATCTTGATCAGAGGTGCCCTGGAACTTGTGACGGGCTGCATGGAAGCGCTGGTTGATGCCAGCCTGGTATGCAGCTTGTGTGCTGGGCATGTCAGGGGATTGATTGATGTTTGTGGGGCTGTGAGCTTGTGGATTGGTCTGAGAGCTCCCATTGGTTAACATGCCCTGCTTCTCAAAATTCCCATCTTCCTCTATAGGAACATGGTGTCCGTTCATTTTTGTCTGCATCTTATTTGATTTCTCTTCTGCATTGTTCATCTCTCTCCTCAGCTTCTCTAGTTCTTCCTGTAGTGCTCTGGAGCGCACTTCCTCTTTTCTTAATCTCAGCCCAAGCTGTTCCCTTTCAGTGTCAAACTCGGCCAGCAGCTCCTCTCGCCTCGCCTCCGTTTGCATAGCCTGCTTCTTTTCTTCCTGGAGCTCCGCCCTCAGAGCCTGATTGGCCGCTCGCTCACGATCGAGGCGATGGCTGATTTCGTTGGAGCGCTGGGATTCCTTATGGGCACGTGTGCTGGAGCGTTTGCATTCTCGTCTCAGCGCCGTCATAAGCTGTTTATGCTGGACTCGCTGCTCTTCTAACTGATCGTACAGTCGTTTGTTCTCCCTTTCCATTCTGGACATCTTTGCCTTCTCAAACTCCAACTAAAAAAAGTATTACACAATAAACCAGTTGTTGGAAATAAACTGACAGATTTATAAATTTACAAAAGAAAATTACATAAGACATTTATCTGAAAATAAACCCTTCTTAAAAGTTTAGGGTTGTTTGTGGATTTCTTTTTTTAAATGTTTGTAAACGAAAAACTCTTACACTCAGCATAGCTGCATTTATTTGATAAATAAACAGTGAAACAAATATTTAGAAATATAAAAAATGTGTTTATTTATTTGTTTTTAAATGTAATTTATCCCTTTGAAAGTAAAGCTGAACTCAGCATAGCTGCACTCAGTCAAACATAAATATTTTGAAACATTATTACAATGTATTTATTTTTTAATTGTTACTATTTTTTTATGTAATTGATCCCTTTGAAGGCAAAGCAGATTTTTTTACATCATTACTCCAGTCCTCAGTGTCACATGATCCTCCAGAAATCATTCTAATATGCTGATTTTAAACATTTCAATGTTGAAAAGTTTTTCACAATACATTATTTGATAAATATTTATAAATAAACACCATGTATTTAAGAGTTACTTTTGAATGTTTGAAAAAAAAAAAACTTTTGAACAGTAGAATGTCTGGAATTATTAAATATTGTGTCATTTCAAGCACAAACCTCACAAAATTTTGTTACATTTATGCTTAAAACAAGAAGAAAATAAGGGAAAACAACGGTATTATGTAAAAAATAAAAAATACATCACCTTTCATATTAGCATTAGTTTGCATTTGTAAAAGGATATTTTGCTCAAAAGTAATATCTAATTTTTCATGACTGAGCTCCTAATTTAACATTTTATTCATACATTTTATTGATGCTAGAAAACCTTTGATATTATTCATTTATATTTTGTGGGCAATTTAATATAATTAATATTATGTTCTATTTATATTAAACAGCATTTTTTATTAAATACTGTATTTTGACAAAGGCTTCAGTAATCTGATCTGTTAATTAGACATTTTCCATGGGATCTTTTGTTGTAATATGCAAACATGTGCATATTTAATCATATGATACATAATAATTTGCATATTAAATGTGTAAAAGCAAAATTGAAAAAATATATATTTTCATGTATATTCTAATAGAGCAACAACTCATTATTATTAAAGCAAAATAAATTGTAGCCTGTAGTCCCTCAAATTAAGATAATATAATTGAAATATAGTATTTTCAGTTCTTTGTACCTGCTGCAGGAGGCGCTCTCTCTCCTTCTCCAGGATGTAAGTGACGTCGTCTCCTTCTGCAGTGTCCTCAGCATGCTTCCTCTTCTCCTCCTCCAGATCAGCAATGACCTGAAACCACCACAGAGGGGCGAAAGATTGAGATAATGATTAGCCTATAAACCAATCCAATCAGTGTAATAAATCGATTTACATGATATGATGCTCACATTAGTATCGATGTCAGTGGCTTTCAGCTGTTATGCAGTATAAACTCACCCTCCTGTGTCTGGTCTCGGCAGCTGCCAGCTGTTTCAGCATCTTCTCTTGCATCCTTCTACAGTGTCCGACCACCAGCTTCAGGACCGCCAGAGGATCCGAGTGAGCCGTGGCCCCACAGAACCCTTCTCGTCTCTGGGAGGAACTTTCTCTGTCTCCCCTGGTCTGGCCCGAGCTCTGGAGGACCTCACCGTCTCTCTGTAGGGCCAGGAACGGGTCGCTCAGGTTGTATTTGCCATATCGCTCCCAGATGTAAGAATCTCTGCACTGGGCCTGTAGCGAGACAGAGACAGATAGGTATTTATTGAATTAATTTAGATGGATTTCAGCTAAATTGTCAGTTAATTAGTCTAAAAAAATCTAATTTTCCATAATCTTTTGATATAAAACAGCTATTCGAAATCTGTTATCTTGGTAGTTTGGTCATTTTTGTAGCTTTCATTCAAAACAACTCTGCAAGCTTTGTAAAGAGGCCTCTACTTTTTGTTCTTTCACACAGACACATTCAGTACAAGCTTGTGTTAAACAGGAAATGAGATGATACAGAGCACATGACCCTGCCAAAAGCAACATAAACCAGGCTCTGTATGTGTGTGTGTATGTGTGTGTGTTCAGCTCCCGTTTGTTGTTTTAAGTAAGAGGTCAAGCAAGGGGTCCATAAAGGGATTAAACAATTGCTCCAGTATAGGTAGGGTCAACGCAGTGAATGGGGCACCAAAAAAAAAGTTCCAGCTGGAGTAATTTAATACCTCCTGAAATGACTCTCAACTAAAAGAACTCATTTGACCCAGACAAAAAAACAAACCCAGGGAAAAGGAACTGAACAGAACTGTTTGAACAGTGAAAAGAGTGTCACTGAAAGCTAGAAAGAGTTACCCAGGGTTGCCAGGTTATTGCTGCATGTTCTGGGTGGTTGTTACTGGGTAGTTAAAACAAAATGTCCAGTTCCAGTTTCAGTTCCCATGAAGTAGAGCTGAAGATCCTTGCCCGAACCCGATGGGACCCAACGGGTTCGGGCTAAATTTATATCATCTTACGCGGGCTCGGGCCGGGCTCGGGCTTCGGTTTGCGAGGTAAACCAGCGGTCATGTGATGCGTTTCTATTAGCACGAAAAAGATGCGAAAATGGATGTTGAGTAGGTGTAACGGAGGCTTGCCTCTGACAATTACGTTTTGGTTGCACCAGCAACTAAAGCAAAGTCTGAGGTGTGTAAAAGTTTTGACCATGTTTATAATGAGAATAATGAGTGAATAATGACGCACCATCATCTACAGTGGATTAAATCATTTTCCTCCACAAAAACATGTAGACTTAGCCAAATTTCTGAGTAAAGGTTTTTTAAATGATAACTAAAAATTCATTGGGTCTTAAATGCATAATGTGGACAGAGTATTTAGGCTAATGTTGTCATTATTCTTTTATTAAATGTCAGCTGCTAGTGGCGAAGCAAATCCAGTGGAGCCTTTATCTTAATTTCGTTATTGCCAAAATACCCATCTTAATTAAAAATTGATCTTAATTTAATTTGTTAAAAAAAGACAGTAAATATTTAAAAATTTAAAAAAATTATTTTTATTGAATCTAATGACTCTTGCTCTAAAATATTTTTGGTACTTAAACTATGGCGTTTTTGTAGGTGTCTTTTATAAATCATGGTAAGAATTAATAAAGGTCATTTTTTGTTAAGACAAAAAAAAAAAAAAAAAAAGCAGGACACGTTGGACAACTTTAATTATATTTAAGCTAATTACTTGAATACAAGGTAATTTAAGCTCCAAATAGCTCAAATAAACAACAGCTGTACTGCTTTCCATTCTATATTTATGATGCTTTCAATTGTGTGTGTGTGTGTGTTTAGGATAATAGCCTGAGCAATTATGGGGGACTTGGGAAGATTAACCTAATGACTTTCTAATGACTTAAGATAAGTCAGCCAGTCTGGTGCCTTTAAACAATCTCTATTATATGTGTGTTAGTCTATCTGACAGATAAAGATACCATAAAGAGTAATTAGAGAGACCAGGGATAAAGGTAAACACCACACTGACAATACTCTCAAAAAATCATATGAAGCTTTTTAATGACAATATATTTATGTTGTTAACTTGCTTGAAACTTTGAGCCGAACACCTGGAAGGTATTCTTTCTGGAACTCCAAGTCTATTTACTTTGTTAGTCATTAAATATTTTCAAGTTTAAAAGTCAACAGCTGCTGAGGGCCAAAAATAAGCATTGAAATGATTATTTGAGCACAATACCATTTAGTTCTCTTCTTTTTTCAGAGAAAGCACCACCAGCAAATTAATGAATCGTGTTTGTAGTAAGTACGATTAGCATGGCTGATGAAGTTATACAGAGATTAGGAGCTGTTGTGATGTGACTTCTACCCTCCTGGTGATTTCCCCTTTTTCTTTTGACCTAATGGAAAAGGAAATTTGTAATGTGTGTAATAGTCAAAGCAGAAAAGTCATGCTTTAATGACCTCATTCAAAGCAGGCAGTGAGTGACAGAGATTGTTTGACAGAACATGCCAGAACATCACCCCTAAAACCCACAGAGGGTTTTAGAAGACATATGTAGTTGGGCTAAATATATGCCATCTACTTAAGAAGTCACTTAAAAGCGATTCAAAGAATGATTAATGCCTGAATCTACTGTTTTTTTTCCTCAGTCCAATGCTTTCGAGAATAGGAATGCAGCAGATATTATCTGTGCAGCCTTCCATAGAGCTTTATCACAAAAATCATGATCTGAGAGCACAGATGCTGAATTTTATTAGCATGCTAACATGATCAGATGAACCAGCGGCACTACTATAAAGTTGAAAAGCTGATGGTAGACAAAAGGAAATGTGTGTAATAATGTTTTACATGTTTGTATGTGGCTTTGCAGAGAACAAACAACATTCAAAGTGTATTTCGGAAGAAAACAAAGCTTGATCAGGGGCCCAGAGTACTGGCATTTGCACTGACGCACATGGTATGCTCAAAAAGGAAGCTGTCTTGCTCACTGTCTGGCTGATTTTGAGTCATTCCTCATTTGCCAAATAAGTACATCAGCTTCATCCACAGAATGAACTATTGTGATTGACAGAAAACTCACATAAAATGGTCCAGGCTATATATATATATATATATATATATATATATATATATATATATATATATACACACATACACACACTGTACCAATATAATGGTCCTGAATGATTGCTATATATTTACATAGTATTCTAAAGTGCTTAAAAAAAAAAAAAGACAAGAAAAAAGATGTAATAGATTTGGTTGATCATTCTGAGTTCAGTTTGGTCTGCTGGATCTGGCAACATTTGGAATGTTGGTGTGGGACGAGGCCCAGCAACAGCAAATGGAATGTAGTAGGAGAAAAATAAAAGTTAAGCAGAAAAGAGTTTGATGAATACGAGGTAAATACGATATACCCTTGTTAAATCCTGATGAATGCTGTTGAAGTTCACGTTGAGAATGGTAACATAAAAAACAGCAAAACACAGGAAGTACAACAACAGTTTTAACAGTGGGTATGATCAAATATCAATCATTCTGGTATTATTTAAGTGTAGGTCATTGGCAACTATTACAAAAACATGTGAGATGTTTGTTGCACAGCTAACCAAGAACTAACAGCAGCATCATTTCTAGAGTAAGGACAAGTTTTATAAAGAATAAGATGTTTTTATAAATGTATAGCCTTTAGATATCTTAAACCAAGCTTTGATATAGATGAACTATACACTGAAGTTTCATAGTGTTTAATATACTAGTTTTTAATGAGCTGGCATGTACATTTGAGCTCTGAGCCAGACAAACATCTGGGTTTCATTGAATGATACAGCCATAATGTCTCTCGTGGGTATAAGGTCTGCTGTGCAAAGAGTAAAACGTGTTTGACAGTGAACTACTGTCAATAGACAATTATTTTACTGAAGCAAACTATTACTGAAGTACTGATTTATCAGTATTGATCAAATTTCTCATTCACAAACAAAACCTCACCAGTTAAACAATCCATGAAAACCAGGGATGGACAGAAAATGTGTTTTAAATAATTATATTAATATTAAAATAGTTAGAATTTGTCAAAATAATTACATTTTTAAATTGTACACACACACACACACACACACACACACACACACACACACACACACACACACACATATATATATATATATAGACTTTTCCAGGCATGCAATATTCTTGTGATACTTGCTCATATGTGTGTGTATGTGTGTGTTTGTGTGTGTATTCTGAAGAAAATGAAACTAAATACAACAAAACTAATTGATTGCAGATTAGCATTCTGTTTTCATCAACTAATGTGACTCTCAGTCTCAGCTATCGAGGTCATCATAAAATGAATTCAGGACAGTCAGGGTTTGTTTATATATTTGGATGATGGGAACTCTCTAAAGAACACCAAGAAATACACACCGCAAGATCATAAAAGCTGCCAATCACAGAGAGAGTTTCCTCCCTAACGGTGTAAACCGATGTATGACTTGTGTTGCATCTGCATAGATAAACATGCAACAACAGCGCTGTACGTAGCTGAACATCCAAACATCTTGAATGGATAAATAAGTCCAGATACTCCTAAATAAAGTGTACATGACACAGGAATTATTTTTTTGTTGTTTCATATTGTGATGCCCATTTTCTTTCTGTGCATCACACACAACTATCATATAGCTTGAGAAGGCCTAGATGTGTAGTGCACAGGTCATAAACCAATTGAACAGCATATGGGTTTGGAATGACATGTGGCTGCGTAAATAATGACAGAACTTTCATTTTTGAGTGAACTGTTCCTTTAAGAACTAAGAGCAGCACGATTTGCCTGTACTGCCATTGATTGCTGCTTACAAAGGAACTAAAAAAAAAGCATTCTTGTTCATTGACGGGACTGGACTAACCTTGAGTGCCTGTATGACAAAGTCTCTGGCCTCCAGCTCTCCCTCAAGAACACTAAAGAGCAGCAGCACATCTCGCTTACTCAGAGCCTCCACATTCAGCCTCGACTCCTGAAAAGACAACAAACCGGTGCAAGTGAGTGGGTGACAAAGTACGAAATAAAACTAAAATACAGTCAGAGATTCTAATGACTTTTTTCGGCAAATCCTACACTATATAAGGATAATGTTTATAATAAATTGTTTGGAGAACATGCAGTCAGGCAACAATCCCCATGTCTACAAATCTTCTCCCTTCCTTTCCATCTGCAGACCAAATGACTAGTCTGTTGTATTCTCCATGTGCTTGTCCTGATTATACAGTGTGCTGCTTATTCAGTGCATGGTATAATGAAATAAACAATGCAAACCCAGAGCAAACAGATTAACTACATACATTTGCTTAAGGTTTCCAGAATGGATACAGCAAGCAGATGTTTTCAGTTACTACTGCCATTAAACACAAATACACTTGCAGGCATATTTATCACAGAAACACACTACTGTTAAGAAGTTTGGGGTTTTAACGGTTTTTGAAACAAGTTCTTCTTACATTCACCAACTGGCTGCATTATTTAATAAAAAATATAGCAAAAACTAATATTGTGAGATCTAATTACAAGCTAAAAAAAAAAACGTCTGTTTTTTATTTGAAAATCTTTAAATTTTTATCATCATTACTCCAGTCTTCAGTGTCACATGATCCTTCAGAAATCATTCTAATATGCTGATTTGCAGCTTAAGAAACAAAGTTGAAAACAATCTTATTTTTCAGGATTTTTGATGAATAGGAAGAACAGCAGCATTTATTTGAAAATGAATCTTTTGTAACATTATAAAAGCCTTTATTATCACTTTTGATCAATTTAATGTATAAAACTGTTATTTTCTTTTTTAAAAAATATCCTACTGCCCCCCAGCTTTCGAACAGTAGTGTAATTATTTTACTTTAAAAAAATTATATTGTGCATCTCACTTTCATATTTTGCCGTGCTCTTAGCATCAAGAAACAGACTTACCAAATCAGACAAAGATTAAATACATTTTGACTTACCAGTAATTGCACTAAATCAACAACCTGAATTAAGCCCATCACAATTTTCAGTCTAGCATTTATGCTTCATCAAAAGCCATTTATTTTAAGCCAGTCCTCCTGTAGTAAACAAAGAGTTAACAGGCTTTTCCAAGAACATAATGCTGTTCACAGCTGTGATCTAAAAAAAACCACTCATTCCCATGTTGTTTCTCTTTCTGTGCAGTTCACAGGAAAAGAAATAAGAAGGACATTTTTTCCATTTTACTCATGAGTCCAAGCATGTGTCGCACATCACAGCTAAAGCAGCATTCCACGACTTTTCTGTTGATAGACAGCTAGAGAAAGAGGCTTCTTGTTGGAAGGGTGAGACTGACTGAAATTCCTTCCCAAACTCTCGCTTCAAAATACTTAGTAACTGTGCATGAATAACCTTGAAAGCATCGAACCAAGAAAGTGTGCACCATAAATGCTTGACCCTGCGCTGCAAGCTTCAACTCAAATAATCTTATGAAACTCAATCTAGATTTCTACATTCTGACACAACTTTGCTTTTAATGGTGCTTCATTTCGTGATTTTTGTGGTTAGACAAAGTTTCCACGTCATGAAGGAGTCTCAGAGTGTTACATAATATGGCAGAGACGGAAGACGTCCAGCTACTGTGCTCCAGCTGAAATTTGGAAGCTTGACTTCCACGTCAGAGCTGCCATAAATTGCATTACTGTTTGCAGTGCATGAATTCAAATTCTTCTTTTCATCTGTGTTGAGCAACTTTAGCCGTCACGTTCCTTCTGATGTATTGTGCGCCAATAGATCCTGCATACTAGATCTGAGGCCATGAAGAAAGCTTTCATGGTTTGCGGTTTACCCATTCAAACAGTGCTAATTTGAATCGTGCTCCTAAGCAAAGCCAAACATTATAGACGCGCTAATTTCACAAGTTCACTTCATAAAGCCCCCCAAAAATAATATCATGCATCAGTAAGTACTTTCAATTACCTAGATATATAAGTATGGAAAATATCTCTCTATACTAAAACTTATGATTTAGAATGAAACATTATAGGAAAAGGTTTTAAAAAAAGGGAAATTTGTAGGAATCTTTATACATCATAACCTTTCTTTCTTGTGCACTTGAAGATGATCTGATAGTGTTCTGCATGGTTGACTAATTTGGCATTTCCTTTTTACCGGTGTCCATGCCTTTCTGAATTAAATGGTGCTACACTATTCAACATCAGCCCAAATGCTTCTTAAATTACCCAGCATGTCTCCCTGGAGCTAGACTGAAGCAGGCAGTGTTTGAGTCCAAGCTCACCTGACATGTCAGAGGGTAATTTATTTTATCCTCAAGCTGCTTGTAAGCTACAAACAGATGGCCCAATGTCAACTTTTTGGTTGATTTTCTTTTGTTATCCATCCAAACTTAATGTAACGTTACTGCCTTCGACCGCTGTTTTGGGTTCACTGGAGTTCTTATGACGCGTAACGTTAATGTAGGCTATATCATGACCAAAACTTATGAACTATTAAATTCAATATTTTCCCATTGATGCAAAAATGCTGCCAAGGTAGACAGTGCACTATGTTTCGAAACACAGCCTTTTACATTTGTGCAGCTCTAACAAGCAAAAAGCTGTAATAATAATAATAATAATAATGATAATAATAAAAATAAGTAAGTAAATAAAATCAATAGAATAGAATATTTGGACTGTTTTTTTTCCATCTACGTTGCAATGTTAGCACAGTTGCTGTCAGAACTGTTGACTATTTAAAACTGTAATTAGCATTAACTATTCAAACTATTCATAAACAAAACTTTCTCTGCCTCTCGTGTGCATTTTTTTACGTTACTCTCTTTTTATATAACGTTACGTATTAAGTGATAAGTTATAAAGAGAACATTCTCACCGTTGCGGGTGCCATGCCAGGTTTGATGATCAGTTTCCAATATCGCTTATCGGGCAGCACCGTTGGTGAAAATCGGCTTCACTGAAGTTCATCTGCTTTGAAGGAACGCAAACAGACATCTTACACAGCCAATAGGATGGGAGTGTTTCAGAACAATCGACCTATTAGAAGCGAGACGCAGAGTTAGGAGGCGGGGCGTAATAGGAAAAGTTTATAAAATGAGATTCTTTGTGCAACGGTGAGACTAGAAAGCACGCTTCGGTCCAGAATTCCCAACACGACATATTTGGACGGGTTTCTGTGATAAATTTAGTTTTTATAGTATAAGGGTCGAGTTAAATACATAAACACTCTAAAAAGTAGCCCTAAATGTTGAATGTTAGACGTTAATTTGGGTTAGAAACGCAAGTGTGCCGCCTAGTGGTGTCTTATTGGAGTAAACAATAATATTTGGACACTTGGTCCAGAGTTTAAAAAGTGAAAAATCTCTAACTGGGTAGCATTTATTTAAAGAAAAATAGAGCAGAATGTTTCGCAAAAATAAGTTAGTTAGGTTTTAAAGGGCAAAAAACTACATTTGTTTTCAGGCTTTGTTTGGTATTTTAAATGAAAAAATTATAATAAATGAAGCTGTGCGGGCAAAATGTTATATAGGGTCAAAAAATTAAACAAGTTGACATGTAAATCGTTCATTAAAAATGTTATATTACAAATTTCATCTGATAAATACAGGAATTTCACAAAGCATTGTACAAAAAAAAAAAAAAACACAATTCATCATCACAATCCTTTCTAGCAACACACAATGACAAAAATGGGCACATTTAAAACCAAACATAGTGTCATTCCCAGTATCCAAAACAAATACAATTTAATGTGCATCTCAATACCAGAGCGTCTGTACGGACACACATTGAATAAGGCGCTGTCGACAAGAATTTTTCAGACTGGATCCCTTTCTACAGATTGTTTTTCAGGTTTAAAGTTAAATATTCTATTACTGTGCTTCTGTTAAGTCTTAAAGTTAATGTGAGAGTGAAATAGCACCAGTTTGTTGTGATTCAACTCCGTAACAAATACTCACACACGAAGGTAAGAATAATTTACTTAAACATATTTGACTGTACAAAAGCATCTGGCATGTGCAATAAGACAAAACCATACCTGAAAACAACAAATGTACAATCCAGAGACATCTGGGCTGAGATGTGGGACTGTAAAACCTCATGATAATATTAGATCTGTTTGGACTGCACTGTTATACATACATTATCCAAAGATTTCTTCTGAGCACCGATGCTACTAGTTAAGTCCAGTGATCTGGGAAATCACTGATCTTCCAAATCACTGTTTTATAATGCCTTCCATTTGGTCACTATTTGTGCGATTTTTCATAGGTAGTCGGGTCATTTGTGTTCCAGCTGTTCTTTTCTTGAAGAGGTGTAGTTTAAGGCTTTAGCCCCAATATGTATAAAAATTTTTAGTTAATTATTTAAAAAATGTTGTAGTGCAGTCGGGGTGCTGGGGTCACTAGGTCAAGGTCAGTGACATCAGAGGACACACGCACTGCCTTTTCAAGGCTTGGAATCTTTCAGCATGTTTATGCGAGCAAAGATCTTGAGGGCGGGTCCTAATTTAATATTCATGGCACTCATTAGGTGATCTTCCTTCAGTAGCAGCATGGCCTGTCCATCAATCTCCTGAGCACGGAACTCATCTGCAATCTCCTGGCAACCTAAATGTGAAGACACAAAAATGTTCTTATTAGACAACATAATTGTAAATAAATGTAGTTACTGTTGCAAAAAAAAAAAAAAATGTTTTTTAAAAATTTTGTTTAAAATTTTCCCCCCATCATTATATTATACTGAAATATTTAATGACATTTATTAATATTTTACATTGAGTGCTTGTGCATGTCTGTATATATATATATATACACTACTGTTCTAAAGTTTGGGTTTGGTAAAATAGTAAAGAGTCTCTTTTGCTCACTAAGGCTGGATTTATTTGATTAAATTCAGTGAAAACAGCAATATTGTGAAATGTTATTACAGTTTAAAATAACTGTTTTCTGTTTTAAGATATTTTTAAATATTATTTATTCCTGTGATGCATCATTACTCCGGTCTTCAGTGTCACATGATCCTTTAGAAATCATTCTAATATGCTGATTTGATGCTCAAGAAACATTTCCTCTTAGTGCCACTTAACATTTTTGTGAAAAACGTGACACATTTTTTCAGGATTCTTTGATGAATAAGAAAAGTCAAAAGAACAACATTTATTTGAAACGGAATTATTTTTTATATATATATATATATATATAAAAATTGTGTATAATGTAAAACAATAGAAAAGTCTTTACTGTCACTTTTAATACATTTAATGCATCCATGCTGAACAAAAGTATTAATTTCTTCAAGAAAACTTCTAAACAGTAATGTCTTTACAGTACTTGGAATATAGTACAAAAAAAAAAAATATATATATATATATATATATATATATATATATATATATACCCCAAATGATAGAAGCTTACCTGGCAAAGAGTGAATGAACTCAAAAACCTCTTGCACATTCCATTTGGTGGGGTCACATGGCAGGAAGTGCTGACTTAGGAGAGGAAGCTCTTCTGGATCGTTAGCAGTGACCCCACCTTGAGAAATGATTGGGCCAGAACTGGCTGCAGAGAGCGGGGAAGTTGCTTCCTCATAACTGGAGATATCCGAACAGGGACTAGACTCTCCTTGACTAGGCTGAGACTGGAGAGGTGAGGATATAGATTCTCCCTGAGATTGCTGAGATACAGAGAGCCGCTGGGGGGGGGTTAAAACAAGACAATATGAGCATCATTTACTTTATATATTTATACAAAAACATTATGGCATGCAACACTACCACATTGTAGCCTACTGAGGTAGGTGTTCACCTGCTTTTTGGCCTCCCTGCCTCTGGGACTACGAGACCTCCTTCTTCTCCATTGATTTATCTTTTTGGTTGTTTTAGTTCTGTTGGGGTGGAACAGACCAACCCGCTTTGTGCAACTTACACTGTATCTGTTCAAAAGTGTTATAAATTACCATACAGACAATGTCACATCATTGCTATATCACAAAAATCTATTATTAGTATAGGCAAGTTTCAAGTTCATTTCTAAAGCACATTTAAAACAACAGTAGTTGACCAGGCAGCTAAATGAATAAGTATATTATTTTAGTCATTGAGTATTATAACTTCTTTAGTAAACCAAAATTACCATGAAGTGTCATGCAGCTTTGTTTAAACATGCCTTTCTATATAGACGACCAATTTGTAGTAGACATAAGTCACATGCAGCTGTGCGCACATTGTGGTGGCAGAAAAACACAAGTGGAGGTAAACAGTGAATGTATTGTTGTGCCTTCAGTTGTCAGAATCAGAATATAACTATTTTTTAAAGCATAATGTGGTCAAAGACAACATTTGAAGCTATATGCAGATGTTTAAACGATGGATGAAACAGGCTATGATTACCCTACTTTTAAAGCATAAACAATAGCATGAAATAGCTAACTATTTGAACCTTTAACATTTACCTATTTTATCTTCTAATTCTGACTTTTTTCACACAAATGCGAGTTTATATCTCCTAGTTCTGACTTTATAATTCAATTTAACTCAACAATTGGGAGTTTGTCCATTCTTAGGAGGAAAAAAGCCAGAAGTGTGGGAGATAAACTCATGATTCTGACCTGAGGGGAAAAGAGAGAATGACAAGCTGATTTTTCTTATCAGAATTGTGGATTATAATCTCGGAATTTTGAGGAAAAGGTCAGAGTTTTAAAATACAAACTCAAAATGACCTTTTCTATTCTTTAAATCCATGGCTTTCATAGATTGCTACTTTAAAACTTGCATTTTCTGCCACCAGATTGGCTCCACCCACAAGAAAAAAACATGATCACTGTTTGCAAAAACCAAAATTAGTCTAAATATTTCCATTTAATATGCTACTGAATCTCTAACCTTTTAGCACAGACCATGGAACAGAAGCGTTTTGAGCGTTTGAACTTGTAGGCAAAATCGACCCATCCACAGAGCTCACATGTAAGCTTGGGTTCCTCCGATTCCTCTTGAGTCCTAGTGTCTGATTAAAAAAATATTAAATATTTAGTTTTAAGTGAAGTATTAATTTAAAGTTTATTTATGACTAGCTGAAACAGTGTTTGTGTGAAATCGTTGGAGTGGTGAGGCATTATTATGAAGCACGCTTTGCTGCATCTTGATTGCACAAACAGGAAATTCCATATCTTATCTCCTCATCACTAATGCATAATGATGCTCCATTGTTCATAACAATGCAGGTTTCCAATGTTTCAAAGCTTTACCCTGACACTTAAAAAGGTCATGCATCTTAGAAAAACAGCCATGGCTTGCAGTATTCATTTGAATCAAGTCTACCTTGTTGTCCAGCCTCCTCCATGTCTGAGTTTGTGGCACTGAGGGAATTACTGCTGGCTGTTTTCTCTGGATCTGAGGGAAGCTGCGTGTCTGGTTTCTTGGGGCTGTCTGCCTGCACCGGTGTTATGTCCACCTGACAATACAGTATACAGACATAATGATGTCAGGCTGATCACTGCAACACTGTGGACACTTGCTGTGTTAAGCTGGAATAAACAGATCAACAGACAATATTTTTTCCACAATTTAGTCTGATGTTCAGTGTTTCACTAACATATAGTCAAACACATGATGAAGAATAATTAAAAATAATTAAACATCATTAATTAATAAACAAATAAATTAATAATAATAATAATAATACGGTGATGACTGTTGCATTAAATTACTGTGAATAATAATAATAATTTTAGAACTACAACAATTATTAACAATAACAATTATTGAATTAATTTTCCGTTTCAATTTGTATTGATTTTAATAATTAAATGAAAGAATAATAATAATAATAATAAATGTTATTGTTGTTGTATTAAAATGATTGTGAATAATAATTGTAGAACAACAACAGTTATTATTAAAAATAAGCAATTATTTTTATTTTTATTGAATTAATTTCCAATTTAAATGTGTATTATTATTTAAAATTCATTCATTTTATATAAATAACTGAACGAATAATAAATAATAATTGTATTATTATTACTGTGATGGTAGTTTTGGTGTTGTATTAAAATGATTATGAATAATAATAATAATAAATTCGAACTAAACTAAAATAATGTTTAATCAATAATACAATTATTATATTTATTGTATGATTAAACAATTATAATAAACTGAATTAATAATAATAATAGTGTTATTTTAAATGTACTATTATGAATCATTCTAAAATTGTCCACTATTCGAAAATTAGTTATAGTTGTTGTATTAGTATTGGTGTTATTATTGTAGCTCACAGGGAATGGCTCAGCTCCCTCCTGAATGACAAAACCCTCGATGACGTGTGTAAGGACATGTGGCTTCACTATGGCTTGAGGTGGCTTGTTCTCGCCGTTCTGTGCCACACTTCCCATCACAGCTGCTGGAGGCGGCTCGCTCGAGGCTGCCGAGGTCATGGTCGGTGTCACATGTTCTCCCGTGGGGTCACGTGCTGTCTCCACAGAGCCTGGCGCACAGGAACAAAGCATCGGCTCATCACTAAAGCAACCACAACAACATCATCAGATCAAACATCAGCAGCCGCCAGTGTTTACAGCTGCTGGAAATAACATACAAACGATGCACTTATAAGGTTTACATACGTTTAAGGAATAGTTCAGCCAAAACTGAAAAATAATATCTCTTAAACCAGCCTAAGATAGCTGATTCATCATGTTTTTCAGCACAATATGATCCCATTCCATCACAACCAACATGAAAAACTACTATAGAAATTTATAGTAAATACTAATGTTTTTGAACCATACTATAGTAAAGTGTTTATATTAAAGTATTTACCACACTTTGGTAATGAATGCTACAACATACTGTAGTATTAACTATAGAGAACTGATAAACTCTAATAAATACTAGTATATTTTAGTTTTTACTACAGCAAAATAAGGTAGTGTATTGTAGTAAAATATACCCTATAGTTGTAGAAAACTTAGTAAAGTATTGGGTAAATTAATTTGTTTATATAAGTATGGTATGGTTGTTTTATTAGCACAGGAACTACTGAATTATCACACCAAATGAATTCAAGTACTTTACTATAGTATTTTCTCAGTCAAGAAATTGGGTTAACTTTACCGTGTTTACATGACCACGTGCGCTGTCAGTTTATTAAGCATAATCGGTTTAAGAACACGCACCAAACGCAGTTATCAATGGTTTAACGTCAAATTTCTTCCAATTAGAGCAGCGCGTGCGATAGCGCCATTTTTAATCGACTCAACTGCCAAATGATATTTGACAACAACCAACGTCTGAGGGGAATTATCAGCCTAATAACGATTTATATTTTATTCGTTCCCCACACAAAGATATATATATATATAATTTCGGAATGCGCACTAAGTGTTATGACGGCATCCACCGTCACTGTATGGACAAGATGTCAAAAGACATAAACCATTTCTCAATACCAAGTAAGTTACACAAAGTTCGGACTTTCGGATTTGGCAAATTCGACTCGGGAGTAATCCTGCAAATGGAACAGCAGCGTACGTAATAACGTCACTGATTGGACAAGATGTCAAAAGACATAGCCTACTGAAGTTCACTGAAGAATGGAAATAAGGTTGGGATGAAATGAGTGAGCAAATTATTTCATTTTGTGCGAAATATTCACGTTAACGTACTTGAGGAAACATGCCACCATCATTATGCGTCTAAATCTAAATCTCTCTCTCGCTCTCTCTGCCAAAAAAAGGTTCTGTTGTATTATTACTCCTTTCAGTCTGCGCTGTGTTTAAATCAACGTTAAGACACTAGACTGGCTTCAGTTACGTAGCGTTTTTCTTTTAAGCCCACTAACGAAAACCCAAGACGTACTGTAGCTTACCGACAAAGCGCAATAAAAAGTCATTTCCCACAGTTGCGCTCCTCACTTCCGTCTCAAAACCCGGGGTTAGCCTCATTCCCACACGCCTGATTATATCAATGACAGTATCCAGATTCTTCCACGCTTGTGATTCCACGCAACACGCAGTATGCGCTGCTTCTTTTCTAGTGCTCCACTCCCACGCACGAGCGCTGGACATTCTGCCAGAGAGGCGGTTCAGTCTTTCTCTGGATGGCAGCAGCCTCGAGTGGCAGGTCACATGACTCTGTAGAGGTTCAATGAATCTTTTACTGGCTGGTGGCAGCGGTTGTGTCTTTTATGCAGGCTATATTGGGCATTATCTGATGGTAGGAAAGTACCCTTGTCCAAGACCAGTTTGTCTGTTAAGGTACTGACTGATTGGGCAGTAAGGCTGTTCCTTCTGCCAGGCAAGAAAGTCACGTTACTGGCCCAGAGTCAATTCTAGTCCATATTGCTCTATGTGGGAATTGCACGCCACCCCCATCCTACTACCTCCTCCTCAGGCAAATCTGGTTCACCATGTGGGTGTTGAAAGCCTTGTATTTTAATGACTAAATGATTTATTTATTCTTTATGGTTTGCATACTTACTTGTACACAAAATATTGAGGGAATTCGAAGTGCAGAATAACAGGCAGATTTGTATGTGCATTTAGTTGAATAGTTGTAACCGTATTTTGATCCAAGTTAAATAGTGTATATATATATATATATATAGAGAGAGAGAGAGAGAGAGAGAGAGAGAGAGAGAGAGTGAGAGAGAGAGAGAGAGAGAGAGAGAGAGAGAGAGAGAAAGAGTGTATATAAAGAGGTATAATAAGGTGGTTATTACTGTGGTTTCATGGAATCTTTGTGTTCTAGTAATCACTAAGTATTGACTTGCAGTTTTATGACTGCATTGTTTGATTGTGAAACCATACTTGTAAACGTGAAAATTTGTCCACCGTACCTTGAGCTTGAGATGTAGTGTTTACAGTATCAGCTTTGGATTGATCAGGGGGGTCGGTGCCTTGGGTCGTAGTGGTTGGCTGCATCTGTACTGGGGGACAAATCTCTCTTACCACCAAAGAGGTGGGCTTCTCCTTGTCATCTTGAACAAGTCTTGAACTCTAAATAGTATAGAAGTAGTTAGTTGCTTCTGATTTGTATAAATTATATTTAATCTACAATAAGGCTGTAATAAGGGAGTCCATTACCTGGCTTTGTGCTGGTTGGATTTGAAGATTGATGGCTGTCAGTTGGACCGGTTGAGCTTTTGCATGGGTCAGGCCTGTGTGTGAGCCATGCTGGTTAAGTGCATGGTGGCTTACAGTTGAATGGAAGATCGTGGCCTGTTGACTTTGAGCCGATCCCTGGTTGTAAAGTGCTGGTTTAGACAAAACTGGAATGATCCCTGCTGCCGATGAGATCTGGGCGGAGCTCTGGATGGCAAGTGAAGCTGTGTGTTGGTGGGGCTGGACCGAGGCGGTCTGCAGTAACTGGGGCTGGGTTCTGGAGGTGGGTGGGGCTTGGGGTTTAATAACAAACTGCTGCGGCTGTTGCTTGATCAGGGCCTGCGGCTGGATTTGGGCATACGCTGGAAAGAGAAACCACAGACAAACACTTACTATTACATACTGTTTCACATGACTACACATTACACTAAAGGTTGCAAATATAAAACGACAGTAACAGGTACATGTAATTTCAAACCTTTAGACAATGTTCTTTCAAGCTGGCATGAGTAAATTCGTAAACTGGCACAGGTTTCCCTCAGTCATGGGAATTTTAAAATTCTGTTTTCTAGCCCTGAAAACTTAAAACAATTATAATCCATATGCTCTATTTTTTCCCCCTCAATTTAATAATGCTCTTGTTAAAGTAACATTGCAAGCCATTGGTGAATTCTGATTTGTAAGCAAAGTAATTTAAACCAGCAAAGTAATTGAACCAGTTTACAAATCCATTTTCAGTAGTGAATCAGTCTGAATATAAATGTCTCTTTAAAATATTTATCCAGAAACTCATAAACATGGCAATTACATGGAAAAGTCATACCAATTCATTGAGTCAAATGTGTGGGAACCTTGACTGCATCTCAAGAAATGTTGTTTTACTTTTTTTATTGTTCAGTTTGTCTTTTTTTTTCTTTTCTATCTAATAACATTCGTCTCAGTGCTTTGGTTTTCCAGTACAACTTCTGTATCCAGATCTACAACATTTTTCCAATGTTGTAGATCTGGATACAGAAGTTGTACTGGAAAACCAAATTTTTAATACTGGATGAGTATTAAAAATGTGATTAGGTTTTTGACTGGAGGACTTTTAGGAAAGTGTGTTAAAATAACATTTTAACTCAGCAGGAGAACATTCAAGCACACAAAACCTT
This sequence comes from Carassius auratus, assembly GCF_003368295.1. NCBI lineage: Eukaryota > Metazoa > Chordata > Actinopteri > Cypriniformes > Cyprinidae > Carassius > Carassius auratus. Next base: position 5,012,117 of record NC_039273.1, read on the forward strand.
AAGAGTTGGGCACGTTGAGATCACAAAAAGAATCTGAAGAACTCTCAACTGGTTGGAAAGTTAGCTAGCATGTGGTTTTTGTTTATATATATACGCTTGTGTGTTCTGTTACATGAAATGCACACAGGATATACAAAGCAGAAATCAGGAACAAATACAGCCTTTCTTTAAAACTGTTAATAGCAAACAGAAAAGGTTCAGTGTGGGAATGTTCTTCCATCTCAATGTGAATGGTGTAGGATGGTTTGTTCAGATGACTCAATCCTCTGTGATCACTTTCTCTCACTCTCTCTTTCTCCCGGATGTTCAGAATAAGGAGTTTATGAGTTATTCCCTGCAGAGCGCAACCCTGGAAAACCCCGAAATTTCCTGTTGAACGTTCAGCTATATGCAAAGCCACAACACATAACACATTAAAACAATGACATATATGCTTGAAGACATACAATATGTACGTTTTCTCACGTTGGGCCGAATCAGATCTCTGAAATCTCTCATGTACTGTATCTTGCGAATAGAGAAACACTTTTCCCGAGACAAAAGCCTGTATCTCCTCTATACTCTCAGAAGAGATCAGTGTCTCAGATTGTGCTCAGTTTAACTCCAGTAAGCTTCTTTTTGAGGTAGATTTCACTTTAGTAGTTTGAGTGCAGTTGATATCTGTGGGTCTTTTATTTCCTACATTCTTTTAACAAGCCCTCTGGTGTGTGGTGGTTTTCAAAGGAATAGTTTCAATCATTTGTTACAAAAATAAAAGGGAGAGTACATTCAACTTCAACAATCAAGCTATTTTTACCATTTTTCACTGTTCCTACAGAACAAAAACAAGGAGTGAAATCCGACAATCAGATGGAAATCATATTCTCAAGAGATGATATTTATGCAAATAGTAAGACTTTTTATATCAAAATCTCAGTACAGTCTTTTTCTAGTATCCACGTACACATTATATTTAATCTAATATTCAGATTTTAATAACATTAGGACATTTCTTAAAAGTAAACTGAACAATTAATCTAAGAGAATAGATTTTGTGAATATCATTTATGTTTAAGGGTAAACCGTGCATCATAACAGATCACATCAGCTCTCTGGAGCACACTGTCATGGAAACAACATCCCAACCCACTGAGGCTCAGTTGGACCCTCTCAAACACACTTGTTCAATCAAACTGAAGCTTGTTTAAGCTTCATTCATTCTGGTATTTTTGTACATAAACAGTGGCATAATCCGTGCACCTGCAAATGATGTGAAAGAAAAGAAATGCAGCTCTATCAAGAAACTGAAACGAAGCGAGTTTATACTGATGCACAAATGTAGATACACAGTAAAGAGAAGCAAGTTTCATTACAAATATACCTCTTTTAAATATCCAGTTGTCTTTATTTTATCCCAACCATCAGTCATCAGTATTTATAAATACTTTTATCCCACATTCCTTCTTTTCTGGAATGTGAAATGTGTGTGTTTTGCTTTTCTTCCTTTTTTTTTGTCTTCGCCAATTTGTCTTTTTTACCTCTTTTTATTCTTGGACCTGATATGGAAAAGTATTTTTTCTTTTCTTTTTTTTATTTGGTCAAAGAAAACTCCTATTTTAACTTCTTTTGGCACTTGACTGGTACTAATATTGAACCCTGGAGTTACCCTATAAGATTTATGATTTTTGTTTGTTTTTTTTTTGTAAAAAAAAAAAAAATCTATAGGTCTTTTTCAATTTTCTAAACTAAACACATAGCAGAATTTCTACCAGCCTTGACACGTCCAAGTACCTGCTTCTAAGTGTGCAGGATGCTTGCCCTGTGTGAGCTGTTATGATTAAAGAGCACTGGAATGATGGATGGCAGATGGCAGGTGTTGACAGGCACTGAAAGACTCATCTGAGAAAGTGCGTGCCCTTCAAAGGCCACGTACGCATTAATGCCCTTGAGCTTAAGCCATGTAGAACAAATGTAGCCTCTGGTGCATTTCTCCTTTCTTTGGTACTTAGTGTGTAACATGATGGACAGACATGTGAAGCTGGAGCATATAAGAGTGCATTTCTATTTAAATTAATTGAAGCTTTCAGTTTGTTTAAAGACCAAATGTGCACACACACAACAATTTCTGGACCATTTTGGATCAAAGGTGCTTGATGACAACAATATTAGCTTAAATATAAGCCAAAGTAAGAAACGATACTAGTTACTGTATTTGTTGAGCATTTTTGTGGAGAACACAACGTGTGAAATTGAGATTCTTAAATCCACAAAAAAAAAAAAAAAAAAAAAAAAAACACTCATTGCAAAAAAAAGGTGTTATAATATCTTAGCGGAACTATAGGTGTTATGGGTCTGAGTTTACCTGGTGCTAGTAAGGGATGTGATGAGGAAACATTACGACTCATGTTAACTGCTTTCATCTCGGTTTGCCCTTCCTCTCCTTTCTTCACTCCATCCGTGGAAGCAGTGTTCACATTGCTTTTCCCAGTGTCTGAGCTGGAAGCACTCTGGCTGGATGTTTTGATGAGTGGGGTGGGCTGAATGGAGACGGGGGTCTGCTTTAAACTCAGTGCCTGCAGACCTGAGGACTGAGAGGTGGAAGACGCCCCCTGCTGGTTGCGCAGGGCAAGATTCTGCACCTGGGAAAGTCAGAAATGTACTGATAAACCTTTTTTTTTATATTGAAAAATATATAAAACATTTAAGTTGTTGTATTTCAAAAAGTAATATTTTGCATAGAATTACATAGGCTAAAGATCCTAATGTAATGTGCACACTATTTCTATTGGAATATTTATTAGAAATTGGAGCCAATTGTGATGGTCCTAATCCTCATGTGATCAAAGAAGGATCTTTAACAAATGAACTATTCTATGAACTTTTTTTTAATGATTCAATGTATTCATATTCCTATGCTATTCATTATTATTATTATTATTATTAAATATTGAATATTTATGTATAATTATTCATTTGTATTATTAGTAATTGGTAATATACAGTAATTAACAGTATTGCATCGTACATTAAAATGGGGTGCTACAGGCTTCCTTCTGACATCATGGATAGAACATTTTATCCAATTAACAAACATATCAGGGTTTTCTAAAATATCAAAATTGTGTAGAGTCCGCTGAATGAATACATGTACAATAAATGTTCCAAATTATAATTGGAATACCAAGTAATCCTACAAATAATCCTTTAGGATTTTTGTGCATCAAGCCATGCATGATTTTATGAATGCTTCATGAAGATAACTGTTTTAAACAGCATATTCATGAATGCAAATGAGAAATGCTTGTGCAATCATGGGTACTTTTGGATGTGGACGTATTACAGTAGTGTATATCAGCACGTGTGTGTACCTGCGCAGAGGCAGACTGTGTGTTTTTGGCTGTGTTAGTGTCAGACTGTAGAGCAGTTACTGTAGCTGTAGGAGCCAGGATCAGCTGAGGGGACAGAGGGACGGCTCGGCCCAGACTCCTGGCTACATGCACAAGATTACTCTGCTGTGCCTAAAATAATCCCACAGAAAGATTCTCATTAATATCACATCCTCAGGAAGCTCTCCATCATACTCTGGTATACCCAGTATTACCCAGTTTGCAGTATAACCAGTATGTAGAACCATGCTTAGATTACAACCATGGCATTAGACTACAACAGTAAAAACATGGATTATGCATATTTCAACTTTTATTTTCATTTTGGGCTGTTTTATTGTTATAAAACAACTATATATTGAAAAAGTCTGGAGTAATTATCTAGACATTACATTAATGTATTACAACTTTACTTGTAAATAGAATTGTTAGGTGCTTTATCTGTGATATATTGCTTAAAATTGAACAAAATTCATCCAATTTATTTCTGGCATTCAGCAAGAAAGCAATGATTGATTAAGAGTCAATGTCTCACTCCTAAATATATAGGCTATATAAAATAGAAAGCAACTTTTTAAGCATGAAAGACTCTTGTGTTTGTGGTTATACAGGTGTGCTCACCATCTGGGCCCGCAGGTACATTTGAGCTTGGCTGGCCGTGAGGGTGGAGCTTGTGGCGTTGCCTAACAACACAGCTTGCTGGGTTATCCCAGAGGGGGCGGAGTTTACACTCTGTGCACGACTGATCAGCTGAGCAGCAGCAGGGGACGTGGTTAAATTAATCTGTGGGAATAAGAGAGACAGAGTTGTGACATGAGCAGCCTGAATGTTATGTCACATGCAAACTATAAGATATTGACATGATTATAATGTGCTTGTTTTCAGTGGCTGCATCCAAATAATAGCTTACTGTGGTCTGTGATGACCCGCTCTGGGTAGACAGGGTCCCATTCTGGTTGGAACTCTGCCTGCCAGCCGCTAAACTGGCCTGAGAGGGAGAAACCATGTCAGACAGAGAGTGTACAGTAAGTGTATTTGGGTGTATTATGTGTATATCTTGCTGTAGAGGACTATGGATGCTGCTGTAACTGACCTGCTGCACTGCTGCGAGGCTCTGGAGCTGTGCTGTGCTGAGGTGCTGCTGCTGTAGAGCTGCCGTTTGGAGCATCAGATGCTGCTGCTGAGCGGCATACATCTGCTGCAGGTACTGCGCCGCTGTGCTGGGCTGCCTGTGTAGAGCCTGCTGGATCACCTACCATTCAAGAGAGAGAGAAAAAAAAGTGAGAACACAGATTCAATGTCAATAATATCGAATATGCATCACATACAGAGCAATGAGATTAGCAAATTCAAATTCTGCAGATTCTTAAGGATTTTTTATTTTTCCTGAAAAAAAAAAAGACTGATAATCTTACATCCCCTCTTGAGTTTTTAATCTAAGTAGTGTCTCACTCAAACTTCAAAAGTCAGAAATCACCATTTAAATGGGGAGACACGTCTGTGTAATGGAGGCCAGCGAGTAGTGCTGTGCAGGTAAACCTCACTCCCTGATCTCAAGAGACGCACTGTAGCCATTTAGCCTCCTTGTTAGTGCGTCCGCCTCCCATGCCGGAGAACCGGGTTCAAGCCCCGCTCGGAGCGAGTGCGAGGAGCGTCAGAGAGGACCCGGGTGAGAGGGGTTACATCTGCATTTTTAAAGTTCTGTTTCCATTGGTATATGAAGTGAAGTGTAGCCAAGTATGTATGTGGACAGGCATATGCTGCGGCACCAGGGGAGCAGTTGGGGGTTTGATGCCTTGCTCAAGGGTCTCACCTCAGTTTTGGTATTGAGAGTGGAAGAGAGCAGTGGTTGTTCACTCAACCTACCTACAATTCCTGCCGGACCTGAGACTCGAACCCCTGAACCTTTGGAATACAAGTCCGACTCTCTAACCAATAGCCCATAACGTGTCAACATTTGTATCATGTATTTCTATTGTATTCGCCTTAAGATGTTTGAGAGAAACATCTGCCAAAGCTGATTGTGATGAATGGGTCCGGGGCAGGGCCGAGAGCCGTGGGAAACGGAGCGAGGCCGTGGAGTAAATTATAATGAGCGACACCTGGGCCACTCATCACACTGATAAATTAAATTAAATTAAATTAAATCATAAGTGGCTCCAAGTTAAAATTTTATTATAAGTCAGACTGCAATCAAAATCTTTTAATTCTTACATGGCAACTTTTTGCTTTGTTTTTTGCAATAATTTGCATTTGTCTCCTCCTTTTGGTCAGAAAATGAACTGCAACAAACCTGAAAGAGACAAATCTCAGATTCTTCTGTTGTATATCACTTCCCATTTTTCTTTCAAGGTCAGCATTGATCATTATGATGGGAATTTTATCATAATATTACTATTAGATGATTAGGAAATTGTTTAATATTAGCTACTGTATTTCAAAGCTTGTTTATATACACATAAGCCATTGCAAGTGTAATAACTCATAACAACAATGCATTGATATTGCATAGGATGTTACATTTTATGATATTTATGTTTAATGACAACCAAATATAATATAATATAAATCCAATATAAAAAATAATAATTTTGTATTGTCAAACTATAATAATAATGTTACTTACAAAAAATTGTAAACCATATGAACACCTACCTAGTTTAACAGTTCTGTAATACTGATTCTGAGCTAGCATCCCATAACATTCAGAACAGAATCAAAACAAGATAAATACCTGAATAAATAGTCAGAGCAGACGTTCAAACAACACTTTCATTAGATGATGATAGTGTAGAGAAATGCATCGTTCTCATCACTAATGGTACCTTTCTATTGTTTTCTCCCAGCTATGTTCACCATCATCCCGCATTTCTGTTTGTCTCATCCTTTATGTCCTCACTGAACTGCCCACAACCACACAGTTGCTAGGCAACAGGCATCCTGACCCCTGGTCTTGGCATGAGTAAAGTGCAGCCTGAACTAAGTTTAATGAACAGTGCTGCTTGTGTCTGATCACGCACTGATCTGAGAATACAGCTGGGTCTTTCCTGCTATGTAGTATATTTCTATGTCATTATCATATCACAATTTTTAAAGATAGAAATGTAGTTAGGTTTCTTTACACAATTAAGTGAACATAGATTCAGTTTAAATAATTTAACTACTTTAGATTGATATGATGTTGCCAATTTTTGCCATTAACTAATGTCATGTAAAGCACTTTGAGCTGCATTTTATGCATGAAGTGTGCTGTACATCATGATCAAAATAATAATAATTATTAACAATATTAATGTTAATAACAACAACAACAACAGCAATTACATTGTATTGGGCCCTTCATATTACTATTATTATTATTTGTGAAAAAATCATAAAATTAATGATTATTACAGTGTCTAAATTGAATATAAGATTATCAATATCACATTTGGCTGAAATCTAGCAAGTGTCTAATTCCCAGCCACTTAAATTACATGTTAATAATGTCAATAATGAACCACCACATTCCACATCAGAGGAAAGAACAGGAATATGTCTGAAGCAGTGACATCTTCATCTTCATTCCTCTTCTGACTGAAGTAATGATCACACCAGCAGATGGCAGTATGGACTTAAAGTCCAACAATTAAACATTTAAGCAAGAAAAAAAGTGATGTGTGGTGCAATGCAGTGAGTGATTATACATATATGTTCGACAAGCAGACATGTGGTGAATCGTTAAATTGCACACAATATTATCAACACAGTTACCATGCATTTCTGAACTTAGTTGTCTATATTTGAACTGACTGATTGTGCCAGATGAGTGTGACACGCACCTGTACAGTCTGTCGGTCAGGTATGCTGCTGTATACAGATATCTGTGGAACGGCTGCTCTGCTGCTGCTGGTGGAGCTGACAGTGCTGGCAGTGGAGGCACTGGTGGTGCCTGTGGAGTTAGTGGTGGAGGTATTGGTGCCTGTACTGCTGCTGGCACTGGAGGCAGGAGTGCTCTGCTCACCCTCCATAGTGCCGCCCCGATGCTTCACCTTTGACCCACGACCACCCCGCTGCCAAACTCGACGCAAGCTGAGAGAGACGAAGAATAAGAATTAGTGAATTCATGTTAAAAAATTCCTTTCTTTTGTTGAGATCATCGAGACACTGAAGCTATTTCTAATTGATATTTATGAAATTTGATGTGTTAATATAAAGAGTATGATAATGGTATCATGTTATTTAGACAGTACCAAGAAAATGCCATGTTTTTGAAAGGTAATTGGCCCTTCGCAGGGACTTTGATTGACAGGCGAATCTGTCCAACCTTGTCCAACAAACAAACCAGACAATAGATTAACATCAGTGGACTTGAACTTGAAAAATGGATTTCTGTGGTTATTTCATGCTATAACTAGTGGATATAGAAGAGCCATAAAACTGTATTTATTGTTTGAATTTCTTAAAAAATGAAAAATGTGTTTGATTGTTTTGCTTTGTTTCATACCAAAAGTAACCTGCTCTGTTTTGTCTGTCGAACTGTGTTGTCAGTTTTCTCTTTACTCTGCAATGTATTTATCACTGCATGAGAACATCATGTCTAGCGTGAGAGCTGTATGGCTTGTCATAGCAACAGTAAGTAAGGGGATAGGTCTTTGGGAAGGGTCAATTAGGGCGGCACGATTTGGAAAAAATTATGTGATTTGTGAGCACGTTTATACACACCAGTAAGCGGATAACTCACAAATATAACCAGTTGTCCCCGTTTACATGCACATCAGTAACCTGACAACTCAACTAAGCTGCGTTTACATGACTTCATTAATAAATCAGGTTATTTCCCTGTAGTGACGTCAAAATATAATAATTTGCATATCTGACTCAGAGTATTCCATACATCTGTCAGCTGTGATGTTAAATTAAGCTTGTAACATGTCTGGAAACTTACAGCTCATATCTTATATTATCCTCTCATGCCGTTATTAATGTGGCATTGTGACTGAACCACGTCTACTTCTGCTGTACGAGATGAGAGCACATTTTTATCATTTTCTGAGTCATGAATAAGTCTGCTTTTGTGATGTATTTCCTTCTTTCTTTACTGCGAAACGTTTGCTCAGTCTGGATGCGCATAAATCTTCACTAACGATGCGTACCTGTCACGTATCACATGTGCACACTTCAATAAACCAACAGAAAGCGGGTTATTGCTTTCACATGTCGTGTGAAATCGGAGTGAGAGGAAAAAAACTACCTGTTGTGACCGGTTTATGCTTACGCTGTTCATAACCTTACTCCGGGTTCCCACGTTTACATGACCAAGCGCGTTTACGGCTTATTATGTGACATTATAATTATATATCAAAATGGCATTATAATTGCATTTGAGTTCATCCCGGACACAAGTGTCCAGTTACCACCACAAGAACAGCAATGGAAGATGGATTACACATCGAGTCAGAAGAGATGCCCATGTCAATATGTGATACAGAGCCATGTTAAAGGTTGTCAAACAATACTTGCATCAACAAAGTCTGCTTTTATAGACAGGCATTAAGGAAATCATCCTGGTTCAATACAAGTCAAGCTTTTCCAACATGCAGTTGGTTACCACAGACAATCATTTCAATTTTAAGTTTTAAGTTGGCAAAGCACTGCACATTTGTGTCTATAGATGTAGTTTAGGATCAGTATTTTTTTTATTTTTAAAGATGTTGATATTTTTCAGTAATAATGCATTTAATTGGCAATAAAGACATTTCTAATGTCAAAAGATTTCTATTTCGAGTAAAAAGTTTTCTTTCAAACTCTATTCATAAGAATCCTGAAAAGTATCACAGTTTCTATAAAAATATGAAGCACCACAACTATTTTCAGCATTGATAATAAAAAAATTCTTGAAAGGCAAATCAGCATATTATAATTATTTCTGAAGGATCATATGACACTGAAGACTGGAGTAATGATGCTGAAAATTAAGCTTTGCATCACAGGAATAAACTGCATTTTTAAATATATTCAAGAGAAAGGTTATTTTGAATTGAAACAATATTTCACTGTATTTTGATCAGATGAATGCAGCTTTGGTGAAAATAATAGACTTAAGCGTTTCGAAAACACTACCAACCCCAATTCTCCAGAATGTGTTTTTGCATGAATGTCCATTATAAGTGCATTCTGTAAACATGATGCATGTTTTTAGACCGAGTTGAAATCATTATCTGTGATAATCAACAGCATGTCAAGCATGCAGTGGGCAGAGCTTGTTTTGAATCTGAAACATTCTTTAAAGTTAGACATGAATATCAAGTATGACAAGAGAATCATATGACCGTTCATCCCATGATACAAACATTAAGCATGTAATCAAGGCTACTGAATGAAAAATAGGTGCCACAGCTGAGGGTTCACCATCACTGGAATCGCCATAGGCACTGCTGTTTAAATGACTTCTCTCCTTTTCTTTCTGTCTCTCTGTCTTTTGGGGTTTGTTATTCAGGGACAGAAAGTGGTAATGGGATTGAGATGGGGGACAGAAAGAGAATGAGTGTTGGGAGGGGGGTAGCTTTAGAGGAGAAATGTGGCATGGTTTCAATTATACTCATTTAATTACTCACACACATGTGGTTGAGAACCACTAACCCCACACACTCTTAACCCCCTCCCTATCTACCCCGAATCGCCCCCACTTTATCCACAACAAAACATTATGCCTCCCCCCTTTCTAAGTCTGTTATTACACCAAGAGATGGTGTAATATCAATGAGGCCTCCCCTTAAGCCATTTCCTGCGCTCCAAAGAACATAATGGAGTTGGGCATTGTAATTAGATAATCTAAATATAAGTCCTGAACCTCATTAATATGCATTAATGGAAGGGGCCATAGGGATATCTGAGAACATGGTTACAAAATTAGAATATTATTAAACGTTGTACAAAAATGAAGAGGTACGCAGTATGACATTTCAAACTTTGTTAAATGTCACATGACCACACTACTGAATGAATCAAATGATCCAGTTTTTGAAAATTTAATCCCATTTTGAATTTTGAATAAATATATAGTATATGTGTGTGTGTGTGTGTGTGTGTGTGTGTGTGTGTATGTATGCACATGCTTGGCAGTTAAATGTACACAAGGTTATTTTTGCAGTTGATATTGGTGAATTTATCAGATGGAACTAGAAAGAAACTTGGTTTATCAAGCATATTGGAAGATTGTTTATTGCAAACTTCAGAAATAGTAAATTCAATTTAAATTAAATTCAATTTATGCATTTAGGAGACACTTTTATACAAAGCGACTTGCAGTGCATTCAGGCTAACATTTTTTACCTAACATGTGTTCCCTGGGAATCGAACCCACAACCTTACACATAGTAGTACACATAGTTCTATGGTAGTACTCATCACAATCTTTTCAGATGATACCAGCTGTGTTTCTTAGTAAACACTAAGATGTGCTTTGGTGGAAATGCATCATGGAATGTCATACACTCATGCTTAAAACCTGCTTGTTTCATATTTAGCACTTGAGTGGCTTTGCTAATGAGAGGGAAGCTCTTATGTTGAGTCCAAGTCACGGGCCCCACAGAGGCTTCCAGTCCAACCAACCCTATGCATCCAGCCGATTAGTGGCTCTCTACAGCATACAGTTTAAACAACTATTAAATGCACTGTCACCTTTAGCAGGGTTAAAAAGAAGTCTGTCAGTAATTCCAAAACACAGAACAAATTAACAAACCATCCCAAAAAGCAAGAAAAGTCCAAGGGATTGGGTAAGATGGAAGGATGAGGATGGAAATGGATGACATTGAAAACAGATGTGCATCAATATGCATGCACTGAGAGATTTCACAGACATCCAGGTTAGCCAAGAGCCCACCTCCCAGACAATAACCTAGATCCTACCTTTTCTGAGGGGTAGCACGAGCTCCGTTTGGCCCCGTGGTGAGCCCCATGCCTCAGGACCCTAATGCTCCTTTGTCTAGTGTGCGTTCTGCACCCCAATCCTGCCAGATCACCGCTAGCATCCACTGTCCCAGTCGCCAGGCACAGACACACTCTCTCTCTCTGTGTTTCTCTCCATCTAACACACGCATGTGAGCCCCCCCCCCCCATTTCTGTGGTTTCCTAGCGACAGCCAACTGGGGATGCCTTTTGGAGGCCTATTGCAGAGCTGTGTGCTGATTGGACAATTGGTTCTTCTCTAATGAGGATGATGGTAATGATTTGAACATGACCAGCCCCCCCACCTCAGAACCTACACTGGTGATGGCTCGTCCTGCCAAAACAGAGGAAAAGACCTGTCCCAGAAAAAGAGACCTGGCTGGAAAATCTATATTTATGTTTCGAAAATATTTAGAAATGTTAACATGATTGCTAATTTTGTCTTTGTCAATACAATCATTATTGTTGTTTTGAAACTACTTTAGGTTAGGGATTTCAATAAACCTCAATGCTGAGTATTAAAATTTGTCATATAAAATCATTTCTGTAACAGACCATGCTAAAATGCTAAAACACCCTAGAATCCTGGTGAGTTTATATTATCTCATTCATTTTTTGCTTTAGAACAGTACATCCAGAATGCTCTAGCAACCATTTGGCTGTCCTAACAGCCAGACTGTAGAGCATCATCTTAGCAACCATTCTGAATATAATAGAAACCATATAGCAATATCCTAGCAACCACAAAGATTACCTTAGAAATCACACAGCAACTTCCTAGGAACCATTCAGAATATGTAATAAACCCCATAGCTAAAACTTAGCAGCCACCTAGCATTGTCCTGTAGTGGCTACCCAGATTTTTTTAGAAACCACATAACAACATCTTAACAACAAACCAGAAGAAACCACACAGTAACATTGTAGTAACCATTGAGAATACATTGACCACATAGCAATATTCTGACCTTAGAAACAGCATGGCAACATTCTAGCGACAGCAGTCAGCTAGCTATGTCATAGCAGTCACCCATATTACCTTAGAAACTGTAGAGCAACATCCTAGCAACCATCCAGAATACTTTAGAAACCACATAGCAATGTTCTAATAACCACTCGGAGCACATTAGAAAGATCATGGCAACATCCCAGCAACAACCCAAAATACCTCAGAAACTGAGTAGCAACATGCTAGCAACAACTCATAATGCATAGCAACTGCCCAGAACAACATATCAACACCCTGGCATTGTGGCAGTGAGTTTTACAGGAGAAAAGATTATCCTCAGTTCTCTTACGCCGGTTTCACACTGCAGGGAAACTGGCTCGTTTCAGTCATACTCAAATATAGAAAGTGCTGTATATTTTACACACACACACATATATATATATATATATATATATATATATATATATATATATACTTTTACCATAGGCTCTTACCCAAATATGTGTCATTAACAAAGTTCAGTTTGTGTTCATAATATGCATAGCAATTTCTTTTAAGCTGTCAGTATGCTTCAGAAAAAAAAAGCTCAGTTTTTGTAGTTGATCGGGAGAAATGTGAATTTTTCGTTGGATTTTAATTACTCGTTAGGCTAAGTAAGAATCTCAAATTTATTTTTGTAGAGCTGAAAAAATAAAAAATAAATTGGCTATGTGCGTTATCTTAATCTTAATATTTTTCTTAGAATTTGTCAATATGATTTATACGATTGTTTTGTTTTCTGTTTATCTTGTGTCCTTATTTGTAATTTGTGCCTTTTGTCTGCCTTTGTAACTGAAGACCTAGAGAAATATAATTATTTATTCTATTTTAGCTAGTTGTTCAGTAAGAATATTATGTTTAAGTCATAGAGATTCATAATTTTTTTTTAAAGTGAGCGTTCGTAATATTTTTATTAGGCCGAATATTGAAGATGTCAATATGTTTTATTTGTATTTATTGTGTCTATAGTTCCGTTTCTGTAACTTTTGAACTGTAAATAAATAAAAGGCACAAGTTTGTCACGTCAATCGTAAGTGAACATGTGTGCAATATTTACAGCAGTGTTGTAGTCGAGTCACCAACTGTCGAGTCCGAGTCGAGTCTCGAGTCTCAGTGTTCGAGTCCGAGTCCAAGTCCGGGTCACCAAAGAAGATCTCTGACCCAGTTTGTTTGCTAGCTGCCATGGCTGCAATACGCTATCTCAGGGTTCTGAAAAACTATTGGGTAAATAAGGTTAAAATAAAAAAACAGACATTCCGACACGAAACAGACATTTCAAAGTAGAATAACCGACTGAAGCATTGTTTTCCAGAGAAATAAGTATGTGAACTTTGCAAGTTTTCTAAATATCTTCAAACATATTATGGCATTTTAATGCTTTAGTACAAACAAAAAATTACATACAGCACCTTTAATGGCAGTGCTAAAAACAATGACAAAGAAGAGACACCAAGAGCACAGTGTTGGTTGATGAAGTGTTGTGTGCTGATGAGGTTGCCTCTTAATAATCAGTGATTAGAGCATCACTTAGCAAACAGTAACAACCTATGACTGCTGCGGCAATCACAATTAAACCACACACTCATGAAAAACAGACTGCATGTGCTACAGAAAGTGAATAGGGTTTTGGGACCCGCTTAAATCGGGGCACAACAAAAGACCATTCTGGTCAATCTGAAGAGGCCTTACTAAATTGAAAATATACATCCAAGGTGGCCTATTTGACCTTGAAGGAGGAGATAAGAACTGCACTGTCCTGAAAAGTAAATTGAGGCACTTATTGTGTAATACCTCTGGGCTGTGTTATTCTGAAATGTTCTCTATTATGTAATATATTGATTGCACACAGACGGGCATGAATATCATTGATTGGCATCTACTTATTAGCATATAGATTAGCTTCTGGTGGAGCTGGATAAATTAAGGTGGAAGAAGGAAGTTTAGAGAAGGAATGAGGAGGATTAAAGAAGGTAGGCAAGGTGGAAACAGTATGAAGAGAAGGAACAGAGCAAAATGCTGCAAACAGCAGGATGGGAAGAATCTGTTTTTTTGTTTTATAACAAGGGTCACAAGTAAAGTAAAAATGCAATATATTTTAGTGTCCCATTCTGCCTTTTGGCATCATTGTTCAGTTCATTCATATTCTTTATGTTATCTATAACCTCCTTCTCTTGTGTCTTTGTCATTTCCACATGTGCATCATCCATTCAGATGGGGATAGAAAGAATGAGAGTGAACAGAGAAAAAGACAAACTGTGAATATGGGATGAGACAGGAAAATCAAGACGGACAGATGAGGAAGAGGCAGTAAACTGGGATGAGATGGGATGGGGGTGCTACTGTCTGTCTGGTCTGAGTCTGATCCATATTAGTTACTCACTCAACCACTCAGCATGAAATGAGTGGGGGGCAGGGAAATGAGGCGGGGGTGGGCAGCCACGGGGAGGGGCGGAGGAGGCGAGGACAGATGTGAGAGCATTGAGAGATGGAAGAATGCTGATTTCACAGTCTCTCACATCACTAAATTTGGACTAATTTAGCACATTTAATGAACTGCTGTAAAAGTCATAGTAAACCTCAGTCTTCCAGTGGTAACTAGTCTGGTTATGTTGGTAACAGTGCACTGGTGATCATTAGATAACATATCAATGAGGTTCTTTTGTCTCTTAAGTGTTTTTTATCAGCCTGCGTGTTGATTATTGGGTTCACTGACAATTGAAGATTTATATATAAACAATTTTTTTAATAGATTGTTATACTATTTTATTATAGTGTATTTTTATTGAGTCTTTTAAATTATTATTTATGATAATAAAAAGTTCCATAAAATTATATATTCTAATTTTTTTATATAGTTTTATTTGATTTATTATTTTATATACTTTGTGCTTTTGTTCATAATTATTTTACAAACTTATTTATAAAAGTAGCATTTATTTTTTTTTAAATTTCTTAATAATCTATTTTATTTAGATAACTTTAACTTTGAAAACCTGGCAATGAAAAAACGAAATGGTTTAAATTTTTTAGGGGGGAAAAAAATCAGACTGATGCCAATAAATTAACATAATGGATATGAAACAGTCGATTCTTACACCAAGTACAAATTGTACTGTTTAAATTGGCATCAGTCTGTATGCATTATGTTGCATTTTATTCAACTTCAGTTAATATTTTATTCATACGGTATAATGCTTTTTACAATACACATCGTTTCAGAGTAGCTTTAAGGAAAATCATCAGGTTAATGTTTATCAATTCTTGCCTTATAGTCACATTTAGCAGATTAGAGTTTGCGCTAATATAGTTATAATTTTTTAAGCAGTACAAACAATCAAGCCGTTGAGATACTAAATGGCCTGAACAATAAATCACAGCCATAGAAGTAAAGCTGCCCCAGACAGACATTCCCAAGTGACCCTGTTTCCCTCAGCAGAGCCACAGCATCAAATGCAGCGGAGATGGATTAACTCTCCCTAAGAAGGCTGTGAATATAGTACACTGATGATGACCACTAAGATGGGTTACCGAGGGGGACCCTCATTATTAATGGGAAGGAGGATATGAATGTCAGTAATGAGCACCTCTGGAACCGCAAACCTTATTATGATTGTAAAAAAAAGAATAATGATGTTGGCCTTGGTTGTTAGGCATTCATTGATCTATTGTTTTATATGGCTAGTGTAGTTTAGTTTTTTATCTCCTTTATAAATACATCAATATTTGATATACTACATAATAAGATCACATTACCAGCCAAATACTACTAACTCTGTCTTATTGAACATTTTTCCCTGTTATAGTACATATATGTAGTAATGAATTAAGGTGCATGCAAATAGTGCATTTGTGCAATGACTTTCTGTAACTGAACATTTTTGCCTTTTCCTGATGTTACATGTACATGCATGTTTCAATGGTGAGAAATTGCACTTTTAGTAATAAAAATTACTCCAAAAGTTGTGCCAGGCAGTTCTTTTTAAAAGTCTTACTTTAGATGCCAACATTCATACCTTTGAATTCAAATCGTCCTGCCAAAAAAAAAGTAGTTTGTGGAAAAACTGCACACTTTCTTTGTTACAAACTCTCAGCCAATTATTTTGGGCAAGAGTTTGAAAAATCAGTTCATGTTCTTTCCGTAGAACATTTGTTGTCTTAAGTGTCACAGTGCTAGAAAGCAGAACAGCTCTATGGCTAGTCTGGATAATGTAGACATCAGCACATGAACACCTCTGTCATTGATGCAGCCCACGGTGAACATCATGTGGACATGTCAGTAAATCTGGGAGCTAAGTTATATTTTGACTTTTTTAAAGAGCAGCTCATATGGGTTTTCGTAGCTATCCTTCAATGTAAACAGTCTGCAAAATGCATGATAAATAAAGATATCGTATCTCAAAAGAAAGAGTCGATTCTGAACCACCTTAACAAGTCATCATATTTTTTAATTTTCTGCCTGTTACCTATATAGTATACGTCCCAAGGTAACACATTTGCATAATCCCCGCCTGCCTGTAAAATACAAACACTCTAACCTGCCCACAAACACTTCTGCTAGATAGTGTGTTCACATCAGGTCGAGAAGACCTGTGTTTTCAGCCTCACGCCACATTCTAACACAGTTCCCACATGTGCACCTTACTTGCCTGTAATGTCTGAGCAGTGTTTGTGAGCACAGCACTTATTTGATTACAGCTGTTACCAGGGAAACCTATATGTTTCCCCTCTACAAGTTCCTCCTGCTGGCAGAGAATGAATTTGCATATATATGCCGCTACAAATAGAGTTTAAGTCTGTGGGAAACACAGCTTCTGTTATGAATACTATTCAATATTTTCATTTGAATGTTGGATTGAAATGAACGCTGTTTTTAGAGTAGTTAATCTTTAGCATAGCGTGGCTAACGCTAATTTAAAGAGCATTATAATGAAGTTTAATAACTATTTAATGCTCCTATAACTTTTATTTGGGTGAAAAAAAACAGGAGGACATGATGATATTTACTATTTTTACACATCAGAGGCTTTTCAATTAATTGTGAATCTAAAATACGCATGTTAGAAAGTGTACAAATGGTTAACTTTGTGTCATCAGTCAGAAAAGCAGTTCTGGGCTTTTCTTCATATTATTTTTTAGTTAGTTGTTATTCTTGGCTGAATAACTCTAGAAGGTTTTTAAAAGCGCTTTAAAATTAAATATGTAGACTACACAGTTTGGATTAAATAAAAGTATAGCCAAATTAATTAGCATGTTTTTGTGTTTTGCTTTGGAACCGAAATTGGTACTAAGAACTGTGGATTTTTACTGGTATTGGTACCGAATACTGAATTTTTGGAAACACTAGTCCTGGGGCCTGTACCATGATGGGAGATGAACAAATTCAGAGTTACAGGATTAGTTTTGAGTTGACAAAACCAAACCTCTCCAATCCGGCTTTGTTGGTACCATGATGCTGATCATCAACTTTCTTTGTCAATTCAGGCTTTGATCCTGAGTTTGTGGAGCACGTGCACATGAATGTGTGACATCACTGGCGAACAGCCAATCGCGAGCCTTGCAATACAAAGCAAGTTGTGATTTACTTCTCATGAGAGACCCAGCGAGATTCAAAAATTAGAGGTTAAAGGTTTTGCTAAAGGTTAAGATACTGAAAAATATGACAAATTAAGGAGGACTAATAAAATAAATAATCTTGCTCTATCAGTGCAGTGACAAGTGAAACTTGTTAACTTAGTTTATACATTTGAAAATATATAGTGGTAGAGACCCGAACATGTAATGTCAGATTTATTTATTTTTAAATAGTGCAATCTTTTGATACTACAGCTTATTTATATTATACATGATCTGTATACATTCACATTTATTTAAAATAAACAAATTACAGTAACTGTTAAACTCAAATTGCTTGTGTGTAAAAGATAAATAATAATAATATGAATCACAATAATTATATAAATCATAAAATGACTCAGTAATTATCATTAAAGACAGACTTCGTCTTTTTTTTAGCATTAGTGAGCTTTAATATGGAGCAAGATAAACTGGAGGAGTGACTTTGTGTCAGATATGTGTCACTTCTCTCACATCTGATTGGTCCACCTTCAGTTTGAGATCTCTAACCCAGAACATAATCTGCCCCGGAGCAGGTTAGCCGTGGAGTGTAAGATACTATGGCAATGAATGCCGCTGAAAGCCAAGCCACTTACGTGGTACCTAAAACCCAGTCATCCTCATACTTAGGCTCGAATTTATAAGGTAATATCGATGCTTTTTTGCAACCTTATAGCATTTTTGTTTACAAGTAACACTCCGGAGCAAAAAAAAAACAATTATGGTAATGGAGGTTTCGTTTCCGACACGCATTGTACGGAAAGACCAATCACAACAGACATGTTTTCTGACCTTAGATGCTTATAAACTAGTTATACAGGACTCCAACACAATATGAGGACACTTTAAAATATCATATGACCTGTTCTTTGATTAAGCTGCCAATCATATCTACTGGGACTGCATGGACTTTGCAAACCCACAATTTTAGCCAGGTAAACACACGTTTATAAGCACACTGAAGGATCCATCTTTGACTCTGGTTTTGAGACACTCAAAACCCTAATTCTTTCAAGTAATCAGCACGTTATAGAGTAAGCACACACAATCAGGCTCCCAGTGCAATTAACCTTGAGTCCCACTCACAAGAATTCTGGGTCACTGCACCACGGAGAGAAGATGGTTTATTTAATAAAAGCATTTTAACAGACAGCTTGAGACAAAGCTTCTGGATTATAGTATGGGTGGATGAGCAGACAGATTCTTACACACAGACTGTATTTGCTAAGAAAAGCATCACTATTGTTATTACTTATATTAGTTGTGGATGACACCTCAAATCATGTGTCGTGTTGGGAAGAATTTAGTGGAAAAATCATTACAAGAGAGACTCAAGCCATATGTGGAGACTACAATATCATAGAATATTGTGAAACTAGTATAAATCATGCTGAAAGCCTAGAATAATCCCGAACAAACTAGCATCATAGTGGTGAGTTTTGCATGAGGAAACAGCTATCAAATTAGTTGAAATTCATTGTGTTTGAATCTGTGAGTTTAATTTTATAATCTTGTACTATAATTTTATTTGCTTTAGAACAGCTTGTCAGAACAACACTGTCCTCTGGAACTACAAATTTTATTATGATTGTAAAAACAGAATAATGATGTGTGCATTGGTTGTTAGGTGTTCATTGATTTATTATTTCATATGGCTAGCCTTTATTTCTCTCCTTAATAAACACATGACCATTTAAATTCAAGAAGCACTGAGTAATTTATAATCTTTGTCTTGATTTAATTTGTTTAAATTAATGTATGAGATACATCAAACTAATTATGTATTTACCGTGACAACAAAAGGCCCAAACACACCTAGCAAAAAATAAGTAATCAAAATTATGCGAGTGTGTTTGGCAAAACGCAGAAGGGAATTTTACATGTTTGGGAATCTACAGATCAGAACATTCTGGATTTAATACGAAGCAGAAGTTTTTTTTTTTTTTTAGCTAGAGGATCTGGTTTGGATTGATTTGCACCTCTCATTCTAATCCTGCTGTGTTGTTGGCTGAATCATGGAAGTGCACAACTTGGAAGTGCAAAAGAGAAAAGCAGTTTAAAAGTACGCACAAGTCATGTACACAATCATCCAATTGCACTGTGGTCTGGTGCCCTCATTCACATGGTATCCACTCTAAATAATCTGGCCTAATGTGGGTCACATGGAATGCCAAGGGCACAGTGACCTGACCCTGACCCCAGACTCTACTCTTTCAGATGCACATACATACACTGTACTTGGCATGAAGGAAACTGACCTTCAAAGGAATATGCTTTAGATGGACTGTTTTGTAACCAATTCTTTATCATGGTGAAAAGGCTGATAATATTTCTACCATCCATTGGATTTGGAGTTAATATAAAGTAAGTAATGTGTAATGCATTCAAGCTTATCTTTATACACAAGAATGGCAGGTTTTGTTAACGTAATAGGATTGTTGTCTAAATAATAGTGTCTATATAGTTTTGCCAACAGCAGGCCAATGCCCTCACATCCACATTGTTGTCCCTCGAGCTGTCAGATCTGGTCTGGCTGGCTTTGAAACAGGTCTGGAAGCATGCAGTAAGAAAGCAAACACATTCCCTCTCCCTAATTCCTTCCCTCCTAGTTTAAGAGCCACGAGAAGGAAGGAATTTCACAACATGCACATAAATAATGCCTACCTTACACTTTGGCTTTGCCTTTCTTTCCTAGGTCTGGATTACGTCCTGCTTTCCTGCTATCCTACACCATTTCTGGGTTGTGTTTGTGCTGTAAGCTTTACGGCAGAGCAGAGAGAGAGAAAGTAGGGGGGGAATCTAGGCATTAGCATTCCAAAGGTCACATGTGACACAGCCTCGGCCAATCACAGGAAGGCATGCTTTCATGACCCTGCCCCTTCTTCTTAAATCCCTCCCCTGCTTCTTGTTCTGTCAGTCTATCTGCACCATGGCAACACAAAGAGCTTCTCGCTTGAAATGCATGCTGAAAAGTTTACTGATGCATGTGTATGAGCGATGCCTTCAATAATGATCTGTCTGCTTAAAATAATCTGCAGGTTAATTGTTTAACCTGTGAAAGCATAGCCTTTGTCAATTATATAATGTAATTGTTGACTTCTATATAAACGCAATGGGGTTTTAATATATGCAAACATATTCAAATAATGGGGCATGAAGATCACAGTAAAACACAGTCCTCGGGGCCCTGGGGTTAAGCTGATTGGTTGAAATGCTAATTCTGAGTGTGTTGATTAGTCCAGAGGGTGATTTGCCTGAATGTCGGTGGTCATGTATTTGTTCCACATTATGGGGGAGGTGGAAGCCCCTGCAATATATAGATATATAGCATATCCATGTATCTGTGAATGCAAGGCTGAAACACTTTATTACCAAGAAATAAGGGACTTTTATACATTCATGTACCCAGAAATGATTGTTTTCTTAATTTTTTTTTTTTTTTTGAAAAAGGAGAACTGCTCTGAACTCACTTCGACTGCTACCCAACCTCAAGAGTTTTGGACTGACAAGCGCTGCTCATATATTCTTAAGAAAATATGGAAATCTAGTTTATCTTTCAACAGTTATGATTTATCTTAAGGTAGAGCAGATGGATCCAAAAAAGTAGTTTATTTCACATAAAATTAATTTGAAGACTATTAGTAGTGTATTACATGCATTGTCTTTTTATTGTACTCTCGAAAATCTGTATTATATAGCGCAACAATAATCTCACACACCTCCCTATCTAGCATCAGATGTCTGATATTCATAAATCTCTGTATGCATCATGGGGATTATTCTAAATAATTAATTTGCAATATGACTTATCTGGTTTGACCGGTACTTAATTATCTGGTCCCCAACAGTTCCCCTGATACTCCACTTCCAGACACAGTGACCCACAGCCTTAACCTGTTTTCCAGTAAAACACTAATTCCCATACGCCCCACTGTGGAGAAAAGAGGCATTCAGTGGTATATCACATTTCACCTGAGAGGTGGATATCATAGCCGTCACCCTATAGAGCAATGGACCTCCAAATTGACATGAGCATCATATTATGTGGGCGTGTAATATAATATGCATAATTCATGGGCAAGAAGATGAAATATTTATGTGGAGTCCCTCTGTGCCGCTGATGTTCTGTTGTGACACAGAGAAATACCTGCAATGGATCCTTTGATGTCCCCTGAGTATTTTCCACGGTATGATCCCGTATGGAATAAAATAGGCTTTTCATTTAGGAGAACAGGGAGTTCAATTTGTTAATCAGATTTGTAAATTAATATTTTTTTATATTTTAAAAATACTATTTGGTTGAACCTTTGCAAGCACAGGTCTATAACATGTTCTAGATACTTGATTTTAGGTCTGAATGTTGTCACCTCATTTGACCTCAAAGCAATGAGGAAACGTAACATTAAATGAGTTCACAGCTAGAAGTGATCTGCCATTCATAATCTTGAATGGAAGTCCAGTTTATTTATAATAGAGCTTTTCGACACTGTAGCTATTTTAAATTGGTATCGTTCTTATATGTTGATTAAGGAAGGAGGCGTGTAGACTGATGTGATATCAAAAGTAGGTCAGTGTCAGGAAATACGTAAACTATGCTATAACGCCATCTAGTGGTCATAATTAGATTTACTTTTTGAATATTGAGCTATCTTTGCATTATTATTTTTTTAACAGTATAATGATTCTCATTTTTTGCATAGATTGAAAAAAATACATATACTACAAAATAGATTTTAATTAGTTTAATTAAATTACTAATGTATATAGAATGATAGATAGATGTCTGGATTGGTTTTATATTCATTTTCATAATCCTAATGGCCTGGTGCAAAATGTGAGATATACAACAGTGGAAAAGATGTGAGGTTAGTGAGGACACGGGCCAGAAATGAAAATGTGACAGCTGGCTAATGAGGTTGTGGGAATCGGAAGATCTGAATCTTTTGTCATGACATCTGTTCATCAGAATTAGGCATTGTTTAAAAAAAGAACAAAACACTCATTTTTCCACAAGGGGGCTTGCATGGGTCCTTTTCAGTTCTCATACTCAACCAAAACATCATACAGCAACTGAAATTGTAATCATCTGTGTATATATCTGTGTATATATATCACTATTCTAATTATATATATATATATATATATATATATATTAAAAAAAAAATCTAACCACCTTTCTAATCTTTTTGTATTCTATTTTCTGTTCATTTATAATGCAATTGTATGTGTGTGTGTGTGTGTGTATGTTTAAAGACTTCTAACACTAGTTTGCTCAATTATTTTTATTCTGTTTTATTTTTATTTATTATATTATTTAAAAGCCTTTGCTATGTGTACAGTGTTAACCTAACTGAGACTTGTTAAAGCACTTATATATCATTGCTCTTTTTGTTGTTTTTGAATGTAAATGTAAAAGTAAATGTAAAGCATTTGTATGCATTGAAAACTGATATAATACGGGTGGATATTTACTCCAGCGAACATTTCTCAGGTTGAGTATAATTTTGAGTCAGTTTGTACCTTCACAGATTAAAAACTGTTAAATTTAACATGCTAACCTTTGACCTTTGGTCAACCACCATTGCCATTCATAACGTAAAAAAAGTCTGTATTTCCGTTCAATTTTATTTTTTACTTTGTAGCTTTTCAGCAATAGTATTTTTAGATGTATGGTATGTAGTATTTACACAATCATGTAAAACAATTAAACATTACTGGAACAAAAAATTAAAACAGCAAAAAATAAGATAATTTCTCAGTTAATTCTTTGTGTATGTGTTTCTGTCTAGGTGTGCTATGTAGTAGAAAACACTTTAAAATGTTACTTTTAACTACAAGTTGAAAAAACTGTTTACCTTCTTTTTATATATGTCACTGACTTTACCACTTCCTGAAAATTGCTGACCGAGTTAGCAGCAAGAGAGACTTACTGACATTATATATACATGTACATATAGTTATATATAGACACACACACACACACACACACACACACACACACACACACACACACACACACACACACACACACACACACATTTATATTATATACAATATATTCATATACTTTTATACATAGATACACACTTTTGTTTCAGTGATGAAACATGCACTATGCATTGCATCAGAAAAACACAAGTTCAAGTCACCTAATACAAAAATTGTTTAGCAGTAAAAGTCACTATATACTGGAATGAATGTAGAATTGTATTTCAGATCGTTTTTTCCTTCCTTTTTCTCAGAATTGCAAGGAAGTTTCTCTAAAAGGCAGTGTGGATGGTGCTGTATTTTAGGTTGTAAATTTACAAAGGAAATTTCATTATTCTTCTCTCATTGTTTCTGGTTTATTTGTCTAGTTACGTTACTGACCTGTGACCTTTGCAGTCAGGATATTTAGTCTGAAATGAGAAGACTGATAGCTTTTCCTTGTAGCTTGAATGGTCATGAATGGTCTTCAAATGAGCCTGTTTGCTGCTTTTCGTGGCGAATTTGAAGAGTTGTTCTGATGATCAGATCTGAGAGATGGATGTTTGTTTCAAGTGTAGATTGACTAAAATTAATCACACCAAGTGGCCAAAATAATATTGACCTATCTATTCATGAACTGAGGTTCCTATATCTGAGAACAGTAGTTAATATATACTATGTATTATTCCTAATGCAGTGATGAACATGATTGAATCATAATAATGAGCATTTCAGTCACCTTTGCCTTGGAAAAAGGATCTTTAATTCACATTTTAACCTTTTGTGTTGACTCCTTTTTGTAATGTTTTAAAATGTTATTTCTTTCAAAATTAAAAGATTTAACATTTTTATGTGACACGTAGTAAAACATTTAATGACTTTGAAGTCAAATTAAATGACTAAATGGACAATAAAGTTCCTGGAATAGGTCGGACATTAGTGAGAAAGAGATCCTGTTGTACCCGTGGAGCCAGTCTGTCCTCATGGCAGATTTGGCACCATTTTACCCATTGAACAAAACAAAAGTGTTCTGCTAAACAAAGAGTGAGAAGAATTCGCGTGAGACTAAAACTGTGTAATACGAACTACACGATGATGTGCTAATGTTAAGTTGCATTTGTCTGGTTATGCAGTTACCACAGTTACAGTGGGAATGGTATGAAGTATGAAAACATTCACACACTTTAAGCTTTTACAAGGACCAGTAAGCAAATACTAACACTCACTGAATGCTGTCAAAGCCTTCAGAGGCTCTTTTGATTCGGTTGCTTGGCCGCTGTTCTGAATGTGACGTCTTGCAGACATTCAGGCAGCTTTGGATTTGTTTTGGATGTGTGTTTGTGTGCTTGAAAGGCAAAACCCTATCCTCCCATCCTCAGCAGGTGATTGTACCTTTCACCAGTACTGGCACAGTCTAGCACCGTCTGCAGTACACACACCACGCTGCACACTGTCGTGGTTTTGCATCTCTACATCTTTGAGTGCTCAAGTTCCTGTTTTCACTTTCAATAGTGTGACCATGGCCTCAGACAACCTTTATGTACAACAGAGAAAGACGGTTGTGCATCCATTTTGCAAATAATATGAGATTTCTGAGATATTACTTTAATATGAG
The DNA here is from genome assembly GCF_003368295.1 of Carassius auratus. NCBI lineage: Eukaryota > Metazoa > Chordata > Actinopteri > Cypriniformes > Cyprinidae > Carassius > Carassius auratus. The sequence continues at coordinate 5,037,594 of NC_039273.1, forward strand.
ATGTTAATTTGAATGTCACATTTTAAACTTAAAGTTTTCCAAACTAGAAATGAACACTAGTGAAATAATAAAAATAGAATAAAACACTTACTGTTGTTACTTTGTTTAGCCATACTTTCTCTGAACAGCTTTTCGCATTCTTTATTGGCTGCTGCAATCATACGTTTGCTAATTATTTTCTTTATTATTTTTGTCTAGAAAGCTTAATTCAAGCATTTAGTTAATTTAGAAATTAATGTTCTCATATGAAGTTGTATGGACTGGTTTTGTGACACTTTTAAACATGCTTTGTGTCCTTTTTAAGGCTGAAAACCTTAGCAATTGAATGGAATGGAAATATAAATTTCCTTGTGTTCCACGGAAGAAATTAAGTCATACAGGTCTGGGACAGCATGAGGGTGAGTAATTGATGACAGAATTGTGATTTTTGGTTGAATGTATTCCTTTAACAGCTCTGCACTTACTGATTGCTCTCTCAACCAATGTTAAGAGTTACTAAACAGCACGAAATAGACATGCATGTGAAAAAGCCTCACACGTAAAATTAAATGCACAACCAGAGATTTTTCTCTTGTTTAGAACATTTTAGTTCACTCAGAAACTTAAGCCGTAGTAGCTTAGAACTGTTGACTGTCCCGGTAACGCAAAGCATAACGATACAGTACGTGATGCTACCACGAAACATCACAGTTTCCATTCAGCTGATTTTGACTCAAGCTGGGCAGATGATACGAGGTCATTACATTTTTCCATGGCTCCAGAAGGCAGGATTAAGTCATGGTCGTGGTTTGCACATCAGAAGCTGAGCTGCTGCTTCATTCAAATTCCTGTTTAAACAAATAGATGTGAGATGGCAGAGGAGGGAGGTGCGGTCTGATGGCAGACGTGCATGCTCGCAGACACGCACACATCTAGTGGGTTTGGCTTTCAGGGTGTGTATGTGTCAACAAGAGCGTATTCACTTCCCCAGTAATGAGAATTAGGTTTAGGTAGAAAGAAAGGGTGTTTGTGAGTGTGTGATAAAGTATAAAAGAGAAAGAGAGAGGAAGAGAGACACAAAAGTTTGCAAGCAAAAGAGGGACCAGCAAAGGAAGTAAAATCATAATAATAAGCACAAACATTATATAGAATAATATTGTTTTATTTTATTATTATTTTTATTATGATTGTTGCAAATTAATACAATTAGAATGATCAACATTTTGGTCAATATTTTATCATTTTTATTATATAGCATTTTGATGATTTTTATAAGTATTGCACATGCAGTTTTAATAAACTTAAAATTTGATCAACAATCATTATTTAATGATTATTACCTATTCAGTATTTTGAATCTTATAAATTATATACATGCAATTTTAATGAATAAAATAAAAACAAGACATTATTATGTGATAAATATTATCAAATGCATATTTAATTTTATTATATCATTTTAGTTATTTATTTTGGTTTTATATGCAGTTTTTAAGACCTTTTATTAATTAGAAGACTAATAAAATTGAGATAATGGGATTTAAAGATATTCTGACCAGCCACAGCACTTTTCCATTTACTTTCAGGTAAAATGTACCCAAAAAGTTTGACGCCCATGTTATTCTGAGCAGCATAAATCTCTCATGGTCCATGGAGGGGGCCATCATCAGAGAAGATTTAAGACTGAAAGGTTAAACAGGAGACTGTGATGGTAAGATAGAAGATAGGTTCAGTGGGGGGTGTAACAGAAGGAGAGTAAAAGAAAAAGAGATTTGATACTGTAGGTGTCACGGAAGCGTTACCTCACCATCATGTGCTCGTAAATCTAAACCAGTTTGATCCTGAACGCTAACACAAACACACACACATTCAAACCCAGTTCTAATGAAAGACCAACTTCCCCCACAGCGAGACGGTGACACTTGATGACTCATGTGATAAAATATGCCACTTCCTGTATAATCACAGACTACTCTCCAGTCATAAACCTGACCTATATTTTCTGGTATATCAACATGCTTTCAAAACATGTCACAAAATGATTCTGTTTACTAGGGGAATGCTGATATATTCATAATGAAAGCTTATAAATGCTCACATTCATCCTGCGCCTGTTTAAAGGGATGGAGTTGTGGATTTTCTTCTGTCAAACTGCTCTGATGAAAACTCTGGTCCATTAGCGACTTTGACAGAACATATAGACTCCACACAAATGGATACGTGGAATTTAAGTTTTCAATCAACTGAATGGAAAATACAGCAATTTTTTTTATATTTTATTTTTTACAAATATTTAGTCTGTCTGAGGCTTTAAGAAAACCAGGTTGTTACTGGGTACTCTGGTCCTCCACTGGTTTAAAAGCACTTTTGCTTAACTCTGGCTGACAGCCTGTTTTTATATTGTGCCCATGGAAAAGCTGGAGTGGCAGATGCTTAATTGAACATAATGAATGGCGAGGGGATGAAGCATGATTGGTTCAGTGGTCGCTCACTATTTTCTCATCAGTTTTGCTTATTTGGTTTTATTTAAATCATTAAACATGAACAGTGGGCCCAAAAAGATTATCATCTCTTTTTTTTACAGTACACTACCATTCAAAAGTTTGGTGTCAGTAAGGAATTTTTATGTTTTGTAAATAACTTTCTTCTCACCATTTTTGCATTTATATTGATTTTTGATTTTTGGTCAAAATACACTAAAATAGTAATATTGTGAAATGTTATAACAATTTAAAATAACAGTGGTGCATTAATATACATGAATAATCATTTCAGACAACCAGTTGCTAAATTGCAATCTTGTTTTTTTCTTTGATAAATAGAAATTTCAAAAAGAGAAAATGTAAATCTTTTGAAACATTATACATGTCTTTGTCCCTTTTGAACATTTGCTGAATAAAAGTGTTATTTTTAAAATATATTTATTTACATTAAACTTGTAGTCTTACAGTGTTGATTTAATATATGAAGATATGGGAAGAAAAACAATTCTCGGAGGAATCCTCCTCCACACAGCTGCTTTGCAGTCTGCAGACTTGCGGAAAAGTGGATGAAATTCATTAAGAAATATTTATGAAGTAATAGACAACGACAACTTCTTGTTTTGAAAACTTTGGCAAGTGTGCTTATGCTACTTTTTTTTTTTTTTAAAGTTTTTTTATTTAATATTTTATTATGCAATGTAATAACTTTCATAAATCTTTGGCTAATAGGCATTTAATGGCTTGCTTCTTTTCGTGTAAAATGAATAAGCCTTTATGTACGGGCCTAGTAATAATTAGTCATTGAATAAATAAAAGAATAACTGTTTTAACTGATTGAAATGTCAAGCACAGACAATGATTAGCCCAGTCTGAGATATTATATTTTGTCCCTTAGTGTCCAAATATATATTTGAATGTTTATTTTATTATATTTGATTTCTTGGTTTAGATTTTTTTATTTTTGCATGCTTTACTAATTAGATAGAGTTGTAATTTAGTAGGTTAATCCTTTGTTAAAGTTCATTTGTGCGCCAGGAAGTCAAAAGGAATCCACAGAGAACCTGACGATGCTCCACGTTCTGAATTGAATGAAGAAGACATGTATTACAGAATCATTGGAGCTAAGAAAAATGTCACATTACCCAAATAAAATGGAAAGCAAAGGAACCCTGGGAAAATCTATAAAAGGGTCACATGTTTACAATAGCCCTGTTTATTTCTGTCAGTCCCCTTTTGATTACTGTGAGATTAAATGTTGCCTGTAAACCCCTCTCAATCAATCAAGAGGGCCCCCAAGTCCCAAAGGACTGAAAAAGGTCATTGGATTATGAAGATTTGTGAATTCTAATGAAGAAACTGTGGAACTGAGGGCTCACAAAGATCCCTACCTAAAAAGCTCTTAAATGACACAACAGTAGCAATCGATCACATCTGAGCACCTTAGATAAAATGTAACCCTGGACCACAAACCAGTCTTGAGTGGCTGGGGTACATTTTTAGCAATAGCCAAAAAAAAAAAAAAAATTTAAAAATGTTGAAAATCTTAAAGATATTCTGACCAGCCACAGCACTTTTCCATTTACTTTCAGGTAAAATGTACCCAAAAAAAAAAAAAAAAAAACTTGTATGGGTCAAAATTCTTGATTTTTCTTTTATGCCAAAAATAATTAGGATATTAAGTAAAGATATTTTGTACATTTCCTACTGTAAATATATATAAAAAAAACATATTTTTTGATTAGTAATAAGCATTACTAAACATTCATTTGGACAACTTCAAAGGCGATTTTCTCAGTATTTTTATTCAGATTCCAGATTTTCAAACAGATGTATCTCAGCCAAATATTGTCCGATCCTTATAAACCATACATTAATGGAAAGCATATGTATTTAGCTTTCACCTGTATCGATTCTCCAGGCAGTTGATATAGTAACCCTCGGTCACCTTCCAGGCTTCTTTCTGCCATGTATCAATCGAGTATTTCCTCCATAGCTGCACTGTTGCTAGGCTGCTGTTTACACGGACACAAGCCAAACATTCTCACGGTTTACTGAGCATCTGTAGTGTCAGATGTCAGCTGCTGATATGTAGTTAGGAATGTTTATTAGGTTTTTATATTTTTTTATTGTTATTATTTCTACACACAACACATTAAAAGGAATCTTCACCCAGAAATGAATAGGCAAGTTTAGTCAAGAATAGTCAAACTTGAAAGTCAATCATTGAACATGAATATATGTATTTGTGAATTATGTTTCATTTATATCCCATGTTAACTTTGACATTCCTAAACCATTTACTATTCCAACAAAGTTTGGATTTATTTATTTTGTATTTTTTACTTGGAGTCTAGGCCTCATCACAGATGTTGACTACGAAGTGTTAGACAGAATTAGAGTCAGGGATTTTCTTGAACATTTCAGACCAATTTTTATGACTAAATTTAAGCTTTTGTTCAGTTTTAAAAATACAAGCATATAGATGACGTCAGAGCTAGTTGACATAAATTAAAAGGTATAATTAAAAAAATGGTTTGTATGTGACACGTAGGGAGTAAAACGGATGGTAGAACAGTAATGTACGTTGTAGCTCATTTTAAATACAGTATACTCCATATATGAAAGGAGGAATAAATCAGCAGATGGCAATTTATTATGTATTTCACATATTTCTCTGCCCATGTACAAAGCAAAGATGTGCTTGAGGATATATCTTTACTTGCTCCTAACCCCTTTGTTATCTTTCAGAGATTTGATGAAATGAACCTCGCAGACTTTACTGAAGTCTCATTCTTCCTGAAGTGTTCAGTGCATCGGGTAACTTGTTGACAAAACTTTGCTCCCCAGTGGACTGATAAAGCTGTGCATGATGGCGTACCATCACAGGTCATCCTTTGACATTATCAAATCAAAGTGGATTGAGTAAATCGGCAATGTAGTCACTTCACATTGGTAAATCTATATAGACATGTCAGTATTCCGTCAGCCAGACATTTCCAGCTGATATCAGTATAGAGTCAGTTAGCTGAAGCATGCCTCATTGTGTGTTGTCTTGCATGTGTGTTTAGTTTAATTTTAGGAAATACTATGGCAGTAAAACAATCAGACAACTTTTTAATGATAACAGGCTATCCTGAGTCTATTTGGTGGACTTTATGTTGACTGGCAGTTATGAACAACCAATAAAAGTGTCCCACCTCATCTGACTCCCCCACATTCAATCTGAATCAGAATAGAGCTGGAAACTGAGGATTTTATACTAAACCATTGAAAATCCTTTGAATGCAAAGCGCGTTTACTTATATTTGCATAATATTGACTGAATGAACGGGTTATGTGGTCATTTTTTTGTTTTTAAAGTGAAAAACTTCACAACTCAACTTCACAAATCTTCATATTAGTATACAGAAATACTGATGCTGATATGGTTATCAAATTAGAATCCCAATGCTGGTATTTGGTAACATAACAATAGGTAATGGCAAAACGCCAGTAGAACCATTTCAGGAGTCTTAAGCTGGTTCTGCTAATGGCTTTATGAATGTTAACAGGAACTGTAAGGGGTGAATGCATTTGAGATTTTTCTCAGACATCTTAAACGTTCTATTATATAGAACATCTGCTATTATGTAACTTTAGATTATAAATGTTTTGAAAAGAGTATTATTTACTGTAGATTTAAACTTTGGCAACGAGGCAGCTGTCAAACCATGTGACAAAAGAGTTTTTAGAGTTTAGTTTTTAAGCTCTACAAATTGAACTTTGCTATTAAGAAGGCAGCAATCTTGTGTTTGCATTCTATCAGCCAGCGGATATGAGTTGTCTGTTGCAATATTACGCAACAGTAATAATCTTAGGTTTTGTTTATTTGTGCTCATGAGTTAAGATACAATAGGTTGGCTAATGTATCTTTTGGACCTACATATTATACAAAGAGATTACCACTAAAATGTTATTTATGCTACACTTGATCTATTTGATGCAGGGACCATATGAATTGCACATATTTAAATGAAAATAATATAATGACCAAAATTAGACACAAATACTACTTTGTTACAATGTTATCTCTTCAAATTCCTCCAGGTTGATCTGATTATGTAATTTGCATATTTCAAGTAAATACTTCTAAATCCTCTATTCATCTTGTAAAAACAAGTGCAATAGGCTTAGAAATCTAACTTCTTTGTGGACCATGGTGACCCGATACTTTTGTTGCACACATGTAGAATGAAATCTTTATGTGTGATGCGTATTTTAAGCGTTTTAGCAGCATTTTGTGAATTCTGTCTTAAAACAATTAACCTTTCAATAGCATGAGATTTTTTTTTCTAGTCACAAAATGAAGAACTCAAACATTATTTTCTTTTAAAATGTAATTAATGTACAGTGTGTGTAGCAGTTGATGTAGTCTATTATCTGATTTAATCATGTAAAAAGCCTTTGTTAGTTTTAAAGCTGTTCTTTCATTGTCTTTTTAGAAAGGTAACTGATTGCTGAAGTCTTTATTAATCTTCTGAGGTGCTGAATTAAACAATGCCCTACAGTGGTGCTATTAACACACCCGTGAGATTTGACGGGCCTCATTCAACTGGCCTAAATTGGGGCAGTGACTCAGCAGGGCAAAACTGGCAGAGAGGGCATTGGGCGTTTCAGGGCTGTTGTAGCAGGCTTGTCTGTTGTCTGGCGCTAAAATGTCATAGGTACAGTGAAGATTATATTACTAGTAAGAACGTGCACATGCAAGTCCAAAGTATGAGCTGGTCAGGGCTGTGTCGGGTTTCATTCCCAGTGACTCAAACAACACAAAGACATACTGAACAGTCCATTCGTCTATCCTGCCCTCCAGGACCGAGTTTGGGCACCCCTGGTTTAGACAGCTAAGATACAAAATGAAAGGTCAGCCTGTGGCCTTGACCGCCCAGATTTTCTGGCATGACCCTATGCTAATTCAGCTATATGATCTTTTGACCTTAGCTACGCAATGTTTTCAAAATAGATGTCTATAATATGCCCTATAGTATATGCTCTTTCTAACTCCTCCTTTAAAGCTTTATTTACTTATTTATTTAATTTATATATTTAAACAAATCTTGTATAGTTTCGAAAGACTTGGAATATTGTGCACAGGTAGTACGGACTACTTTATCGATACTTTTATGTTGCTTTTTCATCTGTTTAGCATTTGATAGCCACAGTTCTTTTTTTTTTACTTTCATTATACTGAAACGTTCATGCAGAGTCAGCATTAATGTACAATTCATCCTTTGTAAATATGAATGAACATGGTAGAAAATAAAATCAACTCTAGGCTGATTTATATTAAACACATGGCCTCGTGGAAATGTGTTTATCATACAGTACCATACTAAGGATTTAGTTGTCATCTGATCCACAGGTCATGTTTATTATCTAAAATATGAACTTATATGACCCTCTTGAGCAGCTTTTGTGTTTTGAAAACAAGTCTGAGATTGTCATGCCTGTTGTTTGACACAGAAGAAAGAAATGTCTTGCAAGTTTGTCATTTGAGTACTTACTTTTATTTACTTATGAAGATAAACAAACAGTACAGTGTTAAAATTTCCAGAGATTCACTGCGTACTCCTTACCAGAGTTCCTCGTAGTTAATGAAGTACATGGTTGTTGCCAAGAGAGTGCATGGCTGCTTGCTCTGCCCTTGACAGATTGATAGGCAGTATTTCTGAATAAGGCCAGCACACCACTGCATGCAAATCCAAGCAGGAACAGATTTAAGGAACAAAAAAAAACAAAAAAAAAAAAAAAAAAACTAACATAAAATGTTATTTCTAAAAATGTCAACATTAAGTGTCACCATGCCATTTAAATTGCATATGACTAGAAATTATTAGCTTTAGATAAACAAAAGACTAGGGGTATATACATTTTGATTAAAAGTATGTATACAATTTTGTGAATAATATCAATAAAAATATAGTTTATAATAATAATAAAAAATAAACTAAACATGTATTATAATATTTAAATAATGTATTGTAAATACATTTTAATTATAATATAATTACATATAATTTTTTGTGTATTATTTTCTTATTGTTATTTTAAATTTCCAAAAGTAATAGTAGCGTAGTAAAAGTAATAGTAGTGTTTATTTTAAACTTCCAACAATTCAATGTATCTTCTCATTAATCTTTTAATTTTTGCATATTTCTGTATTGTATTGTTTCAGTGCTTGATTCACTTCTTTTACGCTCTTCTAAAGTTTTGAGCTGACGAACATCCTGGACAGTCAAGCTTACTTTATTGTATTCTTTTCTGTTTTCCAGGTTTAGAACATTCATCACTGATTGTTCAGAAATGTCTGTTTTTGTTTTCCTTAGCATATCAAACAAGTTTAACAATAAAACAAAAGGTGCACGTTCTTACCTTGTGTCATTTTTGCAGGTTGATTATTTTGCTTGTGCGATAAGCAAATACTTCCCCACCAACTCAAACAAAACCTCAAAAGGAATTGTCTGTAGGAGTGAGACAAAATCCCTCTTTGGGCTTCTCTACAAACTATTGTTAAGGGGAAGTCCTGGCCTAGTGGTTAGAGAGTATGACTCCTAGCCCTAGGGTTGTGGGTTCAAGTCTTGGGCTGGCAATAACACGACTGAGGTGCCCTCGAGCAAGGCACCAAACCCCAATTTTTCCCCCCGGGCACCGCAGCATAACTTGCTGCCCACTGCTCCGGGTGTGTGTTCACGGTTTGTGTGTGTTCATAGTGTGTGTATGTGTGCACTTTGGATGGGTTAAATGCAGAGCATGAATTCTGAGTATGGGTCACCATACTCGGCTGTATGTCACTTCAATCACTTCATTGTTCAGTTTGACTGCAAGTCTGGTGGTGTAATTACTGATCTAATATAAAGGGTCCGGAATGGCAGCTCATAGTTCCCTGGATACCCGTTTCCTCTCTTGGCAGGATATGATGTCTTTCCACATATTCTTGTACATCTCTTAAGATATTCTGTTTTAAATGTACTTCTATTTTTTTTATTATCTGTATGTTGTCAGTGTTACTTTGTTTGCTCTGGGTATGACTCTGTCACCAAATCAAATTCCTGGCAATAAAGCTCTTTCTGATTCATTTAAGGAAAACCCCATATTTCCATATTAAGAGTCCTTATTTATTGGCCAACATTTTTAACTATCAGTGGATAATAGAGAGGATCTGTGATCAGTATTTATTTACTAACATATTTAGAATATTTATTATTATTATTATTTAATATGTATTTTAATGTGTAAACTATATAAATAAGTTTATGAAACAAAGTTAAGCTGCAAAACATTTCAACAAATCTGGTACATCCATAATGGAAATAATTAGCAATTTGTGTGTATATTATTGTGGGTTTTCTTTCTTTCTTTCTGGACTTTTCTGTCACCACGCCAGATACCTTCTTTTGTTTTCATTGTATTTCAAAGTAACAAGACATGAAATGTTTCTTTCTATTTTGATTATGTTTTACTTGGAAAGATTTTCTCTTCACACACTTCCTTAAACAATGTGGAATTACAACATTTTTTAAGGATCAGAGTCAGAGATACACTATCATGCACTGCATTGTCTAAATATAGCTATCTCTCAAAACGTTCTTTCTTTTTTGGCATACATTTGGTTAATATTCTTATGCCATATTATTTTTTGTTCTAGGCTATGTGCTGTTCTATTATTCTATTATGTAATGTTGCTGTTATTATAAAAAAAAAAAAAGACAACTGTAATAAAAGCAGCTTTTCACACTGCTTAATCGTGGTTTAGTGAACATCTATGGAGTTTGAAGCCTATTAAGAAAAAAAACTAAAACTAAAATATGAATAGAAAAAGAATACATTTCTCCAATTTATATATATATATATATATATATATATATATATATATATATATATATATATATATATATATATATATATATATATATATATATATATATATATATATATAAACCAACCCAGTCTTTCAAGATTGATTCTCGTGATGTGTGCTTTTGCACGCTCCTTTTTACGCAGCCATTACGGTCTACATGTCGTCATTGCGGATGAGCCAATCACAGATTACATTCCTAGTCCCGTACTATTGCGTCATACATATTAACCCGGCGAACCCGCACAGCATCTCAGACTCACCGGCTGGAGCAGATAGAAAATAGACCAGATAAGAAAAAGGAGAAGAAATAAACTTATTTACGAACGACGGACCTGTGAAGGCATTTTCCCGGTCTCCTTTTTAAGCTACATCATACTTGGCGAAGCTGTATTTATTTATTTAATTTATTATTATTATTGTCGTTAATCTAATTTAAAAGTTGAATTCTGAGGAAAAACGAGGGAAAAGGGCGAAGTTTCAACTAAATCAACGTACGTCGAGACGTCATCCAACATTTGACAAGAAGTGATGGAGGGCGGAAAGGTAAAAGCGTTTTTTTTTCTTGTCAGAATGCAAAAAAAAAACGAACAAAAACACAAAGGAGATAAGTTGTGTCTTAACAAAACATTATGTGGAAAATATTTGTATCTAATGGTATATCTGTAATGTTAGTTAAACAGTTTTTTTTAATGTCGGCCAGTTAACGTTACTAAGTTAGCCACATTAACTTTACCTCGCGATCCTTGATCTCGAGCTTCGAAAAGTCGATGAACTAACGTTAGCTGAGTGGCAAAAAACGAAATAAGCCCGTAGCACATGTTGAGAGCTGTCACACGTGTAACTAAGTTGTGATGAGCACATAACAATGTGCTACAGTTTCCTAAAAACGCGTGTTGGATGTTAGTTAGATAGTCAGTCAATGCCGGGAAATCGTGTGTCTAAAACCCCTATTAAGGCGCCTACATAGAGAGCATTTTTTGGGCATCACAGACGCGTTTTCTGGCTATGTCTATATAGGACAATGAGCTGCCTGTGTAGCATCTTTATGTACCAGTAGTGGCGCCTGTGGTGACCTAAAGTGCTGTCTTTGCAGGGAGCACATTGGGTTTTCAGACACAGCCAGAGAATCGTGGTGTACGTGCTCGCTTTAATCCATCAGTGGTTAGCTCCTTTTCTTTTCTTTTCTTTTCTTTTCTTTTCTTTTCTTTTCTTTTCTTTTCTTTTCTTTTCTTTTCTTTTCAAGTTTCAATTTAAAGTAATTTGTTGGCATTTCCTGGTTTACATACAATGTTGTAATTTATTACAATATTACACACAGCGAAAATATACAATATTTACAATAAAATATTTGTTTGGTTATATCATCATAATTATTAGAATTATGGTGGAGTTTTGGTATATATACGTGTGTATACTACACATATATGTTTATATATTTACAATAATGTGGCTTATATATGTAATTGTATTGGGTGTATATACAAGTATGACTGCATTTTCTGAACTAAATTTACCTTAGAATTCACCTTAAAATGTATAATTATGTTTGAATTGGAAAGCTCCATCTCTAGTTTTATTTCAGGCACCATTCAAACTAGTGACTAATACTGCTAGACTCATACGTGACTAGTAAGCTGTTATACATGGCTAACCTAACCACCGCTGCATGATGCTCACCCATGATTGGTCAAGTGTCTTTCAGTTTCCCTGAACTCAGGGACTTTGCATGATGTTGTGGGTTCTATTTAGTCTTTTATCACGAAAGACAGAAGCAAACCATAAAAACAAACATTTGGGATGTTTTAGAGTTTAAGATTAATAAAATTAACTGGTTTTCTGCTAAATATAGTGTGGCTGATATAAAATTCTTAAGTTAAATTAGACCTAAATGTTTTTAAAAACACCTTGTGAACTGAAAAAAAAAACAGCTTTGTGGTATGCTGTTGCTGCATTTATTATAGTGTTTGGTTGACGTGCTGGGAACGAGGGAGATGTCCCTTGGGAGAGGACAGCTACAGCTGGCTTCAAACTAGGGAACGCTTAACATGACACTGCCAGTGAGGTCATGCTCTTGACCCCTTCCCAGCACACTGCCTAATGTTGTGCCTGTGTTGTACAGCACTCTCCAGGCAACATGCCCACATGTGTGCCTCTCTAATGCCAGAGAAACGTGCACACGCATGCAACACTCGTGCTTAGTATTTTCATACCAAACCAGCTTCTGATATTTAACATGTGCAAAGAATGTGTGCTTGACAGGAAAGTTTTAGATACTGTGACTGATCACAAAACATGTTCAGAAATGTAAAGTACATGTATCAGTGTGTATTGTATGAACAGACAACAGTGCCACACCTGTCACTCACCTGTCAGGTTTTAGTATTTGCATAGGAGGACAACTTTGTCACTCTCTCTTTTTCTTCAGAAGCTCTGATTATGTTTTAAACCTAAAGAAGAAATCATACAGACTTAACATCGTATCTAATGATCTACATTGAATTCTTGTAAACTTTAGATAACCAAGCAAATATTTAATCACTAAACAATGTTTATTTCAAAGTAGAGATGGAAAGATGAAATGGAAAAACCAACTGAGCATTTCTGAATGAGTTCATTTTGTTCATTTAAGTGGTCTTTTCATCACTCACCAACCAGATAAAGGCATCTGAATTAGACAGACAGACGTGCATTGATGTCTTTACCATCATATTACTGTGTGCGAATTAAGTGTTTTTCAGATTTCAGATATCGTTCAAAAAAATGTTATTTGGTCTAATCAACTCAAACTGTTGAAAATGACAACTGAGCACCAGGACAGCCAAAAAAGGAAATCTCGATTTGCAAAGAGACATTTGAAGCATTTGATTAGGGAGGATTAAACCTAAAGCAAACTGTCAGAAGACTTAATTCAATTTTGCTTTCTCAAGTCAGGCTACTTTTCTTTTCTCATTCACCCCTGCATGACTGCGTCTCTTGTATGTACTCCCCTGTTTATGCCATTTCAGCCTAATTGGTGTTAATAAAGGGATTTCTTTGAGTTTTTGTTTGAGGTCATTTACTGTAGGTTACATAACATTGTTTGTAATACAGCAGTGGTAGGCCTAAATCCTAGCGGGGGCCCCATTCCAGTGAAAGATATCATTATTAGCACTGTAAACTTCAGGAACTTATGTGTCGCAGTGTGTAAAAGCAGTTCAGTGTAGTTGTGAGTGGCTTATGTGAAATCATATTAGTGGAGTGACTCCCAGACTTTACAGAACTAGAGGCTGGCAGATAGATGGTGCTTGGGAATGAGAACGTGCCAGTCGGAGCATCACCTCAGAGAGAGCGAGAGAGGCAGAAAGAGAGGGATCTTTGTCTTTGTTGCAGACTAAGCTCTTCTCCTTGAGTCTGAACCAGACAGCTACTCTTCCTCATCTTGCAGGCCTGTATTCATCATTTATCGGCTCCAGATGTATTTGGACACTTAATTCAACTAAAAATGTCTAAATGCCACTGCATTAGATAATGGGATGTCAAATCCAGGTGACATCTCAAATGCTGATAACAACTGGCTGGATATACATTATCCTGCTTAATACACAGCTACTTCCCACATAAGTAAGAAATTGGACACAAAATATAGATTTGAGTTGAAACTTTTAACACAGACGAATGAACAAGTTCAAACTAGACGAGCGTAGGGTGTGTTATACAGGGCCTGTCATTAATAAACCATTAAATAAATAGAAAAGTCAGTAAGTTGTAATTAATTGTCTAGCTTGAAATTATATTAAACTGATACAAATCATTATCTTGAAATAATTAGATTTGAAGTTTTCATGGGAATCATGGTGCCCTAAGTGAGGCTGTTTTTTGTGAATGAAACCTGGAGGAACAAATAAAGCCTGTCAGTAGGTGCAATAAAATAATTTATTGGCTATTATTGCATTTCTAGCGAAGTCCTGCGCTGTGCCTACTATTTGCTTTCTAAAGACAGGTGTGTTTAACGTCATTCTCCTTACAGTATGTCATTGATCATGATCATGGTTTTATTTTAATGGCACTTTTTCATTTTATCATATTCGATTTAATACTATGTTTTTAAGATCCTTTTTTGTTTGTTTAACTAAGGATGCAGATCCTCACACCGTTGTTTTTTTTAAGGTTAATGAGGCTATAAAGTAAGAAAACTTCCAGTAGCATTGCTGTTGTAAAGGTGTTAATCTTTAATCTTTAATCACAATTTTGAGGAGGGTAAAATTAAACAAAAAAAAAATAATAATTATTTGTAATTTTGCTTGCTTATTTATTTATGAGGACACACACACACGCACAAAACAAAAGACAGCCATAGTACAGAATTAAGGCATTCAGTGTTTTAAGCAATGTAAAGATCAGCTCAAATTTGTTACGTAACTCTGACAGGCTCAAAAAAAAGCTTTTGTACCTTGCAGTGAATGGCTTTGAAAGGTGAAAGGTTTATTTGCATACTAGTTTGGTTGCTACGTCAGAGCTTCCGTATAATTGCCTGTTGAGGGAATTTTTGTTTGCATTTTTCTAAAGGAAGTCCCCAAGATTTGTTTTGCCTCTACTGCTCATATAATTATGACATTAACAAAATACCTTTTTATTCTTATTTTTTATACAGTTTAAAAAGTCCTAAACTTCCCTTAACCTAAATGTAATATGCCTACAGACAATGAAATAAGCACTGAGCCAAAATATGTGTCCAGGTCAGCTGTCAGTGTGTGCTATTAGCAGAAGGGTGTGACTGTTTATGGTGTGAGCCGCGCGAATTCAGGATGACGAAGCTAAAAATATCATTTCGTACATGTGTGGCACCTAAATGGTTAATGTAGCCTTTACAAAATTGTCCAGTCACAACAAACTCACAATATATTTCATGAAGAGGGTCAGATCAAAGTTATATATCTGTTTGATCTGTTCATGTAGTTTAAAGTTATGTCTGCATAGATACACACTGCATAGTAATACAAGGTAAAGGCAGGAATCTGAAGAGGAATGTTTCATAGCCAAACCTACACCCTCCCCTCGAGTAAGACTCGAGTCAAATCTTCCATATTTAGAGGTTTCATCTTTCTTAAAGAGGCCTTCACCTCTGCATCTGTTCTGAGTTGTGTTCGCTATCAATGTTTCAGCAGCAGGAAGGATGTAGTTAACTTCTGAGGGCAGTCGCTGTGCCCATTGCATTTTCATTTGTGCGGGCTTGGTCTGCATGTTCTTTGTGTGCGATTTTGACTTGCATTTTAAACTACTAAATGAACATTTAAAAGCCTTCTAGAGGTTTTGTGTTTGTGTGTATTTGGCTTCCTGTTTCAGGGCTGGTTAAACAGCATAGTCGTGAACTCTGTGAACTGCAGCCTCTACACAAAGTGACGGGTGTATCCACTTCTAGCCCCTTTTAAGCTCTTGCGTCTTGTGCAGACGGGTGTCCTTGTGTGTGCAAGTGAAAGAAGTGCACACGTCCAAATCTGGTATCTTTCTCATCGCTGACTGTCTGTTTATAAAGGAGGAATGCAACTCTGAAAAATGTTCAAAATGGAGATCTGTTTACAGTCTCATCTAGCATGCTAAATGCTAGCTCAAATACGAACAGCTTGACATTTTAAGCTCTTTTTTTTTTTTTTGAGTTGTTTTAGCTTGAGTGAATCAACAAATCAGAGACCTTTTGCAGATTCCATCATAATATTTACAGACAACTCTTAATTCCTTTGTAGGAATTAAGGACTGCCATAAAAGGAATTAAAAAAAAAAAGTGTAGAACCTGTTGATTCGGTTTTGTGTATGTTTGAGTAAAATGTATTTTAATGTAATAAAATTGTTTATGTATCAGTGATGTATTTGGGCTTAAGTTCGTCATTAGACATTCATATTTGGAAAACTGTTAATGGCTTGATTTACAGGGTCAAGTGGCTTTTAAAACTGTGAACTAAACAACATGGTTTTGTTCTAAAGCTGTGGATGTGTAACCACGTGGAAAAAAATGTCCAGCCCATATCCTGTCTGTGTGAATATTCCAATCCAGTGATTTCTGAAATAACAGTCAAGAACCCAAACAATGACGATGATGCCTTCAGAGGAGAAGAGTTTACACAAACCCATTCTTTAAAGAGGCAGATTAAACTACTAGAAATTCTTCCCTAAGTCATCCAGTAGAGTTGCATTATAGTCTTTCACAAGTTCAGGTTCAATCTTTGTAGTCTGCAGGAACAGTTTGTTTCAGGTCAAGAGGCACAGCCTCGCTCTGATGTCATTTCACCCAAACTTAGATAGTAGATAATGTTGAAACCAATATAGTAAGAGACTGAATCGTGTGAAGCCTCTCATGTCCCAGTCACATTTCACCTCTAGAGACAGAAAATAATCTAGGTATTTATATTTTTAATAAGAAGATAAAGACAATGCTTTGTACCTGATGACTTTTTGCACGGTGACACTTATTGTCATGACAGTTAATCCTCCTCAGTTTTCATAGTAATCCAATTAAATGCTTAAATTAAATGTTAAATCATAATTGTAAAAATATTCTTACTGGTGCATAAAATGTTTATTCCCCTATTCTTACGTAATTATTTTTATTATAATGTAATATGATTAATTAAGGATTGACTAGCCTATATAGCATTGCATTACTGCGATTAGCACACTATGGTGTTTTAATGAGCTTTCAGTTCCCTTTCGCCTTCAAGATTTCCTGTGTTGCAGACAGATTTCATCACATTTTGTCCAGTCATTTTTAAACCAGACAGTCTGAAAACAAATATACTTCAGCTTGTTTGTTTTTTTTTCTTAGGAATGAGGATAACGATTGATTCTCTGATCACTTCCCTGAGATTTATTGAAATATATCTTCCAAACCTGCAGAAAAATTAACAAAACCTGTCAGGAAGTCGCCTGTGCAAGTGAATACTTCTGCTGTATTGAAAGAGAAGGAAATGCTTTCATTTTGTGTAGCACTTATCTTTAAAGTCCCACTAGGAAGGGGGTGTTGCTGGATATTTTAAAGTTCAGAATTCATTTGGGAATACTGAATACTGGAAAAGAAATATAAATATGTTTGGGTTTCTTTTGTAAACTTTTCAGAACTTTATGATTTTTACAGTTTTTGCTATCAGCGCAGTAGCCTTGCAGTTAGCACAGGTTGGCTAAAATGTTTTTCATTTTTGAGGAAGAACAGAATAAAAACAAGTTTTACAGCTACCCTGACACGTATCAGAATGACAAACAATAGTTCACCACACCTCTGAGAATAGCTCTGTTTATTACAGTCAGGTCTGGCTTTTGTCCTGCGGGTATTAGAGCTCTTTTGTGCAATGGGATGTGATGGAGATTCAGTACAATTCATTGTGTAGCAAAAAAATAAAAATAAATGACTCATTTTGTTTTATTCTTCCCTGAACAGCAACTGACCTTCCCGCTGATGCTGACTGTCGGGACGGCTGTGATCGGCTCCCTTCAGTTCGGTTACAACACAGGTGTCATCAATGCCCCGCAAAAGGTGAGTGACAAGCTTATACTCGCATATATGCAAACTCTGAGAGACAAACTCTTCACTGTTCACCCTGATGTCCCAAGTGTGTCCTTGGACTTTGACATTATCGAAACGCTGCCCCTTCACTCAGTCATGTACTTCTGCAGCTGTTTCCAAATCCCTGTCTGTCAGTGGACACACACACACACACACACACACACACTCTTACATCAACATAACACAAACGCCTCCTGTTCAACTACAGGAGGACTGTAAAATTGCTCTATACATCTCCTCAGGGAGATTTTGCCTTTCATCCACACATTGTGAGGCAATTTACATTTGTTAAATAATAAGTGACTAACTGCCTATCAAATATACATTAAATACGCTCTCTGTTCTGGTACAGAGTGTAGGGCATCTGTCACACATAGCACAGCTTATTCAGACACGCGTGTTGAACTAGGGGCCAGGCTTTGCTTATGTGAATGGAGCTTTTCTGGCTTTTAAACACTATATGGAGTGTATAGATTCTACTCCCACTCCTCTTCATGTCTAGAGAAACCCGAAATTGTGTTTTTAATACCTACCATTAAGATTTGTATGTGTGCGCGTGTATGTGCATGTATAAATACAATTACTGTACTGTACTGTACTATTTTAATATTTTTTAAAATGTAATTAATTCCTGAGATGTAAAAGCTGAAGTTTCATCAGCCATTACTCCATTCTTCAGTGTCACATGATACTTATATTTTCAAATACTACTGATGTAGTGCTCAAGAGACAAGATTTCTTATTAGCACTGCTGAAAATAGTTGTGCTGTCTAATCCAATACCATTTCAGTTTTCAAACTTTTTTTAAATTATTATTTGTATTAGATTTGTTTTGGATTAGATTGCCTAATAATTTAGTAACTGTTTAATCTTTGGCAAATCATCAAATTAATACCCTTTTTTATACTGTATAATGTTGTGTTTCCTAGATTGGCTTGTAGCATATCATTTTAGCATTTGATTTTCATTTTTAAGGTTTTTCTTCATTTAGACAAAATAGGGTACGGTTTTTGACATTGGCCGTTTATCTGTCTATTGTTATCAGGCAGAGTTTTATTATCATAGACGCTGTTTAAACTACTTAAATACTATTAGACTCTGCACATACTAGCTTCTGGCAAATGATGGTGTGTTTGCTCTCACTGTTTGTTTCTGATGGTTGTGACAATAGTTTTAACACGTGAGAGAGGGCTGTGATGAGGCCTTAATAGGAGTAACGTGTGTGGGTCTGACGCAGACCCTCTCTATAAATAATCACTTCGATAAGATTACTGCACCCTCAAGGGCTTGTTGTCTGCAGTCCTCCCTTACTGAGACTTTACTCACAAATCACCAAAACTATACAGTGTTATAATGCATTATCATGCGCAAAACTCCTCTATGAATGGACTGTATTATTTGTGACCAGGTGGATCTTTGCTGTACTCCTCAGTGTGGGCGTTCCTTCACATAATCAAATATTAAAGGTCCTGATAAACCTGGTGAAATAAAAACGGTTATCAGTTTTTTCACACAATGGCAGTTGATTGGGACTGTGGACAGCTGTGTTCAGCATTTACTTGAACTAAACATGGTTTTTAAAGACTATTGTGTTTTAAGAGATTATTTGATAAACAGTTTAGCCCCTCATATGGAAGAATATTATATTTAGTATAAGTAATATGCTTGTGAACTAATATTTCTTCCTATTTGCATGTGTCTCTATGTTGTGTAACAGGTTTGTATAATGACGGGTCAAACCCAGAGGCACATGACTTTAACCCTGCATAATATTTATGTGATGCTGATGCACTGAAGGGCTTTCTGCATGCCTAAGGTGTCAGACAGCTGATGACGAGAGAGGAACTGGTTTCCTAACCTTAATACGTCAACAGATCATACAGAACAAACGTAACTTTTTTTTCTTCTTTATAACCCAGCTTGAATCTTACTGGGTGGCATTCATCTGATTGCTACAACAGATAGTCTGTGTTTATCAACAAACACTTGACATAGAGATCTCCGAGAAACCCGACTCCCTCTGTGGGTTTCGGGTTTCATTACTAAACCATGTTACCTAATACTGGACGAGACAGTGAGCCACCTGCCGGACAGAATTGCTCATTACAACATAAATCTCAAGCACCCAGAGCAGATTGGTGATATTAAATTGTAATTAAAAAGTAAAGCATAAAATAAAATAAATATTAAAAAATAATAAAAATAATAATTAAGAATCACACTTTTTATTTTGCAATACTTTATAGGTGTTTTTTTTATTCTAATTTTGATTGTTTTATCAAATCCTTTTTTTTTAATAACATGAAATTTTTCTGTTTTCGTTTTAACTTTACTTAAAACTTCAGTAATTTTGCTGTTTTTGACATTTTGAGTATTTTTATTTGTTTTACACAAGTCCTGTATAGTTTTTATTGATTTTATTTCAAATTAAACTCATTTATAATGAGAAATGTGTCCTTGGCAAGAAACTGAAATAAAAGTTTGTATTTTATTTCAGTTAACGTTTGTGTTGTTTAATTTTAGTTTCAGTTTTAGGAATTATAATAACCCTGGTAATAAGTGAGTGTATTTGTGTTGTAGATCATTGAGGCCTTCTACAATCAGACATGGACTGATCGACATAATGAGAACATCCCTAGTACCACCATGACTACCCTGTGGTCTCTATCAGTGGCCATCTTCTCTGTGGGCGGCATTATTGGATCCTTCTCCGTTGGGCTGTTTGTTAACCGCTTTGGAAGGTGAAATACAGTTGTTGTCAGTTTTTATATTATTTATTTTTTTTTACATAAAGGCACCACCATCTTTTACATTATTTAATTCCTTGTGTACATTTACGGCCTTGTAATATGGCTTCTGATTAGATGATTTTAATGTTTGATTGTAAAACTCTTGCTGTTTTTTTCTCATTTCAGGAGGAACTCTATGCTCATGGCTAACGTCCTGGCTTTCATCGCTGCAGCATTGATGGGCTTCTCTAAAATGGCGGCGTCCTGGGAGATGCTCATTACTGGACGGTTTGTGGTGGGCCTTTACTCGGGCCTGTCCACTGGTTTTGTGCCCATGTATGTGGGTGAAGTGGCCCCCACAGCCCTTAGAGGAGCCCTGGGAACCCTTCACCAGTTGGGCATTGTTATTGGCATCCTCATGGCTCAGGTACATACATACTAAGGACATTTGTGCCGTTTCAGTGACCATTTTTGGATATTTCTCCATGTTTATGTACTGTCTTGTGTATTTTAGATCTTTGGTATGGACTCAATCATGGGAAATGCCACCATGTGGCCATTCCTCCTTGGCTTCACCTTCATCCCAGCCCTGCTGCAGTGCTGTTTACTGCCCTTCTGCCCCGAGAGCCCTCGATTTCTCCTTATCATCCGCAACGAGGAAGACAAAGCCAAATCAGGTGAGAACGGACCCACTTCACCGAAACATCTCCATTTATCCAGCGCAGCAGTGATTTCATCAGTGTAAACATGTTTTCATGTGCTTTCAGTGCTTAAAAAGCTGCGTGGGATGACAGATGTGAGCGCAGACATGCAGGAGATGAAGGAGGAGAGCAGACAGATGATGAGAGAGAAGAAGGTGACCATTCCTGAACTGTTCCGCTCCCCGCTCTACCGACAGCCCATCATTATAGCCATCATGCTGCAGCTGTCCCAGCAGCTGTCTGGAATCAATGCTGTGAGTAACCTTCATGTGCACATGTTTACAGGTAAAACAAAGATGAACCTTGGACCTGTACCTTTACTGTTTTTATATAAACTCGATTTTATTATGAACTCCAACCCTAACTCGTGCTAACATTGTTGTGTAGGTATTCTACTACTCTACAAAGATCTTTGAGAAGGCAGGTGTGAAGCAGCCAGTTTACGCCACGATTGGAGCAGGAGTCGTCAACACCGCTTTCACTGTTGTGTCTGTGAGTATCAGTATGCCAACAGACACGAGCACGAACCTAACAGAACCATTGCTGTTACTATAGTAATAATTACATATATTATATTCAATGATGTCATTAATCTCCAAATGACCTAATATTATCTAGCACTAGTGTATTCTTTATATACAATAAAGAGCATTTATTTTGCCTAATATTAATATGATTTGTTATTGTTATGCAGCTGTTTGTGGTTGAGCGAGCGGGCCGCAGGTCTCTGCACCTCTTGGGACTTCTGGGAATGGCTGGATCTGCCGTACTGATGACCATCGCTGTTGCATTGCTGGTATGCAAATAATATATATTTACCTATGTTTGGAGTTATTAATCATTTAGAAAGTTTTCCTTTCGGACTGAAGGTTTACAATCTATTTGAACTGACGGCATTATTGCCCATCTCTCCGACAGGAAAAGTACGACTGGATGTCCTACATGAGCATCGTAGCAATCTTTGCATTCGTTGCCTTCTTTGAGATCGGACCAGGCCCCATCCCATGGTTCATTGTGGCTGAACTGTTCAGTCAGGGCCCAAGACCCTCTGCTTTTGCTGTTGCTGGATTCTCCAACTGGACAGCGAACTTTATCGTGGGCATGTGCTTTCAGTATGTCGAGGTAAGAGGCCGGTGAGAATCATTTGTAGGATGTGGACACGTTTGTTTTGGCTGGTTTAACCTTCTTCTCTATGTCTTTCTTGTGCTTTGACAGGAGCTCTGTGGGGCGTACGTGTTCATCATCTTCACCGTATTCTTACTGTGCTTCTTCATCTTCACTTACTTCAAAGTCCCAGAGACCAAGGGCCGGACGTTCGACGAAATCTCCGCCGGTTTCCGCCAGACAGCATCAGGTGCCGAGAAGCACTTGCCTGACGAGATGAGCAGCCTGGGGGCGGACTCTCAACTTTAAACCCCTCCTCTAACCCCGCCTGCCTCATCTGGTCACTCTTCTGCATGCAACTACCTAGGAGAAGGGGTCAGCGGGCTGTCAATCAAACATTTCCCCCTTCCCATGGCTGCACTCACCTCTTATTCCCCCCGCGCTCCCCGATGGCTTCACGCGGCCAGCCGAACGACAGCTGCTGGATGCCAGACATCGGGTTTGAAAGGCAGGGAGTAAGAGTAGTTATCATGATCCTTCAATCAGAAAGATGATCGTTTTAAGACATGTTTGAGGTGTCGAATTGCTTCGGCTAGTTTTACTAGGTTTTATGTTTTTAAATCTGACTTAACTGTTACTTCTGCTGTGCTTTGAGAGAGTAAAAATCACCGGAGGTCACCGGGTCACTCCTGATCGAGCTCTTGACGTCAGAAATCCAGATGCCAAATGTATACTGACAATTTAATACTGTATTCCAGATAACTGTATCACATTTAAATGTACATATATGTATATATATAAGGTTAGTTAAATAAGACCCAAAATATGTCATTATACATATATGTACATTTAAGTAAAACTCTTCTGCATAGCAAGCATTTTCTGTTATTTTAATGCTTTACAGGGTATTGTATCTCTATTTTCATATCAATACGTCTTCTGTTCTTGCTTTCAAGATGTGTCACATCTTTTTAAAATATATTTATATTTTGTAACAAATTCACTTGCTTTCTCTATGAAATGTAGATAGTTATGACCCCTCCAGTAGGAGACAAACAGAAACATTTCTTAAATCGTTTCATTATGTTACTTGTCACCAAATATTACATCAACCCAACTTTTTAATGTAAGGTCGGTCACTTTATAATGCACAATCAGACGTTCTCTTTAATGAAAGTATTCGCATCAGTGCAAGTGAATGTTGGTCATACAGTACAGCAGATATCAGACACTCGTAATGCTCCACTTCAGGATGAGTTCAGATGTCAGTAGTTTGAAATGCGTTTTGCACAGTCGACTCCCTCCAGCCGAGGGAGAATTGTCAAGATGGGAAACACGGAGAGAGTGACCAAAATGCACTGGGACTGGTGGCGTGATTCGAGGGCATTGAACAGCCTTCCTCTTCCTCTTCATCTGATGGAAGAGCTGCCAAACCAGACCATTGATGATGCTGTTAATACAAACCATGTGTCTGTTTCTTCTCTTTTAACCTAGTCTGTTCACCCTTGATAGTTTACCCATAAGTATTTGTGGTTTTTACGCACATCAAAGTTATCAAATGAGGTTTTTCACTTTGAATTTACGTGAGCATATACGTATAATCTGCTGTTAAACATTATTCTGCTTTTTAAACGCTCCAGAATCAATTTTAGTTTAGTTAAAAAATGTGTACAATTGATCTTCACCTCTAATAAATGATCTGTATTTGTGTCTTTTTTTTTGACATATCAGATACCTGTTTTTCTTTTTTTCTTTTTTCACTTTGAGTGGAGTTTGAGTGTGTGCATGTGATATTTGGCCAGTTTGCCAGCAATACAACAGATCAAATGAATTTTTTGTATTTCAACACCAGCATCCTGAATACATACATATTCACCAGCAGAGCATTCCATACGGGAGTATCGTGTGTGTGTGTTTTTGACGTTTTATGCACATCAGAAAGACACAGGTGTGTGTTTTTCAGATCATATGCATGTTCACATGAACTCAGAATGAGTTGAAATCACTGATGTGTGTTGTGTGGAATTGTCAAAGAAACGTTTTATAGCCTATGGAGAGCTTGATTTCCCGCTGTAACTGTAAATACTGAATGTAAAATAGGTGAAATTTTGTTAAAGACATTTTAGTTTAAAGTATGATTTTAATAGCTGTACTATTCTCATTTGTCATTTTCCTGTTTTTATAATGTAGAATATGTTTCTCTTTTTTTTCTTTTCTTTGATGCACTATCATGGTAGTCATTACTGTAAGGCTCTGTAAACATCTGTTTTTGTTTTGTATACCGTACTGTATTTATTAGAACATCTAATTTATTTAGTTTTTTTTTTCTTTTGCTGTCAGTTTTACTTAAGGAAATAAAATTGTTAGAAAACAACAACAATGTGTTTGTGAATTATTTTGAGGGTCTGTGTGTACAGTTTTAGCTTAATGGTTTCCAAACACTGATTCCTGATTCAGTTTACTAGAAGAACTGAAATTGGTGTTATTTTGGAGCTGTCTATAATAACCACTGCTTTAGCTTCAAATTCTTCAGAGCTGCAGAAATCAAGAACCTCGTGCAAAGTAGGTTGAACAATTGAATTTCTAATTCAGCAAAGCAAATGAATTCTGGCAGTGTTGTGTAGTGAAGTGTCGGCTTTTAATAACAAAGCATTTTTGAGGGTGTGGTGAAATTCTCTGGTCAGCCAAAGGTAAATGAAACCAGATTCCTCATTGTTTTGGATATGTAAAGATGTGTCTACACAAGGGACTGCAGAAGCAAAACAACTGGGTAAAAAAAAATATTAACACCTTTTTAGTTTCATATTATATACAGCTTCATGTGATTAAGTGTATGTGTGTCAAGTCACACGTGCATGTGTAAAAATTGCTTATTTGCATGTAAAAAAAAAAAAAGTAATTTATTATTAATATTATATTAAGTAATTTTGAAGTCAATTTAAAATTGATCTGTGTCTAAAATATATGTTTCTTAATTGCCAGTGTATAAAACCATGCAAATGATTTGAATGAAGTTTAGATGCGATTTAGATATTAAATGATGCATAGAAAGATCAGTACAATGCTATACAAGCAAACCTGCATGAAAAAAACTCATGCATTATTATTTGTATCACACCATATCATGTACCATCTCAAATTTATTAAAACAAATTCTATTTCTGCATGAATAAACATCATGCATTTATATTTGTATCACACCATTTCATATACTATCTCAAATTTATTCAAACAAATCCTATTTCTGCATGAATAAATATCATGCATTTATATTTGTATTACACCATTTCATATACCATCTCAAATGTATTAAAACAAATCTTATTTCTGCATTAAAATGTCTCTGCATGAAAAAACCTCATGCATTAATATTTGTATCACATCATACCATGTACCATTTCAAATTTACTGAAATCCTATTTCTTATAAAATAAAATCAAATAATGTGACATAAACATCATGTAAACTTGCCAAATAAACCTTGATGAGAAATGTAAAAGGATGCCAAAATAAAATAATAATAAATCAAATAGGACAAATCAAATATATATATATATATATATATACACAAATCATATATATATATATATATATATATATATATATATGTATATATATATCTTTCAAGTGTGCATTTGAGAATACACTGCAAAAACTGCATTATTAAGCACAAACATACAAATAGATGTCAAGAGAAATATATAATCTGGGACGCTCAAGCACTTTGCCCAAAACCTGAGTTTGACTCCAGTCCTCCCCCGTCCCGCAGAGGAGATGTACACCGTCTGATATTTCTAGAACCCAGCTATAATCATCACCCAGGGCAGAAAATAATAATGTCTCAGAGTGCAATCAGAACGGCTGCTCAAAGAAAACAGCATTGTAATGTATGGACACATATAAACAATCAACTATTATAAGCTTCTTAAGAGGTATATGGTTCAATGATGATGTGAACAAACACATTTCAGAACTATCTATTATTACAAAACTCAATATTGAAGATAAAACAAATGCAAAAGGCTGAGCAAAATAACACTAATGCTGCTTTATGGTAATTCTAGCTGAGCATGACACTTTTTGTCCTTCATTTGGCTTTGTAAACCATATTTACTGTTCCACACAATATAAGCCTGTCCTTCATATGAAAATAGTTAATTACAACTGTTCATTCAAAACTGTATCAACAACTAAAAATTATTCTCATAAAATATTTATTTAAAAATTTAAATAAATCTTACCAGCACTTCATATCAATATTTGAGGAATGTAAACTGAAATCTTTTTTAAAAGGGCAAACAATCTTAATTCTGTTATTAGTTGAATGTTCAAGTGCATTTTTTGGTATTCGTACATTAGGAAGCTGTCTGAATCATTCTTTAAGAGTTCAGTGCATTTGAGCTTTCCATTTTTTTTGCATAGACTAAACCAAATCGTGAAGAGGCCGAATCATTTCAGATCCTCTTCCTTTCAGGCAAGTGAAGGTTCTCCGTGAACTCTGAATCGATACACACAGGTGTATTCCAGATGACCCCAGTTACTCAAGATCCTCAGCTCAGTCATGCTGTAGACGTCTGACGCTTCCTGTAGCCAAGAACACCGGAAGAATTTGATTCAAATTTTAGGATAAATTTCACAAAATCGCATCTATGTAGGTACACCAAAAATGCACATGTATTTTTATAGAAATATATAATACATTTATTTGTAAATATACATAGAAAATGATACCACTTAAAGTTTCCAAACTTCTAAACAGTAATGCAATTATTAAATACAGGAATACAATATACTACCATGATATGATGATGATACTTAATACTTCATAAATTGTCTATTTTGACTCACCGGAAGCTTGAAGGTCTGAATGGGCTCTCCATCCTGGTCATATGTGAATGTCCCGAGCAACTCTCCGTCTTCAGTCTCCTCAGACATACCCTGAACACACAACAGGCGAGGAATCTCAAAGCTGTTGTTTTATCAGTTACACAGACCAAGAAACATTGAAATATCAACTCACATAGACAGCAAATTCCTTAGGCGCGCTGTCAATGCGGCCCGTCGGTGAGAGCTCTTTGGGAAGGTGTTCGAGTGTCACATGAGTGATTCTTACTGGGTAAGACAGTGAGATTACCAGAAAACCCTGGGAGCCTTGGAATGCCCAACACTTCCCAGGATACAGCTCCGGCTACAACACACACACACACACACGGATGCTTAGAGAGTCAGATCAGTGTCTATGTGACAGTGTTTGTGTGCTCTGTTACCTGTATAACAGTCCGAGGGCTTTCTGAATGATACCACAGAGGAATGCCGAATACACTCAGACACGCAGATCTGGTCTTATACGTCTCTGAGCAACGAGTGTTGAGCACACTGGCACCTGCACAAACACAGTCGTGTCCAGGAAAGTCACATATGTCACATAAGACTGCATTCATTTGATCAAAAATATAGTAAAATTGTCATATTGTGGAGTACAGAACTGAATTCTGATTTTGAATATATTTTGTAATTATATATATTCCTGTGATGGCAAAGCATTATATACAGTACACTCGCACACTTAATAATAAGGGAAATCAGTACCAGAAGATTCCAAGGCATAGTCCGCCATTCCAATCCCATCTGCCCTGTACAGACTGATTGCCCTGTGGACGATTGCTTTCACATCCTGTTACACATTCACAAATTCTCATTAAAATGCATCAAATCAACTTTAAACGAATAAACCCCTCAGATTTGTTTTCTTTTGGCATCCCATCACACACACACACACACACAGACACACACTTGTATAGTGGCGGCTCCGACTCCTTCCTGTTGCAGCGTCTCCCCCACGGTCCTCCAGACGTCTCTGCTGCTCTCTTTCTCGTGCACTAGCTTGTCTAGTATCCGTTTCTCCAGATCCTCCAGCGCCCTCCGCAGCTCAGGACGGAGCACTATGGTTGACTCCAATGAGCTTGGATCTTTCAGGTGTTTTATTAGCCAATCGGATAGCTCTGCTCTCAGCTGCAGAGGAAATGACATCATTAGTTGTATAATAAGTAATTGCAATCATAACATCAGAGGAATCTGCTAAAATGTGTTGAAGCATCCTTACGTTGCTGTTGAGAGAGTCTTGTGCATCAACTCTTTCCTTGAGGAGGTCTTGGGCCGACTGGAGGTTTGAGATGCTGGACTTCAGATTAGAAATCTGCTGCTTCTGTTCAGCCTCAGCACTGTTGAATATTAAACATATTTCAGCGCCGGTTGAAATAATGATGCAAGATGCAAAGAGAACATTAAACAAAGTCCACAAAATCAAAGTAAAAAAACTGACTTCCTTATTTGATCATTCATAGACTTCACATCAGTTTGCATCATCTAGGAGACAAGCAGAAAAATACACAGTTCCTGTAAGTGGATGACATCACTTCCTGTTTTGTGTTGTGTTGCTATGGCAGAAGAAACCGAGGTGGTAGAAAGGAAGAAGGAACGTTTCGTCTCTTCACCTCAGATTTAACCTTCTGTTGCATGCTCTGCATCTTCAGCAGTTCGATGTCTCTCTGAAATAAGAGACAAAGAGAAAGAAATTGGGACTCCTCCTCTTCAACAGATAGACGTCCATGATTAGATCTGAATTACCATCAGGTTCGCCTCCCTTTCATGCAAGCTGGCGATCTCATCCTTCAAGTGTGACAGGCTGGCATGATGTTGGGGATCCTAAAGAGAAAAAAAGTGCATTTAATAAAATAATAATCATTTAAGAGAAATATGCAATAACTAAGCAAGATGCAGGACCTTTTGGAGGTCTAACTCAAGAGGAGTACATCTACTCACATCAAACGCTTCTTTCACTGGTCTATCTGTGTGTTTAACCGATGGAGCCCTGGAAACAACCTCATGAGGAGGAGAACGAGAAGCAAACGGGAACCAGCACCATATTCCTGCAGCACAATGTTAGTGTTTATTACTCAAATATTCAGGCATGAACATGCATAAGCATTTTTTTATACAGTTTTGTTCAAAATAATAGCAGTACAATGTGACTAACCAGAATAATCAAGGTTTTTAGTATATTTTTTATTGCTACGTGGCAAACAAGTTACCAGTAGGTTCAGTAGATTCTCAGAAAACAAACAAGACCCAGCATTCATGATATGCACGCTCTTAAGGCTGTGCAATTGGGCAATTAGTTGAAAGGGGTGTGTTCAAAAAAATAGCAGTGTCTACCTTTGACTGTACAAACTCAAAACTATTTTGAACAAACATTTTTTTTTTCTGGGATTTAGCAATCCTGTGAATCACTAAACTAATATTTAGTTGTATGACCACAGTTTTTTAAAACTGCTTGACATCTGGGTGGCATGGAGTCAACCAACTTGTGGCACCTCTCAGCTGTTATTCCACTCCATGATTCTTTAACAACATTCCACAATTCATTCACATTTCTTGGTTTTGCTTCAGAAACAGCATTTTTGATATCACCCCACAAGTTCTCAATTGGATTAAGGTCTGGAGATTGGGCTGGCCACTCCATAACATTAATTTTGTTGGTTTGGAACCAAGACTTTGCCCGTTTACTAGTGTGTTTTGGGTCACTGTCTTGTTGAAACAACCATTTCAAGGGCATGTCCTCTTCAGCATAGGGCAACATGACCTCTTCAAGTATTTTAACATATGCAAACTGATCCATGATCCCTGGTATGCGATAAATAGGCCCAACACCATAGTAGGAGAAACATGCCCATATCATGATGCTTGCACCTCCATGCTTCACTGTCTTCACTGTGTACTGTGGCTTGAATTCAGAGTTTGGGGGTCGTCTCACAAACTGCCTGTGGCCCTTGGACCCAAAAAGAACAATTTTACTCTCATCAGTCCACAAAATGTTCCTCCATTTCTCTTTAGGCCAGTTGATGTGTTCTTTGGCAAATTGTAACCTCTTCTGCACATGCCTTTTTTTTAACAGAGGGACTTTGCGGGGGATTCTTGAAAATAGATTAGCTTCACACAGACGTCTTCTAACTGTCACAGTACTTACAGGTAACTCTAGACTGTCTTTGATCATCCTGGAGGTGATCATTGGCTGAGCCTTTGCCATTCTGGTTATTCTTCTATCCATTTTGATGGTTGTCTTCCGTTTTCTTCCACGTCTCTCTGGTTTTGCTCTCCATTTTAAGGCATTGGAGATCATTTTAGCTGAACAGCCTATCATTTTTTGCACCTCTTTATAGGTTTTCCCCTCTCTAATCAACTTTTTAATCAAAGTACGCTGTTCTTCTGAACAATGTCTTGAACGACCCATTTCCTCAGCTTTCAAATGCATGTTCAACAAGTGTTGGCTTCATCCTTAAATAGGGGCCACCTGATTCACACCTGTTTCTTCACAAAATTGATGACCTCAGTGATTGAATGCCACACTGCTATTTTTTTGAACACACCCCTTTCAACTAATTCAACTAATTGCCCAATTGCACAGCCTTAAGAGCGTGCATATCATGAATGCTGGGTCTCATTTGTTTTCTGAGAATCTACTGAACCTACTGGTAACTTGTTTGCCACGTAGCAATAAAAAAATATACGAAAAACCTTGATTATTCTGGTTAGTCACATTGTACTGCTATTATTTTGAACAATACTGTAGCTACATGTACTAAATACAGTCTTAAAGGTTCTTGTGTGCATTGCAATGTGGGATATCTTGAAATACATAGGTTTCATTTTTGATAAGAAAAGAATCACTATCTGATGTCTCACCAAAAAGGAGAAAGAATAGTAGTAGGACAAGTAGAATAGCCTTTCTCATATCTGCTGTGCATCTACAGAGAAAGAAAGAGGAAATGTGATCATGTGTAAATATAACTGTTCTTCAAAAAAAAAATTGCATTAAAAGAAGAGGCCACTACAGCTTACAGCTGAGCGATTTTAGAAAACAATTCAATTCACTTCATTCCTTTAGGATTTTTATCATTTCTAGAACTTTTCCAGACCCGGAAATCACAATTATCTGCTATTCCTTAATCTGTGAGTTTTTTTTTTTTTTTTTGTCATTTAAAAAATTATTGATGTTGATCTAGACAGTAAAAGGTTCTTATAAAGGTTTAAGTTACTGTGAATTTCTTACATAACTATCAAACAGCCACACATTTGTAACTAGAACACACACACACACACACAGAGCACTGTACCTGCTGAGCAGAAACACATTGATCAGAGACAGTCGAGAGGTCAGGCTGTACCATGAACTTCCCAGCCACCAGTAGAACATGACCAGAGCCTGAGCTGCGACACACACATGAGCACATGACTACAGCAGGAAAAAGACCCTGATTGTTCATGTTAGTCGGGTGAAGGGAGGGTTTATACATTTAATACCTGGGGAGTGAAAGACGTCCCACACGTCAAAGGCTGGTTCAGTTACAGTCTGGGTAGAACCTGGAGAAAAGATGTTTTACAATCTTCTTGCTTGACCATTCATAACCAACCCACCAGACAGTGACCACCCCCCCACCCCCCATTTCTAAAATATGTAATGCACACTTACTAGGGTTTGATTTTGTGGGTTGTCCATAATGCTCCTCAGTCGAGGAATATCCAGAGGAGAATCCTTGAGTAGCAAAGGACATGCCTGCAACCCAGAGACAGTGAAACAAAATGCATACACAAAAATAAATTTTGTAATTTAAAATAATAAATAAAATGTTTATAAAATATTATTTATATACATTTAGGATACTATATATCATATTCTTATATAAAATCTATCTATATATTTTTGTTATTAGAATATTTGTTTATATTAATGATATTTATTATATATATATATATATATATATATATATATACAGTATAATATGTCATGTAATATATGTTATTAATATTATTTTTATTATTTATAATAAATGTACAATTTTAAAACATGAACATCATTTTATTCCTCCGTTAATTTGTTTGTTTGTTTGCATGTGCTGTGTGTGTGCAGAAACTAACCATTCTCACTGCGCTGTCCAGAAAGCGTCTGACTCACGCTGCTTGCGCGACTTGAACTGCGGGAAACACTGCCTGCGCTCTTGCGCCCCGTCCTCTTCTTGAAGATCCTGCAGGAAAGAATCTGTATCAGGTGAAAATGCACATGCAAACTATCTTTATGATGTACTGAGAGCTCCTGCAAATACAAACACACCTGATTGGGCTCTCTTTATAAGATATGCGACCGGTGGATCCAGTGGAGCTCGTGCTGGCTGCGTCATCATCAGGGACGGACGACGGCCCTTTGTACACTACCCTTGTGCTTCGCCTTGACATCTCTGCAGAACACATCAATATATACAATGTGTCAAAAGTACTTTAACTTATAAGTGGTGAGAGATAACCCAAACATCACTATATGTCTAGTACTATTGCTCATACTGTATTTAAATCCATGTGCATTAAATGCAGTGTTGTTAATGCAGACTCACTGCTCACAGGATCCAAGAAAACACTGTGAATCAGATCACCAAGATCAAACACATCACAATAAACGTGACAGTAAATAAGACACTGTCACTGCAGTCCCAAAGTGTAGTGTGATACTGATCTCTGTGTAATTCCTCTCAAACAGCAGGCTCATCCTGTGCAGGGTGACGAAGCTTTTAGCAGCAGATTATGTGAAGGGGAACACGTGGAGCAAATTCCCAAACCATGAACCTCCAGTTCCCTTTCTGTCAGTTACAATAAGTCCCTTTAGTTGGATAATCTTAACAACAAGACTGAACTTTACACTTTAATAGCTAGGAATCCCCCTTTCTGTGCAGATGGGGAAATACAAACACTCATTTGCTGGTCCTGTCGCCTATTTGTTTTAAGATGATTGCCTAGAAATCCTTAATCCTGATTGAGCTAATACTCTCACGCAGCATTAAAACCATGCCTACACATTTACAAACTACTCAATGGCCAATGCTGGAGGAAACACTAAGATGAGACAAGATGCAAAGCATGACCAAGTTTATACGGAAATCCGAATGCATCAGTATCTCAAAAGACCCATAGATGCTTTCAGTGACGCAAAATAGAAACTACTGATTAAAAACTGAAGTGTTATTCACGCCGACTTTAGAGGCTGTTTGATGCAACAAGTCCAGTGCGTTTTAAAGAAATCCCCATCTTCAGATAATAACCCCTCTAACAGCTATTTTAAACTGACAGCGTTGTCTCGGCAGCTCAGCTGTGTTCATTAAATTCATCATCTCTCATTTATTTCTTGATCTTTTCTATTACATGATTACCATGTTTTCTGTTTGTTTCTTTTTTTGAGGAACCTGTAAAGCTATTTTCATAATCCTCTCTTCATGTTATATTTGCATTCATGTAATTATTCAAAACACAATTTTAATACAACTTTTCTATTATTAATTATTAATTAAAACTATTATTACTAGTTTTTAAATAAACTAAATATTACATTATAAATATAACTAAATTCTTAAACTAAATAAATTATATATATATATATATATATATATATATATATATATATATATATATATATATATATATATATATATATATTTATATATATATATATATTATTCAAAATACAATTTTAATACAACTTTTCTATAATTCATTATTGAGTATTAATTAGTAATATTTATTAAAATTATTAATGGTTATATATATATATATATATATATATATATATATATATATATATATATTTATATATATATATATATATATATATATATATATATATATATATATATAGTGTATAATATTCTGTATTATTTTTTTGTACACTGTATTATTGTTTCTATATTATTGTTTTGTAAATTTTTTTCAAGTTTAAAGGAATATATATTACACTTAAATTTTTCTATATATGTTAAATGTACAATGGATTTAAGTTTTTTTTTTTTTATAACATGAATACCCATGCAACCCCAAGCAGCAAACATCCCGTTATATACTAAGCCTAAGGTAATGATCAGGAGTTCACAGAAGGGGGCATAGAAGAGTTTCCATTCTTTCTTTACGAGACTTTGGCGGTTCTCTAGATATTTACGCCAATTTTAACCACAAATAAACGTTTCTTGTTGTAAAACTGGGTCATTTTGTTTCCATCCTGACGTGGATGCAAATGAAATGTTTTCTTGGACTGAATAGCACATAGTTTTGTGATGAATAATCACCAACAGACAACCCAAATTACAATATGCATCGTGTAGCTATGTAGCCTTTGTGTGGAAATTCATTTAACGTTATACAGTAGCGCGTTTGAGGCACATTTCTAAGAAATGCTCGCGCAGCATCCTTTCTACATCACATAACTTTATGTCACACGTTGACTTGTCCAAAAAGCACGAAGAGATGCTTTTGAAACTATAATTTAGCGTTCATACACAGTCGTGGTTATCTCACCTTCTCAGTAGGTCTCCAGGAAGACATGCAGTCTGTCAAAACCTGCTCATCCGAAGCCGCTACGCAATAACGGAATAGAGACCGAGACGTCGTACACTCGCGAGATACGCAGTACTCACTTCAGTTTATAACGGATTCGAGCACGCTACGACGAGATGCTTTGAGGACGGAAGGGCTCGTCTTATCAGGAAGGGTCTTTTGACAGTTGTCGGCGCAGCGGCTCCACCTTTCGGCGTCGTTTCGAGTTGGTTGTTTGTTTATAGAGAGATGATATACACAGCGAGCGCCTCGCGAGCACTGCTGTCCTGCCGCCTAGTGGACACGCGCAGTACTGTAGAACATCTAGCGCGTCAAACGAGAGCTTTTTTAAGATTCAAGATACAAGATTTTATTTGTCACGTACAAGTTATACGACATACAGCAATCAGTGAAAGTAGGTCTGGCATACTCTTTTTAGACTATGCAAAAAACAAAACAAAAAAAAAGAGAGAGAAAATTAAATACAAATACAATATGCAGTGGGGATGAGTTTCATAGTTAAGTTGTCTTAAAAAAGTGCAGTGTGCAGTGTAAAGTAAATAATACTAATAATCGTCGCACAGTCTTCAAGATCTTGGGCCCTATTTTAACGATCTGAAACGCAAGTGTCAAAGCGCGAAGCGCAAGTAACTTTGTGGGCGGGTCTCGGCGCTGTTGCTATTTTCCCGGCGGGATAAATGGCTCTTGCGCCAGGCGCAAATCTAAAATGGGTTGGTCTGAAGTAGCTTCATTATTCATAGGTGTGGTTTGTGCGTAACGTGAAATAAACCAATCAGAGCGTCATCCAACATTCCCTTTAAAAGCAGGTGCGCAAGTTCAATTATGGATTGCTATTATTATGGCGTATATTTACCAGGCGCACGCCAGGAGCGGTTCACAGCCGAGGAGACTGATGTTCTTGTAAGAGCAGTGAAAGACAGAGAAGTTGTGTTGTATGGGGATGGGAGAAACCCACCCAAAATAGCGTCGGTTAAACAGGCATGGGAGGAAATAGCCACAATTGTTTCATCGATTTTTTTTCCTGGTTCCTGACGGACAAACCAATTTGTCAGATGTCCTTATATACATATATGACCTCAAACATGTCTGATCCTTAATTACTACAATTAGCCTGAATAATTTGTAAGCTAGATTTATGCCTATTTTTTCACATCTCGTGGCACACCACAATGATTTCCGTCATCTCAAGTGTTAATATTTTTTTAGTGTAACAATTTATGATTTGCAAAAATAACTGTTGCATCTGTGTAGATTACATGAGCAAAGTGTATGCGCGTTGTGCACGCTATACATTATGGTCAAGCATGCGCCCTTAAAATAGCATAATGAACAACGCGCAACGCGCCACTGACTTTAGACTAGGTTTTTTCTGGTCAGTGGCGCAATTGTTTAATGGAACAGCAAAATAGCACCAGATTGTTTGCGCCGGAACACGCCTCCTTTTTTGCGCTGAACCGCCCAGGGAGCGCAAGTTCATTCACTAGTTTAGCGACGTGCTTCTGTGGAGGCAAAAGCGCGCTTTGCGCAGGTGCAAAATAGGAATGACACATGCGTCGGTGTACAAAGTCAATTGCGCTGGGTGCAAGATAGGGCCCCTTATGTCATATGTCCCTTGAATATAATTTTCTATTAATTAACAAAATTATAGCATGTTATATTGGTATGTTAATTATATGTTGCTTTATACCACATGTAGCAGACATTTAAAACTATAGAGCAGTCCTGTTTCCAAAAAAAATAAAGAGGCTACAACTGTTTTCAACACTAATGATATAATAATAAATAAATGCTTCTTGAGCAATAAATCAGCATATTAAAGATAATGATTTCTGAAGGATCATGTGACACTGAAGCCTGGAGTAATTATGCTGAAAATTCAGCTTTGTCATTACAGGAATAAGTATTGAAATAGCCTATATTAAAATATAAAACAGTTAGGCCTATTTAATTACTATGATATGTCACAGTATTTCTGTTTTTATTTTACTTTTGATCAGATAAGGGAAGCCGCATCAAAGACTTCTTTCGAAAACATTCCAAAACCGACCCCAAATATCGGAAGGGTAGTATATTTTATTATTTCTTTATAAACAGAAGATGGCGCCATCGAGCTTTGTTAAGCTTGAACTGGCTAATGAACCATGCACAAACCCTAAAGAAACCAGGACCAATTGTTTTCAGATATTATCAAATTCTTATAAATCATATTCATTCGTCAGACACTTTCAGCAGCTGCTTATCCACCTGCCAAACCTCATTATTCCTTCAAGTTCTTAATGGAGTAATTCATCCAGTGTTGAAACACATTTGCCCTTGTATTCATTCAAATTAAAAGGACATTTTACTAAACATTATATCAAACACACAATCACACTGCAAAGAAATGGCTATAGGCCTAATTTTAAATAAAGCTAACACACAAGTTGAAAACTTTAAAACAATATATATATATATATATATATATATATATATATATATATATATATATATATATATATATATATATATATATATATATATATATATATATATATATATGTATATGTATATATATATAGAAAGATTTCAGCACAGACCAAGCAAATCCTCATATTATTCTGCATTAGATTCAACCAATACAGATTTACTTAAGCTGTGAGGACAGAAGCATTGAGAAAGAGTGTTTTGCTACAGGCAGACAGTCAGGGTTAATGCATTCAGAGCCCTGCTGCCATCAAGTGCAATGCAATTTGTACCCTTCTCAGTGAGTCAGGGGGGGTTAACTGAGAGCTATCAGTTCTAATGTGGTCTAGAGGGATTGGATGGATGTTTAAAATGTCACATTCACCTCAAACTGTGTTCACCTTGAAGGAAACATTCCATATCAATAGTAAATCCTTCCGGGCAGCTTTTTGCATTTAGAACCATTTTTACCATGTCTGCTCAATGAGACGTTAATAGAGCTTGACAAAGACCCCCAACTATCATAATACTCTATTTGCTTTATTTTGTTTCAGTAAAATAGTTCTAATGCTACAAATCAATAAGTATGAATAAATATACCAGCTAACTGTTCACAAGCTGTAAGAACAATGAAAACAAATCCGAATTATAGCTTTCACATATTTTTTTGTGGCAAGGAGTTTCCTTAAGTTTCATGGCTCAAAAATAATGAAAGAAATCGTACTTAAAAGTATGCAAGAAGGTCCCCTCCCGAACATAATCACCATTCAAAATATAAAATAGTTTTGAATTTTTGTGAGATTGGGTTGTTTTAGCTGATGTTACTGCTGTAACCTAAATTATTTTTAGGGAGAGGGGCTTTCTTATTCCAGAAAGCATTTGATTGGGCAAACAATGTTGAGCACAAGATGCATTATCAGTACTTCTGGTCCATTTTCCTGAGGAAATTTTATATATAAAATGCAGACAGAATGAAATCCACAAAACCTCCATTTAATATTCATGGGGATTTTAAGATTGCAGCGTTGTAAGCTTACAATCTCTATAACCAATCTGTGCACCTTGATTAATTAAGCGAGGTGACATGCAGTGATCATTTATTCCCTGTCTGCTCTATAGATTACATTGCTTTATCAGACCTAGATGTTTTGCTCAAGGTCACAAAAACACACTGTCAATGGTTTCAGGCACAATTGTAACTGAAAATGTATTTATTTAATCACTTATGCAAGGCACGATCACATAAAGGTCATCCAAAATGAAAAGCAGATGAAGAATGTGAGGAAACGAGAAGCAGTTCCTAAAATTTGATTTTAAGTGCCTTTTGCTGTTGCCAAGGAAACCAGCTACATGTGTGTGTGTGTGTGTGTGTGTGTGCATGTATGTGTGTAAGTGCATGTACACGTGTGTCAGTGTATACTTTGTCTATAGCAGCTATAAGATCGTGCAATCCAGTCTTTTTCAGCTACTTCTGTTTATGCAGATGCTCAGCTGTTTCTCAGGTAATCATTTCACACACTGCAATTACAGGCCTCTTCATTTACAAATCACTAAGCATTTTTAGATTTTTTTATAATAATTTGATAAGACCAGCATTGACACTTTGCTGCATTAAAATATTTTCACCAAATAGGCCAAAAGGCCCTTTGACACCAATACTTAATGTAGCATGAGATTAAACAAAGAAATGGGTCTATGTGCCCTGTTTATCAAGAACCTTATCTATGTGCTTATTTGTGCCTGTGTCAAGAGAAATGCAAAAAAAATGGTTTTCAGATTGATTGCATCTTTTGACGCCAGAGTGATTGCGTGACAGAAATATTTTATCTCTGAAACAGTAAAACGTATATGGATTGCTGACTTCCCGTGAAACAAATTCCGCACTATAGCTGCTGTAGACAGCTTCTCACAATCGCTTGGAAAATTAGAATGATTGACTGTCATTAGGCTGATCACCAGAACGACAGTACAGACTGTTGGAAAGGGCTTTAGGGAGAAAGAAAGAGAGGGAGGGAAAATATGAGGGATAAAGAATGCCGGCCAGAGAAAAATAAGCAGGCCAAAAAGAAAAGACAGAAAACAAATGAATTATTCATCAGTATTCTGAACATGGTACAGTC
Source organism: Carassius auratus (assembly GCF_003368295.1). Classification (NCBI taxonomy): domain Eukaryota; kingdom Metazoa; phylum Chordata; class Actinopteri; order Cypriniformes; family Cyprinidae; genus Carassius; species Carassius auratus. Next base: position 5,077,006 of record NC_039273.1, read on the forward strand.
TCTGTGGGGGGTTGAGGTATAGAAATATAGTGCCATGCTGTCATATGTTTCCTTTCAGCCTGCAATCCCCATCACGCTCAACCCTTGATCCAAAGTGTGCTAAGATTAGTAGTCTTCAAGCTCTCAAACACTACTCCAAAGGACCACTCTTCAATTTCTGGTCCTCCACTTCAGGAAATGAATGCCTGGATCAAATGCACCTAAATATTTTGATACGGATAAGCAATATGTAGGATCAGCTTCTACTCCAAAGGCTTATTCAGAAATGAATTGACCAGAAACACTTAAAGAGCACAGAAGAGTAATGATTATAATGCTGTCTGGAAATCACTTGTGTCTGTGAATCGAATTTACACTGTAATACAGAATAATATAAAAACTTTTTGACTTCAACATAGTAGTATTCAAATGTAAATTATGATGAAAAAATTATTTGAGTGACTAGTTTTTAAAATCATTTTATATAAAAAAAAACTTAATTTATTTGATGATAGCTAAGTGCTAATTTTATCATTTTCTATTATTAATATAAACAAAATGTAACATATTTAAAATGATTAGATTTTTTATTATTATTATTTTAAGTTGTTCAAGTTGTGTCTTGTTCATCCTAGTCTGGAAAAAGTTATAGATTGTTTGGACAAAACACCATATCTTGTTAACAGCTTTCTCGTTATGTTAACATGGATCCCTTTCGTTTCCATGGAGACGAGAGTGTGATAAATGCAGTCTGTCTTTCTGATTCATCTGTCCATTTGTTTATCCTGCTGTAATTCAACATGCACAAACACTCACTTACACACAGAAAGCCTTTCGACCTTTTCGTTTAAATCCATAATTATGTGTTTTTGTTGTCTGTTTAATTATGATTCAAGAGTGAGAAACTTTTTTTTTTGCATCTTTATCCATTTTTCCCTTGTACATAAATGATATTCACAAATCTGAAAACTCATCCTGGAATATTCTCTTAGATTCATTGTTCAGTTTACTTTTAAGAAATGTCCTAATGTAATGTCCCAAGTCCTTGAATGCACTGCAATATGTTCAAAATTTAAATAAATAAATAGATTTCACAGTATTTATATTATATAACAGTATGTGGTAAGCTATTGGAATATGCAGCATTTATTTAGTAATATGCTAAAGCTAAACTTTATGCGTGTCATGTGCAAATAACTATTTGTAGCTATATGAATTGTGGAGTCTGAGCACTTTTTCAGTTCAATTTCCAATTTCATAATTTTTTTTTTTTTCACTTTCAGCTGAAGTGGTTTTCTTTTGTCCTTCCAGAAGAAGAAATCTGTACATACTGTGTTTTGTTAGGCTACTAAAGTGCAGTAATAAAGTTAATTTATAGTTTTAACAAATTTGATTGGCTTTTACCGTCGTTGTATTGCTTTGTAATTCAGCACGTTTGTTAACCTCAGATGTAGGGGAAGTCGTGGTAATGGTTAGAGGGTTGGACTCCCAATCGAAGGGTTGTGGGTTCTAGTCTCGGGCCGGACGGAATTGTGGGTGGGGTGGGGTGGGAGTGCATGAACAGCTCTCTCTCCACCTTCAATACCACGACTTAGGTGCCCTTGAGCAAGGCATCGAACCCCCAACTGCTCCCCTGGCGCCGCAGCATAAATGGCTGCCCACTGCTCCGGGTGTGTGCTCACAGTGTGTGTGTGTGTTCTGAACAAATTAGTGGAGCTGGGCCTAGTAGGCTATTTGTTAATATATAGTGGAATATGTGAGTTAAAAAACCTTGTACAATAATTATTTTACAGGTAGTTATTGTTGAAAATATCTTACCTGTTGGCAGTGGGATTAAAAATATTTATTCTTTACAAAAAAAAATCTTAATTGAAACCAATGATTCCCATGCCAAATTTTGCAACAGTCATTCTGAATGCTTACTGCACTACTCCTTTAAGAAACATTCATGATTCTTTGTCAAAAGGTTAAGTCAACACTAGGAGTAGTGTGCCTCTATTGGTATTTTGGGGGCAATTTCATGACTTAATTGACAACTAGGACATTGAATACTCATAATTTCATTGCTGTCAAAATACCAACTCACAATTTCTTCAGTAAGAACTCCAAGAATGTTAAAATTACATAACTTCAAAATCAAAATTCAAAAACTTTATTGTCTATCAACCAGTATAAATTAGTCTTATAGGTGAAAAGCTCACATATACAGTATACAATACAAAAACACACACAACAAACAAAACACAATTGATCTAAAGAAACACCGTTAAGGATAAATAAATAAACCGAGTCTAAAATACAATATACTAATAGAACTATTTGGCCTTATTTAGAAATTGCAGTTGGAATAAAAGAATTCATAATGCTTTAGTAATTTCATGACTTATTGGCAACGTAACCTCAACATTCTGTGCCTGAAGTTAAAACATTGTCAATACAGCCAGTTTGTTCCAGTTACATACACTATTTGTAATACTTTGATAAATTCATGAATAATTGCCAAAGTAACTGCAAAGTTATTGGTCCATAATAGAATCACAGACAAAGTTTAGAGAAGATTGCCTAGTATCTGATTCCGTGCTCTACTGTTTGAGCTACAGTAATGTTGTACACTAAAAAAACAAACAAAAACAAACTGGTATAGGATTTACTTTCGAAATTCGAAATGCCTCTGTTTCTTTCTCTAGTCTCCTCTCCACAGCATGTATTCATTGCTTTGTTTTCCTAGAGCTGCTCTCAGCTGCAAACTCCATCTTACAGGCACCTATTGATCTGGATCTTACTATTAGAAATCTGGACTGGGCTGCCTACACACTGCTCCAAAATTACCTGTGTGTGTGGGAGAACAGAGGAGGTGGCAGACTGCCACAGAGAAAGATAAAAACTCACAGACTGTGAAAGAACATAACGGCTTTATTGTTGGCAGTTGTTCGGTGCTGGCTGGATGGTCGGTTTATCTGTCGACCAGATATTTTGGGGAGGCTCTGGGCTCTTTGTTGGATCCTCAACACACCTTTGTCTACATAATACACACACACTAAGAAATACACACGCTTGAAATGAAAATGAACAAATACGGGTGCGGAGGATGCTGCAGGGGAGATATCTCTGTGGGATCCAGCTGAGAATAAAATCCTGTATTTGTTCTTTTTTCTTGCCAAAACCCATGGTGCTGCTATTTTTCCTGAGCCGGCTACACAACTGGGCAATGGTGCAAACATCGGAGTATTGCAAATGTTATTCATGGCATGCACCTTTGTTATTTTTCTCTTGTGTTGGTTTTAAATTTACCCTGAAACGAACAACCCAATTATGCTTCAATTAGGCTGGCGCTGAAGCTCACTAATTGGTACCACAACATGAGCAGAGATTTCATTGCTGGAGGCTCTTTTGCATGTATTTAAAAGTCAAAGAGATAGTCAGCAGGAAATTCTTTCTAATACAGGGTCTCCAAATTCTATGTAAAAAAAAAAAAAAAATCCTCAGAATGTGTCATACATGCAACGACTGAGGGCTATGGCAGAAATGACAAAGGCAATGCCATTAATAATGGGTTTCTGTGTGTGGTAGTTAACAGCCACTTAGCTGTTGCTCGATGCACCACGAGTAGTTGGTGAGAACATAATTATATACCAGAGTGAGTGGTTTCCTCATCGGTTAAATAATGTGTAAGTGACTACGAAATTGAACTAATGGTTCTTGCGTTTGAAAACATTTACATTGTGATACTAGTTGTTTCTATAGGTTTGTGTAAATTCACTTGAAGGGATTCAGGTACAAAGCATACAAATCTTTTCATGTTTTTTATTTTCATTATACTGGTCATCCACACAAACAATGTGTTGTTTTAAACAAGAAGTAGAAAAAAAGTATAATATGTAAGGAAGGTGTATTTATTTATTTTTTGCTTTGCGACTGGCTTTTTTTATTTTTTTGCGGTTCACTAAAATAATAATGCAGTGTGACAAGTATTTTTTTTTAAAAGCTGAAATAATCTATGTAGTCTCGCAATGAATAAAATAACTTAAATGTGCATTTACAAAAAAAAGTAAATTGTAATAAATAAATAAATGATAATAAAATAAAACTACACACTATAAACCATAGAGAATATATAAAATCTCAGCAGATAGTAAAATGTGTTCGAGTGTAGTCCGCGTGCTGTGAGACAGTGAGGAGTGATGGTCACGTGACGCGGGCTTTCTGTAGCTTGTTTCTTTGAAAGAGGAAACCCGCCGCACTCACTCCTCACTGGCATCATCTCTGAGGGGACAGAGCTCAGCAAATATTTTGTTTATTTGCGCTACGATTAGCTAACTAAATAACCTAGGCAGCCGGACGTTTTTCTTTAACCTCTTAATTTAGCTATTTTACCACTATTACGCCCAACAACCGTTAGAAACGCCAACCTTGCTTCGAAGACTACACCTGTCCCAGCATCATCTGAGTGAGATTCCGCGAAGCTACTGGTGAGCCACACTACTTTATGATGCTTTGTACGTATTTTCTGCAATGATGCGAAAGTTTGTTTTTATCTTAAATGCCACATTAGAGCAGACGACTTTATATTAGGATATATGTGAATGAACTATCAAGCTGTCCATTTAGTCCTGTATTGAAATACGCTTGATAGCAAATTAATGGCTAGATTAAAACGCTTCCCCCAATTTTCCTTTTCCGATCTTAATTTTTGTCTTTCATTATTTAACTCGGACGGGGGTGTCCGTTGGTTGTTGTCGTCGATGTTGCAGCTAAGCTTCATTGTTCCAGGTGTGTGAAGAGTATATTAGAGTAGCTTGCCATTAAAAATGAACCATGCTGCTTTTTTTGCGGACAGAGATGAGAGGAATTTTGAGAGACGCGCTCAGAAAATAACTTAACAAGCTTGCTGTTTTGAGCCTGCTTTTTGATTCAGTCAAATCCACCTCTGCTTTATTATAAGGGTTCAAACAGTGATGCTTTCCCAGTGTGTCTATGGAATAGTATTGTAATATTTCAACCCTGTCTTTCTTCCTTGGGCCAAAATGAGATGTTCTTTTCTGCTCTTTTCCATAGAATAAAAGTGATTTGTGTTGTCAAGTTCCAAAAAGTGTGCAAAAGCTATAAAAGTACTTCAAATATACCATAGTATGTGATTTGACCTCAGTAATGGCAAGCATAAATTATTTTCACATTTCTGTTAACTTATTCTGTTTTGTATCGAACTGGGGCATAAAAAAAGAAGATTTTCAGACATAACCAACATTTTTGATATGTGATGACAGAAGCCTTGGAGTCTAGTGGAATGCAGACTATTTTTTGGCGCTTTTTTGGAGCTTGATAACCTGTCCCTTTTACCTTCTTTGTTCTAAATAAGAGTAGCTTGCAGCTTTGCTTTGTGGTTAATGGAAGCAAAAAAAAAATGGGGATTGGAATGAGAGCGAGATCTGGGTAATATTTGGGTGAACTTCTTTAAAAATGTTGTTGTGGTCCAATATTCATTGTGTTTTCGGGCATATTCAACATTATTGTATTGCTACATGCAGCTGTACTACTATAAGTCACAGCTGTTAACAGGCTTGATTTCAGTTCACACAAATCCAATGTAAAAGGATGTGAGTGAGCTTTTCTAATCACTATCACTAGTTTTTCCACTAACTGCCTTTTATATTTTAGAATGTTTAACTATAAAAAGTGTCTGAATCTTAGTGGAGCCTAGTGGGACGTACAAATGGTGTTTGTCCAATGCCCTGGTTCTTCCACCCTGTTATCACCCGTGTTCCACCCTCCCTTCTGTCCCCTCAGCGTCTCTTATCTGCCTCCCCCATTCCTCTCCCTCTCCCTCACTCTCTCACCTTCTCCATCTCTCTCTCCCACTCTTTCATCCTTTATTCATCCTTCCCTCTCCCTCCTGTTTCTCTCCCCGCTCTCTTTCTTTAACACCCTTCACCCTCTTTGCTTTCCCCGCCTGTGGCTAGCATTATTCTGTGGTCCGTCTGTTTAAAGAGATGGACAGCTGTTGAGATGCCATGGAGGGCAAGAGTTCCTGCAGCTATTTCCTGATTGTTGGCTTTTTCCCCATCTCACAAGTCTAATGACCCCGCCGCGATTTCCATTACAGAAAAATAACACTATTAGATTAGTCAGAGCGAGTGGAGGAGTATTGACTGTTCAGTCTAGCTGCTGGCCAAGGCTGAAAGATCAGCGCTGTTGTAAGTTGTAGCCCGGCTATAGACGAGAAATAAATGGATGAGAAAGCAAAGATGGAAGAGCTGAACGCTAACTGGGCAGAATCTATGAGGAAGAGATAATGTGTGTATTTTTAATGTAGAAGGGAAACAGAGTAACCTGAATGCTGTCTCCTAAAAAAAAAACAGCCTGCGAGTGAATTTTCTGTTCATAAATCAGATTTTTGTGTGTGTGTGTGTGGATGTCATTATTACATAATCTAATTTTACATAGTCTAATTTGATATTGTTTGCATTAAGTACTGAGGAAGTACACAGAAATTGCACAAATTAGTTTGATTTAATTATTTATTAAATACCAATGTTAAACTTGTGACATTGTAGTTAAAATGTTAAATCACAATATATAGACTAGAAAGGTTCTTCTAATTTTCTATAATAACAAAATCTATATTCAAGGATATTACTGCACATGTTGATGATTTTTAGAAGATCATGAAAAAAGAGTCTGATATGGATCACTTTATAAATGTAATTAAATTTGGATTTGAGCAGAAAACCTGACTTGAAAACTTTCTTATTGTGTGAATGCAGCCTAAATTAAGGTTTTGTAATTACAACAATTTTGTGAGTTGCATCATGATGGTCTATGATTATAACTGGTTCATTTAAGATGAGGATGAAGCAGTCAATAGAGACTGTTCGCATCTAAAGCTGCACATACAGGTGCATTTCAATAAATTAGAATGTTGTGGAAAAGTGCATTTATTTCAGTAATTCAACTCAAACTGTGTATTAAATAAACTCAGTGCACACAGGCTGAAGTAGTTTAAGACTTTGGTTCTTTTAATTTTGACGATTTTAGCTCACATTTAACAAAACCCCGCCAATTCTCAACAATAACAACAAATTAGAATATTTCTTAAGACCAAAGAAAAAAAAAATGTTTTAGTGAATTGTTGGCATTCTGGAAAGTATGTTCATTTACTGTACATGTACTCAATACTTGCCTCACTTCAGCGTGGTATGGAAGCCCAGGTTTCTTTGACAGTGACCTTCAGCTCATCTGCATTTTTTGGTCTCTTGTTTTTCATTTTCCTCTTGACAGTACCTCATAGATTCTCCATGGGGTTCAGGTCTGGTAAGTTTGCAAATTCCTTGACACGTCTGTGTGGTGGCTCTTGATGCCTTAACCCCAGCCTCAGTCCATTCCTTGTGTAGATCACTCAAATTCTTGAGTTGATTTTGCTTGACAGTCCTCATAAGACATCTTTTTCCTTCCACACTTTTTCCTTCCACTCAACTTTCTATTAACATGCTTGGATACAGCACTCTGTGAACAGCCAGCTTCTTTGGCAATGAATGTTTGTGGCTTAAGCCCGGCATACACCGTGCGATTTTCATCCAATTTTGAGCTGAATTCTGACTCGTGCAACTCTTTTTCGGGTCGGGGTGATTTTCAGCATTTTCGTGCGTCATGCAGTGTTCGTGCAGTGTACAAGGGGAAATGTGAGGTGATTAACCTCTCACGACTGGCAAATGGTTGGTCGGATGGATTTCTGACAAGTCCGAAATTTTGGTCGCTTCTCGTGACTATTGAAGCAGGGCTACGAAGCGATTTTCTGCGTTTTCCTCAATGCACATGCGTGAAAACATAAACGAAACCATGGCGACATGGCGTGTAGTGTGGACTGAAGTGATGGAGGGAAAACTTGTGGAGTTATGGCAAAGAAAAATACAAATAAAAGGGGTAAGAAAACGCCTGCTTACCTCCAGTTCGCGTTGCAAAATGGATAAACCATATTGACCATGTCTTCCGAGCCGCCTGCGCGTCCAGATATGCCGAAGCCTTTTTTTTTTTTTGGACGTGTCCGCACACAGAATTCCGCATATCACCAAAGCAGTGCGTTTATCCCGGGAAAGCATGTTTATTCTGAAACAGTCACAAACATCTGAGTTCTAAGAGGGTCCTACGTGTTGATTCCCCACGTATAGTGTGAGCAGTCAAATCACAACTCAACGATCGGACCGTACAGTGAGCAAACAAAAATCGTGAGCTTTGGTTTTACATCGCATGCGATCTACTCGTACAGTGTGAGTTGGTACCTAGCCGAAATCGAACAGTGTATGCCCGGCTTTACCATACTTGTGAAGGGTATCAACGATTGTCTTCTGGACAACTGTCAGATCAGCAGTCTTCCCCATGATTGTGTAGCCTAGTGAACCAAACTGAGAGACCATTTTGAAGGCTCAGGAAACCTTTGCAGGTGTTTTGAGTTTGAGTTTTAAATGTGAGCCAAAATCATCACAATTTCCAAGATGGATTTCATATACCAAAGAGGTTGAAATACTGTATGTTAGAACATCTAATGTTGAGGTGTGCTGAATTACATATACTTTACAAAAAATGTTAACAGTTTGGGACAAGGACATGTTTTTGTGTTGAGGGCTTCAGGCAGCAAGTATTTTCAGCAAGGGCAATCAAGGCCAAGGATGGAGAGTGTACACTGTGGAGAGTGTGACTGGAAGAGGGAGAGTGAATGCTTCCTGCAGGTCTAAGGTACAACTGCTTTTGTAATCAGAACCACTTTTAGGACTGAGACGTTCTGACAATTATGTGTTGTTGCAAAATCCCGCCTGCTGTACTTCTTCTAGCACCATCTTTGTTGTTGGACCTTGTGAAAAGAAAAAAAATTATTACAGAAACATCAATAGCAGCTATACACTTATTAAGTCTGTCGTCACGTAGCACCGCTTCCGTGTCCAAATGCTCTATAAGATACCACAAGAAAACAACAAAAGGTGCTAATATACACTCACAATGTTATATAATACTAGCGAAAAAGTTATAATCCCAATCTTTAACTACATACCGATGTCCCAGATAGCCAGGCAATGAAAATATAAATGAATAAATATAAAAATTATTTGTGCTTGGGATGGTGTGAGCACGGAGACTGTAGTGTACACTGTAAGTTTGAAAGCATTTAGCTTAAATGATTAATATGAAATAAACAGTGCTCCTAAACGGCTGCTGAGCTGAGGTAGTATTCGCAAGTGAAGCGGGTTGAGGCTTGGACCCGTAAACAGCACTTCTTACGTCATCACTTAACAACCGAATAGCTTTGCTTTTCCGGAAGCAAATAACTGTGCTTTACAAGGCAGAAAAAAACCATAGTGTTAAAGCTTTTAGTCAAATTTTAAATGCTGTGTAATACTCCTTTAATGTTGTTATGACCCTCAGCATGTCCTATTTTCTGTCCAGTATAAGGACAATTATAGATGGTAAGCTTGATGAATGACAAGACCAATCACAATTCATTATATGCCAATAAATGCAAAAAAGAAGTCTTAGTGTAATTCAGAATGCAAATATTTCAGTGACAACGTGAACGTTGAACATTCAAACATTAAGGAGATATTGTCTGCTATTGACCTTTACCGTTGCAAACTTGCAATGAATTTTGAGACCAATAATTGTTTACTGTTTATTTCGGGCAAAATTTTGAGAATACAACAATAAAAAATTTGCATTATGATTGTTTTATATTATATGAATTTCTTTTAGTTTGTGGACGTTTTTCTTTAAAGAACCACCAATGTCAAACGCAGGTTCAAAGGGGTTTTCAAATTTGAATCGTGAATAATAATCTGATGATAAAAAAGATTATTTACAAAAACCATGTTTGTATAAAGTACAGTGTATAGTGTACTTTCAAGCAGTCAGTAATAGAACAATTGCTTTTAGCTGGGGCAGTTGTGTCAGACATTTTCTACTGATTTTAAGAAACGTGGCCTGCCTTTTCAGCAGGGATTGCTTTGAATTCATTCTTTATTTTAGAGCTTAGGGATTCCCAGTGCCTTTGGTTTTAAATCAAATGAGTTTGAAGCTTGAGCCAGTGTATGATAAATTGGATAAAGCAGAGGTTATAAAAACAGTTCGTATCACTCGTGTAGACAGAGAGCGGGATAACACCTTTGTAACTCAAGGTAACAAGCAAAGGAAATGGTTTCTTGTCAGTGTCCATTAAAGATAATGTGCTTGTGTGAGATTCCCATCTATCTATCTGGCGAGAGTTGAATCAGTGTAGATATTTGTAGGTGTTTAAGTTATTTAAATATGTCCCAATTAAAAACAAGAACATATTTTTAAGAATTATAAATTAAAAAGAAAATTAACAATTATTTAATGGTTTTTGAATCAAACATTTTATTATTAAGAACATAAATGTGAATATAAATGGTTACATATACATAAATATGAATGTTAATATAAATATGAATATAACTAGGGCTGTGCAAAAAATCGAATGCAATTTTCATGCGCATCTCATCAGTAAAGACGCTCCTGTAATTAGAAGTATATCTCCAGCATGTGCGTTCAGATCAGGGTTGCCAGGTTTTCACAACAAATCCTGCCCAGTTGCTTTTTAAAACTAGTCCAAAACTAGCCCAATTTCATTTCCAGGAGGTTCCCCGATAAAAATTGCTTTCTGGGGTTAAAATATAAATTTTTGGGAAGGATTTCCTTGGTAAGATTAGCATTTTAGGGGCTAAATATCACGTTATTGGTATTGGGATTGCTTCAAACCGCGGACATGAAAAACAACCGCAGACTTGGCAACACTGGTTCAGGTGGAGCGGCAGTTACTACACAGAGCCGTAGTCTACTGACAACTAACACAAAATCGCTTTCATAATCGACAAAGAATCGCCTGCGATTTTTACATCGATTTTGTGTAGATTGTCATTGAATTACGGCACAGTGTAGTAAATGCCAACCAGTATTGCCAAGTCTGTGGTGGTTGTTTTTCATGTCCGCGGGTCACAGCGACCCCAATACAAATAACATGATATTTAGCCCTTAAAACGCAAATTTTACCAAGGCAACCCTGCTAAAAAACGTATATTTTAACCCCGGGAAGCAATGTTTTATCGGGGAACCTTCTGGAAGCGGGATTGGGCTAGTTTTGAGAAGCAACTGGGCAGGATTTTTTGTGAAAACCTGGCAACCCTGATCTGAACACACGTGTTGGAGATATACTTCTAATTACAGGAGCGTCTTTACTGATGAGATGTACATGAAAATCGCATTTGATTTTTTGCACAGCCCTAAATATAACATGTTTACTTTGATCACTGCTTTAAAAATTCATGCTGGTGGAATTCCGTGGTCTATGTGTGTGTGTGTGTGTGTGTGTGTGTGTGAGAGAGAGACACTTCAGAAGGAGGGCATTGAATACATAATTGTCACTGGGACTAATCTTTTAGGGTTATTTCTTACCTCTCTCTCTCTCTCTCTCTCTTGTTCTACACTGCCACTCCTCTAGGGGAGAAGAGACAGACTCAGTAAAACAGTCTATTAGTCATAGTGCTGGGGTCAGTGGGGACACCCCAAGCACAATATGAGTAATGATTTCTCATTGTGAAAGATTTAAACAGTGGTCCTCTGGGGGACACACCGGGCCCCTGCAGATATTTGAGGGTGCTGGGCTTAAAGTACAGAGCCGCTCAAAGAAGGAGACCAGGGGTCGGGCCAAAGACCCATGTCACACTTATGTGTTGCTTACTATTTAGAAAACTGTATCTCAGTTTTTGTTCTTCTTTGTCTCCATTTCTCACTCTCACTGTGTAATTTGTACACCTTTCTGTTCCTCATCTTGCTTTTTCTGAAATAAAATAGGTTGCAAATGCCATTGCATATTGACTTTGGCTAAAGACTTAAGCATCTGAATCATCAATGAAGCTGTTATAAAGATAAGGGTACAATAATATTGCTTACAAGTATTCTGATCCTAATGTCCGCACAATAACAGACTGTTTGTAAAACTGTGTTTAGTTGATCCCGATAAGCGCTCATTATCACAGTTGTAAACACAACGGCTTTCTTCTAACATAAGGGGGTTCGGCGTCACGGCATATTTGCTTCCAGGCAAAACTTTAAACAATGCAAAATGCATGTGTCCCAGAAATCTTGTAGAATTCAACCAATCTGATGATGCCTTCAAGTGTTTCAAATTCTGTGTGCCGTATGCATTAAACGTTCATCCAATGGTCCGTGGGTGTGACGTCTGAGGCTGAGACTATTCTGATCCCCGCCCTGTGTGCTGCTGCTTCTGTCTTTTTTTTCTTGACTCGCAACATGTGCAGAATGTCAGCATCACCTGTGTCTGTGGACGAAATATTTTGAAGACAACAGATGCTTTCATATGGGGTGTTTTGCATTCGCATTAGATCTTGTAGAGAGAGAACGTTGCAAAATTAAGTAGAATTTCAACCGTAAAAAATAATAAATTTATTATTTTATTATTATGTGCATATTATGTGACTGCAGGCCTTGTTTGATACAAAAAAGAAAAGAGTTAAAAGCGTATGAACAAATGGTTTGAAAAGTAATCGAATGCAGGTCAGTTATATTAGATCTGTGCATTCAGTTACTGCATCGTACTGTATACTTATTTAAACTCAATGTTTGTTGACCCTGAAACTGCTCTGAAAGAACAGGATGAAATGTTGGGGGAATTTTTTTTTTTTTTAATGAACTCACAGACAGGCACCACTGACAAAGTATTGCTTATGGCCTCCAGGAGTCTAGGATCAGCACCGGTCATCACAGGGCAACTAGAAGCAAGAAATGGAATTGTATACTGTAATAATAATTGTTGCAGAGCAGGTTTTTTTCTGCGTCCCTTTCTTCCCATTCTCATCTCTCATTATTTGAACAAACCTACAGTGCTGCCCCAAATTGATGCCACTTGTTGGCTGTGACTTTTCACCAGTCATTTTTATAGTTAAACTGCACACTGTAGTGCTTGAATGTGTGTGTGTGTGTGTGTGTGTGTGTGGGTTTGGCTGTTCTTATTTCACTGTCCGTTGGTCCACAGCCAAAGAAAATACATGCAAATGGGGTACCAGAATCATTTGGTGTATGATTTTATTTATTTATTTATTTTCTTGTTCTTTGATTGAATTCTCTAGAAACTGAAGCATGCAGACAGTTTGAAGCAATTTGCATTGGAAAAACATAATGCTTCATTTATTCATGCTCTCTAGTGAACATTTGTAAAACAAAAAAAAAAACCTTTTAACCTCTACGGAGTCTTCTGCAAATCACGTTTTTAGTTATAGAATTGAAAGCGCTAGTTTGAAGGAGCACCTGGCACTGAAAGAGTGATTTTGTGAGAGCAGTAGTCTGAAAGATGTTCCTGGTCGGCCTTGTTCTGTAATTTGTTTTTCCCAAACAATGCCGAGCAGCTATGAATTCCTTGATTTTCTTTAATTTTGCATAAAAGTGTTAATACATGAATACATTCTTCAGTTTCCTGAAAATAAGCATCACAAGCCAATATTTTAACATAATAACTGTAAAGGAAATAGTTGAAGACCTTGTGTGTGTTTAGCCTAATTCCCATGTGTTTCCTTTCACATTTCCTTATATTACAAATTAAGGTTCCAAAAGTTTCACAGTAATGTCATTGAAGAACCATTTTGGATTCCTTTGGGTTCCTTTCAGTTCTTAAAAGACAGAAAGAAATCCTATTCAATACTGGCAGGTTGACAATATCTCCCAGACTGTGAGTCACTGTGCACAGCATTTCTACACTAAGTGTTCTTGCTGAAAGGACAAAATAAGCAAATTTAAACAGGTCTAGATGGCTTTTTGGAAGGCACAAGAGATGTTTAAAGGGGCAAATTTTTTAATTTCATTGCAGGTCAGTGACATTGACTCATTTAGTAGTTTGGGTACTTTTAATTATGCATACAGCTGATATTGCCTTTGTTTCAAGTCAAATTTTGTAACAAACATGCTGAAAAAGTCACTGTTGCAGCTTAATCTCCTATAGTGTGCTTATATATCCACTACATCTAAACATTTCTATGAAAGACTGTTATGTTAATAAAATAGCCTTTGATGGAATTTCTAAATCACTCTGATTCAATATGCATTTGATTGCAGGAGTAGTCTGAGCTTTCAAGAGGTATTAGATTAGCAAATAGCACTCCATCAGATGCCTCCTGGAACACTTCAGCTGAAGGTTCTTGTTTTAATGCAGCTCAGATTTTCTGAGTCACATCTCTTTTTTTTTTTTTTTTTGCATTATTCTTTTTTGTTGTTACGGGAGAGATCCAAAAATAACTTCTACTACAGTGGGTAAAGAAAATAATCACCCCCTTTAAAATAATCACATTTTATTGCTTTGCAGCCTGAAATGAAGACAGAAATGAAACAATTTTTGTTTTATTCAGCTGTATTTACTCAGTGCAACTTTTAACATGTGAAAGTGAAAGATATAACACCAACATGTCAAAAAAATAATAATAAAAGAGAATCACTGAGTTGGAAAAAGGATCTCCCCCTTGTGTCAGTATTTTAATGAACCACTTTTTGCTTTAATTACTGTCTTTAGTCTGTTGGGATTTATCTCTACTAACTTTGCAATATTTGCTCACTCTTCTCTGCAGAACTGCTCAAGTTCAGGTAAATGTGATGGTGACCATTTGTGGACTGCTGTCTTCAAGTCAAGTCCATAGATTTTCAATTGGGTTTAAAACTGGGCTCTGACTAGGCCATGCAAGTATGTTCATATTTTTCTTTTTCAACCACAGTGTGCTCAGTTTTGCTGTGTGCTCTGGGTCATTGTCATGTTGGAAGGAAAACCTTCTTCCGATTGACAACTTTCTGGCAGAGGGCAGCAGAATTTCCTTAAGAATTGTAGTCATTTTTCCCTATGCATTTATCCTTCTATCCTGACAAAAGCCCCAGTCCCTGCTACAAAATGCATAGTATCAATTCTTAAAGGATTGTTCACCCAACAAATGACAATTTGTCATCCATGCACGTTCGTTTATTATAAAACATGTTTGATTTCTCCCATGTAGCACAACAGGAGTTTTTTTCTCTCTCTCTCTCTGCAGAATGTCAGTGCTGCTCGCATACTCTTTTCCATTCAATGAAAATGAATGGAGACCATGGCTTTCAAGCTTCAAAATTAAGAATAATTAATTATATTTTTATGTGAAGAACAGAGAAAGAAAATACTAGGACTGCACAATTTGGGAACAAAATGTAATTAGGGGTGTGACGGTTAGTATATAACCGTGAGACCGGCGGTTATAGTTGAACACCGTCATTAGAACTTTATAACCGCCAAAACCGTGTCACTAAAATATTTTTTACAAACATTTTTTATCAAAAATTATTTTCATTTTTTAGATAGGATCATCAGATGCGCAATATATCGGGAGACATGGTTTTTACCACTTAATGAAGTTTTGTAAATCGTCAGACATGATATTTACCACTTCATTAAATTTTGCTTTGTAGAAAACCTTTCTTAAAAACGAATTTCGTTTTGAACAAATTTTATTTTAATTTTAATAGATGTTTCATCAACCAATTGTATGTATTTTAATAAATAAAAAGCAAATATAGCAGACAATGATAACCGTGACATGGAAGCACCAGCGCGCCGCGTTCACTTGCACTGCACTGTGAACTAGAGCGCATCTCATCGTAAATGAAACTCAGCGTAGGCCTATGCCTCATACTCTAGCATTAAATATTTTTGCTGCATCCTTTCCAGAACAGACAATGGCTTTTTTTTTTTTTTTTGCGGCTCGCATCAGCAAAGCATAGACCGCAAAACAATCAGCGGATGGCGGGCGGGTGCGGCTTTGAAATTTGCTCAAAAAACTTTGGCGCGGATGATGAGTTTTGTGACATATCTCCTTAATAAACGGAGGTCTGAAATCTCTGCCCCTTTACCGATCAGAGCGCGCGCTGAAACGGAGTTAACCCGCTATCTCCAAGATCAACCAACTGACACTACGGCAGATCCACTAGCATGGTGGCGAGACAATATGAAACAAAATGAAACACGCTATCACACCCCCCCCCCCCCGGACGGTTATGTTGTGAACCGTCACATTTGACTCACGTCATAACCGTCATCACCAATTCTGAAACCGGCACACCCCTAAATGTAATCATGCTTTTTTTCTGATAAAAATTGTATTTACAATTAAAAATGTTTAAATCTCCAGGTTTGCGTTGCATGTTTGTTAAGCTGCACAATTTGGTCAAATATTTTGTCATCATGCATCAATATGATGATGGTGATGATGATGATGATAATAATAATAATAAATGCTATTAAAAATACAAATATTAAATATAAGAAATATTGCTATTGTAATATTTTACTGAAAATAAAATCATTTAAGAAAAACTTATTATTATTATTATTTTTTTTTTACTGTGCAACTGTAAAATTAGCTTTTATTTTTGCGGTTTTGGAAGATGGTTAGCATGTTGTGTTTTGATCGATCCTTATTGTGTTCCCAGTTTCACATATTGTACTTTAGGTTTTATTTAGATTAATCATTTTGCATTTGAAAATATTATCTTATGTGTCTGTATGACAATAAAATATATATTTTTTTTTTGTATGAGCTGTTCCTTTAATCCCCTAAAAAGGATTCTACATGTCATTTTATTGTTTGTACATGATTCCTAATCCCAAATACACAGTGACATTTGACAGAGTGATGTAGACTACAACAAGATTTAGCCGTTAATGCCTGTGTGCACAGTCCTGTTCCACTGAGTTAGTTCTGATTAGATCATTAATTCTGATCTAGTTGATATAAGGAAGGCCGGCCGCCTGTCCTCCGCTTCCACCCCCACAGTGCACAGCCTCCATTTGAAAGACTAGTAACTGACAGATCCTCTTCTCATCGTCTGACGGAATGATAGATGATGAAAGGACAGGGGTAAACGAACAGAAAAGATTAGATTATTTTATCATGTCTACCTTCCCTGACAGAGTGCTTCAGACCCGAATGGATGTGTGGATGATGGGAAGAAAGGTTTCAGAGGAGGGCGAGAGGATGAAAAAGATGCTCTGGTAAAAGAAGAATGCAGGTGTAAACCTCAGGTGTTTTTGTGAGGACAGGTTACACAATCTCAAAGAGATCTCTAACAGTCTCTTGGAAGGGGTGAATATGTGGTCCCTACTCCCACACGGGGTCTGAAATTTGTATTTTTGAATTTCAACTAGATTTGGCGAAAATGTGACTGGTGCTTGTGAGGTCGCTGCATCCATGAAGGGTGTTGTGAGTGGTTAGCAGGATATTGCTATGCAGTTGGTAAGGTGTTCTGAGTCTGTTTTAACACATTGCTGGGTGGTTACTAGGTGAATGGCACAAGTCCTCTTTAAGTACCATCATCATGCCAAATGGTTTTGAACAGTATGACATGTTTGTATGAAGCATAGACACTTCCGGTAACCCTAAAACACAATGCAATGAAGCAGCAAAATTCCTTAATGTTAATCCAAGAAAATGAAAGAACGCAAATCACTCATGACTCTTGACTGAATTACTTTGTAGTTTTTAACAAGAATTAATCCACAGTCAAACCAAAAATTATTCAGACATCAGATAGCAAAATAAATTAAACTGTGGCATATTATACCAAAAAATTCTTCATACAGTGGACTACCAGTAAAATTGATTAAAAAAAATTGGGACCAAAGTTTATTCAAACACTTTTACCTTACCATGTTTTGCTTAAAGGGTTAGTTCACCCAGATAGCAAAATTATGTAATTAACACCTGTTTCACATATAATCCGTCTGCAGTGCGTCTGCAGTCCGTGTGCGTTACGTATGTGGTGCAGAAGCAGCACGGACTCCTTGTGCTATCACACAGGACAAGTTTGCAGTCCGCTACTGATCCGCGTCGGTTTAAAAAACAACATTTGTCCATTATTTTAAAATAAAATCATGTAAAAAAATAAATAATACAAATCAAAAAGGTTTTTTAGCATTGTGATACTCTTTCATCACAGTACAGTACAGTAACAATCTTTTATAGACATATTTAAATTCAAATATAAACAACGTATTACTCATGCATTTGACTGCTAGGTTTTTATAAGAAGTTGCTGAAACAAGCTGCAACACATTTAAACACAACATTAGCCTACTTTTCTTTTCTTGTTTCTCTAAAGTTGCTCTTTTCTTGTTTTAAATCTAGTCCATGTGACATCAGAGGGTCAGCTAGAATTTGTTGAAGCATCGAAAATAAATTTTGGTCCAAAAATAGCAAGATAACTAAAAATTTTATAACAATAAAAATATACAAAAATAAAGCAATCGGTTTCCAAACTTTTTTTTAAAGTAAACTGAACTTGTTAGAAATTACAGTGTGGTCAAGCTGACTATCTAAAACATTAGGCTGAACCAGGAGCAGTTTGTTACCTAATATGTCTAGTGAATGCATGCAGTCTTTGGAGACAAAGTTCAATTTGAGGACCAGAGTTATTGACTCAAAAGTTCACTAAAAGAAACTGGACGAGACCACAAGTCTTATGTGCTTTCTGAACTTTTCTGCTCTCTCTGAAACACTGTCTGTGCAGGTCTTTCATTACAGGAAGACACACACACAGACACAGACACACACACACACACACACACCTACCTCCAGGAAATGGCATGATTGAATCATTGATCAGTTTAATGGAGGCTCTGGACAGCCAGCAGTGTCTTACTGCAGTCTGTCTCGTGTACAGTAGTGAGAATTGAGTAGTCAAATACAGACACAGTTATGAAAATGTACGTACAGCACTATTATCTTTCGACATGGATAATAAGAAAAAAATTATCCTTGAGCGGCAAATCAGCATATTAGAATGATTCTGAAGGATCATGTGAGACTGAAGACTGGAGTAATGATGCTGAAAATTCAGCTTTCCCACCACAGGAATACATTTTTAAACATATTAAAATAGTAAACAATTATTTTAAATTGCAATAATATTTCACAATATTTGTGATTTTACTGTGTTTACAGCAAATATGCAACCTTGGTGAGCTTAAGAGACTTATTTCAAAAACATTTAAAAAAATCTTACAGACCCCAAACGTTTGAACAATTTTGAATAGATATGTTTGGGTACAACAGATCATAGTTGATCCTTGGTCCAAATGGACCAGGCCCCACGGTTCGGCACATGTGATTTGCGGATTAGTTGCAACGTGTAACCATCATTGAATGATGCATGTGTTTCTAATTCTTGCCAGTTTAAACATTCAAATGATTTTAAACCATTCAAACCCAGGAAGAGGCGCAAGAGAACTCAATTTGGTTTTCATATGTAAATAGATAGAAAACAGACATGTATCATTATATTAGAGCTATGAATTTAGTCTTAAAGTGCCAGCAGCCTATAAATACCTGCTGCTGTTTAAATCATTAATGTTAATCATACAACAACCTTTAACAAAGATTAATCTTTATTTAATTTACACATTGAACACTAAAATGTTATGTTACTTTACATAATTACATAATTAGGCCTTCTTTTATTTCTAATTTGTGTATTTGTTGTTATTTAATAACTAACTGCTAACTTGTGAATGTTTAATGTTTCATCAATAATGTTTTAGAAGTAATAAATGGAGAGCAAATTTACATTGGTCTCACCGCCAGTGATCTATAAGTGGCTCCAAAAACACAATATGATCTAAATATTGAGTTTTGTGGTCTGTTGCACCTCTAGATATATGTGTACTTCTGAATTTAATTATCTTCCCTGATGTTCATCCACCTCCCACAGAAACACACGGATCATAAGCAATCTTCCATTAGACACTAATTAGACATGTGAACAGTGCTCATACAACTGCACCTATTAATAGAGACAGCAGCCCTTCCACAGAAAACAGATTACAGTCATCATTATCTTAATTGCCTTGTGATGATTCAGGGGAAAAAATGCAGCAAATTCAGTTTATGTATTTATAAAGACAACCAATTAGCAGTTCAAACCTGTTGTTCACGATGATGTTTTAACAGAAGCAGAGGGGAAGTCATTAATTGTAATAAAGCACATTTCTCGACATGGAATGTGGTTCATTATGCAATTTCACGTCACAAAGTTCTTTTTCAACCCATGGGAATGATAATGGTGTCCTACTAATGGTCTTTGGTAATTAAACAAGCGGATATGCAGATTGCTGTCTAATGGAGTTACCGCGGTAACCATTATTAGAATTAACCATCGGTGCATGTATGAATCAGTTTCATCATTGATTTGTTCTTCAAGCAAATATCCAAGTTTGGTCGACTCCTGTGAACCGTTATGAGTATGCAAGAGTCTGTATGCTCCTATTGCCTCCACAATAGACAACCCTAATAATTTACCACAGTTCTGCTTAATGCATAATTGATATTCATGAGGTCTGTTCACATTGCTTTCCATTTTACTGATGGAGCCTGGAGATATTATTCCCCTATGCTCAGACGAACAGCCTGGTGTGCTTTTGGGCTAAGCCCCATCATGTTCTAATTAATCCCTGTGGGTCTGAGAATGAGTTTTAACATTGTCTGATATGTTGTGTAAAGGACATAATTGAGTTGTAGCAAGAATGAGGGTAATACTGTGTCTGTAAATAAAAGTCAAAATGTATTAGCATTTAATTAGTTTTTTCGTTAGCGTTGCTTTCATACTGTGAAAATGGATGTTGACCATGACCAATGATAATGACAAGCTCCAAATGATAATGACATGATGACTTCAGTTATGAACTTTTCCTCATGCAAAGCTGTTGTATGGTTTTAGAGAGCTTGGTGTACAGTTCCAGAGTCATTTGGATAATATTTAGACCCAATTCATCTTAGTCCCACATTGTTTTGTCTATAACTGACTTGTGTTCCTATAGAAGAAACACCCTTTTAATTAATAGAAAAAGTCAGGTTGGATGTTCTGCTAAATATTTGCTTTTGTGTTCCATGTTAAAAGTATTATTTCCTCACTCACAGAGGTTCCTTTGGTTTTGTAAAACGAATATGCTGCTGACCATGTAAGTAAACCCATTGAACTGTTGACCTGTGGATGTTAGAAATGAGGCAGCAGTTTAGTTGTTTTCCTGATCTGAGAAATTGCCTGAGCACTTGGCCAGACCGAGAGTGAAACTGATTTACTCCTGCTGCTCGGACAATCCCTGAGGACTTTCAGGATGTAGAGCAGAACGGCAGAGCAAAAACTATCAAAATGGTTGGTAACATGAAAAATGTCAGATGTCATACATTTATAGTAAGAAAGAGAGCTTCTCACGTGTGTCCACATCTTATTTCACCTCAAAATTATACATTTGTTTGATTTATATATATAAAAGCTCATTTATATATATAAAAGCTCATTGTCAATAATACTATAATGAAAAGAAAATATTTCGATGCATAGTCATTTTGAAATATTTACAAATTCACTTTACAATTCAAATGGTGTGTAATTGTATAATATCATTTTATATAATGATTCAATATGAAAAGGTATTTTTCCGTAACAATGAGAATTTCACAATGCCACAAACCAAAAGAAAAGGCTTTGTTTTCTTTATGCAGAATATCATTTCTGGTGAAATATGACCTTTATTTTTTGACAGATGCACCAATTAAGGCAAGGTTTGCCTTTTAATCACAGCTGGCTCTCATCTTCTGGTGACTCAGGCTTTAGACAAAACATCTTCACAGAAGGAATATTCAATTTGTCTGGATTCTCTCTTCTTCTTATCATGCTGTCCTAGCCAGCCCTATCATGCTCTCTTTGCTTGAGATGTCCCTCCCTTTAGGCTTCATAAATAAACCAGCAGTAGACTGGAAACTGCAGTTTCTGAGCTCTGTGTCAGACCGGTGATATATAGGTCTAGCTCTTTAGATACTGCTACATATCCTTTTTTTTCACACTGTAATTGAGTGTTATTGCCACACAGGAAGATAAATCTTGTAACAGTGACGTGCAGGAAGTATTCATCCTGCTGTGGAAAATCACAGACGTGGAAGCCGTTTGTCAAAATAAGAAGGTTTGCTATTAAAGCTGTTTTAAAAGCACTGAACATTGCTTAGTATTATGACCTTTTCACAAATTATAGTAGCGAAAGTTTGGCTGTTATTCATTGCAGTTACAGAAATGTAGTGAATATGAATTAGAATTGAATTTTATGGTTAAACCTGTTTTCTAGCTTACATGTGACAGTTCCCCCATCACATAGATGCAGAATCTGTTTGACATCTGCCAGCAGCACTTATGTTCATGTCTGTGCCCCGAATCAAAAGAATCCCCCCCACCTCACACAATTATCTGAGGCTACACTGTTAATATAATCGTAATTTTAATGGTAAAAAGCCCTATTCAGTCTATAATTGTATCACATGTGAACTTACGGAAGCTCCAACTCACTATGGTGGAGCAGTTTTGAAATATTGTTCTTGTATACTTTCCAGCATTTCAGTAATAAACATGCATGCAAATTACAGAAAAGTGCAACAGTTTACTGTTACTGTACAGTGTTTGACAGTGGTCAAAAAAAGATTTAAAAGTGCATTTTGAATCGATTTCTTCTTATTAACTTAAATATGTGAATTTGGATGGCAATGGTGTTTGTCAAAAAACAATAGGTAATTTGGCTGGGGATTTCTATGCAGATGGTGGGAGAAAAACTCAGATTCTGGATTCAGACGCAAATAAAATCATCTAAATCCTGTAAATGTTGGAAATAACTTGTCCCCATGAGAAACGATTACTGTCTAAATCATACTATAAAAACGTTGTTTGTTTATTGGTTAGTGGTAAGTTTCCTTACATTAAAAAACAAACTGCAGTAAATCTAACAGGACTATTTAAAGTTTTTTTACATTATAATACTGTACACTGTTAAAAAAAGATTATTTCGTTTTATAATTTACAATTAAATTGACATTCCCAGAATTCCTACGTGAATCTTCACATTTTATGTTTTTTCATTAAAATAATAGCTTTTTTTTTTTTTACATCTTATGTTGTTAAATTAATATAATTACATAGTTTTTTCCTTGGTGCTGTTTTGTTTTTGTATGACACTGTGCACCTTCTAAATATTAGTGTGTACGGATTTTAGTATTTCAGAAGGTTGGTATATTAACATTATATAAGTTAGTGAAATATATGATTTACTGTTAATTAAAGATAAAACCATAACCTGCAATGTTTCTACCCTATTTTTTTACAGTAAAGTTCCGGCAGCAACAGCTGCATTTATTATTATTTTGTTATTATTTTATTTTAAATAAATAAATAAAATTATTTTTTTAATTGTACATTCACACAGCAGCAGAATATGTTTGCTACTCCGGTGTGGTGCTAAATATGGTCACATTAACACAGTTTGGTTAAAGCCTAATAAATTCACAAATTTAAGGGTGAGCTTGGTTTGCTTGTGTTTACTGTGAAATCATACAGTCTATGTGTCCTGTGTCATTTGTCTTTTTGAACATGGGATTATATTCATATTGTTTACATTGTATACATTTTTTTTTCATTTAGCAGAGTAATGTGTGATTATAACACTGGTTATGATGTTAAGGAAATCTCAGAGGTAAGATAGAGGCCTTATTACATATGTGTTTGTTTGTAAGTATAATTAAGTATGGGGGTTTGTGTTACAAGTCTGCAAAGCCATTTGCATAATTACATGTGTTATTATGTGAGAGCACATCCTGCTCTGGTACTGTAAATCTGGTCAATTTCAGTTTCAAATGATTCAGCAGACTGTAATATAGCACTTGAATCATATATGGATGGTTTTATGTTTTAGTTATGTCTTTTTTTCATTTTTGCAGCTTAACAACCCTGGTCACCTTCCGTTCTAACTGTAAAGAAAACATTCTGCTGAGTGTTTCGCAGTAGAAAAGAAAGTCAAACAGAGATGCGTGTGTAGGAAGGTGATAGATAGAGTAGTTGCTTGTTTTTGTAGCAGTTGGGTGCAAATGTTTTGTTGTGGAATGCTATTTTACACACACATATATACAGTACACATTCAGACTCACACTCCATTTTTTTCAGAGCTCCAGGGTGTCGCATTAATCAGTATGTGTACAATCAGGCATAATCATTTCAATCAGACATATACGCTGTTTGTTTACACTGATCATTTCATATGCTGCTCAGCTCCCAAAAATGCAATTTAAAATCATTTTCTGTTTGCCAACAGTCTAAGTTGCAATGCCACTTATTCTTGCCAATGATGTTTTTTGTCGCCTGGAAAGTGCTGAAATATGACAGAGTAGACTGATCACAAACAGCATGACTATAAAACAGATAGTTCTTGCTAAAATATAATTTAATGATTATTTTTTGTTTTCCTGAACCAATATAACCATGGATTTCCTTGATTGACTGTAACAGTCTACCAATCAGTATCCCTTTAAGCATGGGAAAATCCCAACAAAGCATATGCTTCCCATGCCTTATTCCTTGAAAAACACAATCCAAGCTGCTTAAAATGGTTAATGGTCCAGAAGGACACAGGGTTACATTTCCACTCTGATGAGTTAACTACTGACAAATGGCAGTGCTGTCCTCTTGTGCTCTGTGCCAGCTTGAAGATATGCCTTTATACTACAACTTAATGCTTATAGCTTAACTTTTTAATTCTTTTGACACTTTTCAGACATGTGAACCGATTTTTTTTATCAGTTTTTAACAGCATGACTAGTAGTAGTTCACAGTTTCTGGCTAAAATATGAAAAAGTGTGTGAAATACATTTGTTCACTGTGTCATTGTGGTCTCGGTGCAAACTGGCAAAAGCAGACAGATGTCTAGCCATGTGCCATGCTCGCCCCATTTGAAGCATGTTTGGTAAGATGAATGGAAACATTACCCATGTGTCATTGAATTAGAACACAAGTCAGCATTGGAACAAGATGTTGAAAGTGTTAATAAAAACAATGTATTTTTCAAAAGTTACTTTGATATTGTACAGGTACTGTATGTGCATATGTAAGATCATATTAAGTCCATATTTTACAGAAAATGTTGTTTGACGGACAGGAGAAATGCTGATAACCCTGCGTTCTGGCTCAGCAACACTGGTGTTATTTTTGCCATTTGGTGACATGACATTGCAGCCCAGGAGCTAGGAGTGGAAGTGCCAGCACAATCATGACAAAATGCTTGCTTCATGGTCCTTTAGTGCTTGCTTTCTCTCTGTCTCCCTCATACCTATAATGCTTTTTTTGTTTTATCTCTTTTAAACAAACCCTGCAGGTTCCAAGAGTTTTTTTTTTACATCAATACCAGAGAAGAACGATCTTGTTTCTCCAAAGAACCATAAAGTAGATTTTAAACAATTACAGAATCTTTTTCTTCTTCTTTAAAGAACATTTTGTGGAATGGAAAGTTTCCATGAATGTTAATGGTTCTGCGTGAAACCACAGAAGAACAAGAACCTTTAATTAGAGATTACATAAGTGGATGGATCTCATTTATTACTGGTTTCAAATAAATTAAGAGAAAACAAACTCTCAGATTTGCCAGTAGTTCTCAGGTTTCTTCTTTTAAAGATCAACTTTGTCCCTAATGTTCCCTAGGATAAATAAAAAAGACAAATAAGACCATTGTTAACTGGTCCTGAAGACGTTGATGAGAAAGAGTCAGTTCACATAGAAAACAGAATATCTTTAGTACAACTTTGAGACACTGCTCTTTTTCTTAAGAGAAAATAGAAGCAGGAAACTTGTGCACAGTCTCCATTTTCTTTTGTCTTTTTTTTTATTCATTGCTGTCGTAGAAACAGTTGAAATGCTACAGAGATCATATTTTGTTCTTTCCTGCAGGAACATCTGCAAACAAAAGACAAAGATTTCAGTATGAACCCAAACATTTCTCATCTAATTCTTCCAAGACCAAATGATCAGTGCTGTGCTATTCACATACATTTTACAGACCAGGTGTCTCCACTTGTAAAGAATTTTGAGAAAAACATCTGATACTAACTTCATATTTCAATGAAATATAACTGAAAAGTTTATATTAAAATTTTCCTCTGGGAGTAAACCTGTAACAATCCTGTCCATCTGTTTTAAATGCATTTATGCAGACAGGTTCAATTTGGTTGCATAGAAAGCACACAGTTGATGGTGTTCCTGTTCAGTTGAAGAGGGTCATTGTGTGAGTCTCATTTACTGCAGATTTCACCCAGACACACACATATGGACACAGCATTTCACTCTCACACTTTGAGACCGATTCTTTGTGACACATTCTTATCTCTTTTTCCCTGTCGGTCACACTCGCTCTGCTCAACTGTGATGTCTCAAGCAGCCTCAGTCTGCCGGCAGTGCTCGCTCATCTGGAGGTCAGACACGCGGTGGTGGTGGTGTGTGTGTGTGTGTGTGGGGGGGGGGGGGGGGTGGTCAGACAGAACAACACACAGAGATATTGGTCTGAGATCGGTCAACACGAGCAGTAAGACATGAAATGGTGCCGCAGGCTTTTAAGATCACAAGGCGAAGCGCACAGAGAGCACACAAGCTGTGGCAATATATGAATGGGCAGCAACTCCAAAATGTGGAGAAACTTCACATGAAATCCACAATCCACACTCTCACTGACTCTAGGTGCTTTAAAGAAGAGGACTAAACTCAGCATTGCTTTGCTCAGGTGTTGTATTGTTTTGAGAGAACTGCTACAGTATGTCATTTCCTGGGTGTTAGTGATTTTACTCACTGTTGTCCTTCTGGTGTCTAGAAGTGTTTTCAGACTGAGGTCTGTGAGCAGTGTTATCATTATTTAAAACATTTTTATAATTAAAATAAATCTGGAATAGAATATTGAAAATTAAAACTTGGATTAGCTGAAAATATCTATAAAAGAAGGTTAGCAATGTTGCCTTGCCACTAACTAAAGTAAATTTGGTTTGAAGAACAAAAATAACTAAAGCTAAAACTGAAATATAAATCATAAAATGTAAAGTATCTAAAGCTGAATAGAAAAAAACTAAAACTAATAAAAATTACTAAAACTTGTGCTGAAATGAAAAACTAAAAAATGGAAGCTAATTTAAAATGAATAAATAATAGTATAATGTTTAAAAAGCACTGTCAGTGTGTGGAATGATGTATTTATTTACAAAATACTTTTTCGTTTTAAAAATCAAAGTTAAGCTACATTATAATAAAATACTAGTATTATTACAGAATTATTTTTGCAACAACAATATTTTGATTTATTTTTAAATGATCACCTTGTTATCTACAGTATATGTGTTTAAGAATAACGAAACAACACTGGTGTGTGACTTTTCTTTTTTTATATAGATTTAGAACTATAACAATTTTTGGTTTCATATAAATAAATGTGAAATTAATTTAAAATGCACTTTATAATAGAACACTGTTTATTCATTAGATATTCAATATATTTTTTTCGTCTAATACTAATAAATGAAAATATTGTCTGTTGTTATGTTAATAGCATTGCAGGAAGAGAGATGCTGGAACCTTGCTCAGATGGAGGTTATTTGACTGGACTCCCAGCATTGCCCGCTCACTGCCTGATGTGTTCCTGTTTCTCCTATAAGCGCTCTGTGAAAACTTGTGTACTGGGCTCTCCTTCCCAGCAGACTGCAGATGTAAATTGATGGGTTTCTGTAGAGAACACATGCTGTTGTCGTTCACGCTGCACTTGGTAAATAACATGGGTTCTCAGAAAAGAAACACGCACAGCAGTGTATTCACATGTGGTTGTCTGCTTGTGTGTCTACATATGCCCACAGCTATCAAAAGTGCTGAAAGAGACAATAGATATCATTGTATATCACAGCAGACAGTGATACATGTTGCCAGGTAACCTGAAGGAGAAGGTACGCTGAAGGTACGCTCTCATTAAAAAGCTCATTCAGCGACTTCACTCTTCTCCTTTTATTAACTGTATCCAGGAGTCTGCTTTATCGTAAAAGTGTGGTCACCATTTTTAGGCAAAAGTTTGTGGTTGAAAGAAGCTCAGTTTTCATTAGTGTAGCGTTTCATGAATCAACTCTCACAGAAGTCTCTTATAAACCAAGCAGCTTTCTACTTGTCAACATGGCAAATTTATGTGACCAACTTGAACACAAGCAAAATCTGTTTCACCAACTTTTTTTGCACACATTCCTGTTGTAATGACTGGATTTCGTCCACAAAATTTCACCATGCAATGGTAAATGCAACGACACCTTAACAGTATCATAACCAAGTACTTTGTACATTTTATATAAATTTTGTACCCCATTACATTCCAAACCTGTATTGCTTTCTTTCCTCTGTGGAATACAAAAAGTGATATTTAGCAAATTGTTGTTGCTACTTTTCATAAATGCCAAGCTATGGCTTTGGTAACAGGTTGGTGTTATGACATAAAAAAACTAATGGCATTTATTCTGCCTTCAAGTGTTATCGGAAATGACCATATCTCCACTTCTGAAGCCATAATTATGAGTCTGTCCCATTCAAGTGCTTTATTGTCCTAAAGAATTGGGAGTCATGGAGGATGCTAGGTTCATTTTTTGCCAACTCTTTCATTGTGTTAGATGTTTTGGAATGTTGGTCAGATACATTATATTTTTGCTATATATTTATATATAACCGGATCTTATATATATATATATATATATATATATATATATATATATATAAGATCCGGTTACATCGAATGATTCTTTCGAGAACCGGATATCACTACATTTCAGTGTTTTGAAATCTCACAACAGACCGGAAGAGAAGACAATGATGAATTTTTGGACCAAAATGTATTTTCCATTCTTCAAAAAATTTATGTCACATGGACTACTTTGATGATGTTTTTCTTAACTTTCTGGACATGGACAGTATACCGTGCACACAGTTTCAATGGAGGGAGTGAAAGCTCTCGGACTAAATCTAAAATATCTTAAAGTGTGTTGCGAAGACGAACAGAGGTCTTGGTTTGGAACAACATGAGGGTGAGTTATTAATAACATAATTTTGATTATTTGGTGAACTAACCCTTTAAGAATACTTTATAGAATGCACTACTATTATGATCCTTGGTAAATTGTTTTCTTTGTCCTGTTTTGCAGACTTTCCATTGTTGGGTTGAAATTTTAGGAGGTTGCATATTGATAAGTTACTTACGTTGAATTATGGGATGTGCATTGGGAGTGTAGTACCACATGGTGGCAGTGCTAATCCAAATCCTTTTCTGCTTCATTGCTGCTTTACACTTAAAGCTTTTCATGAACTTACTGACCTGGCCTGAATTCATTTATCCTACTCCATTAAATTTAACACAAAACGTCTCAGCACATAGACTTCATTTAGATCTTATTTCAAGAAATACTGTCCAGCTAACAGTAATTTAGGTCAGTTGATGATTTTTATGTTAAAATGGAAATGGCATCTTTTTTGTAAACTGAATTTCTTTACTATAGGCTTTACTGTCAGTTTATTTATTTTTTGTTCTGTTCTTATTGAGCGTTTATGTCTAAACACATCTCAGGCACCATGTTGTTTGGCCTCTTAAAGGATGCTGCTGCACAACGTTTTCTTTGTACCTTTTGACTTTTTTGACCTGCTTTTAATAGTGTGTGTGTGTGTGTGTGTGTGTGTGTGTGTGTGTGTGAGAGAGAGAGAGTATGAGTGTGATGGGCTGCTACAGATTAATTAATCTCCTGGTGTCCTTCCCATACCAGCTGTTCACAAATGAACCAGTCCTGTTTCTACCTCCATGTGTCCCCACAAAGCACATTGACAGAGAGAGAGAGAAAGAAAGATAGAAAGAAAGAAAGAGGGCATTAACTCAAAATGGTGAGGATGTATCATGCATATGAAGTTTTAATGTATTAATTTTGGAGACAAGTATGTTCATCTAAAGGAAAAATGCCATAAAATCTGTATCTCCAATGTGTAGCTATTTTTCTGTTAACCAGGCAAAATTAGCTTGTTTTCAGTTTTCTACCCTCAAATATTATAGAATTATAATATATATATATAATATGTTGTTTTCAATAATAATATTAATGTTCATTATTATTATTATTATTATTAAGTATTAAAATATATTTATAAAATAACTATTTTAATAATAATGATATATACATGTGCGTGCACACACACACACACACACACTTCCATTCAATTATTATTAAGGACAATGAAGAGAGGACAAGAAATAGACTAAGAAATATCACAAGCCACATTTGTACTAGGCCACATATATTTAGGTATATTTAAGTTAATGGTTATTCCCCTTTAAAAATGAATGGTCACCTTTAGCATTCGCACTAGAAGAAAAGCTCTAATGGCTTTTGTCTCAGACAGTCTGACCCCATGACACGACATTTCAAAGTGATTATGAAATGACCTGCACCGCAGACACTAGACGCCGTCCGTCTCTCTGATCAGGACACACGGCTACCCAAACTATAAAATAATCTCTTTTATTGAATTGACTTTGTCCCTTTGGGTCACTTTTGATTGTTTTAGACTTATTTTTAGTTTGTGACTGGGGGCAAGCTCATCTGGCACTGGGAATTGGATGGTGCAATGCATTTTAAAAGTTTTGGATAAATTTAGCCTTGCATCACTTACTCACCAATAGATCCTCTGCAGTGAATGGGTGCCATCAGAATAAAACATCACAATAATCCACAAGCAATTCACATGACTCCAGTTCATCAATTGATAGTTAGTGAAGTGAAAAGTTGTGTGTTTATAAGTATCAAAGCCATCAAGATGTTTTTAACTTCAAACAGTCCATAATATTGCTTTCTCCAGTGTCTGAATCAGGAGAGAAATATGCAAGATCAAGCACCTTTTACAAGCTAAAACAGTTCAGCAAAAGTTTTAAACAATTATGTTGGTGGTTTTTGATTTGAGAGAACAACAGGGGGGTGGATTGTTTTACTGGAGAAAGTGTTATTGTGTATTATGGATTTTCCTAAAAGTGACTGTTTGAAGTTAAAATGTTTTAATTATGCATTTAATAATGCACCCAATTACTCAGAGGATCCACTGGTGAGCGAATGATGTAATGCAAAATTTCTCAAAATCTGTTTTAATGAACAAACAAACTCATTTGCATCTTTGACCAATAGGTCAGTAAATTTTCGTCAAATTTTTATTTTGGGGCGAACTATTCCCTTAATTTTTAAGTTTTATGAGAAGCATAAAAGACTTAAATGAAACATAACTGGGATTAAAGTTTAATGAGCTATAAAAGAGTAATGGATTGTTACCATAGTAATGGTCATCCTACCATTAAAAATAATCATTGTTTAAGAACTAATGTCAACAAGTATTTTTGCGAGAAACTAATTACGAGAAAGCAAAACGAGCTAGTAAAAGATATTTATGTACTCACACTGAGCTCTCCAGCAGCTATGAGTGCATTGTGCTGTTGCCAATGCTTCCATACAGTAAACATCCATTTATCTGAGCCTGAGGTTACCAAAGGTCATATGTGTTTGACTTTAAGAGATCTGCCTGAGAAAATAATACAGCTGGTTCTCAATTAAGTTCTCAATTAATTGAAGAAGTTCTACGTTTAGTCTGAGTTTATGCTGTAATGCTGTTAAATTAATCAGTTGCACAGCACCAGTGGGAGTGTTTTATTACATTAGAGCATTTAACAAATTTTCTGGTTAACCACTGTGCCAATATGCCCAGTAACACCCCCCCCCCCCTCCCCTTTTTAAATGCATTTTGTTATTATAGTGCACAATCATCTTTTAAATGTTGAGACAAAATTGGATATAAAGTCGGCAACACCAAAGCTCCAAAGTATCAAAAATGTTTTTAAAATCATTTGCATAGTGTGTGAGGTTTCGAGCATGCGGGCTCTTCATCAGAAAAATTAAACACCACTAATGTCCAAATTCCCACGACCTAGCACATAGGTCATGTGTTATAAAAAACAAAAAGACCATATGAAACTATGCAAAGTACAAAATACAAAATTAATTAATACCTGCATATGTACATATTAAATCCAACTAATATCACCAAAACCTTTATTACCTAATTTATTATCACCTGGAGCGGGTGGCACATGGTGTTTAATATGTTTAATGAAGAGCCTGTGTGCTTGCCAGTCTCGCACAAAAGGTAGGATTTAAATATATATTTGTCATTAATAATGGTTAGATTTGGGTTTGAGCTGAAAATATTTTTTATGACTTCTCATAAGACTGGGTTAAATTTTAAACTAGTCTTTAAATCTTTTCTTTTTCTTTTGATCCTTTCATTAATTGACTTTTCATCC
This sequence comes from Carassius auratus, assembly GCF_003368295.1. Taxonomy (NCBI): domain Eukaryota; kingdom Metazoa; phylum Chordata; class Actinopteri; order Cypriniformes; family Cyprinidae; genus Carassius; species Carassius auratus. The sequence continues at coordinate 5,109,254 of NC_039273.1, forward strand.
TCTTGGACATCCATGCTGTAGTCGCTGACCCCTGTGTGTGTGTCTCAAAGTAAGGAAATCATTTAAGAGACAAGCACCTGCTCATAGCTTCGGATTTTCCATCTCAGGTAGTGAAAGGGAGGGAAGAGAGGAGGATGGGAAGCAGAGAAGGAGGGACACAATCTCACACATTGAGTCAGAGGCACAAAACAAGTGCTCTCTGTCAAAGAGAGACAGAGGAGAAGAGACCGTTAGAGTGGAAGCTTAAGAGAGAAAACAGAAGAATGTCTCACAGGAAGAGGAGCTTCACTTTTGGAGCATATGGGGGGTAAGACGGACCACTGTGGATTTGTGAGGGGCGCGTGTGTGGCAAGGACAGATGAACATGGCTTTGAATTCTCATTTGCCATCCAAAATGTACTGCTGAAGTTAATGTTAACTGGTTGCCACTTTCCTTTTATAGGATGCAGATTTTGACGTGATGTCATTGAGTTTTTAAGATTTGGTTTTTTAAAATGAACGCTGTTTATGTATTTGACTTTTCATAGGTAGATTACCTACAACTTGATTCATGCATTGTGATATCAGCAAACATGACCTATTCTAATCAATGTTCAGTTCAATTCAATTCAAGTTTATTTGAATATCACTTTTTACGATACAGATCATGTGCACAGCAAATTTACTGGAAATTAATTTTCTACAATATTTAGTAGTTCATGCCACAATACTGCAGAATGCTCGATTCTGATTGGTTTATGTATATTTGATGGTGCTGTTTAATTTTCTGCATGGTTATGAAGTAGTTCCAGGTTGATCGAATTGCCATCTTGTTTTCAAAAACAACACCTGATAACACATTATGTATAAGCGGTAAACATGTTATATGTGGAATAATTAAATCTAGGCTGTTGAAAATGATTGCAAATTACTTGTTTTAGCTTTAATACATAAGCATATACATGCACATATATATACATTTATTTTAAAGTTTCTTTTATTCACAGAAATAAGATATCACGTATGCATTTCTGTTATACTTGCACATTTTGTCACTTGACTCTGTGCTGTTATGCCTACTCAGTTGAAACGGTTCAGCTGAACTGCTGGTTTGATGATGGTAAGATGATGTCATAGTTCGCTCACATGTGTTTCTCCTACAGAAAGAGACAATGGAAACATGAGTCATGATTCATGAAGCAATTGGTGACATTCATCTTGTCTCTATTTCCTGAAACATTTTTTATGTGAAGTTTGAAGCACTTTTGTGTTGAAATAAACGATTATGGAAAAAGACCCCCGTAATGACATTGTGTGTTGTAATACATCTGTTGCTCTTTGGCTTTCTTCTACCCATATCATCAGGCCTAACAGGTTTGTATTTTTGGTTTGCATTAGCAATCTGAAACTGGTTGTGTTAGATCCAGTGTGTTTACTGACAGATGCTCGTACAAACACACTGATCCCTCATGTGGTGGTTTATAGGCTTTGTTTCCACATTCAGCGGCTGGGCTCCAATATTTACTTCTGAACTCATGTGGGATTTACAAGGCATTTGTGTAGACAGAGTGGTTTATTTATGTCTTATACTGTTTGATTTTTTTTTTTATTATTATTAAAAAAATTGCAGTTGCATATGACACATTTTGCAATGCTTTTTGCACCTACATTTTATAATATAGTATTGCAGTATTTTACAATACATTATAGAATTTTGTTTCATTTTCTGAAGAAAATGTCAGAGATGTGTATGTGTATAAATCCCAGTGAGCAAGTGATGCAATGCACATTTCTGATGAGGAAACAAACTTTTCTACTTCTTGGATCTATTCCATTAATTTAATTTAGTTCATTATTACAAAACTGGAAGCTCCTGACATGCACTTCTGCAATAATTTAAGCATAGAAATTTAGGCATGACATTCCCTTTGATTAAATAATATGCATATAATGTAATTAAATGACATTTTAATTGATTCACAGCCCTACTTTATTATGTAAAATAAATCTGAAAGACTGTTAGCTCCATCAGCTAATAAAAGTCACTGTTTGTCCTTCCCCTCAAGGTTATGGAAATATTTGTTACTCTATGCTCTACCTGAAGTGTTAACTCATTTTGTTGACACAACAGTCACACTTTTCCCTTGCACTCAGCAGAAGGTTGGAGGACACACTAGTGCTATGATTGACAATGAAGGTCTGACATTTACAGCAAAGGCTGTAGATGGAGATATCCTGAGGCTTCTGGCTGTAAAACAGTTACTTTCAGTCTCAGTTTTTTTGTTTGGATTTGATTGAGCTTATTGATCATTGTTCAACACTTTCTGGCAAAATACATGTACAACACATGGCTCGGTCACTCATGCTGCATGATGCATGTTGTTTTTAACCAAACAGGAGGGGTTTGTAGAACCACCTTGTGGCAAGATACAAAATGACACCAATTACTGTATGTTAGCAAGGCAAATGGGGTGAATCTGAAACTGCCATTGCGTTCAGCATTGTATATTTTGATATTCAGTCTTATGAAAGGTCTTTTTCAGTACATATATCTGAGGACTGAGCTGTTTTTAAACCAAGTAGAGTCATAGCACATTCTTAGAACAAACCCACAGCTGCTCTTCAGAGAACCATTACAGAAGCCGCTTCTCTCATTAGCGTCTCAAAAATCATGAATGCCCTCTGAATTATAACTGTTGGGTTTTCCATCAGAATAAAATGAAATGTTTTGCATAAACACAAAATAATAGGATGAGGGGTTTAAGATTTTGCATACTACACATTGAGCGAGGACGGCAGAAATGTTTCAAAGGGATTTTAGCAATGGCAATTGCTTGTATTAATTGATGATGTGCTCCAGTGGGTCTTCATTAACTTATTGGCCCTTACCCTTCATTAAGCTGAGAGATTTGCTGAGTCACAATCACATCGAATCAAGTGTTAAAGTGCACAAAGAGTTTGTCAGCGGTGCATTGATTAGCCTTTAGCATTTAGCAGGCTCTGGTTGGAGACTGATTGCCAGAATGTGTAAAGCGTGAAATCAAGTAGCCCCCTTTTTGTGTAATGGCTGTAAGGACTTACAGTTGTGCCAGTATATATGCAAACTTTTATTATGCCCTTGTTTTTGAACAATACCATATTTATTTTCTCCACAGAGTGGACAAAACATTCTCCAGTTCAAGACATATTTGGTAAGTCTTTCTCTTTCTTAAAGGTAGTTAGTGCTAAATGTACAGTTTATAATGTAATGTTAGCAAACGCATTTTTTTTATTTATTTATGCATTATTAAATAAAAGTTTTCTGTAAAACATGTGAAAGCTAAAAATATTCTCCATTGATAAGCTGAACTTGGTAAATCATAACTGGTTTTCCAAATTGAAAGTCAAACTCCAAGTAATGTTTTCCAACCTCTCCAAGTAGGAATTTGGGAATTCCTACTTTCCAAGTTGAATGAAATGAAGCACAGTTTATTTAATTGTTAAAGTGGCTCCAAGTGGGTGTGTGTATATATAATAAACCTAACCTTTGTTAGATTTCTGCTACAAACAATAGTGCCACAAAATGCCAGTAAAGTTAAAAAACATATATTTTATTTATTTATTTATTTATTATTTTAATTAAAATTGGTATTGTATTGCTAAATCCTAAATAAGTAAGTGTATCTTATTTTAAGGATATTTTGATATTTTTTACTGAGAAAAAAGGACACTGAAAAAATTAAATATTTAAAATATATATAAAATATGTATAATATTTAATTATATATTTTTTTAATTAAATTATAATTATATTTTTATTTCCATCTAATGTGTGTGTGTGTGTGTGTGTGTGTGTGTATATATATATATATATATATATATATATATATATATATATATATATTAGGGGTGTAACGATACGCGTATTCGTATTGAACCGTTCGGTACGACGCTTTCGGTTCGGTACGCGGTACGCATTATGTATACCGAACGGTTCGTTGGAGTAATTAATTATATTTGAAAAAAAAAAAAGAGAGAGAGAGAGAGAGAAATATAATGATATGCGTTCAACAAGGTAGCCCAATAACCCAAACAACGTAACAGGCAACGCCCCTGACACTCCCGAAGAAGAAAAAAACACCATCTTATATGTTTATGTTAGGCTACTCAGCAGGCGCTCGCTCACTCAGTACGCGCTGAAGGCTCGTTGCAAAATAGCCAATGCGTTTAACAGACTAGAAATGAGAAGATCCTCCAATAACCAAACAGGTCTGGTGTTTGGGTGCACTTTGGATTCCCTTTAAGCTATAATGGTGATGGCAAGAGAGTGGTGGATAAAAAAACAACGGTATGTCGCATCTGCAGCGGGAATAAAAAAATAAAAAAAACACCAGCGGGGATATATGCGTCAGTACTATCTGGGAAAAGACGAAAAAAAGGAGAAACATGCACGCAGCAAACTATCCCTGCAGCATTTAGAAACTATAGCTTACAGGGAATCCAACCCAAACACCAGACCTGTTGGTTATTTTAGGATCTTATATTTCTGGTCTGTTAAATGCATTAGACATTTTGCAACGAGCCTTCAGCGCGTGCTGAGTGAGCCATATCATATATCACATCACATATGTTCACATATCGTGCCTAAAAACGCATGGAAAACGCTAAGCGCGTCTTTCTCCTCCTTTCCAAAGCGCTCGGGCAGAAGCGCTCATGAGGCGTCTGTCTTTGCTAAGCAACAATGACGTGCTCTCTCCATGAGACGCGGAAATTTCAGCGAAGGATAAATGGATTTGCAGCTCTAAAAATCGCTTGCAGTAGCTCTGCTACTGAATTTATTTCAAAATTGCAATCCATATACAACTATGATCAGCTGTTCCTTCATCTTCGCTGAGCTCTCAACGTTGTTACGGGAAAGGATGAAGCTGATTGGTTAGTTCTTGTCACATGACCCGCGGTGCGCTTGCGGCATTCTGAAAAGTTGAGATGTTTTTACATTTTGCTGTATCTAAAACGTATCGAACCGAACCGAACCGAACCGTGACATCAGTGTATCGTATCGAACCGAACCGTGAATTTTGTGAACCGTTACACCCCTAATATATATATATATATATATATATATATATATATATATATATATTATTATTATTATTATTATTATATTTTTATATTTATTTATTTTTTCATATATTTTTTTTCATTATTATTCATATTTTCCCAGTGTACTGTATCGCAACCCCTTATTGCATAGTTAATTGAAGATTTTATATCATATCCATTTTTCCCCCATTGAACACTGGACTCGAGGCACAAAATTTATCACATTCCATCAAGGTTAAAGGTCACTTTATCAACTTTAATGTGTGTGAGCGGTTGTGAAATGCAGGGTGGATTCAGTTACCTCACAAATACGAGCAAACTCTCAGATATCATTTGCATTAGCCACCTCCGCCCTATATTGCTGGTGCAGAGTTTTATGGCTGCTTGATTGACAGCGTTATTACTATGGTGGAAGCTGGTTATGTGTAAAGCTGGTTTATAATGGCTGTGAAGAGGATGTTTCTGGAGAGAAGAGGGAACGTGAAGGGAGAGGGCGAATGCCGGAATGTAATTATGGTGGGACCTGGGTTTCACTCTGCGTGTATCATCCCAGATGAGCACTGCAGTGAATGCTAATGCGATGAGAGACCCAAGAGAAACGGCACACACCAAGAACTCGGTTTTAGCAATCTTTATACTAGTCTTTTCCTTTTTTTTTCTAAAGTAAATTTTTCAGTTTTCCTCCTTCATGTCCCTCTCTCTGACGTCTCCCCTAAGTTACATGTTACATTAAGCAAACACATTAACTACCCTCATTCTGAGGTTTGTTGTCAGATAAACATACACATTTAGGTTTACATGTACTGGAAGACACAAAAGACATTCGTTGAATATGAAAACACTAAATATGTATCTATTTGTGTATCTATAGTATTACTATTCAAAATGAAAATTGTGTTGTCATTTATTCACCCTCAAGTTGTTCCAAACCTAAATGCTGTTGAACACAAAAGAAGTTACTTTGAAGAATGCTAGTAACCAAAAAGTTGACAGTAGCTATTGAATTCTATAGTATGCATAAATTACTGTGGAATTCAATGGATACAGCAACTGTTTTGTTACCAACGTTGTTCCTTTTTATTAAGCAGAAGATAGAAACTCATAGATGTTTGGATGAAACAAGCAGAGGGTGAGTAGATGATTGCGATTTTCATTTTTATCCTTTTAAATGGCTGTATTTCGTTTCCCCATGTGCGATGCAGTACTGTAGTTCATTTTATTTTTTATTATATTTCTATTATATGTATTATTATAAGTAGTAGTATTTTTTAAATACAGTATTTACTAAAACATTTGATACATTTGAGAACAAAAACATATTCATTAACACTCGAAGCCTGACTAATCTTTTCTTTGGAAATATAAAATTCTGTTAAAAAATTTTAATAAATAAATGGAAGCATTCTTCTCAAAAGCAGTCCTTACAGTGATAAGTAGACTGTAAAACAGGTTAATACTCATTTATAACTTTCATGGTTTGCTTTTTCAAGTGCTCTTTTTGTTGTTGTGCATGTTTGGAATTTCACTGCAAGAGTCACTTTGTGTCCGAACACTTCCTCTCATATACACCCACTGCCTCTGTCACAGCCTGTGCTGTTTGAAGACACAATGCTTTTATGATTAGACTTATTCAGATCAGTATTACGCATCAGCCTGGTATTCTCTCTGCATGGCATGAATGTCTCTGCTGTTACAGTTGCCGAGATGTGGCCCGTGTAGGCTTTTCTAAGCTGGTCTTTATCTTGCAGGCCTGAGAAAATTATTAAGACAGCTCTCAGATTGATAAGAAACAGGCTGCAAAAGATCATATGGAGGCAATAGTAAAGGCTGAGTGCTGGATGGGGCGTCCCCACATCTTTTCTCATGGGACAAGCATGTGCTTGGGATAAAAGCTGCCAGGGACAAAGGGATGCTTTTAAGTGATGCTGTTGATGCAGTGTACATCCTACTCTAAAATAATACGGAGCTTTGATTTGTACCATTGTACTGAATGATGCAAGGATCTGTACACAATTCCTGGAAGTTGAAAACATCCCAGTTTTTGCATGGCCAGCATACTCACCGGACACCCACTGATCAGTGTGTTCCAGTTCCTGCCAATGTCCAGCAACTTCGCACAGCCATTGAAAATGGAGTTGACCAACATGTCACAGGCCACAATCAACAACCTGATCAACTCAATGGTGGTCACACCAGATACTGACTGGTTTTCGGACCCCCCCAAGACCCCCCGATACAGTTATACTGCACATTGTAGAGTGAGCACACCTGTGCAATGATCATGCTATCTGATCAGCATCTTGATATGCCACACCTGTGAGGTGGATAGATTATCTTGGCAAAGGAGAAGACAGATTTGTGAACAATGTTTGAGAGAAATACGCCTTTTGTGTACACAGAAAAAGTCTTCGATTTTTTTTAATTCAGCTCATGGAAAATGTGGGCAAAAACAAATATAGCATTTTCTTACATTTTCTTTGTAATTAACTACCATATCTGTTAATTTGTCATGCAGACATGGTTACTGGTCAATGCAATAGTCTCAGAATGGTTAAATGTTTTCTGATGAATTACCTGGACTAAATGTGTAAAAACCAAATGTGTGCCTATTTGAATGTAAGTTGTTATTTTAATAGTCTTACCATTGCTCATATTTAACAAACCCCTGCCCTAAAGTATTACACTTCATATTAAACTTTGTCTGTCACTTATAATAATAACACTTGTAGTACTGTAAGTGGACATTTTGATCAGTTTAAGTGGTTTTCCATTTAAGTCTAAATAATTAGTCTTGTAATCATAGGATCTGGAAAGCAGTGCTTTGTTTTGAGTTTGTTTTGGACTGTAGTTTACCCAGATTCTGTTAGGACACTGTTCTAGTGAGGACAGCAGTGGTCTTTGGGGGACGTTAGTAAGCTATGCCTCACAGCGACGTCATTTAAGTCATCTAATTTGACAGGATAAGTAAACCCCCAGAGATCTGTGCTTTCACAGTGTGCTTTAGTATGAAAGAGATTATTAAAATGCTTGTGTGGTGCCATTGAAAATTGCTCTGTAGTGGTGTGGAGCTCTGGAAAACATTTCCTCTTACCTGGAGTCTGGAAAGAGTAAACTGGAACTTTATTTGGATGGGGTTTAGAATGGAACAGATCGATTACATTTCAATTTCTCAAGGTCCTGCAGAGTCTGCAGTTGTAAGAAGACATGGGAACTGGCTAGACAGATGAGAAAATGTTATTGGAATTAATGAGTTATGTTGTAAATGCATGATGTTTTTGCTTCCTCTATCGTTACTCTGAATCGTGCATTAGAGGAATTCTCAATATGTAATTATGAGATATGAGCTCATTTAGTATCTGTAAATGACATCTTCACACTGGATTCAGTTTATTTCGCTGGTGTTTGACATGAATAGCTAGAGGTTTGGGTCTGTGTGATTGTGATATAGCCTGAAGAGGGCAAACGGAGGTTGTGAATCACCACACAGGAAGCTCCGCTCAGCTCAACATGACAACAGGTGCTTGAGCAGCAGTGATTGGGCCCTTCAGGATGTTGCCCTCCATTTCACCCTGGAAACTCTATTAAATGTGTTGTCAACTGCCCCCACTGCTTTTTTCACCCTGTTGTTTTCCCCCTGTCTGTCTATGTTTGTTCAACTTTCTTTTTAATTCTTTGTTGAAAAAAGCATTTGGGAAATTATAATATTTTATAATTAAATATGTATTATTCATTTGAATTTTTTTATTTTGTATGCCATTTTTCAAAATTAAACTATTTTACATATGCATATCATATGGATATATAGTATCTTTCTGTCTATATATCTATTAGTAGACCCCTATTATAATGCAATTTTCCAAATGCAGTGTTTATTCAGATTGTTTTTAGTGTAAAACTAGTCAGGTGAGAAAACTGATTTTGTGAACAGTCTTCACCTACCGTTTTTACCTGATAGCCCAGTCTGTGATAAACGGGAAGTGATTTTCAGCTGAAAATATTTTTATTGACTTTTTTTTAGTTTATTGTTACTTATAGTCTGTTGATCGTTCTTCTTGTGTGATGAGTATTTCTGGATATAGCAAAAGATACGGATTAGCAGCATTTGCTAGATGGATTTTTTTAGTCCGAGAGATTGAGAGATGGGAGTTTGAAAATAGACCGTGATTTCTGTCAGTTTTATTTTGGAAGTAATTCCCATGACACCAGAGTCAGTCGTTGGTATCGTATGTCGAAGATCTGACTCTTTGTTTTGAAGCATTATTGTCAGAGAATATTCATTTCATCCATGTATACAGAGAAAACACAGTCAAGATATCTGAAAGCAGACAAATATAACACTTTTTACAGAATATTTTTTCTACTTATCATTCCATTTATTTGCCTATTCATTTGCATAAATTAATTATTCAAACACATTTTGTATTCATGTGTGTTGTGCAAAACCTGCCTCAGCTGTTGCAAAGAAGTTCTGTTCCATTTTTAGCATGTTGCTATGCAGTTGCCAGGGTGTTCTGGGTGGTTGCTAAGAAGTTGTTAGGTGGTTGTTCACTGTTGGTGGGCTGTTTTGACATAGGTCAAATACCTAGAGACTAGATTTCTCTGGTGCATTTTTGATTGATCCAGTATGACTAGAACAGCACCCAGCTCTTTTATTTCCATGGTCAGTTATGTTAGACCTTGGGACTGGATTTGTTTGTTAACCTGAAATCCATCCTGGACCTAAAGACCATTTATGGAGAAAATACTTAAAAACTGGTTTGACTTCTTCAAATTACCCTAGAGCCGGGAGTGAGACTTCAACTGTCTAATAAACACAAAGAACTCAACAATCAGGTGGACGTCTCAGACCTAAGACTCTGTCTACTTGGGTGTGGACAGAAAAGCTTTAGAGAGTAGAGGCCTGCTTCGTTTGATTCTGTCCATTTGCTTGGAGCTGAAGCATGTTGGGGAACTCAGAAAACGGGAATGACAGAAAGCTGAGCCTTTCTGAGGCTGTTCTATGGAAGGTCAACCATCTATGGTAAGATACAAAGTTGTGTGCAAGAACTTTAAATGTTGTGGGGTTATTATGATCCCAAAAGAAAGTTTTACTGGGGAAGATATATTTTATAGTTTAGAGTTATCCATTATGTTTAATTTAACTTTCTAATCAAAGCACCGTTTTATAATGCAGTTGATATTTCTTTGTAGCTTTTTCCAGCATGCATAATCACACCATGAATAAATGATGTTTGTTTTATTGTGTGCTGCTTTTATTTATGCTGAGTCACTTGTCTTTGTAACAAGACAAGTGAAGAATGTGCATGCGCTGTAGATGATTTTCATTGTTACATACAGTTCAATGCTAAGACAAAAAATCAATAAGATATTTTATATATTTTATTTTTATTTTAGTCCAAAGACAATTAAGATCATAGAGTCTTATCCTATTTCCATACACATTCTTGTGTGTTTTCTAGTTCTGGAAGTTGTGTGGTATTGCAGGAAACCATATTGGTGGTAAAAAAAAAAAAAAAAACAGTGTTGTTTAATTTCGTGAGATTTTACCACCCAGTTACTGCTGCTACATAAAGTGAGGACTGATGGGAACTCTGTGGTGACAGTGTCTCTGTGAGCAATGTTCCCATCTGAGATCCTTCAGCTCAGTATGTCTGCAGCTGTGGGAATGGTTTGGGATCGGCAGTAAGTCCGTTTGTGGTAGTTTAGAGGGCTGAGTCTGCTAATTGTAGGCTTGACAAGATCAGGCATCCTTTTAAAACTACACACACACACACACACACACACACACACACACACAAACACAGGAAATGTTCAAACCCAGTTAAGCTCTGTTGACAGTATCCATGACATGCCGTCAGAAACTGTGACATTTGACATGTCAGAAGTTGTATTGTACTGCATTTACATTGGTAATCGATTGGACAAGGCATTTTAAGCAAAAAAACGTGAAGATAATATTATCTATATACTATAGTGCCTATATTAATTCACCATTACAAATGTGTTATTTGAGCTGTTAAGTTGTCTAAATCTTTCTTTTAGGTAGATGAACTTCATGTAATTTCAGACCTCTAACTCTTTTTCTGAAATATCATGACCGCATCTGAGAACTGAATCAACATATTAACTTCAAAAGAAGTATTTGTTCCTGAATCTTTTAAGACTTTGGCTTTAATTTTATGGCACTCATGATGCTTTTGCAATCAGGGTAATTGCATGGACAACTCTCCATCTCTTTTTTTATCTTAATTTTATTTTATTTCATTTCTCAATAACAATGAACAATGCAAAGATGCTAAAAATGTTAAACAGTGACCAGTACAACCAAAATATCCTTTTGTGTTCTGCCGAAGAAAGAAAGATTTAATTTAATTTTATTTATCCTTTAGAGTTCCACAGACAAAGGTTTGTATTGTATTGGGTAAACTGTTCCTGTAGCCGAAAGCAGCACTTTTATCAGCAGAATGTATCGGTGACTGTGGGGATATAGAAATGCTGGCATGAGAAATGACAATTGGCGAAATGTCAAAACAGGTCCGATAAAGGGATGCAGAAACCTCAAACTGGCTTAGAAGTAATAGATTCTGGGCTGATAACACAAAAAAAAAAGGCGAGAGAGGAGAAGAGTGAGTCATAAAATAGTGTGAGAAGCCAGGGGGAGGGAAAGAAGCAGAAAGAGTTGCGAGGATGACAAAGAGAGAGAGAGAGGGAGGGAGCCATAGGAAAACGAGAGCTCTGTCTATCACCTGCCCATTTAGTTTAGAGCTGCAGAACAGAACAGATTTGTCATCTGTGCATGCGTACAAGTAAGTAATGTGCATCTCTCTGTCTCTCTATCACTCCATCATAAGATCGTCTGTCTTCTGCTTGTGTGGAGCTCAGGTAGTCATATTGGGAGGTAGTCAGTTGAAGAAGTGCAAGACCGTATTAGTGGAGCAGGTTGTGATGAAGACGAGTGAGCCGTGTGTGAGCTTGTTTTAGGGGCATGGTGTTGTTTTTGGTAGCGATACACCTATACCAGTTTTCAGTGACTGTGTGTAGTGATTCCTTGCAAATGTTGGTTAGGGTAAATATATTTGTGATTTTTTTAGATTTGAGTGTGTTAAGTGTATTAACCCCACTATTAATAACATCAAATGCAGGATGCTATAACTGCATGTGGAATGTCATCTGCATCTTTAGTTTTTGAAAGAACACTTGTTTTAATAAATCGTCTTGATTTCACTTGTGGTTTTCTCATTGATCCCACTAACCCTAAGTGATAGGATTGAGATTAATTTGTGTTTTGTGCATTTTTGCAAATTGCAAAGAAATTAACATAGAACATTAGACAGGTAATCTATTAATTTTTTTCTTAAAGCACACTCTGCTCTGTAGTTCTTTGCTAGTGTCAGATAGCTTATTGCTAATTCATGTAAACACAGTCAAATTCATTTGTATTAGCAGGTGCACCTGACAGACCCAGGGAGCAGCTCTGCTTTGCATTTTCTTTATGAATCCTGCAACTCGTTCTGCCTCCAGGTTTTCCTTTCCTAACCATTGCCCAATGTGGATTCTTAAAGGGGTATATTATGGTTTCTATATTAGTGTATTTGTTGCTGAATTGATAAGAGTCTACCGTTAACTAAATGCTAAGTTTATGGGTTTGATTTTTTGCAGTCTTGCAAAGTCACACCTTCAGACTGACAGCAGAAGGTCTGGGAGCCTTGGCCATTTTAAAGGACTGTCCAAGGGGCTGTATGACTGACAGGTTAAACAACCAGTCATGTTTTGATTTATCCTTAAATTTGATAAAAGTGTCTGCCAGTTACAAAAAGTTTAGTTTAAAACAACAAAAGTTTGGGGTCAGTTAGATTTTTTATGTTATTGAAAAAAAAAGTATGATTTATTTAAAGAAAAAAAAAAAAATTGTGAAATAACATTACAGTTTAAAATAGCTGTTTTCTGTTTTTATATATATTAAAATGGAATTTATTCCTGTTATATAAAAGCTAAATTTTCTGCAGCCATTACTCTAGAGTCACATGATTCTTCTGTTTTTGCTACTGTGCCTTTAAGAATTTATTATAAATGCATTATAAATCTTATGATTTGCTAACCTCTTCAAGTCTGAACTCTTATGGGTTGCAGATTTACTATCAGATGCAGAGACATCAGTGCACTTAGAAAAATTAAGCAGAGTTGTAGGTGCTACACACATATAGCAAAAGCACAGTGTAGGTGGACTTTTGTAAGGGGAACTAAATGGATCAGAAAATACAAGTTTAATTACATTTTTCTGTAAATACTTTTAGAGCTGTCTGGTGTAATGTTTGTCTTCAAATAAATGCAAATACCCACACTCATCGTCTCTATGGAAATCTCTCTGGCATTGTGTGTGCCTCTTGTGAGAGCCTCTTGTGCCACATCTCAGTCAAGCTTGGCTTATGTGTTGTGACAAATCAGCTTGTACCACTGTCAGAACTCCCTGACGACTTCAGGGGCTTTTCAGCACATAACCTGCCATCAGGCTAATGAAGTGAGTCAACTCTGGCGATCCAAAGAGTTAAAGATCTAATAAAACACTGCTGCGCCTTTGGTGACAGGACATGTTGTTGGCATCTGACATTCCTTTCAAGATGCGTCTCAGCCACTTGTGCCTGAAATGGCTTTTCGTCCTGCTGTCTAGGGTGACCTCAGATTCATTTGGTTTTTAACAGTATGCAAATGAGTCATTAGTTAGTCAGTAGTCATTAGTTCCTCCTCAAAAGTGCTCATTGTAGCAGAAGGAGAATTTGCAAAAACGACTTTATTTCCCAACAGGCAATTTAAAAAAAAAAAAAAAAAAAAAACCTGCCCACTTTGACTCCTGGAAATAGTGAAAGTCAGCCAATAACATTTGAGCTTGCTGTTTTGAGATTTTCTTGCCATTTTTGCATGCAGTATCTAACAGACAGTTCCTGAATGATCTGTGGGCTTGACATATGAAGGTGCATTCCCTCCAGAGGTCAGCTCTCATTGAAAATGCTTTTCTATGCTTTCAAGCTGTTTATTTCAGTTATGTTTGACCAAACATCACTATATAAGTCACTATATAACACATATATATAACATATATAGTCACTAACTAACATGTTAGTTTAGGGCCAACTCAGGCAAATTTCAGTGTAAAAATAAAAGAATAACCTGGTTTCAGTCAAGATGAACAGATCATTATCATCCATTATGTGCCTTCAGAGAGACATTCTTATGCATCCAGACTGGTGTGGAGGAACAGATTGTGTGTCAAATCGCAGGGGAGTTTTAATTGATTTAGGATCGGCTGTTAAAAGCATTGTGAGCTGAGAGCAGTCGATGTGATGTGAAATAATGTGTTTGAACTGAGGCGCTGGCTTGAGTCAAATTATAGGCCAGTGGAGGGAGGGAACCAAAACTGAGGGCTTGATTCTACTCCATGCAGTGTGTCATTGAGCCATAATGTTTCTCAGTCTGCTTTCTCTCACACACACACACACACACACAAAAACACCTGTGGTTCTTTCAGCATCTTGCATACTAACTAATCAATTCCTTCTCAGCTGGAGCAGTCAATGACGCCGAGCATTTCTGATTTGATCTTCAGATGAACACTTGTAAAAAATGTGCTAATGTGAATGATCTGTTTGCCTTGATTTGTTAATGTCCTGGTTTAGTTCTGAGGATGTTTGTTTGTCCGCAGGAAACAAGATGGCAGAATCCCGCGAATATCTGACCCGCTAGAACGTCCTGGTCTGGTCAAGTCCTTTTCGCCATCATCTGCTCTGACTCTTCTAAAGGTTTGGCAGGTTTTAACATTTCACTCCTCTTTCCTCTAATCATGTTATATTGTCTTAGGTCCAGAGGAATATCAAATTATTGCCTTCTCTCATTTATTTCTTCCTGCTGTTCACTTGTCTTTTCCTTTTTCCTTTAACATCCATATATTACAAATAGACGAGCTGCTTCTTTTTGTGTGAGCATTATACATATAAGAATTCGGCTTCAAATAAATTGTTCTTTTGATCTTTCTGTTCATTAAACAATCCTAAAAAAAATGCAATATATATAAAATATAAAAAAATCATTAAGCAGCACAAATGTTTCCAACATTAATAATATGAAATGTTTCTTTAGCATCAAATCAGCATATTATAATGATTTCTGAAGAATCATCTGACAGTGAAGACAGGAGTAATGAAACTAAAAATTCAGCTTTGCATCACAGGAATAAATAACATTTTAAAATCTATTACAGAATAAAACTGTCATTGTCACGGGTGAATTCAGGAAGACAGATTAAGATCAAGTTTAGGAATACTATTCCAACAAACAGGCAGCACCTCCAGTCGTCCATAGAAAGGATTCTTTTGTAATTCATGCTTGACTGGTTGAAGTGTGTCACCAGATAATTCTGCGCTAGCGCTCCAAGATTCCCCCTCGAGGACCAACATCCAAGTTTAACTTTAGAAATTATAATTTGTTGAGGAACGGAATGCTAATTTGAATCAAAAAGAAATCAAAGCTTTTCTACACATTACGGTGAACCGCAAATCAAAGCCCCCTTTTACTGAACTGGTGGTGGTCCATTAGGGAACTTTCAGGGAGTCTTTAAATACTTTTATGAGGAGGCTCCGCTGACGGACCCTCACTGAGCGGAATCTCAAAAAGTACCACACTTTTGGTTATTTTATATCAATTGTTAAATAAGACTTTAGCTAGTTTTATTATCTGAAGATGATCCATGGCTAGCTCTTCTCCTGGGACACCTATTCACCTCATTTAACACCCAAGTGCTTTTTTAATTGAACTGTGTCTCTGAGCTGCTCCGAGAGCCATTAGCTCAAGGGCTTCTGGGAACCTGGAGGACTGAAGTGTCTGTATTTAGGGATGTCCAAGAATGATTAGTGTCTTGATGGAATCGTGAGCGGTTGAATAAGATTGGCTTAGTCTGGATTGTGTAGTTAAGCATTTATGTATTCTACTAAGAGTCTCATAATGCAAGATGCTTATACAATCAGCCCAACATCTCTGTAGAGCCACACTGGGCTTATAATGGCTGTGAATTTAGTTTCAGCATGATCCGAGTGAAATTGGATTTTAAACAAGTTACCTTACCATGCATTTCTTAATTATGTGTTTATTGTCAGTGGATTATGGACTTTGCATTATGGTTTTGTTATATTAATAGTAAGCAAGGTTGTATAATGCAATATAAGGTTTTATTGTAAACAGAGTTGACTAATTTGGTACAGAATTCAGAAATAGGTATTGTATCAAATACAAGTTTTGCAAATGGGTTCTTTTTAATATCTGAGTAGTTCCATTGGAGAGCAAATTGAGACTTTGGTAAATGTTTCATTCTGTTTGTTTTTGGGACCCCAAAAGCATTAAATGGACTCATTTTTCCTGTCTGCTGGCTTTCATGTCACAGCTCAAGATGGACGCTAATGAAGCCCATGAAAATGTGTGCGTCATTTTCTTGCAGTGTTAGAGTAATTCATCACATGGCATTAGAAACAATTAGAGATTTTAACTGACATAACGTAAGTTTAGGTTGAAGTGCTATAATTTCTAACACTAAAATTATATAAAAATAAATTCATCTCAAATAGAAGCTAAAAAAATTACTAAAGCACACAACAAAATGACAAAAAAAAGTAATTAAAATTAAATCGAAAATATTAAAAACTCTTGAAAAATATTTATCAATAAATATTAAGAAAATGTAAATTAAAATTAAGAAAATGCTACCGAGATCCAGGGTATTATAGACCTTCTTGGGTGTTGACGTCACGTTTGCTGACATGTCTGGCATTTTCTTCTCAGAAAAATATGCTAGTAATCAATAGTAAACACTTCTAGAGTTTCAGAAGAGATCTCAAAATGTTGCACACTGTACAATAGATTTAAGAGATTTCAAATGAAATCAAAACATTTCTTGTCAGCTATGCTATCTACATTATTTATACAGCTCTATACTTTTACTTGACTGTTTGTCAGCAATTGTCTCATTTATGTCTGTTTTGAATGTGCTATTTAATTTTATGAGAACATCTTACATGAAGTTGATACTGAAATGTAAATAGATCTGAAAAAGTCTCAGCAACCTCTGAGAATAGCCCCCCCCCCCCCCTGGGATTCCCATACCAATAGCTTCCAGAGTCTGTAAACACCTTGATCCTGGGAAAAGGATGGAGGGATGATCCCGCAATCATAAGTTTTGGATGCTACATTAGATTCCTTGAATCCCAGAGCAATAACAGCATTACGGCAGAATGGTTTTACCATAACACCACCATAAAACTTTTTGTAAGAAGATATTAGAAAACATAGAAGTTAATTTTGAACAAGACGCACGTCTAACATTATCCCCGTAACTCTGCTTTGGTTGCACATTATTCACCTTTATAGCTGTTTTCTGGCATATTGCCTTAAAATATCTTCACATTAAGGTTATTAAACAGACTGTCTGCATGCCCACAACACTCATGCTGTTGTAGTATTTCTGTAATATGGTATTGGCAAATGCATTATAGTTATGCAACTCTGGCCGTAATGTGGCTAAAGGAAGTCATATTATCTTTCAGCAGCTATGACACTGTCATTGTACATTTTTACTATAAAATATAATACTCTCAGAGCTGCTCATGTACACTATAACATAATGGGAAACATTTGCAGCTATGTATTATTTTAGATATTTGGAGAATGAAGAGAGGCTTGTGTATCAAAGCATTGCAATCAAATGCACAACACCACTCCTGTTATTATATAATGCTATTGCATCTAGAGGTCACCCATAGGTCTTTGATTTAGAAAAATTTAGATTTAGAAAAGCCCTGCAATTTTACAGACTCTTTAGAAAGCACACACACCTCCGTAAGTCAGTCACTGGGCATTTTTAAAGTATTGAAAAGAGCAGTTATAACATTTTGATAATTGGAGATTTCTGAAACAGCATTTGGACAATTTGATTGTGCAATTTAATTATCAAAGTGTTAATCAAAGGGATTGTGACACAAAGATAAAAAAAAAAAAAAAATTACACTTTTTGCATGCCCTTTGGCTTGTAAATCTGAGGGGGCATTTGCAGTTTGAATGGGCATGACGCTTCTGTGCTCACACACACACACACACACATCCACGTCACTTAGCAGTGATTTCCTTCATTAGAGGCTGTATTAGAATAAGGGAAGTTGTATCAGATTGAGGAAGCTATTGGTCTTTTTCTTGCCTTCCCCGCTGCTTTTCTCATGAGTAGAACATATGAAGATTGAGAGAAAGAGTGTTTTGTTGCTGGTCACAGTCGTGTCTCTAAGAGTTCAGATCATGACTAAGAGTATGTCCTGGCTTCGCAGTCCTGCACTCACTGCCGCGCACCACCGCAGGTGCTTCAGTGATGTAAGTAGAATTATTTTATGAAAGTGTAAGGAAAATCAATAATAGTGAAATGTGTGAGTTTGTGTGTTTATATAGAAAGGCCAAGTGTAAGAATGTAATGTGTGATTGTGTTTCTTTTTACTGTAATGTGTGCCAGTGTTTTACTTTTGATTTCATTTTTTTAATCATCCTGTCTGATTTAACAGTTATCATGCTCGCATAGGATCTGTACAGAGTGTACTGTTTAAGTTTGTGATGCAGTAGTCTTATAGGATGTCTTTTCTGAGAAAGTTGCTTGGTTGATTTGTGAAATTAATTTAGGAAATAGCTTTTCTGTCAGGTTTACATTAGCTGCACATGTGAGAACTAAATGTCCTCACAATGACAGAAGAACTTCAAAGGAACTGTATCGCGGGACTTCCTAACAGTTAATCAAATAAGGAGACTAATTAATGTCTTAATGTCTTAAATAACTAGAAATGCTAAAAACTGAAAAGATTTCAGCATGGGATGGGTTAAGGGATAGGCTTTAAGTTATAAAGTGTAGATATTTAACTTGGGTCCCTATTTTAATGATCTAAATGCAAAGTGTAAAGCGCACGGCGCAGGTGCACTCAGGGCATGTCCAAATCTACTTCTGCTATTTTAATGACAGGAAAACAGTTGGCGCGCCCGGGCGCATGGTCTAAACGGGTTGTCCCTATTCTCTTAATGAGTAATGGGCGTTTCTTGGGCGTAACATGCAATAAACCAATCAGAGTCTCATCTTCAATTCCTTTTAAGAGCCAGTTGCGCTCATGCCATGACGGATTTGCTATTTACACGGCGGAATTTGGCAAGCACAAAGATTGAACGCGTCTCCGGAATCGGAGCTGTCGTCTGCAAGCAAATAGATAGCCTAATTCTGATACATGCGATGACTATCCATTATGACATGTAGGCATTTATATATATATATATATATATGTGTGTATATATATAATATTAGACTACAAAAAATTATTTTGCATTGCAATCCTTAATTTTTTTATATTTGGCATGTTTGTATGCCGCTGTGCATCTCTGCGTTGTGGACCCGCTAATACTAACACGCTCTTTAAATAACAAAGAAAAAACATTGCACCAGACTTCAGACCAGGTTTGAGTTGGTCTATGGCGCAGTATATTTTCAGCTCCTTTAAAATAGCAATGCGCCTGAACACACCTCTTTTTTAGACCAGCACGCCCAATGGGCGCAAAAATGAGCACAAATGCATTTGCTAATTAAACGACGTGTCGCTGGATGGGTAAATGCGAACAGCGCCGGACTGAAACTAGCAAACACACTTGCACTGCACCTTGCGTCACATTGCGCCGAGTGTATTATAGGGCCCTTGATGTTTCTTCAACTTTAGGCACTCTTAGGGGTTGATTTATCTTAAAACTAACAAATTCTTTATATGAATGTGAAAGTTAGTTGTATTAATTTTTCAAAAAGAGCCTTCTGAAAGTCAACAGGCCCAAAAGTGTCCATAGTTAAAGAAACATGCAGCTGTTGGCTTAATATAAAAACAACAAAAATAAATTAACCACAAGTGTGTGTATGTGAGTGTGTGTGTGTATCAGCGAATCATAGGGAGAAACACAAAAAAGTTCCAGTTTCAGTTCAGTGTTTTGTTACAGTGAAGTCATTTAAGGTACTCTGAACTTTGCGAGTGTGTTATGTAAATGCAAGTTTATGTGTACTTTTCTTGTTGAGAAAAATTATTTACTGGCAATGATTTTGCAGAGTCCTACCTGACTCTGCAGTCTTGTCAGCATTAAACATTAAAAATGGGACTGCATTCTGACAAACTAGGTTTTTAGTGTTTGCATTAGCAAAATTTACTGTTAGCTTGCAAATATTTTGCTATGTGGTTTCAGGGATGTTCTATGAGATTGCTAGGGTGTAGTTAGATGGTTGTAGGGGTGTTTTGATTGGCTGTGGTTTTGGTGTTATCCCGCCTTCAAAATAAACTCTATTTGTATTTGACCTGTTTTATCTTCTAACAGCAGAAAATCCATTCCCTTAGAAGGTGTAGGATGAGTTAAGTTTAATATTTAGGGTTATGGGTTTATTCAAATACATAACCCTAAGTATGAGCATTATCAAACATGTTAATGAGCAGGCAGTGATTTCTGAACAACATTCCCCTTAATTCATGATGGCTTTTATGGTGGTTTATTCTGAGCTGTGGGCTGAAAGATATTACACTGCACCGCAGCAGTAGTTAGTCAGATCATATCCTTCATACGCAGAGCTGCTCTGGGTCCATGTTAAATTATGCTGCTTCACAGTCTTTATCTCCTATTGAGATGAACTGTATGATAGGGAGAAAGGACATCTGGTAGTCTGATGCACTGTCGATTGAAGGATCAAGGCAAGGGAGCTCCTTTCATTACTGCAAATCCACTGTCACTGAGAGAGACGAGAGTCGTTCTCATGTCAAGTGGACTCGCAGACTGTCAGATCTCACTCTTTCTCATTGTGTTCATCCTCCTCTCTCCCCTCTCTTTTATCTGTTCTTCCTGATTCTCAGACATCAGATATATTTGCAATGATAGAGTTAATGCAGGTGAGAAGTCCACATTTCCATCCGGTTTTGTGTTTATTGCTTTTCCTGCTATCTCTCACCTTTTTATGACCGCTGACCTTTTTTGACCAGCAATTTGGTGACACATTTCCTGTCTTTGCTTATTATTACTGTCATCTACCTGTCATTTATATTCTGAGGTTCTCTCTCAAATACGTCAGATATGTCACTTTAACATTTATATATGTAGCTTGGGCTCTTCTGTCATTAAACTCTAGAAAACATTGTTAGACTAGAAATATAGTCTACGTAAGTTACACAGATGCTTGGTCAACACATTTGAAGGTTTTTTGAACCTGGTGATCCTTCATAATTGAAGCACAAAGAGCATTTTATGCTTCTGACTTTTTAAATTAAATTATTATGAAGTAGTAGTTAAATCTTTAAAAATGAAATACATATTTATTTTTATGTTAGAGTTTCCAAACGTCTAAAACTGTCAGTTTATTTCACATTTTAATAAGACTTTCAATCCCATAATTTTTGTACATAGCGTGCATAATTGCGTATGGGCTGTAACAAATCTAAAGGGGGTGACAATTTATTTTTAATATCTGTTATTTTATTATACATTTATTTATAATAAATTAATTTTCAATATATTTATGCAGTGTTCACTGTTGCTTTCGAAGCTTGAATACTTGCGTAGAATATGTTTCAAACCTAAGTGTGTCTTTGTAATGTCTGTACTTACTTTTTTGCATATATTAGCCATGTTTTTAATTTTTGAGAATTATCAGAAGTATATATTATTTCAAGTTATTAACAAATGATGAATTTTTATTTCTGGTATTTACTATTCTAATATTTTTTTATTTATTTTTTGATTCCTTTGTTCCATTTGATGGATGTTTTTAAATGAACTGTTTAATATCCTCTTCTTTTTGTAAATGCAGAGCAGCAGAATGGATGAGCAGAGGGGCACTCTTCCACCTCCTCTCAAAGTAAGTGTGTACATTAAGAGCCACACAAACAAGCATCAAGTGTTATAGTCATTACAGTTCGCTCTCACAGTCACTGCCATCAGCGCTGTTTATCACATGTGCACAGAAACACAGTGTTGCTTTTGTTACAGATGGATGTTTTCATATTAATCCTCATTCTCATAGCTTTAAGGTTCACAAAAGCTCTGCTGCTTTAAAATGTTGACATTTAAATGCATCATAGGAGCTCTTCTGACTTGGATTATAATACCTTTTGGCCATACTATAAGGCAGGACTGTAAAAAAAAGACAATCCCAAAATGCACTGCAGGTAGCTTAGTGTAAAAGTGTAAGATGATGGATGATGATGATGTTTAAAATACAAGTATTGATTTATAAAGTGTGTTCAAATGCAAGTTAAATTACAGTACATGTCACTGTTTCAGAATCTTGTGCCATAAGCAATTCATCCTTTAACATGCTGCCATGATGAGTTAAAAATAGTTCAACTTTTTGTCATTCTGCATAGTTAAAATTTAATTCACTATAACTATCAGAAGTACATCAAAGAAATTAATGTGTTTTCCGCTTAAATTATGTTTTTTTGTGTGTTTAATCCATTGGCAGAGGTCTTTTTTTTTTCTTATTCGCTGTCCCAGTTTATTTATTTTTGCTTATGAAAGTAAATGTGTCTTACGGATACGGTACGGTATTTGAAAGTGTTATACAAATGCATCTTCTGTTTAGCTTTGCTCTCTGTTTTGTTGTGCTAGAACATGTCCTTAGGCTGCACTCATACACAGACTGACTTACAATATAATGCTTTATACATATATGAGTTTATGAAGGTGAATCACACATTCAACTTGAAATATAAATGCCCATAATAGAAGAACATATAGAAGAACTTTGTTGTTGTTCTGTGCATGAAACAAGCCAACAGAAAACACCAGAACTTGTGATCTGATGCTTTCACCATACGCCATAGACCTAGACAGTTTGTCTGGAATCATGAGTCTTCACAGGTCTCTTTATGCATCTTCATATTTCCTTCATCTGCAGCTTAAAGTGATTTGAATGAAGGGCCCAAAATGTCTACATCTCTAATGACTAAAATGTTTATTTTCTACATCCCTCTCTATTCCTCCCACAGACAGAGGAAGACTACATTCCTTATCCCAGCGTCCATGAGGTTGCAAACTTGTTTGGCTTTTTTATATGTAAATATGAATGTGTTTTTTATGCTGTACTGTAATATTGCGATTTTTGTTTTTGTGGGCTGGCAGGTTTTGGGACGAACAGGCACTTTACCACTCATTCTGCTGCCCCAGTTTGGGGGTTACTGGATTGAAGGGACCAATCATGATTTAGGCTCCTCCTCCACACCAGAGGAACCGCCCCCTTGCCCCGCATCACAGGTTAAACTGGAGACGAACAGCATCGCCAATATCTATAGGAAACACTTCCTGGGCAAGGTGAGACAAAGTTGACCGATTTATATGAAATTATTAATTTAATTAGCAATGAAATCAGGTTTGCCAAAGCTAAATTAACTCTTTAAAGATATGATAACAATATGTCTGTCAGTCAGTCAGCTAGGTTTTTTTGTTTTGTTTTTTTGTTACAGGCACTAACCAGAATGATTGTCAATACTGTAATGAAAATAATATTAATGTATGGAAAATGTAATATGCAAGTTATTTAAAAAAAAAAAAAACAGCCACAATGTGCGATCAGGAATTTTATATAGTAAAATCAACTAAAATCAAAAACGATATCAGCCTCATCAAACCGATGACTATTTAAAAAGGCCAAATATTGGCAGTATGAAATTATATAACATATAGTATGATATATTATGCACATTTGTATATAACATTTATTTTGTTCCTTTTTTTGTTGCTACCTTGCGTCCCCATTTAAAAATAAATTATTATACAAAGAGTATTTAGTTTTGTATATGCATATCTAATTTATTTATCTATGCTTTACCTGCAATATTAACATGTGTTGAGGTATAGTTTAAAATAATAAAACAGTTGATCAAATGGATGGATGATTCTTACGGTTGGTTGTTTTGTCTCATTATTGCTGTTCATCTTCCTCTGCAGAAATAATACTCTTTGAGCTTGATGTCTCTCAGGGTCTGAGCTTTTAGGAATCTGTGATAATGTAAAGAGTCTTTCAGAGGGTTTATGCATGTATAACTCTTTCTGCAGGAGCACTTTAATTATTACTCAGTGGACAGCGCTCTGGGCCACCTGGTCTTCTCGGTGAAGTATGATGTGATTGGAGACCAGGAGCACCTTCGACTGATGCTTAGGTACTTCAAACATACACTCTTGACTATTCACAGATGACAAAAATTAATTGCTTTGATGCTTTGAATTCTGTTTTTCATTAAATCTTTTGTTGCAGATGTTTCTCCTGAAAAACCTTAGGAGATATATAAAAGTAAATCGCTGATATACAGTTTTGTAAAAGTATAAAGCCAATCCCAGTTCTCAGAACAGACCCTCATTCCCTTGTAATGCCACGTCCTTATATACTTCGATTTACAAATCCCTTTTGCTACCTTAATTGATATCCAGGTTTATAAATTGAATTGGAATTTAAAAGATATTTTCAATTCAGTTCTGAATGGTGCACAACCCAGTCGCAGACACTTTTCTTTTTAAAGAAACATTCACATCCACACTCTCCTGTCACATATTCTCTCATTGTTCATTTTCAGAGATGCTCTGACTTAAGTGCTTAAAATAGCCAGCAGAAACACAAGGGCACATCCATTCTTTATAACCTAAAGCCTGTCGCGAAACCCTTTAATGATGGGGATGGGAATAAGAGACAGTGTACATGTCAGAGAGAGGTTGATCTGTAAAGCTTCACTTTATAAAAGGATCTCTTCGGGGACTCTTTGAATGTTGTGTATTGGCTGTAAGATAATTGAATGCTGGAGTGATTCGCATGGCTACTTTTTTAATAGTTGCACTACTGTACCATTGATCTCTCTCTTTGTGTCATTGTCCTTTCTGCTAAATATAACATTTACATTACTTTATTACATTTAGCAGACTCTTTTATTCAAAGCGATAGAGTAGCATAAGCAGTTTGTCTCAGAGAATGTGTTTGTGAAGTACAGTTGAGTCTAGTTTGGTTATACTGTTACTATATTAGTTTGTAATGCTGGCGCTAACTGTGAATCTAATGTCTTTTAATTGTAGGTCAAAGTTTAAAACCTGCCATGATGTGATACCAATTTCTTGTCTGACCGAGTTCCCTAATGTTGTCCAGATGGCGAAGGTAGGTCATTAACATAAATAGTTGAGCAAAGAAGAATTTTGCATTGCTGTCAGTGGATAAAAAATACAAAATAAAGAGGTGGATGAATTCAGTTAAAATTATATTTAATTTTTATTTTTATATTTTTTTGCAATTATAATTATACATTCAGTTGAAATGATTTGCATATATTAGTGTTTGCTGAGAAAACTCCAATGCAAATGAGATCTTACAAAAGGTGAATTACTAAATGAATATGTTAAATTGATAGCCTTAGTAATCATATACAATTATTTGATTAAAAATATGTATGTTCGTTTAAACATTAAATCTTTGTATTTTTTTAAGCTCGTCTGTGAAGAGGTGAATGTGGATAGATTTTATCCTGTCTTATACCCAAAGGTAAGCTGGAATAGAAACCTCAAAAACGAATGTCATGGACATTTCTTTCACTGTCCCTCATTTGTAACCCATTTAAAGGCATCCAGGCTTATTGTGACCTTTGATGAGCACGTAATCAGCAACAACTTCAAGTTTGGAGTCATCTACCAGAAATTTGCACAGGTTGGCTTACCTTTATGAGATCTGAATTCTTGGTTTGCTCAATTTAAATTAATTGTGAACTGAAAATGTTCTCTTTTTTTTTCAGACATCAGAAGAGGAGCTATTCGGAAACAATGAGGAAAGTCCAGCTTTTGTTGAGTTTCTGGAGTTCTTGGGAGAGACGATTGAACTTCATGATTTTAAAGGGTATAGACCTACAGTATTTAGCATGAACCGTACCAAAGCAGGACATTTTTCCTGCTCCTGGAACAACATTGCTATCTACCATTCACATTTTAGGGTTAGGTGGAGAGCTGAAGTCAATCTTATGATATTGTAATTTGCCTTTGATTTCAAGTCTAGGTCAGGTTTTAATGAGCAATGTGATTGTTTATTGCAATGTTGTCCCAGGGCCAACAAAAGGTTGTTTGTACAGCTGGTATGTTTGAGTTTGTAGAGTAACTCTTCTTTCATAATACAGCTTTCGTGGAGGCCTGGATGTGGCACATGGACAGACAGGAAGTGAGTCAGTCTATCACAACTTCCACAATAAAGAGATAATGTTCCACGTGTCCACAAAGCTCCCATACACTGAAGGTGATACCCAGCAGGTAAGACCTCATGTTTTGTTTTGTTTCCCCAGATTTTAGATTCCTATTCTTAGCTAAATCAACTTTTGGTTACCTGTAGAGGGTGGGTAAATACATGAGCATGCTTAGGACGAACCACTAATATTCTGGGATATTGTTTTATGTCACATCTCGTATTAGTTTTGGGTATATTACCAGTTGCAGCCCCCCCAGAGTTGCTTGGCCACTGTGTTATGCACAGACCAACAGCATGCTCTGCAAACCACACAGTGCAAAGGACTAACCCTTGAAAGCCATCTGTTGTCATGCATGCTTTGCTTTGCTTTGCTCAGAGAGAGAATGTCACCTAGGGGTTTGAGCACAGACAAAGCTGAGCACTAAAACACACCCTCTTCGGTATGGTGCCTCAGAGGCCAGAGATGACATATGAGTACAGACTCATCACCTGCTGCTTTTTAATCAATATTGCACGAGATATGTGATGTCATATGAGAGTTACAGTATAGCGATATGCTAATGGCCTCCAGACTGACACGACAAATGTGTTTTTTTTGCCTTAAAATGGTTTGTTTCTATCTAAAAACATAATTTTGACTGATGTTTGCTACAGTGCTGCAAACATGCTCAATACATTTGATTAATTTCCTGAGCACTTTGATGATAAAGACAAGCAGTTTTCTTTTGAACATGTGAATGTCTGTGAACTATTTTCTGTTATGACAGCACTCTCTATTAAGTATTTATGAGCAAACTGTGAAGACAAGCCAACGAACGGTTCAACCGAGGAAAGCTAATCGGATAAACCTTTGAAGATTTATAGAAGATAAAACTGACACCCTGCAGAAAGCTAATAATGTTTTGTTGCAATGTTAAATCAAGTATAAATGTAATTCTTGTTCTGACGTTTAGGGCTTTGACATCATTGGTGCAATAAGACACAAATCAGTTTGTAATATGTATAATATTATGATCCAATATTGTTATTTTGTGGGAAATGTAATGATCTTTGTCAGTATATAGGTGAATCTCGCAAAACATCACCACAAACTCAAAAGGAAATAATGCAGTGCAACAAAAAGGAATATGTTCATAATATACCATACAAAATCATAAAACTATACTTAATTTGTATGCAGTGTTTGATTGATTTTCTTTGTGTTAATGTTTAATTTAATAAGAAGTATAATCTGGTGTCTTGCCTAAGGAAATGAATATTTTGTATATATAATATATTTTCTTTTCTTTTTTTTCTTTTATTCTTTTTCTTTTCTTTGTATTTCTGAACATTATCATCCACAATCAGTGAGCATAAATATGAAAAGTATGAAAATTTAGTGTGGGTCTACTCAGAACAAAATGTGTATTTATTTATGAGTAGGCCAATACAAAATCTTCAAACTTTTTTATTAAATTTTTTTTTTTGGTCACACTTAGAACAAACTTGTTTTCTGTATATTACCAGTAAGAGACAATTTTAAAAGAAAAACTTTATGAAACAACAAGAAGTGTGTTTTATTGACATAAAAGTAGTATATTATTATTATTATTATTATTATTATTATTATTATTATTATTATTATTATTATTATTATTTACTTTATCCCTTATAAGGGAAAATTGTTTTGGGCAATACAGATAGACCACATGACAAGATTCCTGCATTTGTAAGCAATCATGTTCTTATACAAAACTCACAATCTGATATAACAGTGTTGATTCTGTTCGAGACAACAAATATACATTTTTCAATGGCATGATCTATTTTAGTTTTCAGTTCAAGTTTTTGTTCTGGCCAGTCTGTTCGAAGAAGTGAATCTTAAATCAGTTGTACAGACCTTATGGGCAGCTTCCTCTTATTACTTCACAGTTTGGGTTGTCTTGGTGTGCCTTAATTTCAGCTGCAGAGGAAGAGGCATATAGGAAATGACATCGTGGCCATTGTGTTCCAAGAAGAAAATACACCGTTTGTACCCGATATGATTGCATCAAATTTCCTTCACGCTTACATAGTGGTGCAAGTGGAGAACGCCTGCACTGAAAACGTCCTTTATAAGGTAATTAATCTTGTTTGAATCTTTCAAAATGAATCTTGAGCCATGGATTGCTTGACATAGGTGATAACATACAATGTTTTGATTCAGTTCTGAAGTCATATCGATGATTTCCAATATAGCAAAACAACTTTGTAAATAATTTTCTTGAAGCTTTCCTGATATGTGTCATCATTTCTTTTGTGATATTATAGGTATCTGTGACGGCAAGAGATGATGTGCCTTTCTTTGGCCCTGCCCTTCCAGACCCAGCGGTCTTTAAAAAGGTACATCTTTTCGGTCTTATGTCGTTGAACTAGCTCCACATGGAATCTTTGTGGAGCTCTTTTTACAAAATTCTACACATCCTTCAACTGTGGAGATGTGTATATAGCTGCATGCATTTGTTTTATCGCTCGCTGTGCATTTGTGAATGGCTTTCTGTGTCTAATTAAGACTTTGTTCATTGTGTTTTGTTTAGAGTCCAGAGTTTCATGAGTTCCTCTTGACCAAACTGATCAATGCTGAATATTCCTGCTGTAAAGCGGAGAAGTTTGCAAAGCTGGAGGTGAGAAGGGCACACATGCATGTGTTTGTGTTCATATTTGTTTGGGAGCATCTGCGTGCATATCACTTTAAAATGTCTTTGTTCTCCAGGAGAGGACACGTTCTGCTCTGCTGGAGACTTTATACGAGGAGCTGCATGTGAACAGCCAGTCCATGATAGGACTCGGAGGAGATGATGACAAGCTGGAGAATGGAGGAGGAGGCGGCAGTGGCTTCTTTGAGTCTTTTAAGGTAGAATCCATTTGAATCTCTTCAAGTTGTTATATAGGTTTTTTATTTGTTTCAATATTTACTGTCAAAATGATGCTTGTATATGACAAAAGAGTTCTGGTGAACAGCAGAGATGACTTTTTCAATTTGCATACTGTAAATCCTATATGTGAGATTAGAATTATTGCATCCAAAAGTGTAATATGCAAAAAATAGTGTGATATTAAAGTATAATTAATGCATTATACATTGTATATTGTATGTGTGTAAAATATTTTTTCAAATGTTTTTGAAAGAAATCTCTTAAGATCACTAAGTCTGCATGCATTATGTATTAATATTTTCCTATTTAAATATATTTAAAAAATAAATGTAGTTTATTCATGTGATTAAAAGCTGAATTTCCAGCATCATTAATCCAGTTTTCAGTGTCACATGATCCGTCAGAAATCATTTTTAATATGCTGATTTGGTGCTCAAGAAACATTTACTGATGATAGTTGTGCTGCTTAATATTGGAACACGATGTGGAAACCATGGTCATTTTCTAAATATTTTTAAATCTTTGATAAATAGAAAGACAAAAAAAACTAACAAACAAAAAGAGCTGTAATTTGAAATATAAATGTCATAACTGTCACTTTGATCAGTTTAATTAATTATTGCTAAATAAAAGTATTAATTTCATACAGTTTTACTGACATGAGTCTTTTGAGCTGTAGTGTATTTAAACAGTGTATAATAGAACAATTAAATGTTTCTAACGGCAGTAAGTTACAATTTTGATATAATTTTGTGTTGAAACATTATATCCATGTTGATTAATCAATTAAATCTAGTAAAAGAAAAAAGTGCACTGTAAGTAAAAGTACATTATTTACATTTTGCACATTTTGGCAAATAAAGAAAGTGACCTGGTGTTCTTTGCATACTGACATTTTTTTGAAATCTTTTAGCATACTAGTCCAATCCTAACCACTTTCACTCGTTCACTGTCCTTCACTCTCTCTAGCCCTCCTGGTTCTCATATAAGCAGTTGTAGTGTCCTCTAGTGTTGTGTTGCAGTGATGCAGTGCATTGTTTTTCTCTTTCCAGCGAGTAATCCGCAATAGAAGTCAGTCTATGGATGCCATGGGCCTCAGCAACAAAAAACCACACACCGTCTCCACAAGCCACAGCGGAAACTTTACACACAACCCACCAGACGCCCCCAAAACACCCGGCATTGTGAGTATGAAGGCCCTTGTGGAGGTCAGCCGACCTTAAATTGTTTAAAAGACAAAACATCTTGCTAAAAAAATGCAGGCTGTCATGAGAAGCCCCAAAACAATGTGGCAGCTTCAGTTTGTGCCAGTCTGCATGCCTCTGATCCCTCAGCCCAGCAGAGTCACAGCTGGCATCCGTCGTGCCCTGCGACTGCGCTTGACCTTGTGCTTGAATCATCATGGCACATCTGTGAGGCTTGTGCTAATGGTAGACCAGGTCTTCTCCTGCCATTTCTGATCTTTATCATTTCACCATTACAAAAGAAAAAAAACTGATTTGTAATTGGCTCTTATGATCTCTTTGGTTGGTGGTCGGTAG
The DNA here is from genome assembly GCF_003368295.1 of Carassius auratus. Taxonomy (NCBI): domain Eukaryota; kingdom Metazoa; phylum Chordata; class Actinopteri; order Cypriniformes; family Cyprinidae; genus Carassius; species Carassius auratus. The sequence continues at coordinate 5,140,033 of NC_039273.1, forward strand.
AACAGATGGGGCTCTCCACAAGTACCGTCCCATCTCCATTGCTGTAACAACAAGTGCAACAGCAATCACTGTGAGAGCCTTTCATGACAGGCGGACATAACAGCCGATTAGCCATCCAAATGTACTATTAAATCTGACCCAAATGTGATTTCTCCATAGTCCTTGATTATTCCTGGAAAAAGCCCAACCCGTAAGAAATCTGGTCCATTCAGTTCCAGGAGGAGCAGTGCCATTGGGATTGAGAACATACAAGAGGTTCAGGAGAGAAGGTACGAAAAACTATGTAGGACAGCCTTTTCTGTTAGTAGTTGAAGCCATTTTATCACAAGTTTTTAAACAAACATGGGTTGTTAGTTTATTCAAAAACACATGAAAATGCAATTCATACAGACATTGATGTTTTTGAACAATGTCACAGTGGCAATTCTGTCATCATAACAGAACAAAAGGCATACATTCTTGTAAAGCATAATCCATTACATTTCATTAAAAGTAAAAAAACATATAAAGAAATATAACAAAGACTATAATCTAATCTAGTAAGTATCTGAAAAATAAGTATCTTTTTAGGTCTGGTTAATTCGGTCTCCAATATGAAAAATGCAGTTCTGAAAACAATATTTAAGATGTGTTAATCATTATGTTTCAGCAGTCGCGAAGTGTCCCCTAGTCCACAGAGGACATCTGATGGTGGACACACAACTCAGGACTTCAGATTAGACAACTCACCCAGTCAGAGCTCTCCTGAGATGCAGATCACCAGGATTGGGTGAGCACCAATGAAACACTGACATTGTTTGCCTGTAATCACACTCTTCCTGCATATGGATGGTCAGTTTTTCACATAATCTGATCTTTACATTCCAGGAAAGGTGTCTATGATCATGTGAACTAATTGTTTTTATTTACTTTCTAATATTAGTTTTGCTATTTTGATGTTTTTTTATATATATATAATTTACTCCTGTGGTGCAAGGCTTAATTTTCAGCTTGATTACTCCAGTCTTCAGAGTCACAGGATCTTTCAGAAATCATTCTGATATGCTGATTTGCCTTTGAAGAAGCACTTCTGCACTATTGCTTAATTATTTATTTATTTATTTATTTTTTGATGAATGAAATGTTGAAAAGGACATCATTTGAAATATTTATATATATATATAAACCCTTTTAAAATCTTTACTGTCACTTAATTTTTTCCTGGATACAGGTATTCAGTTATTTTGTACTGACCCCATACTTCTTAACTGTAGCGCATGTGGATCAAAAACATATTTCCTTTGAAAATTAATACTGTTACACTGGGATTTATAAGCTTATTTTTGTCTATTATTTGTATATGTAATATGCTCAAAGTTGAATAACATGTTCATGTGTAGTAAGTAGTTTGTTCAAAGGGAGCTATAGGTAGTTGCTCACGGGCCGCTCCTTGTGAGGTTCAGATCTTTTATTATCCTCTGCTTTTATTAACCACTCCTAGCTGCAAATAATAGATATTTGCTTTACCATATTTGAGTTTAAACATTACTAGTTTGTCAATGAGTCATTAGTAATACAACTACATTAACCTCTATGAATGTGTTGAGAAGTTACACTAGCAATCACTGAACATGAATATCTTTAGTGCTATCATAACGTATTCCATTATCAAAATACATCTCAAACAGCACACTTTAATCACATGGACAGTGCAGCTGGTGCAAATAAATCAGTCTAAAGTAGTTTCCAGGTGCAACGGTAAAAAAAGTGAGCAGCTTTGGCCTTTTATGTGCAGCTAATGTGTGATACAGTAATCAAAATGTGTTTGAATTCAAAAGTGAATCAAATACAGTATACCTCAACCAACAATATTAAATCAAAAAGAACATGCATCTACTCATTGACCAAATGTATTTAATGGTGATTAGTTAAAGGAGTGGTTCACTCCCCCAAAATGACACATTTACTCACCCTCAGCCCTTTCAAGACATTGAGAAGTTACAAAACAAGTTTTGAAGAAATTATTAGCAAACTAAAAATTTGGGGTTAACTATTCTAGCCTTTCAGGTTGATTTGATCTCTTATATGTGCATATGCGTGTGTGTGTTTTTAGTTCGGCCCTGTGCTGTCGAGCTCCCTCCATCCCGGAGTCTCAGGATCTGTCTCGCTCCTCGTCCAATGCCAGTAGCTTCACAAGCGTGGAGGAAAAGAACGAGCAGGAACATGAAGTGACAGAGGACTACGACACCGGACTGGTATGGTCACAAACACCTGACTCATCATTGATCAATGCATGACTCATACTTTACTTAAAAGATCACTACATTGTGATCAAACTGTTGTCACTGGATAAAATTCATATATATTCAAACAAACTGACAGGCAGAAAAAAAAACACCTTTATTTAAACACCCATTCTATTCACAGGCAAATGTATACAGGCGTAATGGAATTTGCATTTAATTGTCTGAACAGAAGTATCAATACACCTGTATTATTTGGCAAGACTGAATGGTTCTGTTGTTTGAATATGTTTTTCATTTTTCTGGAACACAGGAGAGTCTGTCTTCAGCCGGTACGCCTCACAAACGAGATTCCTTCACATACAGCGGTGTGTGGTTGGAAGACGGCTCTGGTACTGCTAGTCAGAGCAGCTCACAGGGTGAGACAGAACAAACATTTCACCTCCCAACAACCCAAGCAAATATTTATTACATAATGATCATTTATATGTTTGACTGTTCAATTTTTGTGCGTGTAAAATGCTTCATTGAGGAGGCCAGAAATATGTTGTGCTCATCTTGAATATTATGCAGTTTACCCATCTTAAAGGATTTGCTCACTTCCAGAATAAAAATGGCTGATCATTTCGCTGTATAAGACTCTTATTCCCCGGCTGGGATCATGCAGAGCCCTTTAAAGCTGCACTGAAATTGCAATTCGAACCTTCAGCCCATTGGCCACCACTGAAGTCCATTATATGGAGAAAAATCCAGGAATGTTTTCCTCAAAAAAGAAATTTCTTTGCAACTGAAGAAAGAAAGAAAGACATGAATATCTTGGATGACATGGGAATGAGTAAAGATCAGGAAATGTTTATTCTGGAAGTGAACTAATCCTTTAAGCCTGTATAAGACAAATATTGCTTATTCTACAACCCTGTACTGTAGCTTCATCATTAGCATTAGCATCCCATTAGCTCAAACAGTAGAGTGTGATTGTTGACAATGCCAAAGTCATGTGTTTGATTCCCAGAGATAAAGACATCCACCAAATGAATAATGTAAAGGATTTTTCCTGATCAGTAACAGTAGCAAAAAAGATTATAAGAGATGAATGTATCACATTCAAATTACACCACTGACAGACCAACAACCGTCCTACTGTGCTCATTTTACTTCTATTATTTCAATCAGAAGTGAGCTAAAATAAATAGGAAATCATTGGAGATCTGTTTTTAACCTGTTGCAGCCATAATTAACTATAAAATAAAACTTTTGCAGGTGTGTATTATGAGTAAATATTGTCTCATAAATACTAAGGGAATATACATGATGAAATTAAGGCCCACAATAGAGCCTGTGTTATTTTAGTGTTATTGATACTGCTTTAGTATTTATTAATATTTTGAATTAGATTTAGATTTGATATTTTCAGTTTTCATTAGAATTTTGTCTTTTTTTAATCTTGTTTCACTATAGGTCCCTTTCGACAGCAATCTGAACCTCGTCCAAAAACAGAGAGACAACACTCGGTAAGAAATGTGCTTGCCATAAGAACATGCCTATCATAAAAAAGGCATTTTTATATAGTCCTACAGGAAGAGCAGAATAAAAACGTCCCGTATAGAGGTTGGAAGATGATTATGAACCTTGACTAATGTTATAAGTGGATTTAAGCAAATAACTAAACTGATATTTACCCTTTAAAGTCATAGCATGACTGTTTCTCTCTGTAGCCGTACAATTGCTCTTGAACATCAGATCTAATGTCGTTTTTCTGCACAGAACTGCTAGCTGTCCTGTAGGCTGTAGATGACTTCATGGATGTCCATCAACAGGTTAGGAACAGCAAAAAGTGGATTTTATCTGTTTTGATATGTTTATTGGGTTGATCATTTGATTATAGTTGCATTGTTATACCTCTTAAAGACCCATTTTAATCCCTTTATGATTTTTGTTAAGGCATTTGTACTGATATTTGTAAAGTAGCATGGCAATCGGAAATTTACATTACAAATCAAAAGTTTGGGATCAGTAAGACATTTAGGATCAAAGGTGACAGTAAAGAATCCTTAAAAAGTATCACGGTTTTCACAAACATATTAAGCTACACAGCTGTTTTCAACATTGATAACAATAAGAAATGCTTTTTGAGCAGCAAATCATATTAGAAGGATTCTGAAGGATTGTGCGACACTGAAGACAGGAGTAACCATGCTGAAAATTCAAAAATAAATAGCTTATTAAAATAGTTATAAAAGTTATAACATTTCTATCTTCACTGCTTTTACTGTATTTTTGTTTTAAAGAAATGCAGCCTTGGTGAGAGGGAGAGACTTTCCAAAAACATTAAACAGTCTTACCAACCCCAAACGTTTGAACTGCATGTACACTATATGCATTTGTATAAATCTTATTCTCTTTAATTATTAATTATGTTCTATTTTCAGCATTTTCATAAGCTGCCCTCTGCAGCGGACACTCGACGTGAGTTCCTGTAGAGACACAGATGTGAATGGGATCGAACTGCTAGCTCCAGCCCTGCGGCGCACAGTCGGGCAAGTGTGCATCAGACGGACACAAGCCCTTTATCTTCTATCATGTGGCTGTTGGTCTGTAGACAAAATAGCAAACCTGCCTGGCTTGTGCTGAAGGCTGGTACACATCGAGAAGAACAGAAAAGAGCTGCCAGCTGGCAATGAATCACACATGATTATGGCCTTATCATAGGCTGCTTGCTTTCTTTTCTTTTCTCATTCAGTGGGTTTGGGTTTTATTTGTCATATTTATTTATTTATTGAGGCTCACTGCGGTGAGTAGATCTTTTAGTTACGGGGTGGTAAGCTGTCACTGCTTACGACATCTTTAAGAAAAACAAATGAGGTTCAGCATAAACCCATCATGCACTGTAATACACATCTATGTGTGGTTCTGTTTTGTTGTCATAATGTAATGATGTTGAAAATGAGTATAGGTAAATGTTAAATGTTGTTCTTCAGCATAGTTCTCTATCTGGCATCGAGCACCCAAGCCGTTTCTGCATCCCATAATTTAGGATTAATAGATCAGGTGTGATATGCTGTTTTAAATATTATTTATTAAGATTATGCTGTTTTACTGATCAATATATTTTTGTAAGGCCGCAGCTGTCTGTGTGTAATCTGTGCACTAATGTAATAGTGTCATGTTTTAAAGCTAGCTGTGCAGATTAAAACATCAGTGTCTCTCAAGTCAGATATATTGAAGTCCTGAAGATGTTTTAGCTTATATTATGTGTGAGCAATATGAATGTAAATCTGCAGACACATGTGATAGTGGATGTGGATTAGGGAATACACTTGGTCGAAATATATTCATCAGATGCTTTGTTCAATACCAAATGTTATGTATTCTATTTTGCTTTCAAACCCAAATACACGTTTTATTCATTTAATGATGAAATGTCTATGTTTGCAAAGAAATTTTAGTCATTTTACAGCTCCTTAAAATGTGATGGTATTTACTGTATATGATGCACATTTCAAAGAATAGCATGGTATTATCATCATAGAAGAAACATGACATGACAGTTTCATGTTCAGAAACATGAAAATACCTTGGTACTTTTTTTGTAAAACGAATATGCCAATTTGCTTCTTGTTTGAAGAGGTACAGTAGAATTTGAGAGATTTTTGCTTGCTTGGGTGCTTTCAGGGGTGATACTTCTAGAACAGTTAATTGAAAGGAAGAAATATTTTTGGCTTGTTGAATCCATACGTTCACTGTGTCAGAGTCCTAAGTCTCTGCTGATTGGTCGACTGTACAGAATGTGTTTGCACATGTTAAAGCCATGAAGCACAAACTCATTCCAAACAAACACTGACTGCTTTCTGCAAGTGATTGTTGTCCCTTACAAGTGCTTATTGTGCTACTTTATGAAATGTTTCACTGTAAATACAACATTTTCTCCCTTTTTTTTTGTAATAAAACCAAATAAATTGCGTTTAATAAAAATCAGAGGGTAATTAAATGTTTATTGCTGTAATGGACATTATGGAAAAATGTACACCCAAGACAGTAAATCACAGATTCCCAGTTCTTAAATCAAATTCTCAGTCATTAGAAGTAAGGCAACACAGAATAAACATTCATGGTTCACAGTTAAGAAAGGCTTTGTAAACTTTTTGTTAGAAAAAGACAATAAAACAACAGTTTAACATTATTTTGAATCACTTTTCAAAGCATTATGTATAATTGTAAGCCCTTTATTTTTGAAATCCTGAAGCAACACCACTACAGCCAGAGAAGGAACTATACTGCTAAAAAAAAGGCCTGGTTATCAGAGGAAAGTTAGAAGAATTTTACAAAGTACTAAAAACTGTTGTCTGCTCTCGTTCAAGTTGCATTTACTGAAAATCAGCAGCTCTCAAATCTCAACGTGTGGGTGCAACAAAAGACTTTCATCAGTGAACAAGCACTTCTGTCTGCTCCTCATAGAGAGCTGTTATATGAATACCAAACCGTACACAGTGATATGAATGATTTCTCATTCGGTTTCGGAGCTTGACAGCATGAGGGTGAGTAAATCATGAGAATGTTTCATTTTTAGATGAATTATCCAGTTAGTATTCTACTCTATGTATTGTTTATTGCCAGAACTAACTACTGTGAAGACTTAATAGGTCATCACTTAAAGAGACTTGGTCTAGTCGCTTTCTCTCACAGCTCTAGGTTCCACCATTTGAAAGGTGAGCGCTCTCGAAGAACATTGGAACCGCAGTGAACTTCGCCCAGCAGTTTGTGGTACGGGGCAAAGTCATCAATGAAGGTACATTTGAGGCCCAGAGGCTCCAGAAGAGAACACACCTCTGTCTCCAGAGCACACCTGCCATTCACCTTCGGCCCAAACGGTTTTGGGATGCCTAGCTGATCCCCCAACACGATCATGTTCACCTGTAGGTAAATACAGGTAATGCATCAAAACAAAAAGGACATTGCAATGGGAAAACTATAACAGCAGATTCCTCAAGCAGCTGAATATAGGAGCATAGGTTCCTGATACTTCACATTTAAGGTATGCACTGTTGTCAAGATTGATAATAGCAATAAATGTTTCTTGAGCAGCAAATAGCATATTAGTATGAGTTCTGAAGTATCATGTAACACTTTAATTTTCAATTACAAGAAAAATCAAATAGTTCAAGTGTGAGTGGACTTTCAGTTAGTTCTTGATTATGTACCATGTCGGGATAATAAGCCACAGCCCTCGTTTCCTCTTCTGACAGTTTAAACAGGATGGGCAAATCAATGATGTCCTCATCGTCCAACCCCAGCTCTTTCTTCAGCACGTCCCTGTTCCAGTCAATACAGTTCTGAGTGAAAGGTTAGAAGATGCCAGCATTATTCTTTCCCATAAGTGGTCAAATCTGGCTGCAAATATATCTACCGTATTTTTCGGACTACAAGTCGCATTTAATTTAGAACCAAGAGAAAACATTACCGTCTACAGCCGCGAGAGGGCGCTCTATGTCTTCAGTGGTAGACTACAGGATAACTGAGCAGCATAGAGCGCCCTCTCGCGGCTGGAGATGGTAATGTTTTCTATTGGTTCATGTCTCTTAGTTCATTTCAAATTAATTTTGATAAATAAGTCGCACCTGACTATAAGTCGCAGGACCAGCCAAACTATGAAAAAAAGTGTGACTTATAGTCCGGAAAATACGGTAGGTACTGTTTGGACACAAAGCGCTACAGTATTTGTGAATGTTGTGTATTTCACTGACCTGCACGTATCGGTTTTCAGCTTGTAGCTTTTTGTCGCTCAGGATCTCATTTACAGAGATGGCCTCTGGCAAACCTGTTCAGGCAAATCTGTTAGCTGTGGCGGACGGTAAACTTTTTGGAAACAGAAAAGTAGTGAGTGTTTACCCAGAAACATTTCTGCTTTTCCATTCCCACTGATTTGTAAGCTTTTGAAAACTTTGTATCCGGCGTCAGGGCTAGCCAGCAGCAACCTGAATTTCTGAACAATCCAACCATTACAGTTAGCATTGTTTTGGGTATTGGCTATGTTCAGAATAAAGTACTGGCATTTGAAAACATACTATTCTTAATGTATTTTGGATTAAATGTATGCAGCCTTGGTGAGCATAAGAGATTCTTAATTATAACAATCTTTTGACTGGTAGCGTATTGTAGTATTCTGAGCGTATCGGTTTACCTTTCGGTCAGGGGCTGGAACAAAGCTCATAAACTCATCCACATGACCCACATACAGCCAATCAGAGTACAGCGCTATTGGCTCTTGAACCTTCTGTGCCCACAGGAAGTCCTGGACGACTTTGGTCATGTTGCGGCCATGTGTTGCACTTCAAATTAAACACTAAAATTATTGATGGATCTTTCAGGTATTAGTTTGTTTATTCGAATCGACATATAAGTGTTTGGAACAATATGAAGTGAATGTATATTGTCAGCATTTTAGTAGTGGTTACTGTTAGGAGGTTCGAGTTGAGGTACTTACGTAGGGAACGCCACTCCAATGATGATTCTGCCGAGTGGATAACTTTTCCCGTTCACTGTGACTGGTGGACTTACTTCCAGGTTACCAAAGGAGTCCAGACTGCTCACCTCCTCATTTAAAGCATACCGTGTCACGTACCCAAAGTCTGGCCCCTGTGACACAATGTTTCAGATTATTTAGATTTGTGCATGCTCAGAATTTGATGCCAGTGTTGGCCTGGAATAGCATGGGCATTTTGGGTGAATTTGGGTGCATTTATTCGTCTCACTCACCAGAATGGAGTCGTAGGGGAAATCCTGAAGTGCTCCATCGCGAGGAGAGTCCAGTACAACAGGGAAGTGATGATGGGGAGAGTCAATGTAACCAAACTCAAGCTCATCCTGTGGAAGGAGAGAGACAGAGAGTGTGAGTCAGTAGGACTTACTCATCTCATATGACAGTCACCTGACATGCTTGTCTAGTTAACAGTACATCAGCCTATGCAGATTTCACTGACCTGCATCCAGCGGTCACCTCGGTTCATGTACTTATGGCATATTTTCAGTTTGTAGCCACACTTTTCCACCAGGTTCCTTATGCTCTTCAGGAATGCGTAGTTATCATCTGTGCTGCAAGAAAGACAAAACAGTCAGTATTCCCCATGACTGAAAGAGTAAGTGGTAAAAATAAAAAACTAGGAAAATCTGTATTCATCTCTGGAAAGGCAATATTTGTTATATGATACATGAAGGGTTAAAGAAAGCTTGGACTGAATCACCTGCACACATACACCTCCACAGGTTTGAGCGTGTTTGGGGTCATGATCCAGGGAGAAATATGAAATACCACTTTATCTGTAAAGACTGGAGTTTCAGGGAAACCCTAAGAAAATAATAACAAATGTCATTAGTATTTAGAGTTTCATAACTCTAAACTCACTTCATTTTATAGAGGAGTTATAGTCTAACTTATTACAGACTGCAGAAGTTCTTGCATTACATAAAAGCACAGAACGTTATCATGAGAGATCAGCTCAGACTAACCTTGCCACAGGGCTCTAGTAGACTGAGGTTGATGGTGATGAGCCCATCAAAGTCTATATCAGGGAAACGAAGACCCTCAACAAAGAATTCCTGTTCAGTTTTGCCTCCTAGATAGGGCACTTCCTGTGTCAGCATCTCCGTTCCCACCACCATGATATAATCTTTCAGGAACAACTTCAGGAGTTTATGCTCTGGTAAGAAAGAAAGAGGACTCATTCAGTAAAATACTGATGTTCCTTTATGATGCATCAGTTTTTTGCTTAGTAAACACTATACAAGCTCCAAAAAGCATTTTTCTTCAAAAATGTATACTGAAAACATTGTAATGTATATTATCTAAAATATATTATTCACTCACTCCAACCATCGACTTTCTTTCCTTTTGCGCGAGGTCTGAAGACTCTCACGTTCTCTGAAGTGCTCTGTGAGATGTGCATGGTCAGTTTATAGCCTTCAGGAAGTTCAGCTGGACCGTTGGTGCGCAGGATCATCTTGGACATGTCCTGCAAATCTGCAATTTAAAAAAAAAAAAAAAAACTTCCTTTCCATGGCCTGGCATTTGAAGAGTAGAGTCAGATGTTAACTAAACTATACAAAATTGGGTGAAATTGTACATTTAATTATTTTTTATGGATCTATTTTTTTATGTATATTTATTAGAACTGTAAGAGTAAAAACTAAGTTTTACTGGACATGCAATGCATTCTGTCCAAACAAGATTAATAATGAATGAATAAGGAAGTATGATTTTGCCTGCCTATGGTGCTTAAAAATGCTGATTAAATACAACACACTTTAGTACAAAGTCTGTTTACACTTACATGTCTGTGGCATCCCATATCTGACACCAGACCTGCCCAGACTCACCCGAGACTTTGCGGATCTCATCATTGTCACTGTCCAGTGTCTTCTTGTAAGTGGTCTCTGAGTCACAGTTGACCAGCAGAATTGCACCGTGGCCCTTTGGACCCCACTTCCACGATCCCTAGAGCCAGAATCATCTACCATCACACATTCTTCAAATAACATCTTTAATATCTACAATAGCACAATGCTGTTGGAACACAGAAGAAATACTTTGAAAGTCAATGGGGTTCAAAAGACATTGGATCCTATTATGGTAGTCGGTTTCTGCCACATAAAAAATATATATATATATATATACACACACACACATTTCATTGCAACTTTTTACTTAGTTTTTTGTTAAATCACAATTCTGAGATTTTTTATTGTCATTCTTGAGTTTTTTTTTTCTCTAAATTCTGAGTAATATTTTGCAATTCTGCCTTTTTTCTTGCAATCCTGAGTTTTGACTTTTCTTGCAATTGCAAGTTTATATTTCTCAATTCTGAAAAAAATGTCAACTGTGCGATATTACACAGACATGCAAGAAAAAAGTCTGAATTGTGAGATAAAGTGTCACAATGTTTTATTCCACAGCAGACACAGGCTTCCAAACCTGATTGAGTTTGTACTGGCAAAAAAAGAAAACACTGAAATTTTTCAAATATCTTCTTTGATGATGGTGCAAACAAACTGAACATTGAATATCATCTAGAAGACTTCGAATTCATCTGAACGAATTAATCTGATCAGACCTTTTCAGCACCATTTCCAAACCTGCAGCAATGAGCCAAAAACAAATCTCCCTAATAATGATGCAACTGAACAAAGCTCACCTTGTTTGGATTGTTTTTCTCGACAACGCCGTCTCGGTCAGCATCTACGTCCAGAGATATCTCTGCAACAGAACAGAGACATCATGAGGTTCACTTGTTCCTTCACAGTCCCACCAGCATGAGGATGTTTACTGTTACAGCACAGACATGGTTTACATAAGCAATATTCATAAACACAGGCGTATGTCTCAGAATGAAAACATCGGAGACGTACCAACAGCTGTTAGATGCAGCAGGGCATCCCCGAGAGCCTCAGTTTTCTCTCCATAGAACCTCACAGATAGCTGAAACGCATCAGTTGAAACAAGCATCATGTGGATCATTGTGACAATTAAGGTGGCTTTTTTATTACTAGAGTGATTCATCACTGTACTGTAATGATTGCATCAAAATGAATTTAAATGCATTTAGATTTCAAGCCGTCAGTGCTAGACAGTGTTGCGAAAATGACGTGCGATCATATTGACACATTAACCTAGTAGACAGTTTCCTGCATAGACTAGTAACAGGGTCAACCACATCGTGTGCATCAGAGTAACAAGGCTGACGAGACAAGCCGAGACAAGTTTCCTGTCTGCAGCTCTTGATTTCTTTCAGTTCTGTTTATTTTCTAAAGGACTATGATCTGCTTTCATACTAAGGTTGGTCAAACATCGAGAAATATACCCAAGTGGAATCTGGCACAGAAAACTCCCCCATTACATCCTTCTTTTAAATATTTGTGCTAGTTTGATGCTTTCGAATACTAGAGTCTAGTATTTCTGGCTCGGTTTCAAACATTTTATCTTGTTTAAATCCATTCCAAAGAATTTTCCTCCAAATGCGGAAAATACCACTCTTTTTTTTTTTCAGTGTTTGTTCTTAATGAAGATTTTTTTTTTTAGGACAAAGGTGATTGGATGTACTGTAGGTACCTTGCTGTCGTTGGCAGTCTTGCTGACTGCGTCCATGGTTACGATGAGGACAGTGTTTGGGGTGAGGGGGTACGGAACGGCGTTCTTGTCCTTGGCTTGGGGAGTGATCTTGTAATACACGTTTGGGCTGCATTTTACCGAGAAGAATTTGGACTCCGGTGGGGCACACCTGTAGAGAACACACACAATTTATCTATTTCTCTGTAGGATATTACACAAAGGAACTGTATTGCACCATATCAAACCCAACTGATTAAAACAAACATATTGAAATATTTAGAATCAATCATTTATTTATTTTTATTCAGGAGGGACAGATTAAACTGATCAAAAGTGACATTTAAGACATTTTTGTTAACAAAAGATATACATTTTAAATAAATGCTTTTCTTTTGACCTTTTTTCCCCCACAAAAATATAAAGCAGTACATCTGATTTTCTACATCTGAACATGGATAATAATACAGAATGATTTCTGAATGAATGTGACAATTAAGACTAAAGTAATGATGCTGAAAATCAGCTTCGCCACTACTGGAATAAAAATGTACTAAAATATATACATATATACAAAAAACTGTTCTTTTTAATTGTAAATTGTAAACCTAAAGGTAACAAAGTTGACATTTTGATTTGGCAGCTTCATGTTTAAAGTTATGAATCTACAATGTGGTGCTTAGAGAATTTAATGCTGATGTTAAAAAGGAAGTTCTGTATGAAGAAATCTCTTATTAAAGGGATGATATCATTATGACAAAGTTTTTGATTTACTGGCAAATATGATGTCAAATGATCTGTCTCATAATAATCCTGTGGACAACACTTAAAGACCATTTAATATGTCAATTAAAATCTACACATATATACTCTGAGAAAAAAAGAAAAAAAACTTTTAAACCATGAGAACCACAATTTTCTGACATGAATTTTTAAGGAGTAATTTAAAATGGATTTCGATGATTAGTTCTAGCATGTCAGACCACTGATGGCATGTCACCAACCCAAATGTCACAACTACTGCACTAGTTAGTGGGTTATTTATAATAGGTTTAGGATTCAATTCTGTCTTCTAAGGCAACAGGCGCTGGTCATGATGATGTTGTTGGGGGGTTGTCTCTTTCACTGTGGGCTAATAATAATAAAAAATGGATTTTAAAAACCCAAAGAAAAGAGCTATTAGGAGGTTTGGAAGACATCAAATAAAATTGTCGGCAGTGGCTGTTATAAACAGAAGCATTGAGACGAGTTCAGTGATGAATTTAAATAATGTTGCAGCACAACAACTGCATTCATCCGCCTTTGGAACTGAAAGAAGAAATTCTTCAGTCATCAATGCCCCCTGAATTCTCCCAGCAAATATTCAGCGACGCAGAAAAACAAAAACAGATCAATCATGACAAACAGATGTTGATATTATATTTGCAAATATTGAAAACTAAGTTCATTCAAGAAAAATGTGGCCAATGAATGGTTTAGAAACTTTACAAACAATAGACGATTTTAGTTCTAAATCATGTTTGCAAAACTGCATAACATCTGGTCGGTGTATACACCCATTCAAGTGACTTTATGTTTAGACTGACTGTTTGGGTTCCCGGAGTCTGTAATGAAGTGCTTGTTAAAATAATAATAGACATTTTGAAACGAATCCCTTTTATTTGCAATTCAAATTCTTTAAATATGTTCCTTTGATCTAAATTAAACTCAGAGGTCAGACAGACAGTAACATGCTTTAACCATTTGCTTTTTATATTTTATATACTCGTTACTTGATTGGTCAATTTGACACTGATCACAAACAACGTTGAATAAAATATAAATCATATAAGACAACTAACGTTAGCTAGCAGGAATTTTGTAGCATGTAAACATACATTTTATTACGTACTGACAGTTTTGGTCACCATTCAAACATATACGTTAAGTTACAACGAAAGCAAATAGAGACTCAGTCTGTCAGATCCAAACAAACAATCCTCTCTAACGTATCCTTTTGTTCTCCAGGGAAGGAAACAGTCAAACGGGTTCTGAAGCAACAACAGAGCGAGTATGTTAACGTTAAATGATAAAGGGACTTTCGTTTTTGGGCGAACTGTCCCTTTAAATATGTCAAAATAGACCGCTGTGTTTAATGTGTTTAATTCCCTTGATCCGTTGCGCTGTTTACAAACGCAAGAACGCATCCAGTGTGGTTGCCCTTATAATATAAAACAACGTTCTAATATTAATATGAATCCATTCACGTAGTGCATGAAAAATACATTCGCCCACCTGTTTAAATTCACCGTCAACTCCGTTCCGAGCACATATGTCGTCCTTGTCGTTTTCTCGGTGTCAATGGTAAATGATCGTCGGGGCACCATGATTTCTAAAGATGCGTCTTCTTTTCAAAGTGACTTTGACAATTCCCTTTAACCATTTATGTACTTGAGATTTCGCAGTGCCAGAAAGCCGATTGGTTGACCGAATGCAGGTGGAAGGATGTTTGGGGAAGTGGCCAAGTCAAGTATCCAAGTGGCAAGACTTCAGCTGACTGGAAACGCCCACAGCTCGGTGCGAGTGCGTGGCAGAGCAACCGACGCTAGAGGGCGCTGTTAACGCCCATTTGTCCCAGGATTGCGCCGTGTTGCCTCAGCATAATAAACCGTTTTCTTAAATTTGCAAGCACGTGATGCAAATACGAAGACAGTACTTGGCTTTGAATAAACTAATAAAAAACTATTTAATTGTGATTTTAATATATTTTTTAATCATGGTGCACCGTGTGGAGGCTGCACATATTGAAGTCATTATTTTTCACCCATTTAAATTGTAATTCAGATTTGTTAGTGAGTACACTTGATTGTATTACATTAAGAGTCATTTAAATTATTTCTGTACTATTGGGGATTTAAATGCTAAGGTTATTGGTTTGTTGTCTAGATTAGAAAACACATCTTATAGTCTGTTTACAGTGGAGTTAATATTACACACCTGTCCTTTATTACCCATGATCTTTTTTTTCCCTTTCCCCTTTATAGTATTTACTTAATATTTAAGTTAGACTAATACTAATTAGCGCTGATCTTTGCTGTTTTTGGTTTGTAGAATTTTTAGTATCATGGCAAAATGTCGTAGATACAAATATTGAAATAAAACATGCATTTTTATTGTTCGTTTTTTTACACAATGCTTTCAATAAGTAAATAAATAAAATATACCCCTCTAATATAATTTT
Source organism: Carassius auratus (assembly GCF_003368295.1). NCBI lineage: Eukaryota > Metazoa > Chordata > Actinopteri > Cypriniformes > Cyprinidae > Carassius > Carassius auratus. The sequence goes on from NC_039273.1 coordinate 5,155,571, forward strand.
TTTTATTTTTTATATGAGTTTAATCCAAAGATAACTTAATCAAACATTTTAAACACAGTTGAGGGTTACTTTTAAGCACAATTTGTATCTTTTATGCTTATTCTAAAAACAGCTCCATTGTATTTACAATATGGGCTTGGCTACAGCTATACAGTCCCTCAATTCATGCAATATGCAATTTTTTTATAACACAGTGAAGGAAAACAACAGATTATAATATTGTCACGTTACCTACCGGTCCACAATCACCTTAAGTTCTGTACCAACGACATGCACAATTTGTGTGCGTACACTGATTTCCAGTCGACAGGTCCGCTGAAACATATTTATTATGTCTGACCACTTCTTTCTTCTTTGCAATAAGCTGACTGACTGTGTTTGCTCCAGCGACACATCCACTGTTGAATCCTTCCAAGTCTAAAGGTCATAAATAATAACCTGTTTTCTCCCGTGAGAAACAGGGGTGGATGATGCAGCAGGAGAGAAAAGACAAGTTCTCACCTGTCAAAACACTTGCTCAAAGCAACATATTTAAAACATTTTCCTAGAAAACGAATGGATTAAGCAGTGCAATTATTGACTAACAATGCCTAAGGAATTATTGGGTAGCTCAGTAAAAATGTAGACATGGTTTACAGAGACTCTCTTATATATTTACCAAGACACCATTTATGAGGCCTCATCATTTGATTTTCTTTACTTCAGCACTTTATTATTATTATTATTATTATTATTATTATTATTATTATTATTATTATTATTATTATTATTATTATTATTATTATGTGCTTTCTCCATGCATCAATAACCACATCATATGATTAACCTGCCTGCCTGGGCAATTCTGGTGTGACAAGTTTACCTCAAATGTTTGAAAATGTGTAAATGAGTCTGTTCATGTCAAAGCAGACAGGTTTTCTTCTTCTAATTATTTTAACACTGTGGAAGCCAATTTAAAACATGCACCATGCAGCTAAACATGTCTTTTAGCATTTATTTGATTATTTTTTAATGCAGCTAATTGTTGCTTTCATATTTACCTAATGTGTTACACAATATAATGCAACAGATGTAATATTCTAAATACAATATAAAAGTCATAGTAACTAAATGTATATGTTAAATTTATCTTCCATAATTTAGATAATTTTGTTGTTATATCATTGGGCACAATGTATTACTGATGTCAACATGCCAGCCTTGTTTAAAATATCTCATCTCACTATAGTGTCTAATTTATAATTTGAGTTACATTGAGAGTGTAGTCAGATAACTGGCCCTTAGCACATACATAAGAGTTAAATCATTTCTGTCTTACACATCAATAACATTGTCTTTTTCATAACTTCACATTTTAAACTATGTTGCTGTGGGAACCACTCTTGGAAAGCAAACAATCACATGCACAGTTGTTTAAAATTATTTATCTTCAGATTTTTATTTATTTATTATTATTTATTTTGTATCAGATCATGAAGATGCAAAATTCCTTGCTACAAAAAATACAAACTGTTCAAACAGAAAATTAATTAACTAAAATATGATTTATGTACATTTTTTGATAGAATGCAAAGCAGAGTTTGATCCCTTTAAATAAATTTATTACAGGGGTTAAAGTTTAGGGAACAAGACCAAAATAAAAAATCTAGCTATTTCATAATTTAAAGAGTAAATAAAGAGATGCAATACATTTGAATAGCTGTCATAATAAACACTTTAAATTTTAACTTTCATGAAACATTTATAACAAACAGTAAAAAAAAAAGTAAAGTTTGACGGATTGGTCGACTGGCCAATGACGCGAGGCCTCCAGCAGCACGTGACAGGGGGTGGATCACGTGTCAACGGAAGAAGGTTTGTTTTTCCTTTGGAAAAAAGTCGAGGAACAATGTTTGGAAAGACGACTTTTAGTTGTATTCTGTTTTCCCCTCAAATGCAAAAAAAACAGTCTTAAATAGGACATTAAATATTTCGGAACACCGAAACTATTTTGCCGCGTCTTAAAGCTTGTTTGACGCTCCGTTTGGAAATCTTGAAGCTGCAGAGATTGCAAGGAGGAAGAAGGGAATTTCGAAGGGGACGAACCGAGAGAGATTAAATCAGAGCTTTGCAATGTGTTTCAATTTAATTCGGATACATATGGAATCACGTTTATATTTTAAAACACAGATTAGTGTCTGTGTCTCATTAATATCATAATTGGGACTTATCATTTGCGATTAAGAAGCTCAAAATGGCGGAGGGCTGGCCCATCCCCCAGGCCCTGCTCCTGCTCCTGCTCGTAGTGAGTGTTGCGGGCCTGGACACTTGCCCTTCTCCCTGTACTTGTTCCGCTGGTCCAGGTGCAGCACAGTTGCTGGATTGCAGTAGGAAGAGACTGACTGCTGCAGCTCTGGAAGCTCCGGTCTGGATCACACATGCGTGAGTAACAGAGCAGATGTTTACATGCTCTGGAGATGGTCAGCCTCCAGCAGTTTGCGGATTCTGCACATGTGGACAATACTGACGCACAACTGACAGCTGACTGTTCACATTTGTTAGTTTGGTGCATTTCTAATTAATATTTATGAAATGTTTTGATTTTGCATTACCTTGAAATGTCACATGATTCCTTGTAGAAATAACCTTTTCTCTCTATAAAATAGCGTAATATGTTTTTATTTATTTATACTATAATAAACATTTTTTTAGTAACAAGCAAGAATCTCGCACTGGTTGGAGCAAAGGCACCCCCTCCCTCTACAGCCTACTGTTTGATACATGACAATCTAAGGTCTTTAAATTACCAACATATCCAAAACTTTTTTTTGCAGAAAAAACTAATACACATGCCTTCTGCCCTCTCATTGATAATAAAATCGTTTTAGTAAGTCAAAGACCTTGTAGTATATATCTAAAAATGTCCACCAATGTTGTGGTGCAGAGGTTTTTTTCCCCCTGTGAAATCTTTTAAAGTAAACATATGAATGATATTTTTTTGCAAGTGAGAGCAAATAGATAAGCCTTTTGTAGTTTTGGGTTTATAATAGACTTTATTGTTCTGTAAAGTTGTTTCTTTTTTTTGAGACTTCTTTTTCAAGTTTTAATACATTTTCTCTGTGAATTTAGGTCTATGAATCAGAATGAACTTACAGCGCTGCCTTTTCTTGGAGATGTCTCATCCAACATCACAGCGCTGTCACTGTAAGTTTCCCTCTGCGTTTCATTCTTTTTCAGGCTTCACTGTTGTGTATAGCTGGTGAAATTGCTCCAGTTGCTTCTGTAGTGTCACGCAGTTGACTGATTGAAGTGGATTATGTGATTGATTACTATTTTACTTTTCATTAAGAGTAAATGTATGTTGATATGGTTCTATAACGATCTGCTGTTCATTTTCAGTGTCCATAACCGGATCTCTGAAGTTGTGGCGGAGCAGCTGTTGCCATATTCATCTCTGGAAAGTCTGGACTTGAGCTCTAATTTTATATCTGAGCTGAAGGCCGGGTCATTCCCTCCCATGCAGCTGAAACATCTGTGAGTTTTTGTACTCAAGCTCGTCTGAATTGTGCACCTTCATAAGACTGTTCAAATTCTAGGTACATTAAGAGAGCTTTCTGAAGTTCTACTTTTCCCTTGAGTTAAATATCACTTGTTTTGATCTTTTTGTCACTGAGTACTGGATGTTTTTCTTGGTGTTTCTGATTACTTTTGGGGCTCACGGATATTTGTCTGTTTCCTCTCTCCATCAGAAACCTGAGCAAAAATAAGATAAGTTCCTTGGAGCCCGGTTGTTTCGGAAACATCAGCTCACTTCTGGTGTTGAAGATAAACCAGAACAGACTCTCTGTGCTGCCTGATAAAGTCTTCACCCTCTCTCAGCTCCAAGTCTTGTGCGTATTCATGGCTAATGAATAGGATGTTTTTGCTGTGCTAAATTAGATTGTGTCTGACAGGATTACTGCAGCTAAATGCACCTGATATTATTAAGTGGGGAGTTAAAGGAACACTCCACCGTTTTTTGAAATAGGGCTTATTCACATTATTTCCTACATTTAGATAGGTGGGCAAATGCATTTTTGTGTCAGTGCATGCATTGTTTTAGTTTGACTGGGTCGGCGTTAGCTTAGCTTAGCACAATGAATGGAATCCTTTGTTGCCAGCTAGCATGGCCTGAGTAAAAGTGATCAAAAAAATAAAAAAACCCCACCTAATTACTTCTTGTGGCCTGCGTATTCACAACGAGTACAAATAGCGATCCAGATTAACACTAGGCGATTTCCTAGGCAGATATTGACTTGGGACTATATTATGGGGAAGCACAGAAGAAAGCACTGCTACTTCGGCGCAGAGATATCACGCAACACATGAAAACATCAACTCTATGTGAATACAGGTATAATATGGGTCGATCTATACATGCGTCATGATTAAAATAATCACTTACTCTGTGGACAGCTGTCCATTTGGTCCATTCGGCGTGGGGCGTTTTTTCCAGTTCACTTTGTCACACCGGAAAAAAAAAAATCGAGTACTGCAGAATGGATCAGCGCCGTGAAATCCTCTGTAGATGTGACACAACTTCGGGCACGCTCATCTTGATCTGACGTGTTGAGCCTGGTCATCAATGGCAAAAACATATCCCACTCTCTACAGCAAAGACACTATTTTCGTCGGCATAGATTGGCATATTCCCCCACATTCACACCACCAGTTCATGTTGGCTCTCATCCTCACGTCCTCAGGCTGTTGAACGATCGCAACTAATACACGCGCATATAAATTTCACTCGCGGCTGGCTTGACGGTGTTTTTCTGAAGTGCGGCTGGCTTGACCGCAGTCTCCTACTGTCGTTCTATTTCCAAAGCACGCAGCTCGTCTTCTGTAAACTCTGGTTCAAATAGGTATGGTTCTGGTTCTTGACTGTCTGAGAAGTCACCCTCTTCGTCTCTCTCAAAATCAGCCATGTTCATCGCCATTCGTGTACTGTAAGGAAAATAGCCAGGCAGGCAGCTACTATTCACGCCGGTATGTTGACGGAAGTCGTGGGATTTCATGTGTTGCGTGATATATCTGCGCCGAAGTAGCAGTGCTTCGCCTAAGCAGCAGTGCTTCGCCTGTGCTTCACCATAATATAGTCCCAAGACAATATCTGCCTAGGAAATCGCCTAGTGTTAATCTGGATCGCTATTTGTACTCGTTGTGAATACGCAGTCCACAAGAAGTAATTAGGTGCGTTTTTTTTATTTTTTTGATCACTTTTACTCAGGCCATGCTAGCTGGCAACAAAGGATTCCATTCATTGTGCTAAGCTAAGCTAACGCCGACCCAGTCAAACTAAAACAATGCATGCACTGACATAAAAATGCATTTGCCCACCTATCTAAATGTAGGAAATAATGTGAATAAGCCCTATTTAAAAAAACGGTGGAGTGTTCCTTTAATTTCCCTTGTTGTCTTGTCTCTCTCCGACGGTTAGGACAGTAGTTTGGATTTTCTCATTGTAATGTGCCCCTCTTCATGTTTTGTCACTTTTACAGAGAGTTGAAGCGCAACAGGATTCGTGTGGTGGAAAGTCTCATTTTCAAAGAACTGAAGGCTCTTAAATCGTTAAAGATGCAGCGCAATGGTATCACAAAGCTGATGGATGGAGCTCTCTTTGGTTTGGAAAACATGGAGGAACTGTGAGTCAGTGCTTCCAGGGCTTCAGTAGATCATTAAGTGTTTAAATAGAAAAGATATGTAGCTAGAAATTGCTGTTTGCCAAAAAATACTTTTTAATTATTTAAAATATATATATATATTTTTAATTATTTTACTTTAATATATATATATATATATATATTTATTTATTTTGGCTATATCACTCAACTTTAAATAAGACTTGGCTTTAATAGTATTTGTATTTTATATATTTTTTCTATTTAAAACCATATATCTGAACCTGCAGATTATTATAATCCCCCCCCCCCACTTTTAAATGTGTAATTGTAGTTTATATTTCACATGAATCAAAGTAGTGATTTATGGGTGATGTGTGCTCTGTTCTCTGCCAGAGAGTTGGAGTATAATAATCTGACCGAGCTGAATAAGGGCTGGTTATATGGCCTGCACATGCTCCGGATTCTGCAGGTAAATCAGAACAATATTGGACTCATCCGAGCCGATGCCTGGGAGTTTTGCCATCGCCTGGAGGAGCTGTGAGTCTCTTTTTTTTTTTTTTTTTAGAGGTGCTGTATTTGATTGTTGGCTCTCAGATAATGCATATGTGTGTGTTTTGATTCCAGGGATTTGTCCTTCAATCACTTGAGTCGACTGGAGGATTGGGTGTTTTCTGGTCTCGGTCTCCTGCAGAGTCTCAACTTGGGGGACAATCAAATCTCACACCTGGGAGAAGGAGTGTTCAGCAGCCTGGCTAACATCCGCACATTGTAAGATAAAACACTTTTCACTTCTGTCTCTCATTTTATGCAGATAGTTTTGGTAGCACTATATAAAAAGCCTTAAGTTTATGTATAAAATGCATTAAATATTAGTTTTTTCTGCTGTGCCAGTCAGGACAGCAATTCAGGTTTTAACTTGCCCTGCCAAGATTTTCATTCATCCCACAAAACACATATACATACACACACACACACACACACACACACACACACACACACATATATATATATATATATATAAGCAACATATAAGTGTTATTTTTCTTAATAAAATATAAATACTACATGTTTTTTAAGTTGCCGTAATAGCTGGAAGTATTCAAGTTCTAACAGTTTTGCTGGCAAATTATGGCATACATTACTGATTTTTCAGTTTTTTGTTTCTTATGATATTCAAACATGCCTGTATTTGCTCTCAGATAATAAACAGGTGTGTTTGTGTAACCAAATGATCTTGATGGAAAATAGAAGTAGCACTGAGCTCTATCTCTGTAAAATAAAAAGAGCCACTAATTACGAAGAGATACAGTCTATCCCTGTAGTTTAAGCCCTATATGAATCCTTCTAGTTTAGTTTCATTTCAGCTTACCCCACAGAAAAAGAGCACATTGAAACATGCCCACTTCTCATAACCTCAGCCATGTTCCTTTGGCACAGTTGGAAAAGTGATTTCAGCCTTTTAAAATCAGCAGTGCGTGAAAACGCGCTCAAAATACTCCCACGTACAGTACCTTCTATTATACATGAGAAGCATACACAATGGCGCTCAACTGCCTAGAGCCAAGTCTCTGTAGATGTACAATCATCAAATAAACCAGCTCTGACATTTTCGATTGATAACAGAAAGCATGTTCTACAAAGCAGCAGTTTGAAAATATTCTGATGGGTTGCTCTTGATGTTTGTTCATTCCAGGGACATCCGAAATAATGAGATCTCTCTTGCCATCGAGGACTTGGTTGGCATGTTTGTGGGTTTGAAGAGGCTGAACTCGCTGTGAGTCTGTTGGTGGATACGAGCTGTTTGATCTGACTCAGAGATGTAAAGTGTGGCTTGACATGTGCGTATATATGTGTGTTTTCCAGAGTTCTACAGAACAATAAAATCAGGACCATCACTAAGAGAGCGTTTGAGGGGCTGATGGAGCTGGAGCATTTGTGAGTCTCTCTTTCAGCCTTGTATCTCTTTTATAACTCAGAAAATGAAATTTTTCTGTATTCTAAACTTTCACAGCCTGTTTGTTTTGTAGTCAAGGACAGGCACAGCCTTCCATAAAAATATCGAAATAAAATAATAACATCTGGAAGAGTTTTTATATTACTCCATCCAGTAAAAACGAGAGCTGATGTTTTCAAAATTCTAGGAGACATGAAGTCACATCACAACATTCAAAGCAGCAGATGTTTTGTTCTGTATTCTTCTGTAAGAAATAAATTCATTATTGCGAGATAAAGCCTTTTTTTAACACCTAGGCAGAAATAGGCTTCCATAGTTCCATCGAAGAGCTAATTTTTACATGATTCAAGTGAAATCGAGCATTAAACCTTTATTAAATGAACCATGTCATGTTTTAAACCCGTATCTGTGAAATACTCAAGGTTATAGATTCATAGATTTTAAAGGTTTTGCTGTTATATTGTTCTTATTTGTATAAAGACAATATGACTACACTGAAATACAATATAATATAACCCAGTCCATTCCATAATTCAGCACATACAAAGAATTTTCGTTATGTTTTTCTATTGTAAATAATCTTTTGACATTTGTTCTGCAGGGACCTGAGTAAGAATGGCATCATGTCTATTCATCCTGATGCTTTCACTCACTTAAAACTTAAAACACTGTAAGTCATCCTTTGCTTTCTACAGACTGTATGTATTTTCTGTATCTTTGTATATTTCTGTAACAGTGTTTGTATATTAGAATAGTATAGTGTGTTCTCAGTGATGCTTGTATTGTTGTCTTCCTCAGTGATCTGAACACCAGCAGCCTCCTGTGTGACTGTCAGCTGCAGTGGTTGGCTCAGTGGTTGATTGACAGTCAGTTCCAGCAATCCTGCGTTGCCGTCTGTGCTCATCCCTCCTTCCTGGCAGGATCTAGTGTGCTTGCTATTAAACCAGAGGATCTTGTCTGCAGTGAGTGACCTTACAGTAACAGAACGTCCATGGCGCCCTTTTCTGTTTTGTGTATTGTGCCAATAAAAACGCGATTTTATGAAACTTTAAATTGTAGTTCTTTCATGCATTTTGCTCTCTTCATTGTCTCACTCACAGATGACTTCCCTAAACCCCAGATCAGCGCTCATCCCAAGACCGCTGTGGCCTTGCGTGGGACCAACATCACTCTAAACTGTTCTGCTTTCAGTAGCAGCGATTCTCCCATGAGCACCGCCTGGCGCAAAGATGGAGAGGTGCTGTATGAAGCTCAGGTGGAGAACTATGCTCGGTACCAGGATCACCGCCTCCTCTACACCACCGTACTCCACCTGCTTAATGTCAATTTCACAGATGAGGGCCAGTACCAGTGTGTGGTCTCCAACCATTTTGGATCCAACTACTCCACTATGGCCAAGCTCACTGTTAATGGTTAGTGCTTCATCAAAATTGATTGTTACTTAAACAGCTTTCGTCCTGCTGTTTCCTCTGTCAGATCTTATTCAAAAAAGTATTTCTATAAAGCAAAAATGTCTTTTTTTGGAGATTGTTTTGCAAAAAATAATTCCGAGTGTTTGCTGGTGTCAGATTGTTAATTTAAAGTGTCGTTTATGCGATCATCTGCAGGAATCCTATCCTTTGTTAAGCAGGTTGCCACTTGTTTTTTCCCTTGACTTATTTACCCCTCATTTCTCAGTGGTTGTTTTCAGAGCTCTGTCAGTTAAATTTTCCTTGTCTGTTGAACAAACATAGCAGCCCTCTGGGATGCGGTCCTCAGCAATTTAATTATGCTGTTTATATCAGTTCATGATACTGATGGAGGAGCGGATTTGTAAGCCAATAATTGAATATAACAATAACAGAATCTGTAGTAATACTGTAAATGCACATGGTGCTGTTTAGGGTTTGATTGGCCAATGGCTTGTTTGTTTTTGTACTAGCCTTTTAATCAGGGAATGAATTCTGTTGTCACGTTTCATGAGTAGAAAATGTTGTTAATATTAGTGTTATAGAACATTATCAATTATATTTTCCTTACAATTATTTTAAGGGTTTAATAACTATTGTACAAGGTTGAATAAGATTAATGATACTTTAAAAAGACGTATTTTATTATTTAATATATTATATTAAAACCCATACCACTTGAATGGAAAATAAATAATAATATTAATAGATGTAGGCAAACTAATTTCCCTTTTTTAAAACAAAGTTTATAAGGTAACAGAGTGTAAAATAAAAAAATGTTTAGGCCAAAATAGACTAATCCTTTTTTTTATCATTGTTATTAAAAAATAAGAACAAAAATACCGTTACAAAAACACATAATAAACAAATGAAAAAAACAGTACTTTATTTTATATATATATATATATATTTATTTATTTATTTATTTATTTATTTTTTTTGCGTTTTGTTTTATTAACATTTAAGGGGATAGTTCATCCAAAAAAGAAAATTGTCATAATTTACATAATGTTTGTTTAAACATGAATGAATTTCTTTCTTTTGTTGAACATACAAGTTATTTTGAAGAATCTGGGTACCCAAACAGTTGCTAGTCCCCATTGACTTCCATAGGTATTTTTAACCCCCTACTATCAGAGTCAACAGGGACCAGCAACTGTTTGGTTATTCACATTCCTCAAAATATTCTTTTGTTTTCAGCACAATAATTTTTTTTTTATACAGGTTTGGGACAACATGAGAGTGAGTAAATAGGATGAACTATCCCTTTAATGACAAGCGGCAACATGTTTACTCTATTGTACTTTTAGAATAATTACTATAATATTTGAATTACTATTATACATGAAAGAATCATTGTAATAACCTTTGTTATAATAAAGCTTTACAAGTGAAGTCTGAAGTTTCAGGCCTTTCTGGAATTACTTGGGTAGAGCAGTGAAAATAACTCTAATTGCTTTTTCCAGAGCTCCCCACCTTCCTGAAGACACCCATGGACCTGACCATCCGCACCGGTACGGTCGCTAGGTTGGAGTGCGCTGCGGAGGGACACCCGACACCGCAGATCGCCTGGCAGAAAGACGGTGGTATCAATTTCCCTGCAGCCCGTGAAAGAAGGATGCATGTCATGCCAGATGATGACACTTTTTTCATTGCTAATGTGAAGACGGAGGATATGGGCGTCTATAGCTGTACAGCCAAAAACGAGGCGGGCACCCTGTCAACCAATGCCACTCTTACTGTGCTTGGTATAATTTTTTAACATGGTCTAATGGCCAAAATGTATTTTGAATTATTTACATTTGATAGTAGTTTAAAAATGAATTGCCTCTGGTCTGTTTGACAGAAACCCCATCCTTCCAGCGCCCTCTAGAGGACCGTAATGTTGCCCGAGGTGAGACTGCTGTACTCCAGTGCATAGCACGTGGTAGTCCTGCCCCCCGTCTCAACTGGACCAAAGACGATGCCCCGTTGGTGCTGACGGAACGTCACTTCTTCGCCGCAGCCAATCAGCTCCTCATAATCGTAGATGCCAGCCCTGGTGATGCAGGGAAATACACGTGCATCATGTCCAACACGCTTGGCACGGAGCGTGGTCATATCTACCTCAGCGTCTCACCCTCAGCCAACTGTGACCAGGTGACCAGCATATACAGTCAGGACGGATGGACAACAGTTGGCATAGTAGTGATGGTGGTCGTCTGCTGCGTCGTCGGCACATCGCTTGTGTGGGTCATGGTCATTTATCACATGAGGAGGAAGAGTGAAGACTACAGCATAACAAATACAGGTCAGTGCACAACTTTCCTTGTATTAGTTTAAATAATTAAAATTAAAAATAAAATTAAAAACCACACACACACACACACATATATATATGCGTGTGTGTGTGTGTGTGTGTGTGTGTTTTGATTGTTATAGCCTATAATTTCTAGTTAATAATAGAAAATAATGCTAAGTCATAGGGCTTTTGTGAAATGTTGGTAATTGGTAATGTTTCCCTTTTAAAATTCCATTTTTTGAATGGCAAAGTGTGATTAAATGATCAACATAGTTGCAGTTCTCAAATAATCACAATTTGGATATTATGTTTTAAAAGTAACGCAATACTATTTAACATTACTTTTCATAAATGGTAACAATGTAGTGAAATTAGTTACATTTTAAGAAATTGTGTTTGTTTTTACTACATTTTTAATAATTTGGAAAGTAGAATAACGAATATTATCTTTATAAAATATACTTTATTTTAAATGTATTATTTTAATGAAATATTATGTAATTTAAATAAATGCCATTTACTATGAGATATATATGTATATATATATATATATATATATATATAATATATATATATATCTCCTACCCTACCTAGTATTTAAAATAGCCATTATAACGGTTTGAGCATAGATCAATAATTAAATAATTTGAAGTCTAAGCACAAAAATGACATTAATTTTAAGGTATAAATCTCTTTGTTGGTGTATTCCAGATGAGATGAACCTACCAGCAGACATTCCCAGTTACCTTTCATCTCAAGGTACGCTGTCCGAGCCTCAGGAGGGCTACAGTAACTCCGAGAATGGAAGCCACCAGCAGCTAATGCCGTCTCATGCTAACGGTTACGTCCACAAAGGCACTGACGGTAATGTCACCCTGTGTTCCTTCAGAAAGGCTATAACAACTGGTATAGTTTCTGTACATCATTATAATGGAAGTATAATGCTATCGTGTTGTGATGTGTTTCTACAGGAGTATGTTATGGTGAAGTGAGCAGTGATGTTGATCCAGATGCTAATGGACTAGGTAGTCGAATGGGCTCTTTCTTTGCAGGACGTAGCAGCTTCCACCGGAGTGAACCCAGAGAGGGACAGGCAAATGTCCATAATGGTAACGTTAAGTTTTACATTTTTCCCACAAGTTTTTATTTAATTTGCTTAAAAATGAATATTCTGTCATTTACTCACCCTCATGTCATTGCAAAGTGGGCTGTTTGTCCCACCAGTTGACCTCATTGATGGCTAATGGGTTGTTGTTTGACTAGTCCGCTGTCTTGACCTTCGTTTGTGTTTTAAGGTGGACCAGGCCCTCTAGTCATCTGTTCAGACTGCTACGACAATGCCAACATCTACTCGCGCACGCGTGAGTACTGTCCATACGCCTACCTGACAGAGGACGACTCACTTGTATCTCAGATCTCTCGGGATGGACGCCAGAGCAGCCATCAAGAGCGGGATCAGCACACGGAGCACGCAGATGCGGCACTGGAGAGTTTTATGAGTCAGCAGAATGCCTCTGTGTTCCTCACCAATCATGAACCACGACTACCAGCGTCACAACACTATAGCACTGGTGAGATGAACCACATATTCTTATGCACCTCATTTCAGTTGTATTTCCTGTCAGTAAAGCAATAAGCCACAAGAAGCCAGGGTTTAAAGTAAATTTATAACAGTTAAGGGATGTTGTTAGAGTGTATAACAACACCCCTTAGCTGTTATAATTTCACTGTAAACCACGCTTCATGGGGCTTATTGCTTTTATAAAACAGTTATTATATATATTTAGTAAGGTTACACAGAATAAAACGGAACAAATAAAGTATAATGACATAAATAAAAACAGTATTCTTCCACCAAACAATGTAGTTCCTCAGAAACCGTTGTGGTTCCAGAAATGTAGTCGACGAGCAACACACAGAATTAAACAAAGGTGTATGTTTGTAGTGTAATTTACACCAGCTTCCAACGCTGCTCAACTAATCAGAATCAACCGGACCTATCCGTTTTATAATATTCCTTTCACCATTGCTTTGTTATTCAGTTCAGTGATCTCTTACCCAGGGAGCATTTTTAGGAGTTATTCTAATACGTTAAACTTAAGATACTTTGTTTTATAGGATGTTTTGTGGCAAATCTAGTTTCTTTTTGCATGAGGCAGTTCCAGAATGCAGTGAGTCAAGCTAAATCAGAAAATGCCATCCTAGATCGCAGCCAGTTTTAAGAAAAATGTCAATTTTCAATGTAATTTAATTCATACTTAAATGCATCTATTTCTATAATATGGTATAATTTGTATATACAAATATGAATGAAATATATTTACTTTTTTTTTAATGATCTGCTTCACATAATGAACACTAGTAGTGTGGCATGCATGAGTTATTACCATGTTTGCTCATCATGAAGAGTGGTTCAAAGTAGATTTTAGCTATTTTTACTTGCCTATGCATACAGCAAACAGAGAGTCTTCTCAGAAGGGTTTGGAACTGATCTAGTGCATGCACTTATTTTCACCGTCTCTGTTTTTCTTGTCTCAGATGTGCCAAGCAGGTCATTTTGGGATGGTGAAGAATCCCACTCTTCTATCCTCACCCAGGGCTCAGTGACTGTACACAAGCCCCCGATGGGTCTGTCCGCAGGGGACGGCCGAGAGGACAGGAGGGTGGCACTAGAGGAAGGCTCATACAGGACTAACCCACAGGAAAGCACCTCTGCACCCACATAAAGCTAGCCAGCCCTGTCTTCCCTCTAAACATCACCACTTTGTCCTTCAGTCACCTCCCAGTGCCCTCAGCCCACTACCTCCTTTGAGAAGCCTCATTGTCTGCCAAATGAAATGCCTCTCTCTTCAATGTTTACACTGCCTCTCTTGTCCCTCCCCTCCGTCTGCCTTTGTAGCTCACTGAGATGTGTGTGTTTTGTGGAAAACTCTTTCAAACATCCTGCCTTCACCATTCCTCAGCTAACGGACTGGTTTGAGCCCTGAATGTAACATTTCCAAGAGCTCCTCTAGTCCTACCGTAACGTGTGATGTACAAATTATACCAGGTTTGGTTTTCCCGCCTACTTAAGAGTGTTGAACCTGTTTGCATATGCCAAAGCTTGGCCCAGACTCCCCTATAACTTGCTTTTGCTCTGGTACAAGACCTGTACGAATACTGACTGTGAAGACTGGACTGCCAAAAGAGGGCAGTGATGTTCTCTGAGTGATGTCAGAGGGCCAATTACCTGTGTTGCATTTCTTATTCCTACTGGCAAGCGATACGGACTGATGACCAATAATGTTTAAACGGAGTTGACGGCTTTGTTGTTTCCACTGTTATTCCGGAGGTACTGTTATTAGTCATTAATAATGCTTTTTTTGTGTTGTGTTTCTCACGAACCTAAACACATTCCTTAATTTCTCTTTCTGTTTTAAGGGACTATAACAGACAGTAATAAAAATGTTGCGGATATGTTGCACCTTTGACAATCTGGCCGGGACAGCCTTATACAAATCATGATATGCTAACTTTTTACAATTTTATTTTATTTTTTTCCTATATTAAGCTTATGTGTTGTTACATAATTTTTTGCATTCTTGTAAATGCGCATCTAATAGAATTGCAAATTTATTTGATTGATCGGTATGACTGAGCACCAGTGGAGTGCTTTTGGGGTGGAGCTACATTCTCACTGACCAATAGGAGAGTGGGGGAGCATTTGAAATTTTTTTTATGCAATTCCATTTGGTGCCCTAGTAGTGTAGAAATCACTCAGTTCATCTTTAAAATGCGTGTATGCTGCATTTGAAATCCGTTGTTACTGCTGGATCAAACTGGTATCGTCTTATTGAGTTCTTTGCCTTTTTTGTTGTAAAGCTCATATAGGTGTTCAGATCATCGTCTTAATTTGAGGTCATTTTTATTGTTTTGGCCTTAGAAGTACAGCTGGATTTAGATATTTTTTGCCTGTAAACATTGTCTTAAGAGCCTGTGTTCAAAACCTAAGATACTGTCTTGCTGCCCACTCATGAAAACGGACACCTTTTAAAGAAAATTTCAAGGCACTGTAACATCACGTCACGTTCACAGATTCACAAAATGTATAAATTGGAATTTATTTTTTAAAACTAATGCCGAAACTGCATATATAGGATCTTAGTGGACCAGATGTTATGCAACAATTTGATTCAAATATGCTTTTATGCCTTCCTACCTCTAGATCAGCATTTTTCAGGTTTCCACTACATAGTTTTAAAAGGTGCACAAATTTACACATGAATTCGCCAAGCTGACCAACAGAAAGCTACTTTGTTTAAAAGTGATTGTGTGAGCCGTTCTTTATTCATCGCTATGTTATTGACAATAGATATTGGACCTTTTTTTGCTTGCAAAATGTCACTGATGTTTCGCTAATGTGATCACACTACAAGGCTGCGTATTTTAGAAGTGGCATCTGATTAGAGAGGGCTTCATGATTCGCTATACTAGTGATAATAGACCTACTTTGCCAAAGTTTAACTAATGTGACTGCACCGGAAGATTTGGATTCGCATCAATGCTTGATGATCCAAACCATGTGTGTGGATCCCTGATTAAATGTTGACCATTCTTTTTGTAAGAAAGCTCCACAACAAATCAGTACACTGATATTTTGCACCATCTGAGCATACAAAAGCTGTATCTTGCATTGTAGCAGATATTTATGGTCACTGTCTTTTAATAGAAAATATTTATTTTCAACCACTTCCCAAAATGTAATAACTTACCCCCTGATTTGCATATTAATTTGTTGCATTGTGCACAATCTCTTGCCTTGCTGTTAGCTGTACAATGACACTAATCCGAGACCTTGATGTCAAATGATGCGTCTGAAACCCCCCTGCGTCGGTTTCCCTTGTTCCCTTGTTTCCCTTGTTTTTCAAATGACTGTTAATGCTTGCGGGAGATTAGCGCAAAGCAGTTTAAAATTGAATCGTGGTTTTATTTTACTCTGAATTATTTGGGACTTTGTTTGAATCTTTAGAAATGGACAAGTGTGATTTTCACTTTCAGTTCTTTTTGGTTTACACCAAAGAAGATTCACAAACCAAAGTTTAGCCTTAGTGCTTTGACAATATTTAAATGCTGCTTTTTATGTTTTGTAATTTTTTTTGTGTGTATTTCTGTATGCTGTACCTGTACATTCTGTAAAGCATGTATAAAGAAAATTGTTTCAGAAAATTCTGACATTTAGCTGATATTTAAACAATAAAAAGAATTCAGATGCATCACGGGTAAAATAAACTTATTAATGGAGCTAGCTGAAGTAAAAAGTACTAGCTACCACTCATATTTTAACCCTATAAAGCCTACTGTATCATATTTGATATGCACATTTCTAAAGTCCAAATCTAATGATTTTTGTAGAGTAAACATAAAAATGCATTTTATTTTGTGAGTTATATTTCATGATCCATGTCATACAGGTGCTGGTCATATAATTATATCATCAATAAGTTGATTTATTTCACTAATTCCATTCAAAAAGTGAAACTTGTATATTATATTCATTCATTACACACAGACTGATATATTTCAAATTTTTATTTTAATTTTGATGATTATAACTGACAACTAAGAAAAAAAACCAAATTCAGTATCTCAGGAAATTAGAATATTGTGAAAAGGTTCAATATTGAAGACACCTGGTGCCACACTCTAATCAGCTAATTAACTCAAAACGCCTACAAAGGGCTTTGAATGGTCTCTCAGTCTAGTTCTGTAGGCTACACAATCATGGGCTAGACTGCTGACTTGACAGTTTTCCAAAAGACGACAATTGGCACCTTGCACAAGGAAGGCAAGACAAAAAAATCATTGCAAAAGAGGCTGGCTGTTCACAGAGCTCTATGTCCAAGCACATTAATAGAAAGGTGTAGGGAAGGAAAAGATGTGGTAGAAAATGTGTACAAGCAATAGAGATAACTACACCATGGAGAAGATTGTGAAACAAAACCCATTTAAAAATGTGGGGGAGATTTTCATTTTGAGCTATTCTTCAATGTATTCATATTGCTTTGGGGTGGAGGGGGGTGGTTGTTATTGTAAGTGGATAGTTATGTCACAGCTCACTTAAAGTATTGGTCTCATTTATGCTAATATAGTGAACTGCAGAAGTTTTCACTGAGTTTAAAAGGGCGCAGACTTATTTGAATCCCTCTAAAAACCTGAAGTGGCAATTCTTCTTGCCATCCTCCGAGAGATGTTCTGAGAGAGAAATTATAGTTGTGAGATCAAAGTACACCCCTGCCTGCTGCTTACCCTCTTTACTCAGCTTTATCAATAATTAATTCAAACACTAGACTCACTTTGGATTATTACACTAGTGGAACAAGGCCTTGCCGAGCCACTGTCCTGCACAGAAACATCTCAGGCTATTGCCTTTGTTTTAGATCATAACTGAGACTAGACTAGGTTTAGAACAACCAGTAGATACATAAGCTAGTTTATTTGTGTTTGGAGCCTTGCACTTTCCAGATGTAATATAGAGGGGAACAGGCATTATTGTTGTGAGGTGCTACATTTCAGTAACTATAAAAACAGACATGTTATGAAACTGATGATTCACGCTAAACCTCTTACTGCTCAATCATTGCATTTTTTATGTCAAATATCAGCAGTTCTTTGCTGAGTACAGATGGGTTTATCTATACACTTGTGCATTTATGTTTTCATACCACTTAAAACAACAGTACTAAATATTTTTAAATTAAGAGTTTAGTTCTATACTGCCCAGAATAAGCTTCATAGAATGGAAAAGAAGCAAACAATATGGAAGTCGATGGCTACCATCAACTGTCTGGTTACCAACATTGTTCATGCTCAGTCATGTCTTAGTGTTTCAATTGTTTTGAGCTAATGGACCTCATGTGGATCATTTTCATGCTTTTAGGTAGATTTTCAACCTTTTTTTTTTTTTTTTTAAGATTGAAAGCTCCAGTCTCCATTTTTTTTACCTGCATGGAAAAGAGCAAGTGGCACAATGTTCATAATTCCTCATTTTGTATTTCACAGAAGAAAGTCAGATGGGTTTAAAACAGCATGAGCGTGAGTAAATGATGACAGATTTTTTTTTTTTTTTTTTTTGAGTGAGCTTTTGAGAGCCAGATGTGTGTAAACCTTATTACTTTGTGTTGTGGAATATACCGTATCTTTTCCACCGAATAGAAAAAAAAGAAACATCTTGAAGGTTCTGCAAGAGTTAGTATGTTATTGAGCATAGCTGTAGATATATGTGGCCTGGTCTATAAATAACTTAAAGGCTGAATGTAACTAACACACTGAAATTAGTTTCATGTCTGGTCTTGTTCTAAAGTATAATTAACCGTGTCTACACACTTCTTGCTGCGTTTCCTGTGTCACTTCTCAATACTCTGGGGAAATACAAGTCTTTCTGCGTTTCGAAGTGCACAGCAGTGATTGGAAATTAATTTGGATCCTTTTCAAACTGGAGAAGGCACTGTTTTGATGTGTCTTGACTTGTCTGTAATTAATAAAGGGGGTGAGCGCATGAATAGTGTCAAGTTTGTCTTCAGCCCTGGCAGAATGAGACTCAATTCATGCTGCAGTTACATCTACTCACCATAAAGTGGCAGCTTTGAGTCTTAGGGTAAACTACAGGACTGCTATTAAGATAATTGGCCATATAATTTGATTACAAGGTGAAATATTCACTGATTACTTATCAGATATTCTCACCTAGGCTTAAACTGCTGATTAAATTACATTAGCAGATTAATAAGAGAGAAAGAAAAATGGCAAGCACTAGCATTACATTTATTATTTTGTCAAATTTGGTAATGGGAGCTGCTTTTTTACGTTATGCATTTGGCAGACACTTTTATCCAAAGTGGTTGTGTTGCATTTAAGGTATACATTTTATCAACTCATACATTACTTGGGTATTGAACCAATGACCTTGGGGTTGCTAGTACTGTGCTTTGTTGTTTGAGCTGAAAAAATCTTAATCCTATAGATAATCTAATTATATATATATATATATATATAATATACTTGTATAAGTCTGTCTGCAGCATGTTTTTAAAAGTCAAATTATGGGTGCAGGAAAGGCATCCAGAATTGTGTGTTGCTTGGTTACATGCAAAGATTGATGCTTTGACTTTAACTATTTGCATTGGTGAAAAGGAAATACTGGCTAATTTTTTTTTGTGTTATTATGTTATTATGCTTTTTTAAATGCCTGTTGCATAAAAGCAATTCTTGCACATTAGGAATGTACTCAAGTTATTTCGTTTATTCCGTTTAACATTTCAGAACATGCAAAACTGAGGTTTAGTACTGAATAACAGTCATTTTACCATTTTTATAGCCACAATGTAAAGCAGAAACCCAACAATTTGGGTGAAATCGCTGTAAAACGCTGGTGTAATGGAAATCTGACAAACGCCAGTATTCAAAATTTACAAACCATATTGTTAATTAACCTAACCGTTGCTTAGAGTCGCCAAGCAGAATGGAAACATAATTATAGGCTATAATTCAACAGTTACAGGTGCGTTCATTGGTTTATCTTACAGTGAATTAGAACGCGACTGCTCCAATCAGAATTTAGAATCAAAACTGTCAGTTATTTATTGGTTTATTTTTTACATCTTGATATAGTAAATCAGTTAAGCTCAGTTTATATAAACCTCCACCTGAGCGCTATCCAGTCACAGGCCGCACTGGCTGACCGCTGAGAGCGCGCGCGCGCTACACACACTCGCTTCATTGGACAAATACAAGCTGAGCGCAACAGTAGCCACCGTGACTGGAGATCTGAGAGAGCAACCGCCGCGAATGACAGCATCGCAGCGTCCATTCGAGGCGATAAACACATGTTTGACCGTTTTATTTCTGTCGAGGGCTAAGAATGTGTGTAAAGCTGACGGTTCAGCCACAAGCCAGGAATGAAGACGCTTCAGACGCATCTACTCACTGACTGGGCACCGCGTTTCGAAGACGAACCCGAGCTTCGGCCGTTTGGACAGACCCGACAACAACCGAATATATCCAAGACAGCCGCTTCGGTATCTCTTTATACCTGTGGGACTCCGTTTTGCTGCTAAATCCATTCATTAACACACATTTTTATTGGGCTGTACTGACAGGCACGTTTGTCAGCGTGTCAGTCTAGTGCGCTTGATGCTTGCATGCAAAGCTTGATGGAACTTGCCAGGTAAACACAGTTTTACCTAATTCTTGTATCGATTGTTGTTTACTTTTGCATTATGTAGCTATAATAGTATAATCGGACATTTGTAACAGGCGTTTTTATGAGCGATATCTAAAGCAATCTAAAATGTTGTCTTAAACTAATAATGGTAGAGGCTTATAGAGATATGACGGGCTGGATGGCGTTCCACATCCGCGCGCTGTCATCCCCACACCGGGTAAAGTGAACGGCACACCGGGGAAGAGAGGCTTTAAAATCTGTTCACGTCAGACTGCACTAAAACATACAGGATAAACGATGTCTAAAACACTGAAGAGGAAGAAACACTGGTCTACCAAAGTACAGGAGTGCGCTGTGTCGTGGGGAAGCGTTGGGGAGTTCGGTGATGTTGTGGAGATCCTCGGAGGCGCCGAGCTCGGGGAGTTCCCGTTCCTCGGTCAAATGAACTTAGACGTGTTGGTGTGTCACGTCGGGAGACTACCGTACTACGGGGATGTGTTACTGGAAGTGAACGGGACACCTGTCAGCGGGCTGACGAACCGAGACACTCACGCCGTGATCCGCCACTTCCGAGAGCCGATCCGAATCAAGACCGTCAAACCAGGTAAACGGAGAGAATTTAGTTGTGTTTTCTGTCGCTAAAAGTGAATGTTGGCAAACAATACCGTTGCTAGGAGAGTTTGGCTCACAGCGCACTTGTATCTTCGAGGCTTACATTTAAAGGGACAGTTCACCACAAAATAAATAGTCTTCGCGTGTAGTCTACTACACACCATCTTTAGCTTATTTAAAGAGGCGTGTGAATTGCTTTCTGTCGTGGAACACGAACGTTTATTATTGGGTTGTTTATTGATTTGTTTATGAATGCATAATGTTCACGTTGTTCATTTCCACACAACAAAAGTGGATGGGGACAGAGGACTAATTCGCCATAGGTAGCCTTGAGGTTTTCCTGTGGGTTTTTATAGTGAGGTTATCAACTCATATTATTTTCAATACAAGTGTGTGTAATTTTCATTAGGAGCGTTTCCATTATAGATTTGTGCAAAACTTTGGCGATATTTTATAAATGTTGATAAAAAAGTATTGCGAAGTGACAGCGTTTCCATTAACCAATGTTATGTGACTAAAAAGTAATATTTTGCCTCTCAGTGTTGTTTGAAATATCATCTGTTGAGAAACTGAGTCATAAAGGTTTGGAATGACAAGATGGTGAGTTAATGCTCACATTATGTTCCTATTTAGTTGAACTAACATGGGAGTATTGAATCTGATTATTGAAAAGTGCCCTTTCCTTGAGTGTCCTGTAAGGTGCCTATAAATAAAGTTAAATAAAAAAAAAATTAATTAAATTTTTCGGAACTCAACAGCCCCAGAGTGAACAGTGTGAACATTCTGTAAAACGTCTCTTTTTCTGTTCCACTGAAGAAAAAATGATCCCAGTATGGCACCTCAGGGTTGACCTGTCCCTTTAAGACTGGCTGTGTAATTTCTTCATAGAACATTAAGAGCATGGGCAAATACTTTGCCGAACTGCATTCAGAAGATTCTTTGTTCTCTATCTCATAATGGTTGCACCACATGCCCTGGCTCTGACTTGTACTGTGCTTTAAGTGCCTTTATGTCAGAGGCACGGCGTTTGCCTTAGGGTTGGTGGGTAGAAAACACTCCACACTCCACACACATCTTATAAAAGCATGAGTGTTATTTCTAAGGACACTCACTGTTGGAGTGTGTATTGATCATAGCAAGTGGTTCACCTTTACTTTAGACAGGCCTTACTGGTGTATGAGGGCATGAAGAAAATCGGGAGGAGGACATCGTTACCATGGACACCGAATATCTTGGCGTTATTGATGGGTCGAATGAGTGTATTCTTAGGAAGAGGAGTGGAAAGGCACAACATGTCAGAGTAGTTATGGAGATAGGAGGAGGTTATTAACATTTAGATGTGAGAGTTGTTGCCATGGAGAGAAGGAGAGGGTACAGAAGGATAGCATTAACTGGATGGGTGATTGTTGAATAAATGAGCAGTATCTGGGATTGGGTGAGCATGCCCGTCAGCGGCAGCTAAGGCCCTGGCCTTTAGGATGCATACGAGGCTGTGTGCCATCTTTTGCACAGTGAGTCTATGTGAGCATTGTGCATGTTTGAGTGTGAGACTAATTTGTGGATATTTCTGTCCAGATCATTAGCTTATTAGAGTTGTTAGACTGATTCAAATGGATGACTCATGAGTTCAAGAATTATTTGTGATTTAGTCAATTTATTAGATCAAAAGAGTCATTTGTTTTTTAATTAAATTTGAAACTGAATTGTGATTATTTTTATTAACCCAGTGTAATTTTGTATGTTAATCAAACTACCTGGTCTGATTCTAACCATTGTGTGTGTATGTTTTTTTTTTTTTTTTTTTTGAACAATTTATTATATTATAAGTGTTAATTTAATTTATTTGTTTAATGTTATTATGATGAGTAGATGAGTCTTGGAAGGTTTAAACCAATAACTCTTATGTGTTTAAGATAAATTTAGGAGTATTTTTTTTTAACCGGTCATTTGGAGTTTGATTCAAACTGATAACTAAGGAGTTCAAACATTATTCGAGAGTTTTGGGACTGATTCATAATTGTTTTAAGAAGTTCATTAGATCATGAGAATCATTTGTTTATTTGTGAGTTGTTTGACCAATTCATTAGCTTGTTTGTGTTATTTATAAGAGTATAGTTAAGCCAGAAACGCACAATCTTGAGATGGATTTGAAGGTGTTTTTGACCAGTTTATCACTAACAGTAATTTGTTTCTAAATCACATAATTTCAATGAGTGAGTGGACAAACTGAAGCAAATAATTCATGAGATTGAGAGTATTTGTGAGTATATGAACAATTCATTAGTCATTTGTTCAAAAAGCGAACTATTCTAGTTCGTGAATGAGTTTTTCCACATGTATAAAAAGTGTTTTTTAGCTCCCAGCCCTGTGTAAATGGGTTTGCATGTGTCCAAAACTACTTTTAAGATAATGCTGGTGTTTAGTTTTGCTTTTGTCTAGCTCTTTTTCCAGCTGCACAAAGAGAATCTCATTTGAAATGCTCATGGACTTTGTTCACCTAAAAAGTACTGTACCGTATCCTGTGTTGTGGTTTTTTAGCACAGTAGTATGTAGGGATTGTGTGTATAAATGCATGTGTGTCTCCCATGTCCGGGCTTCGTATGGAATTCAAAGTGCGTGAATAATAGATGGAGTGAGTGAAAAGCCTATACACACTGAGGATCAGCTAATAGCAGGAAATGATGCTGCAGTCTTTGCCACAGGCACAAACACAGCAGTGCTCTGTCCACCAGCTGCTTCATCTCCATCTCGTCTACCTTTGCTTTCCTGTAGTCTAGTGAGGTTTTTGTCATTGGAGAATTGCTATGGTTATTTGTGGCTGTAGTAATTTGTCAGTCCAAATCTGAACAAAGTTGCAGTACTTTTTTCCCGCAGAAGGTCAAATAAACTAATTGTGTGTACAGTTACTTTAATCAAGTGATGTTAAATTGATTCCTCAAGCTTTCCCTAATGGTTAAAGCAAGATAAGCTTCTTTGACTGCATATATTGGTCACCACAGTCATTTTTTGAGAGTAAATTGCATTTACAGTAAAGCACTTAATTGAAGTCTAGACATTTTGCTGGGGTTAAATGACAAATCTTTGTTTATTTCGCAATACTGCAGTGATAGGAATGGGTGTTATTTGCACTACAAAGATGACAAATTTCTTTTAGGTCTAGACAGATTATTTCATGATTATATGGTACTGACACAATTCCTATGAATGAATTTTTCTTTGTGCCAACTGTCCATTATGTCAATTTCTGATGTCACTATGAGGATAATAAAGCTATTTGGGTTAACCAGTGTCACAAATTTACGACATTATATGAAATGCTGGATGTGACATTGTACAGATACGTTTTTTGATAAGTAATTTAACTACTTTAATCTCAAGTTAAAATGTATGTTTTAACAGCTTTGAGCAAAGTGACAAAGTCATGTCTATACTTTTAAAAATATTTCTATTTCACGTTTATGGTATGCAGCGTCATTGTTTTAATGTTTTTTGCTAACTTTTGAATTAGCTAAATAGATTTTCTGTTGTATAATTAACAGCCTGTTGTAGATATTCTCCATAATGTTAGATTAGAATTAACATCAAGTATCAGAATGATAAATGCAAAGATCTTTTTCTTTTCATTATGTTGCATTAGCGATTAAATCCTTTTTGTCTTTGGCGGGAAATGAAAGAGAGAAAGAAACATGTAATTGTCCAGTGAGTCCATTTTATTCTGGCTGAAATCACTCAAATAAACGCATCATATCACATTTTCTGAAACAGGAACTTCCCAGGAGGACTTGAATGCAGCGTGTCATCGGCAGTGCTCAAACCTCTCGCCTCTACTGTAGGTGGGCTGCATGCAATTGTTGTTGTTTTTCAGAGCCAGCGTCAATGTGGGAATTCACAGCAATTCTGATACATAGTGGTCCTGAATTGTTATAGTTTCATTTCTCTAGGAGTGAAGTATTGCAGTTGCAGCAACAGTTTTAGCTCTTTGAAATGGAAATCAGCCAGAGGCTCCAATTCCACTGTTCATATAATGAGAAACTGCATTGTTTTGTCCAAACAGCGAATTTTTGATTCTAACATATGAAAGGTTAATTCGAACATATGAAAGGTTAATTCAACCTTTCGTCTGGGCTAAATTAAGTCATTCCTTGCATGGAATATCACCTCATGAGAGCCTTAAAGGCATATAAATACAAAAAATGATGGAGCCCTTGAAGCTCTGTGATTCAGAATTAGACCAATAACAGCGTTAGACTGTTTTAAATGGATTGCACACCAGGGCATTGTGTTATTTTGACTTTAATGAGCTTATTGAAGCTTCAGTTAAAAGTTTTATCAAATATTCCCCAGCATGCACATTTATTTTGATAAATGATCCAGTTGCATATCTAAACTGTGAATCAGCACTTACTTTAAAGTTGTTAAACAATCCACATCATAATGTGTTGTTTGCTGCTCGCTATATTTCATGCTAATGAACAATGTATAGGGACCATTCCAGCTTATTTCCTTAATGAAGGACAAGTGTATGTAGCATTGGTGTGCATTATGATAAACCACTGTGGAATCGAGAGAGACACTGTTTGTCCCCCTTTTTACAGAATGTCTCTGTAACCTCTAATTATCATTGAAGCCTCAATATGTGATGGAAGGGAAGGACCTTGTGGTATTGTGTTCAGGTTATGGGAAAAAAATCTGCACGTCAAGAATGCACTAATTAGCTTAATTTAACCACTAGCAGCCTTCTGCAATCAACAGTATTGGTGTAAGAAAGAGCATTGAGAGTTCGTCAATATAGAGTATGTGCGTCTGCGGCAAAGCAAAAACCTGACAATTAGGACCCAAGAATTCAGTGTCTGAAGCCCACTTCTCCACTCTTCTTTATTAGCACTTCTCTCTTCCCTTTCAACTGCTTATCTTTCTATTCACCCTCTTCACTTGTAACTTCCTGTTCCTGTTCTTTCAAGATGCTCATCCCCTCTTGCTGGCAGGTGCACGTCGACCGAATGAACTGTCAAGTACAGTAGCTTGTCAAAGGCCTGATTGAAAACCCAATGTATTCATCGCTGATGAAGTCATCCTTGCACAGAAATTCACATGAGCTGCAGTCAGATACCTCGCACCATGGGAGTTGCTCGCTCGCCTATGAAATATTCCTGATAATACAAGGTGAAAACCATTTTACTTGCATATAATGAAAGTTGCCAAAAGTTCCTAGTTATTGGTGTCTGGTGATTGCTCATTATGTACAGTGTCTCAGTAATTCATGCGAAATGTCCAAATCTATCACTGTTCTGTACTGGAACCTTTTAGGGTGTTAGGCTCGACTGCATACCAGCTGTGTTTATGGCACAAAGGATTATATTGTATCACCTCCAAATGGCACATGTGGTGGCCTTTTGTCCCGTCGTTAATTACCAGTATTAGTGTGGATAAAACTGACGGATTGTGCTTGTTGCATGTGTGTTCGTCAGTTGCCATATGTGCTGACGCTGTCACTGGTTTTCATATTTGGCAATGTTAAGACAGCAGATTTGTAGGAGGGGCTTATGTTTCATGGACAAGAATGATTTATGGTTGTGTTATTTATGTAGATGTGCGTTACAGGGGTGTGGCCGTATAACAAATGGCAGATATGCTGCAGAACAAGGTCAGTGATTGAGGGAGGAGATGCTGGGTGTATGAAGGACTGTTCCCCACAAACCAGTAAACTCTTTTTCACATTTCTGTGTTTGGAGTCTTGAAGTAAATAATAATGGGGGAAAGCTGGTGTACAGAGGTGTAATGAGAGATGTTGGCAAATGTTATTGCACCAATAGCATGTTTTTTTAAAAATCACTTTCCAGTAGAGAGCAAATTAAGAAAAAGATAAATTACAGCAGCCAGGAGGGTGGAAGGTGCCAAATTTTCTGTTTGGGCAGTTGTACTTGTATGTTAATGTGGTGATGGTTTCTTTTAGCATCATATAATAATTGAAAATGGGTCCATTTTTTTTTACCTACTATATCTTTGTCGTTTCAATGTCTTTCAGTGTTTTTCTTGTATGAAACACAAAGGACGAACATCTAAGTTGCCTTTTTCCCTTACATTGAATATAATCACCATTCATTGTATCAAGAAGAGCAACTTGGACATTCAGTCTTTTTTTATGCTCCACAGTGATATTTTAGTTTTACTTTATATTCTATTATAGTATTTATTACTATGTTTAAATTAGCTTTTATATATTTTGTTTTAATTTTTATGTTTAAAATTTAGTAATTTTGTGCTTCAGTTTTTGTGTAATTTTTATTCGTTTCAATTTAATTTATTTTTGTTTTAGTTTATTACTTCAACTCAAACATATTTTATTTACTTAAACTTGGCTGTCAGCAAAAACGATTTTAATAGTTTAAATTTAAGTTTTAGTTAATAATAATATTGAAGGCTTTTCCAGACTATTTTCAAAAGCAATTGCAAATTGTATTTTCCATTGGAATTTACATTATTTGGATGCATGAATTGTGACATAATCCAAATGCAATTTCAAGTCTTGCATTATAGAGAGTGAAAAAGCAGACGTGGTAATTAATATTGCTATTTAAATATGACAGGCTCATATCTCGTAAAACATGGGAAATACAGCTACAAATGGACTTTGCTCTTCCATTTGAAATTTGTCAGTCACTGTGCATTATTTTTTTACACTTGCTTTTGCATTATGTCAGAATTTGTGTCCACATATGGAAAACACAATTGAAAACTTTCTTTTGAAGATAGTCTGGAATTTCCTTCCATACAATAACAACACGCGCTAAATGCAAAATGTACACCACTCCTAACATCTGACACGAGTCGCATAACCATGAGAAAGAAAGAAATGCAAAAAAGTGTGCTTGCAAAGTGCATCTAAGAGATGCAACACGCACCCTTGAGAAGGCAAATGTGGTGACCAAAAGGTAAAAGGAATCTCTAATGAGGGAATTGAGGCATGATTGACTAATCAATAGGGGAAGCGTGGATTGTGTTTAGTTTATTTTTTTTTGCTCTATTCCCAAAAAGGAAAGGCTGGATATGGGATCTTCTATAGCCATGCACCTCATTCCGAAAGCATTTATATGTTATTGCTGTTTTTTTTACCCATAAGCATATTCTGAACAAGTTAGAGCTGCCTGTTAATGTGTTCATTATAGAGAAATATATCATTCATTTTATCTTTTTTCTTTCATTTTAAATGGGAAAAGAAAATATACCAAGACATAAAATTTGACTATATACACAAATTAATTATTGAATTATTGTAATCTATTAGCCCATGGATAAATACCAAAGACATAGAATAGAATAATCAAAAAAAAATTAATTTCAAACCCTAGAATCAGAGTTTGCTAGTTTTAGTTAACACAGAAACAGGCAGAATGCCAGGTCGGTCCCGCTGGCGTAACATTTCCTTCTCATAGAGCCCTGCACACTACAGGAGTTGAACAACAGTTGGCTGTCTGAACATTTGGTCATGCTGGCAAGGGGAAGTCTGTGATGACGTGTGCGTATGTAAATAATCATGACATAATGGAAATGAGGATGATACAGTCTCTGTGTACTCGGTGTATTGTAGAATGCATGCATGCATAATCAGATAGCATCGAGTCGGCGTCAACCCACACATGCTGAGATAAACCACAGCAACTAAATGAATGTGCTTGCGAGTGTGACTTGATGTTGAAGTGTGTCACCATATGGTTGGGTATTGTTTAAATTTGATAGATTCCAATTCTGTTTCTTAGCGGTGCAATGGAACGTATGTAGATGATCTGTGATCCATACGGATCATGCTGCACGGTTCAGCACGCATGTGATTCACAGATTAGCTGTTAAGTTTACACATAATAGAGCTGCCGCACACCCGAAGCGCACATGCAGAAAGAGAGAGATTGCATGAACAGCAATTGATTCCTGTTTCACATACACACCAAGTTCTGTTAAAATACCAGTTTTGGCAAGTATTCTAGTAAACACAGTCGGTTCTGTCTTAAGTGAATGTAAACAGCTAAGAAAAAAAACTGAAGTGTGTCAGTATTAGCTCTGTGCATTTGGTCTTAAAGAGACAGCAGCAGATAAATACCTGTTTCTGTCTGCTAATCAAATAACACCACAGCTCTAACAAAGATTAATCTGTATTTAACTTGTGCATTGAGCACTATTGTGTTATTTTACACTTAATTATTACATTTCTGCACCTGAGTGCTACGGTTACTGACTTTATTTGTAACTTTGTTTTGTTGCATTCATCTATGCTTGTAATTTGTATAATTGTTCTTTTTTTATTACTAACTTTATTAATTAAGCTAGGAGTTTTTGCTGTGTTATAGAAGTACTTAACGTAAGCTTTTACTCGTTTAAAAAAATTGCTTTTGCTAATCTGAAAAATGATCCGAACTGTGATTCAAAATCCGTCATATGAGCCGAACCATGAGTTTTGTGATCTGTTGCACCACTAGTTTATCTATTCTGATTCTTATCAATTCCTAGTTTTGATTCCAATCAGAAGCAATGCAAGCCTTTAGATGCCAAACATATTTATTCTATCTTTGTTTTGTTTTTTGTTTTTTTTACAAAGCATTCTGTTGTAAGAAGCAACCCCTTTGCTTGTAGCATTTTAACTTAAAATCATTGCTTCCAGCCAAAATACAGTCCATAATCCAAAGTAATGCTTCCTCTGACGGCACCCATTCAATGCAGAGGATCCACTGGGGAGCAAGTGATGTAATGCTGAATCTGTTTTGATGATTAAACAAACATGCATCTTTGATGACCTGAGTGTGGGTAAATTTTCAGCAAACTTTATTTTTTTGCGTAAACTATTCCTTTAATTTTTTAGAGTTTCCTAATCAGTAAGCAGTACTTACTGTATTAATTTCTGATTTATCTTGGGTGTAGGCTTGTTTTCATGGCCATTTTAAAAAATGTTTTGCTATGATGTAACCAAATTGCAATGTTAGGAAAATGTTTTCTGCTTGTTGGGGATCATTTGTTTATTTTTAGCACTCAGTGGTATCTCTGTACGCTAAACAGGGACAAGAGAAAGTATTTTAATATAAAGATTATGCCAGTGGCCTTAAAGGCATAAATAGCACTGTAGAACAAGGAGACAAATTGACGGGTGTGGGCAGTTTCCTGACCCTTGACATGCGCTTTTTCTCTGTCTCACTGTCAAACACGCTCTTTTTCACTCTAGCACACAGATACACGTACGGAGTATATGAGGATTATAGAGCATTACGTAACCCCCCATGCAGACGTCCTCACAGGGACATTGCTTTCTGCTTGCATGCAGTAATCCAGAATGGCTGTGTCCCTAAACATGACAGAGACCGATAACAAGGATGACGTTGAAGGGCAACAAAGGTCATACATATTAAGAGCTGGACATAAATGGGTCAAAAATGGCAAGCCAGTGTAGGATTGACAGACTAAGTGGTAGGATATAAGCTACATTGACAGATGGGACCACCGAGGATATCATGTCATTTTCTATTTATCGACATAGTTATATAAATACAGCTATATTGATATGTAGCCATGGACTAGACTTCTTAACATTTATGGTATTAACTGATGATATCATATCTCTTAACTCCTTTTTACCCTGCTTACTACTTTAACATGTATTTATTAAATTATATATATAAAAAAATATTACAACTATTTATTTAGTATTTACTTTTTTGTACTTGCCCTGAAATATTACATTTTAGCATGTAACTCATGTCACATTGTTTGTGCTACTATAATAATAATAATACAAAATGAATACTACTATTAATAACATCATAAATGATACTTCAAATCGTGATGTTTGTAGAGGCTTTTAGTGTGCTTTTAGTTTTCTCAGCAATTGGACTTGTTTTTTTATTTTGTATTTTTTTTACCAGGTGGGCGATTAAAATGTGCAAATAAAGTCATACACTTACATTGAAAGTGTACTTGAGGCGTATTGACTTGGATGTGGGCTTGAAGAATTTTTTTTTTATCTTAGTTTTGGAATGGTAGATGGCTTTATAATGAGTTTACTATTATAAAGTAAGAAAAATACTGTTCATGTTGATTACTATGCGGCTTAGCCGGATTTTTTTTCCTTGTCTTCCTAAAATTGATGTTGTTGGATGTTGCATCATGTGCTGTCAAGTATCTGGACTTATTCTCTGATGGTTTGTGTAGGAGTGTGTGTGTGTGTGTGTTTGTTGTAAGGTTTATTTTCAGAGACCCTGTTTTCTTTTAGACACGGCTGACTGCCGCAAAGTTCCACACCATAGGTACACGTTCAATCAAACCGTCCTTAATGTTGTCCCAAACAATTACTGAGCTCAGCAGAAATTGCCCTTATGTTGTGATAAATGATGCATCACGTTGTTTTATATGGATCTTAATATTTAATTAAGTTTGTGGTGGACAGGATTATTTCATCCATAAACCATTAATGGATGTTCCTTAGATGCACCAGCACTCCTTTGGCTACTAATGTTATGTACCTGCTAATACCATGTATCTTTCTGTACAAATATTACTGTCTCTATTTGGTGAGGCTAGTTGCATCTGTCTCACGTTTGAGCATCCCGCCATCAGCATTCCATTTAAGAAGGCGTGTTGAATAAAAAAATAGCCCACATTTTATTAATCTGTCTTTTCATTGTGCTGTTTTTGAATGCAAGAACAGGTCTAATGTAAGATCACAGTCAGATGAACTCAAAATCAGCCTAATTGTACTGATTTTCCAAGTGTAATTTGGCCAATTCATTAGGGAAACCCACCGAAGAGTTGTTTTTTTGAAATCCGACTTGGATTTGGACCGTGGAAAGTTTCACACTCTGTCAGTAAAGAGTTTCTGTTTGTTTCAAACAGTCCTCAAGAATGTCTGCAGTCCATCATTCACTTGAAACCAGTCTAACCTGAATGAGGCATGAGCAATGACTACATAGGTCACATACTTCTTTGTAAGTAATCTTTTCCACAGACACCTTACAGACGGACTGAATAAATCTACACTTCCCTCTGCTGGAGGTGCGTTCAAGACATTCACCAGAATTGCCACATTTCTTCTTTCAGTAAACTGCAGAGAAGTTTATAGAAGTAGTTCACCCAAATATTGACAATTCTTAATCAGTCCCTCACCCTGAAACTCAAAATGTCTGAGGTGGAACTCAGAAAAAGATGTTTTGAAATATCTCCAACCAGTTAATGTCAGGCTAGTAGTCCATATGACTCATGCTCAGTAGTTACAGTCTTGTGATGCTATTTGTTAACAGATCAAAATATCCAAGTCATACAGACTTGGAACAACATGAGGGGGAGTAAATAGTGAGAGTTTTCATTTAAGGTGAATTGTCTCTTTAATCATCCCATCTGCTGTTATGGTGATTATGCAGATGGGACAGAGTCTTTAACAAGATCTCGACCCTTAATGCGACCCTCCCTCAGCGATGGAGCCATTTCTAACAAAAGTTTTATTGAGTATTAGGCAATTAACACTTGTTAATGGTGGTTTAAGATCCCAATAAAAGGAACTGCATCATTAAACATAACCTTTAAATAAAAACACAAGCATGACGGAGCATGAAAGGTTAATCTTTTTTCATCCAGACCTTTTGAAGATGGACAGCGCTTTGAAGAGATCTGGCTTTATTTCTGACAATGTAAATACCATCTTATATCTGCATATTTATACACATAAACTGACCTCGAAGAAGCATTTGGACACCTATGCCACACTTTGAAAATGTACAAATGTCATTGCAATTCTAAAATTATAAATAATAGATATACAGATCAGAATGTAAACAGATGCTGCTTGGTTTGCTGTTTTGTTTCCAATGCCATGACATTCATATATTAAGTATGACTTAAGAATCCAGAAGCTTTTTGGACCCAACATATCATATATCCTCATGAAATACACCCATGTCCTCTTCTTAAAACCTGTTGTTGTTAAAAGATGGACGTCTATGGCAACATAATGTATTCTAAACCAAAACAAATTGCTTCATTGTTTCTAAAAATGTCGTGGTGGCAATCCAAATGATGAAAAGAATGGAGTTTATTTTTTTTTAGACCAGAGCACCAGGTGATTTGAGACTATTGTTCAGATCTTATTGTGATCGATTCACACATCTGATGGTTCTATCAGGTTTCATCGTGTCATTAGAGCCAACCTCTTTTACTTCAGTGGACTCTCCGAAGTTATTATGGTACTGAAACAAATTTTAGCAATACTTTGACTCAAAGCACCTTTTAGAGATCACATTTGGAGATCTACACAGGCCCCTGGCAGCGACTTCATTCTTGGGGTGAGAGAATGTAGCATTTTCCTGCACCTTTCAACTTTCTAAACCAGAAAAGAGAGCGGAAGAGAAAATGATAGGCCCTGAGGCCAGTGGCTTTCAGACGGTCTGCCTTGCCCTTGTTATTCCTTCGTTTCTCCCCCGTTCTCTTCTTTGCCCTCTTTCCTCTGTATTTGTCGCCAAACTGTTTCTATTATTGGGCAGCATTCCCATTGAGCCATCAGATGCTGCCATCTGATTTGAAGTGGCAGACCACAGAGGCAGCCGAGCTTTCCGCTTCAGGAACTCTCTCTCTCTATCTGTCCGTCTCCCTCTCGGTTTCTTTCAAAAGGGATTTTAATGTCACTTTTTATTTTAGACACAGGATTTCTAAATCCCTTTCATGTATGCATGTTTGATCCTATGGAAAGCTCAGTCCTTCTCCAAGTTAAGCGGTCTCCACATTGTGGGTGTTGCTCTGGGTTACGTCCCCGCCGGGTGAGTCAGAGGCCAGTGGTGCTGAAAAGATGGAGCCTCTTTTTATGATATTCATAATGAGTGTGTGCGCGACTGCGCGTGTATATGTAGGGCTACAGAATTGTGTGTGCTGCATGTATGGCAACATGATACGATCAGCATTCATGTGTGTATATGCTATATAGTAAATACTTAAAAAAGGAAATAAAACAAAATAGCTGTATTTCCTAGAATTTCCTAGTGTTTGTGAATATATAAATAGTTTTAAATGGAACAGGGTTTTATATGTGTGCCGTTGCACAACAATACACATTGTGACTGTGCCCATAAAAGCATACTACCAAACTTCTCATGACATTTCTTAAGTATCTAGTATGTTTACTGTTATCAGTACAATATGGAACTGTTAACCCAAATAATAATATTTGGCTAAAAGAAAATTCCTCTGATATTTTATTTTTATGATCATATGATTTTTTTATTTTATTGACAGAAACTCGGTTGATATATTCAATTAATGAACCATGATTCATTTTATGCTTCCAGAATATTCTGTGTTTTTTAAAACATAAATAAATTGTCATTTAAATAGATGCATTTTTTTCAAAAACATTTAACTACCGAAATACAGCACAGTGTGTGGTATGCATACTCATGTATGAAATATTTTCATAATACATGCTTTTTAATATATACATTTTTTTACTTTAACCTGTAGTATGCTGTATACAGGAAGAAAAATTCTAGCATTCCATTATGAACATGTATATACTGAATATTAATGTACACTGAGACATTTCTTGTAAATACCTTGTCACATTTTAAAGCCAACTGGCTTTGTATACCTCAGTATACGACTGTACAAGGCCTGCTAAGACAAACCGGCCTGACCTGTTTCTGTATGTGTGTGTTTTGTGGGTGTACCAGTTACATAAACCCAGAGACAATGAGTTGGCAGGGCAAATTCTTATGTAAAACATTAGAGTTTTTGGTTTTATTGTGAAACAACTGTGTAAACTGACAGAACACTAGTCTGTCAACAAGAAAATAATCACCTTCAAATAATCGTTTTTTAACAGCTTGTATTACTAGGCATGTATTCTGATTCTAGCAGCAGATATATATTTTAAAGTACTGACTCTGTTTCTTGTAAAGGTAGGTCATAAAAGTGCCAACGAGAATGTAGAACTTTTACAAAGTTTTTGCCCTTCTCTTACCTCCATTTATTGTTGGAATAGCAGTGTCAGGCATAAACCCATGTTGAAAGCATTTCAGTCTTCCACACTGACATTTGCCTAAGTTCTACTGTAGATTTCACCTCACATATGATCGCATCTCTTTGAGCGTAGATTTTACACTTTTGAGCGCACTGTTCTTTTTTTCTGCTCCACATCTCTCATTCTTTTCGCATGCTAAAGGCGAAGATCAGTGAGCTGTGTATGAAACGTACACACACACACACACAGTTTCTTAAGAGTTCCTGAAATAGAAAAGTGCCTTGGCAGCTCTGATTGTTGACAATATTTTTTTTGTATCGGAGTAAACATTTTGAATATTTGCTAACCATGGTAAATAGTAACCTAAAAAGCCATAGGGCTGCTGTTGTTGTTCCCATTACAATAAAACTGTGATAGCTTGGCATTGGCCACATCTTCTGTTAAAAATGAGCTTAACATATTCTGGTTTCCAAATATGACTAGGGCCTTTCCTCAAATGTAAGTCTGTTGTTGCACTTGATTTGCAATATCATTCATTGTCCATAGCACAAACAGCTTGCGTTGTGTTACAAGGGATGCTCATATTGATTGTTAAACTGTTAACTAAAAGTAAGAATTTGGACCGGTCAATACTATCAGTTATTTACTTTTAATCTTTATTTTTTTCAAGTTTGCTGCATTGTTAAATCAAAAATATGCATATTTAAGTCACAGGGGTGTTTCAATACGTGCAACCACAAGTGCCTACAGACATATTTTGCTGCACAAACACCTGCTCCACTTTCACTGAAGTAATAAGGCAACACAATTTAAAGACCTCTGATTGGCCATTGCATTCATGAAATCAACAGATATGTCTTTGACTGACTTCAGTGCTCAACACTGGAGAAATGTGTGTTTTCTGCCATGGAACAGGCTTCACTGCAGACAATGCCCCACAGCATGTCGACGCACTAAAAACAAACTAAAAACTAAAGTTGTGCACTGAAATAGGCCTGCTATTTATTTTTATGTTTGAAAAAACAAGCAGTTCCTGAAAGCGCATAGAAGGATTCAGTGTGTGTTTTAATTTTGACATCTTAAATTGTTAATTATTTACGTGAAAAATATTTTGTCTATTCATTTTACGTTTTTCTTTGTTCTCAGAAGTGCTGCAGGTATATTTTTAATGGGTCACAGACACACGTCCATTCTATTCTTTAATACTAATTAATTTTTCAAATCTTATCAGTTAATTATTAATGTCCGGATAACAAGCTATGGTTGTCAATCGGGAAAATTCACTGAAATGAGCATCCCCATGATTTACCAACACGGCTGGGTTTTGACACAAATTTCACAATTTGATACGTTTATCCTTCACAAGCTTGTGATTCGATTTGATTCCGATTAGATTCAATTAGATTCAATATTAATTATTTTGGATATATGTCATGTACAGGACATGGCAAATTTTCTCAAGGAAAAACAAATCTCTCAACTAATGCTGTAAAATTTAGCCTACATGAGATTCAATAATATTGACAGTTGAAATTTGCTGATTTGTATACAAACACTTAAAGTAAAATATACTAAGTTTTTGTAATATTAAAGTTATAATACTAAATTTAACTTTAAATAAAATTTTATTTCAGTTATATTTCTACTCCAATTAGTTTTTTGAAATATAAACATTTTAATGGTGGTTGTCACAAAAACTTGACAGATTTATTTATTAAAACAAATTAAATATTGAAGAACAGTTTAAAAATATATATATATAATATATATATATATATATATATAATATATATATAATGAGTATGTTACATGGAGATTATTTTTCTAGCTGACTAATGAGGTCATGTTCACCGAATATGTTTTTCTGTGGTAAATGTGACCTTACGTGACATTGTTTATAAGATATTGTCGTCATTCTGCGTTGAGATTACATGAGACAGGAGACTGATTTCGCTAAGTTGTACTCTTTCTTTTAACATACCTTCAGATGTTTATTTCATGCTGTAACTGCTATTAAAGCATAGGAGGTGATCCGTTCACAGTGATTTGTCACTCCACATTAAATGGCGCCAAAACGGCATTTAATATTTGAATATTGTTACAAAATCTGAGATTTGTTTCATATCAGAAGTAATAAACCACAAAGCTTATTGCAATTCATTGGATGGAAGGCACACTACAATGTTCCATTTATTATCTGACAGGTGAAACTAATCGATTCTTAAAAAAGAGAATCGATTAAAATCAACAAATCAATGTTTTTTACCCAGCCCTAGTTACTAATGTTAAATATTTGGGGTTAGTGGTTTTAAGTAATTCCATATAAATTTGTGCAATTTTAATAGTAATAATTCCACTAACCATGGCAGTTTAATGGAAAGTATGATAAATTTGTTAAAAAATTGATGTCTGATATTTACTTGCTTTCTAAAGAAGATTCGGAGGCTCACTTGAAATGGAAATGAAATGTAAAACACACAGCTTGAATATCTAGTATCTGTATCTCACTTCTCCATCCTGCAGAGTTCTTTAGAATCAGATCAATTTGTTTGTGCATATCGACAGCAAAGCACCACTTCAATTCAACATGTGCTCCTGGGCACCTGGTTAGAAGCCCGCTGCTATAAAACGACTAAAGGATGTACATTTCTAAATGTCTCACTGTGACTTGACGTATCATGGCCTGATGGGGAGATGGCTATTTGTTGCAAATGACTCACCCATGATGGTCAGTGAAGTGGATGCAACACATTAACAAGCCGGAAAAATTCTTAAGCCGCCCGCGGTGGTCCCATTTACTTGTGTTTTGCCTGTATTAGTGGCCCAATCAACGTCAGCACTTTATATTACTGCCACAGTTTCCGTCAGCTTGGCATATGGTGGCTTGGCATCTGGTGGCTGACAAGCGCTAGGTAAAATGTTGATGTTGCTTTTTCTCTCACGTACGAATGATGCAAAAGTAGCAAAGCAGCATAAGATGTTGACGTCTGAACTGGAATAGTTGTTTACAGCTGAAGTTTGTTGGCTGAGGGCATCTGCGGGAAGCTGTTTCCAGTTTATAGCATAGTAATCAAACTTACGCATTCAGTCGCTTTGAACACGTTTAGCCGTGTGATTAACAGTGTTTAAGAACAGTTATATGTAGCAATAGCATGGGAATTAATTAGCTGTGTAATTGAGCAAAAGTCAGTTATTCAGGCTCATTTATGGGACTAGCAGAGTGTTTAATTTGGTTGCAAAAGCTAGTTTTTAATGTTGAGATGAACATTTAGGAGAATAAGGTTGCGTTAGTGTTGGATCAGTACAAAAATTTAGGATTTAACACAATCACAGTCTGGTTTTGATATTACATCAACACTTAGCAACACATTCAGTTGCATTTGAGAGCATTATTACTCCAGTCTACAGTGTCACATGATCCTTCAGACATCATTTTTTTTTTTTTAAATAACGTTTCTTGTTGTTATTAATGTTGAAAACAGTTGAGCTGCTTAATATTTTAGTGCATTATTGCAATTGCTTGATAAAAGTATTCATTTTATGTATACACAGTTTTTACATAAAAGATTGTCTCAGATTTTTTTTATTGTATTTTAAATTGCATCAAAACAAACAGAAAATGCTAACAAATCTGTAATAATACCCCCTCACCAACTTATACAAAAAAAGTTTTTTGTTAATTCATACTTGTTAAGCTTTGATAATTCAAATCCACCATAGAGTATGCATGACTTTCATTGATAGATACATAACTAAAGTTTTACATTTCAATTTGTAAATTTGGGGAAATGTGCTAATGATATTATATGTCATTATAATATCAGTGTATCCACTCTTACTCTTCACGCCACACTCTTTGAACTCTGCTGGATAGCAGTGCATTGCTGTCCATGTGAGGTAACGAAATGTGCAATATTCTGATATCATATCCGGCAAATTTTTGATACTGCACAACCCTAGTTTGTATGCTGCCAATAAAACGTGCATCGTTAGCTCAGGTTTTCTCTGTTAGTAGATGAGGAGAATTCCAGATGCCGTGTGTGTGTGTGTGTGGGTGAACCTCTGATGTATTTTTAGCCGTTTGCATTATGAATGCCTGACAGGCTTGTTCAGAGGCAAGCCAGCGCTACTCTGTACAGAATACCGTTCCTTTTACCTGTGCATGTGCACGCAAACGATCACATTACACACGTGCATACAGCACAAGCTATAGATCATAATGTGTGTAGCAGCACCTGTGCTTGTTTGTTTAATGGGAATAGTAGAAAAGTAGAAATCCATTTTCCTGCTTTATCTTTGAACTCCAAACATTCCTTTCATCTAGGCTACCTCACTCCATCCGCTGGGGGAAAATAGCGCCGGCATGAATCCTCGCACATGCATAAAACCCAGTTTAATCACTCTTGTGCATCAAACCCAAGGGCCTTTGCTGTGTTTGAATGTGCTTGTGTGTTGAAGTCCTCTTTGTCAGTTTCGTTTAGTTATAACACTCGAAACCCGTCAACTCCATGTTTC
Source organism: Carassius auratus (assembly GCF_003368295.1). Taxonomy (NCBI): domain Eukaryota; kingdom Metazoa; phylum Chordata; class Actinopteri; order Cypriniformes; family Cyprinidae; genus Carassius; species Carassius auratus. The sequence goes on from NC_039273.1 coordinate 5,195,200, forward strand.
ACCTGGTAAAGATATAGTCATAATAGCCTAAATACAAATGCTTATTTTCATCTCCATCTCTGGTACATCTGTGTTTTCTGTGCATGTGTTTGAGAGACTTTCTAGAGGCACTGATGTCTTGTCTCTATGAATGTCTCTAAGTCGGAATAAATCCTCTTTAAGCTCTGGATTTCAGACGTTCATGTGGTGCCGTTTGCGTCCCATCAAACACATTAATGCCTCTGGACTTTTCCAGCACCATCCGTCTATCTCTCTTTCTCTACTAAAAACTAAAGTGTCAGCTCACTCATACCTCACAGATGGTCAGCAGGCACTCAAGGAAACTGGATCTAATTAGCCATAGCTTGGTAAGATGTTTGTGATTTATGGTTGACATGGCATGCTTTTCTTACACGTCCATTTTGAGCTGATCATCATATGGCGTGACAGTCCGTGACACATTTTTCTCTGTTCGCACTACAGTCGCATCAAGAACAATCATGCATCAGAGACTGTCCAATTCATTAATAAATTATTTTTTTTAAGTCAATGAATCAGGTGAATCACAGAACTAGTCTGGATTCTTTTTTAATGAATCTGATTCGAATGCAAGGAATTTCAGTGAATAAAAAGTTTTGTATAACATTGGATTATAGTATAGGTTAGGGTTAGGGTTAGGACTAGGGTTTGTTTTAGGATTACTTGCATGTAATTATGCAAAGTTAATTGTTATTATAATAGTAATTACATGTAAGATGTGTAACAAGGACACCTTAAAATAAAGTGTTACTGAAGTTTTTGCTCACTCAGGACCTATAACATCTTCCAATGATATCAGAGAGTGAAGAGATAAGTTTGACTTTAAATGTTTTGTAATAAGTTCATGGTTAATATTTTGTTGCTGTTAAAACAAAAAGTCCTACTGGTGTATATGTATATGCTGTATATATACTGCATTAAACAGTTTTATTATTTTAAGGTTTAACTACTTTAACTGCTTTAAAAAAGGTCATGCAAATTAAATGAATAAAAAATGCATTCAAACAATGGCATGTTGCCTAAACAGCTTTGAAAACAAGTAAAAAGAACAAAGAATCAAATTGTCAATAGATCAAAGACAGTTTGAAGTTTTTTGAGTATGTGAATGTATGGCTTTATTAAAGCTGTTGATGTTAACAAGCCAAGAGCAGGATGTGTTTATCTCCTTTGAATATTAGCCTTATTTGAATATTATAATGACATAATAGACAGAATTTTAACTCATGCCGTCTTTGAGATCTAATTTGTGTCATTACATTTTTATCAGTTCTGTTTAGATTCACTTAAGATATAACTATTCACATTGATATCATGTCAATAATGTATTAAGAATGCAGCATTTGAAAAGATCCACTTGTCAGTCACTGAATCTTTTTGTACTTTTGTATTCACTAATAGTGTGTAGAGCAAGTACATTTTGATTGACAGCTTTTTAAAAACCCGAACCAGTTTACAGCCGGACATTATTCAAATGTGCGCACGCCAACCTCTTTTGCCTTTTGTAAAGAATGAGTCATTTATACATGTATTAACATAATTTATTAATAACTAACGTAGACTAGACCACTTCGAAGTTGGAATAAAGAAATAAAATAAGTCCTTTGTAACATCGTAACATCTCAGCACTCTAAATAGGCATAGGCTCATTTAGCCTTTACATAGACCAACGCACCAATAAATACGAGTCTTTTTTAACAAATTAAATTAAATGAAGATACATTTTAAATTAAGATGGGTATTTGGCAATAACCAAATTAAGATAAAGGCTCCACTGGATTTGCTTCGCCACTAGCATCTGACATTTAATAAAAGAATAATTCCAACATTAGCGTAAATACTCTGTCCACATTATGCATTTAAGACTCAATATTTAGTTATCATTTAAAAAACATTTACTCACAGAGATTAGGCTAAGTCTACATGTTTTTGTGGAGGAAAATGATTGAATCTACTGTAGAGGTCTTCAGCGTGTTCCTGCGCTCTCTGATGGTGCGTCATTATTCACTCATTATTCTCATTATAAACATGGTCAAAACTTTTCCACACCTTAGACCTTGCTTTAGTTGCTCGTGCAACCGATACGTAATCGTCAGAGGCAAGCCTCCGTTACACCTACTCAGCATCCATTTTTGCATCTTATTTGTGCTAATCGAAACATCACAATCATCACGAACTTTTTATTCAGTTCTGAGACTCCCCTGGTTGTTCCTGGTTGATCAGTAAAATACACAGGGCTGCCGAGAAAACCAGTAATTTGACAGCATGGTGCCAGCTCCATTGCCTGTAGGTGATTGATTAAGGATCCCTCTTTGACTTGTGTGTTTCTTCCAGTCCCCCGCTGTAATAATTATGCATGCTCAGACTATGTTATTGATTGTCTCTGTAATTCTGAAGAGAGTTGTTATCAGTCCCAGCTGGGTTTGGTACCAACTTTGTGCATTTTGTCATGATGAGGTCACTTAAATGGAGATGCCACAATTTGGAAGGTGATTTTCTTTTCGTCATTGACCTATGTCAATATATATATGTCATATATGTATATTATATTTGTGTATTTTTAATTGTACATACGTTTCAGCACATTATGGGCCCCAGGAAGACTAGCAACCACATTGTGGAAGCTAATGGGGACCCAAATAAATAAACAAATAAACAAATAAACAAATTGACCTGTATCCCTTCTCTCTCAATGCCTGTTTTCCCGTTTTTTTTTTCTTCCATGGGTGTCCTCTAATGCCACAAAATAGGTTTGACATAGAATTGGCACAGTTGTAGCGACACGGATATTGGCGCAGGAAGCGGGAATTCGGTCTCCCCAAGGCACGGCGTGGCAATTGTCGAAACTGAGGCTGTTAATCTGATGGAATCAGATATTTGTTCTGGACTGATTGAGAGAGGGAGGATGGAGATTCATTAGAGCTTCACCCAGCACTCTGTGTATGCCAACTACGTGTGTGTCTTCTTTGCTCAACAGAGTGTGGACACAAATCTCAGGGGCATAGCCACCCCCTGCTGTTCCAGACGTTTTGCAGATAAACAGCGAAATGAAGAAGTGTTAGACACAGTGTTGATGTGCTACTGCTCTGCGATTTCCATGTGCAATTTGTCCATCATTTACCACTTTGTACAGATAGAGGTTCAATGTGTGCACATAAAACTGAAGTGTGAGATTTTTTGATATCAATGTAGTGGTTGCCTCTGTATATTATGTTTGGGAATGCATAAACAATCCTCTACATTGCATATGTGACTAAATCTTACTCTGGGCCAGAGTATGTGAGTGGAATGGAGCGTCAACAGTTTCCCCTCCGAGCATTTAATAATCACTCTGCTCCAGCTTTGCTGTGGGTTCACCATTTCCCACTCATCGCTCCACTGATATCAGAAACACCACTCTGCCGTTGCTCCGTGTCTTAAGTATTTTTAAAATAGCACAGTTCTGTTCATAACGTATATTACAAAATTTTTTTAAAGTAACAGGAGAGTTTTAAAGTGACTTATTGGAACAATAGTACATCATCATAATGCATTAATTATGCATGGCCCATGCAGTAAAAATAGTTTTGCCATTTATTTGCCCTTAAAGTGTAACTTCGAAAAAAATGAGTAAAAAAAAATTATCAGGGGCACAATGCAGGAAGCAACGCAGAGAAGAGGAGCAGAAAAATATCAATATGGAAGTAAAAATCACATGTTAATGACTGTATTAGCTTGTTATATTTATGTAGAATTTTGAAATAGTATTAATAGTGGCGATATGGTCATTTTTCAAATCGTCCTCCCGTGAGATTGATGATACATGATATTATCGTGATATTATCGTGATATTATCGTGCATGGGTGGAGCAAGAGAGACTCTTTGTTCTTGTCATAGCATAACTATTTAGTGTTTTAACCACGCAAGAGCGAGCCTATGGAATCACCAATAGTCAAAAATATATACTTAAATAATACTGACTGATTTAACTAACGTTAAATATAAAAATACTGTATTTAAAACAGCTAGTTCATATATAGTCAGAGCCAGCTGTCATATTGTGCGTCCTGTGACAATTCTGCCACATCTGCGCACAGAAGTTATCAATCTAAATGTGAAATCATGAAAATCAATAGTAGATTTCATTTAAAGTTTCATTTAAAGTCCAACAGTTTAACATTAATATTGGACATAATCAAACATGTTATATATATAAAAGGTATTGGTAAACAGGTAAGTTCATATATTTGGAGTACGGTTGAATTGAACTGATGTATCTGTCATACAGTGCTCCGGACCGCACGCCGCATGACGTGACTGACGCACCGCCAAAGAAACATGAATGAGATGCATACTAACATAACTGTGGCATTAAACTCAGTTAGTGAGGGCTCATTTAAAATATTGCACATATATAGGCTGTTCAGATTGACTTGTTAAAGTGCAATGAAATACCTTATATCTGCAGATGATGTACGTCTCTTTGTGGATGGAGACTTTGTAATGGCCAAAACTGTGTATTTTGCATGCATCACATTATATTGCGGTGTTCATGAAAATAATGACAAGACAGCAGAGTGAACTTATCATACATAGTGGTTCTCACATAGTCCTTCTACGTCATCGCCACATAGTGTGTGTTATAATTTAAGTGATCAGTCTTTAAGAGAAGGACTACGTGAGAACCACTTTGGATGATAAGTTTGCTGTGCCGCCTTATTATTTTATTTGTAAACCAAGAAAGAGTTCATCTCTCATGTATGAGAAGAGTGTGTTGCCTTGTATCAACCATTAAATGTGTGGGACACCAGCTCCTCATTTTCTATCTCTTTCATTTCACGGATTTAACGAGATATCCGAGTCAAAGCATTACAACTTTCCTTCAGCGACTACAGGCTCTAATCCTCCTGCACTCGTGCGTGCAAGTGTGTGTTTGTGTGTGAAATGCGGTGCTGAAGTGAAATAGCTGCGCAGTTCAATAGCCGAATTATAATAGGCTGCCTAATAAAAATAATAATAGTTTTTATTATTATTATAATCTAATACATTAATAGGGGACTGAGACTAATATCGTTGTGATTATCAACAGAGAAATCTGCTTATGTCGATATCTCTGACTATCGTGGATACACAATACTATCGTCTTTCGGCACAAACCTATTTTGAAATAGCCTTTTTAGAACATCTTCGCTGGCAACACTGACACTGTGGAATGTTTTTGCTTGAGTTAGCTGCTTATTTAATTTGACTTTATTTTCTTTACAATAAATGTACGTTTCTGTAATGTTGTTTTAATTTCAGTTACATTACTGCTTGCTTTTACTTCACCGAAAATTGGCTAAATGTTTTTTTTTTAAAAGATCATGACTATATATAATCTAGCATTCATAAAATGAAATAATTAAGTTTAAGTATGTCATTTTCCACTGTATACACAAGATTTAAATGAAAGGTATGAATATGCTAATTATACTAACAAGCTTGCTAGCTGGCTAACATCTACAAATAAATTACAAAATGTAGCCTTTTTTTATTGCCTCCGTTGTCTGTTAGACTATTTTAGGCATTTCATATTGCTCATATTTCTCTGTGTTGTAATAAGTACTTGTCACTGTAGGTAAAGTTGTGGGAGTAGCTCATGTCTGGTCTCTTTAGTAGGCTATTTTAACAGATTCACTCATAAAATACCTACAAGGTGCTTCAACATCTCCATTTATTTATTATCACAATTTATGAACCCAGCAGATACTACTACTACTAGTAGAAGTATCTTTTAATAATAATTACTATTATCTATGACCAACAATATCTTGAACACCATCACCAGTCCTAAGTTCAGTTAAAATGACAAATATGCATTCATACATAGTTACCAAGTTTTAGTTCTAATTACTAGTTCTATCATTAAATAGTGCTTAATTATCAATAATATAATGATTGACTGATGTTAACAGTGTACATTGTTATTTAATAAGCTGTGCTATTTTACAAAAAAGATAAGCTGATTTGCTGGAATTATATGTGTGTAAAATAGTATATCACTCTGGTGAGTAAACTTAAAAAAATTACTAGCCAATACCAATTATATTACAAAGGTTCTGAAGTGGTTCCAGAAGTGATTTTCCCAGAAGTATTTAAAAAAAGTCTTTGTTTATAAGAGTTATAAGCCATAAACCAAACCAGTCAGCTACATGGTGAATCACAACATTAAAAAAAAACCAATGATTTGAAGAAAAAGTGTTTGAAAATCAGACAAAAAGCATGTACCAGTGAATTAAGAACCTCACAATAAGTCTGTCATTAATTCTCAATTTGCCTATGGAGAAAATGAGTGGGATTTTTTACTTTCAGAACCCCGCTGTTGCACTTTATAAAAGCATTCTATTTATTTGAGCATCCCAACCAGCCCAATACAGCATCATTGTTTCATCTAATGGCACGAAACACTCCGTTTCTGATGGAAGATGGAGATTTATTTGGGAACTGAATTTAACTGAATTTCTTGATTCCACAGCACAGTTCATGCATATTAGTAAACAAAGAATCTTTGTCCAAGACAGACCTTTTTTTAATGTCAAGTTTATTTAAAGATGTGACTTTTAATAAAATTACAGTCATAATTTGATGGCAGAAATTAATAATTTGGGCTTCACAATACATTTAGAACAGACTGAAGAGGTTTAAATGTCATTTTTACAGCTAAATGCATTGCATGTTACAAAAATTATGATTAATGTTATTTTACTATCTTTACATTCTATTTTAGTAGTTCTAGATATTTTGGATTGCTGCGATTTTTATATTTAAAATTTTTTTATTTAAAATTTTAGTTTAAGTTTGTAGTAATTTTAGTACTTCAACTTAAACCTCTTTAATTTTGTTAGTTTTTCCAACATTTGTAAAGTTGTATCATTTGCATTTATATGTATGTAAAGAAGTGGTATCCAAACCTTCTGCTGGAGGGCCAGTGTTCTGCAGAGTTCGGCCCCATCCGACGTGATCCAGTTGGTACTATGTTATAAAGCCTCTTGTGTTTAGCTACATGGTTTATGATTCTACATACATGTTAACTTACTAATTTGAAAGTATTAATGTCCAAAGCACAGCTGCTCTCTTTTGGCTTCAGCACAGCCCTCCGCCTGTAGCATACCAAACAGAACGGCTAATGTTGTCGTAAGGTTTTAATGCGATTATGTGGCTTTGAGTCTCTTCAGGTGTCACTTTTATCATCTTAGCGGCTTGTAGTCTTTCATTTATTTCTCTCTTTCTCTTTTCCTTCAGTCTCTTGAAGTAAACACCCGGGTATTTTACTTTCTTAACCTTGGCTGTACTAAGAAGCTTTGTCAACACCCACCACATAAACAAACAACAAACATCCTTCGCTTTAAAAAAAATGCCATTTTTTTTATTGTAGAGCAGATTGACTTTCCCTCCCATCATCACGTAAGATCCACAGAAACAGACTTATTCTCTGTTTCTTGTCTGCCGTTGCAGACAATGGAGTAATTGGCCTTATCTTCGGAGGCGGTAGATTTGCCAAGAGTCGCACGTAATCTTATTATCCTACCAAATCACACAACAAAGCCACGAAAGCACTTCCTGCTTGTAGTTGGAATCCCATCGTTCCAGAGACAATGATGGAGTCCTTTCTAAGATTTCAACGCATTAGATGTTTGCTATTGCAGTTGTTTTCTGGATGTTTGTTAATGATATCACACAGTTTTTTTAAATAGCAATATGTGCCCTGGCATTTTAAGGTTAAACACATTTTATATAATAGTGAGTGAAGGGCTACATTTATATCCTGCATGATATAAAATAATTGGAATCACAGATGTCTATGATAAAGAAGATTTGCATGTATTCGTATGGATTTTTAAAAATACTTTTAAATGGACAGTTCACACAGTTCTGTAATTTACTCATTTTCATTTCTTCTGTTGAATAGAAAAGAGGATTTTTTTTTTTAACAGTGTTGGTAACCAAACACTTGCTGGTAGCCACTTTTATAGTATGGAAAAAAATACTATGGAAGTCGATGGCTACCAACTGCTGTTTGGTCACCGACATTCATACAGTTTTGAAATAACATTAGGGTGAGTAAATGATGACAAAATGTTCATGTCTGAGTGAACTATCCCTTTAATATATTAAAGTAGAACAAGTATTGTTAGTTATTTTAGTGTATTTTGTGTTCAGGCAGTTCGACACACGGGAATGTGCAGGTCAGCTGTCTGCTGCAACACATTCAAACTCAAGAGGCTCGTTCACTCTGGAGTGTCTATTTAAAACAGAATTGGAGTGGTTTGAAAGGAATGGAGTGTTTTTTTGGTGGAATAATTTGTGCTACCTAATTTATTGCTGTCTTTAAAGTGAGTTGTGGGTAATTTAATGTTCCCTGGTCTGCTGTTTTGGACTTTGGAGTAAGGATTTTCTTTTTTCTTTTTTATTAGTCTGATTTCAGGAGTTTTTTGATAGGATGCTTTTGGTTGTAGTTATTATAAATTTTTATTAGACCTTTAACAGCACTTTTTAAAATGTTTTTGGCAGGACAGTAATAGAAAAAAAGCACAGTCAGTGCAGTAATAGTAGAGTTATCTCCTAATTTAATTAAATGTAATTGTTTTTTTATTATTTTATTATATTTTCAGTAACTTGTTTTTATTGGCATGCTTTTTTTTTACTTGTTTGTTTGTTTTTCTGTTTTGACAGTAATAGGCCGATGCATTATTCCTCTGTATCTCCTGTCAGAACTGCCCCTCCGCCACTCCACTCATCTATTCCTGTTGTTGTGCTGTCAAAGTATGATAACATACATCATCCCCATTTTTGTCCTCTTTGTAAGAGTCACAGTCAGGTCGTTACGGTGTGCCAGAGTTGTTTTAGCATGCCAGTCTCCACTGAGTCGTTATTAGATCAGTGCGATAACACACCCTGACACCTCACAAAACGCAATTTCACACTCATTGAGTGCTATCAGTGGTTAATGAGATGCCTCTCGTTGGTCCTTACCCCTCCAGTTTACCCCTCCTTCATCCCTCATTTCTTTTCATCTCCAATAGGCACCTGTCACTGTGGATCTGAGCACGGCTGAACTTATGTAATCATATACCAATTACGGCACTGGAAAACATTTACGGACGACCAGTGCTATTGATCTAACATGCATGGAATTTCTACATTGTCTTGTTTTTCCAATCTGAAGGCCATCTCCTATTGCATGAGCAAATTAGCTTGTTTGTGGTTTCAGATGTGGCCTGCATCCGGATGAGAGTGAAGAATATGTGAAAAAGCTCAGTGAAGACATTACCTTGAGAAGCTTAGAATGATTAGCCCAAATTAAAGGACTGTCAATTGAATGTCAGTTTAGTACAATTAATTCTATATAAAAAAAAAAAAAGTTTTATCACATTTAAAACATTAAAATATTAGTGCTGGGCAACGATTAATCGCATTATTGTCTGCGATTAATCGCATTATGCACAAAACTATTAATGCATTCAAAAGTAGTGTATTGTGCACTTTTTAATTTTTTTTAAAGTAGGCCTACTGCTATATGAACAAAAGTGTGATAACATTTGGTTTGCAAGCACTTTAAACAAATAAGGTGCTTTTTACAGCAGTGCTCCTTTTACATAGTAGCAGTTTTTATTGCACTATTTATAGTAGACTAAATCTCAACTTATTAGCGGGAACCATCTGTGCCACTCTGTGCCTACACTGCTGCTCTGTGCCACTCTGTCAACCTTGACCCATCATACGTTTATAATCTGTGGGCTCTGACCTGACCTTTCGCCCAAATCTTACTGATTCATTTCAGAAAAGTAGCTGTCTGTGTGGGAAGATGATCCTTCAAGTAATTTATCTCATCATTTATCTCGTCACTTCCACATTTGCTATAATGAGAAATAAAGTAACGGTGTTAATTGGAACATATTGTGAATATTAATTTGTGACATCATTGCTCTGTCGTCTTGCTGCATTAATGTTTCTCTAAGCAAAAGTGGCGGAGGTTTCTCATAACTTGAAATGTGGAAGCTTGGGAATTGCATTTGCCATCTGGTCTCAAAACAGATAACGGACATAAGAGGCATGATTCACAATAATATGTTGCATTCTTTAAGCAAATGTGATATGAGCGGAGAAGATCAAATATAAAATGCAGCAACTGATATGAATGTCTTGTTTGTTTGTTAAGGTTCATATGGACTTTAATGTAATTTATTACATAGTTAGTATTTCTTCATGCATTTAAAATGCTTATTTTAATAAATTATGTGTCAGATAAAAAATACAGTGCATCTCAAGGTACGATGGATAAAATTCCAATATTAATGATAAAAATACAATACTCAAATTTGCATCAACACTTAATTTTATTTGCAATGTTTTGCTTGAGGCTTAGGAATGTTGATTGACTGAAAATTTCTAAATAAAAATTTGATGATGCAAGTTTGAATAGTTTGTGTTTTTTTTTGTAATGTTTAAAAATTAAAAATGTTATGTTCAATGTTTCAGTTAATTGTCCTTCATCAAAGCTTGATTGACCGAACTGTTGCAAATGATATCACAATCTTTAAATTATTATTAACATTCCATTCATTATCATCATATTTCAGCATTATTTAGGCCATCTGACCACTCTGTCCTTTAGGTGTTTTAATGCCATTGAACAGTATTATAAAATTTTTCCATAAAATTGATCTCATTTGAATCTCAGGAGCCATAAAAAGTGTTAAAGTACTGATAATCTTTTATCTGTTGAATTGAGGAAAACATTAGAATGCCAATCATAGCATGAGAAACTATAGCCAATCCATTTGAAGTGCTGAAATGACCTGGAAGTACTTTAACGCTGCAGTCGAGGGCTGTTGAGCGTGGAGGGCTAATCTCCATGGCTCATGCACTCCCCTATGATCCACAGGAGGACAAAACCGCTGGCCAATGGTGTATGTCAAATGCAGCCCAAGTCATCCTGAAAGGACGAATGGAGATTACAGAGGACAAACAGCTTATTTTCCGACACAGTGCTGTAGATAATGTCTTAAATTAATGACCCGGGCATATGAAGAATAGAGATAAATGTAATATGTAATCGTGCTATGAATAAATATGAAGCTGTCATACAGAAGTGCTTCCGTTTAGACGTTTCTCCAAGAAAGACTTAATCAAACATGTCAGCTCAGCAAGAAGCAGCTGACTTCCTCCAGCCCTATCTTTTGTAGTCCTTCCTTAGAGAGTCCATCCACTAAATCACGCCTCGCTCTAGAATCCTGTGACCTTGAACAAATTGTCCAGCTTTCGTTATGTCTCCCTCAGTTATTTGACCTTTCTTTCCATTTTTGTTTTCTTGTTGCATTTAGCTGTTAGCCTTGAACTGGTGGATATTCTGCAATGAAATCTGTGCAACTCAGATGGCTTTTTATAATACGGTGATGGATCATGTTGAGGGCTTGATGAATCGTGCCATCATTACTGTAATGAAATGTTTTGCTGCGACAGCCATCATTTTCACAGAGCAAATTGAAGCAATAGAAATGAGCAAATCAGCGCTGTAATTGACTTGGTTTGAAGCTTAGGAAGATTTTTTTTTTTTTCTGTATCTATGTCTATAGGCAGAGTTTGGGTGATTGCATTTCTATGCAACAAATTTCCGGCTCTGTAATCTGACTAGATATGCCACATTCAAAGCTGATATAAAATATTTGAGATTCACAGACCTGCACAGACTGCATATCAGTCAAATTCTGTATTATTATGCATGCCATAAACAGTTCAGCTAATGAACTCGCTTAGAAGAGGAATTGTTATGTGATTAATGTTGCTAATACATAAAATTAATCGTTTTTTTTCATCATATTCCAGTTCATACAATATGCCACAGTTAAAAAACGCTGCAATAAAAGCAGTCTAGGATGTTCTTTACACCATCATGGGGAATTAATGGCAATATGAAATCAAAGTGGACTCCATTTACTTTATTAATACATGTTCCTGGTCTTATTTGACTTCTTTAGAGTGCTTTTGCATCCTTTTTGAAGCTTTACAGCCTCAGTCTTTCTTTATAATTATATTGAAAAGAGTGGTCTGAATATTCACCACAAAAATCACCTTTTGTATTCCACAGATTCACAAATCTGTGCTATTTTTAATGTAACATTATTATTATTTTTTTAAACAAGTTAGGATTAGGCAAGGCAGTAGTAAACTATTGAATTTTTCTGGATCCCCTGTCAAAACTGTTCTGATTTTAATTATTATTATTATTTATTAATTTATTTTTCTCTAATATTTTGTATTTTTACATCACCTTTATATAGGCTGAGAAAAGCATGAGGATTATTTATGAGTGAATTATGTTTTCATTGTGATTGAACTGTTCCTTTAACTATGTTAACAGCCTCTCGTGACTTCATTCTACTCTAATTGCTTGCGAAGTCACATAAAGATCTAAGGTCCATTGTTGAGCTATGTCTCTATGAAAAACCTTTTCTAGGCTCTCTGTACCGCTTTGACACTTCCACCATTCCATTTCTCCATCCTTCGTCTTTTTATTGCAGTTCACATCTGTTTCGCCTATTCATCTGGCTAATTCTGGTCTTGCATTAAGTTTTCATTACAGTTCTGTGCACGTGCACACCTTGTAAGGTACAAGTTAATTAAGTTTATGCATTTGCTGGCACATAACCCAGGCTTGCAGTGCGATGCTTGATTTATGCTGTCATCAAGGACAATCTATACTATAGCTGTGTGGAGGTGTAAAAGGATAAAGCAGAGATGAAAGCCTTAAAGAGGTGTGCCGCAGCCCATCTGTTTCCTCGACTGACGCCACACGTGTTATTTGTGGTGTGTTTTTATCTATGTGTGAATTTCAGTGACAAATCTCATGGCTTTTCAGAAGGAGAACCGCATAAATTTACACAGATTGATTTATGCAGACTGGATTGTGCCATTATTTACTGACCTTGGATCAGTTTCATTAACACAGATACGAAGCTACATCGTGTCTGCAGGTGATGTGATCAAAACATGTTTTGATGTGACAAAATAGAAGACAAGAGTGTCAAAATGGCATTGCGTGCTTGTTAAGAATATGCAGACAGCAGCAAAAGTTTTGATTAAATATGGCTACTTTTGTTCATCCTGCTCTGTCAGTTTAATGAAGAAAATTGTGGCTTTACTTCTTTGTAAATTCATTAGCTGGTGAATTTTAAACCAAGGGCCATTTAGGAATTCTATTTCACATTACACACCCAAGTCTTCTTTTAAATTAAGTCATGCTGGGACATTATAAGAGGCCTCAACTTAAATTCCTTTCCAGATGCACCCTTATATTACTTTAGAGTTTGCATAGGGTTTTTTTTCTCCCAGCAGAGTCCACAGAGAGCTGGGGAAAGTTTGATTTCCTCCATAATTACAAAAGTGCCATCATACTCAGCCGTTTCAGAGCAGTCTTTATTACCTCAGAGCCTCATGTGGAGGCCGGCCAGGGAAAACTTTCTACAAGAATCGCTGGATTAGCTGAAGACGACTAAAAAAAATACCCCAAACAATGGTGCAAATACAGATCCCAGGTCAGCTGTTCTAGGTTAACTGATTTGGAATGCATGGTTATTTTATTAATATACATTTTTGTTTAAAAATAGTTTGCAGGATTATGTATTCAAAATTAAGGTTCTTTAGTAGTTCTTTGTAGTGTCTTGTGTTCAACAACCTAGATCCATTTTTTCATTCTGTAGGCTGCAGTAGTTTTCATGTTTCTTTGGAGATAAAGAAATGTTTTAACATTTGTGTTAATGGGACTAAAGCAAAGCCTTCATAAATACCTAAAGAATAAACCGTTTTTTGGCTTCAATTATAATTACATTATGTATATATGTGTATGTGTGAGTATGTTATATATTTAAGATATATTCTCTATTTAATGTACTTATATATTGGTTTTATGAACCTACAAATGAGAGTAATCTGTAATGATGGACGGATGTTTTTGTTGAACGTGTTCATCTCAGTAGTATATGTGATGACTTCTCCAAAATGTAGCAAACTTCGTCTTTGACCACAGCTGCTGAATAATGTAGGCTGTGTTTTAAGTACTAGATGCTGCTTTGACCAAACTGTTTTTTGTTTCTCAGATGTGGAAGTCTGTGTGCCTCGTTTAATCTTGGAGCCAGAGCGAGCGTCATTATCTTTCACATCAGTCTTCCTCGTGTCATCTACCTGTTTCTTATCCATTATTAAGGGCAAATTTGATCCATGCGCCAGCATGCATTGCTACAAATGAGGCTTATCTGAGACACTGAACAAATTAAGTCAGCAAGTCTTTGTCATTCACACGCTTCCTCTTTTGAGATGCTTTCCATCATTCTGGATCTCCCCCCTTTTTTCTTAGTTCTGAATTGCAAATTTCATTTGAAATCTCTTGTTATCTGTGTCTCTTCTCTCTGCTGTGGCTGTTTCAAAGCACAAGTTTTAATGTGAGATGGCTGTATAGGAGGAGAGATAACCATCTCCTTTGGCACATGGAAAGAGAGAATTGATAAAGGCGGAGATGAGGAAGAGGGCCACATGAGGTTCAGAGGAATATGAAGGAAGCTTGTGTGTTTGTTGCTGTGGGAATTGTGCCAGTTTGACAGCAGGGCTGATTTGCACTCGCCGTGGATAAACTACATGAACTTGTGCATAGCGTGTGCCGGCGTATGTGTTTTATGATGAATAAGGCAAGAAATGAATGTTGCCCCATTGTCCTGGCACAGCTGGCATCTAATAAAGCTCACCAGGCACTGGGCTGCCATGCTGATGCATATTTATACAGAATCAGCTGCAATGATCTACATGATTCATATGGGCTGTGTGAAGGGTACAGTGTAAACGATGGGAAGAAAACCAGGATGGGCACTACATGGCTCCAGTGTGAATTAATGAGGCACATCTTGTGCATGGGTGTACTTGTGTGTGTGTGTGTGTTTTATGAAGTATATTAGATGAAACAGGGAATGTGTTGTATTTAAAGTGAATGCATTCATACTTAACCTTGTTTCCATTATTCATCCATGTATAACTTTTTGCACAATTCATCATCAGTGCATGATCTATCTATCTGAGGTTATTTTAGTATCAATGATTATTATAGTTTTTCTTAATATTTAGAATTTCCATTTTTGTTTATTATTTTTACATTAAGTTTTTTAATTTGCTTTTTTTTTATTTGAATTTTCTATTATTTTTTTGTTTATTTTAGTACATCAAGTTAAACTAAATAAATAAGTGTATTTTAAAGTTTATTTTAGTAATTTTTTTTTTTTTTTTTTTTTTTTTTATGGTTTTAGTTTTAGGTAACTTTAATAACCCTGCATTAGGGTCCAAACATTAGTGGATGCCATTTACTATCAAAATACTGTCAAAATATATTCTTCTGTGTTCCACAGAAGAAAAAGAAACCCGTGCTGGTTTAGTGAATAAATGACAAGATTTTCTTTTTTAATGAACTATCCATTTAAGGAAGTATAATGGGTATTGAGGGCCATTTCCTGTTGAAGTTCTATAAAATAGGTTTTGGAACCTAGTGTTCTTATAAGTGAACTTCAGTGGAAAAAAATCAAATGCCTTCTAATTGTGGAATACAATCCCATTAAGTGGTTGGTGTTCTCTGTATGTTTGTAAGTCTGTGAGCATGTGCATGCATAACTGGTCAAGATTTAAACTAATGGGCTGCATGATTTAAAGGCTGCTGTGATTAAACTGTGATTTAATTAGATATGCTGCTGATAATGGGAGTGCCTGAAATGGCAGAGGGCTTAATCATGTACGTGGAAAAGAAAGGGAGGGGAAGCAAAGGAATGAGATGAAGTGAGGGAGAGGCAGCTAGGTTTGTCATTGATATTCTCGGTAGCTGCTCATGTTAGAGCAAGAGTATATATTCCCTCCTGGTGGTTAAAGGGACTCTGAACAAATCAGCACAGCAGCAGACAAGCTCTTGAAGGTAGAGTCCAGACGGGCCACTGATCTGCGGTCGGGGCTTTCTGCCATACCTTACAGACATTTTATCCCTGACTACCAGTCCTACAACACACACACTGTCTAGACAGTCTCTGGCCGACATGTGACCATGAGAAGATTGATGGAGAGAAGGAAGGATGGTCAAAAGGCAAACACTACAGCGAGGTCCCTTTAAGGCAAGTCTGTTCACTCAGCAGCCATTTTGGTAATGTCCCCAGGCCGTTTTGTTTTTGTAGGTTATAAGCATACAAGTGTATCTTCTACACACATTAATGAAGCAAGACTGAAAATATTTTATTTATTAAAAGGTTCTTGTTTTTAAGCAGCACAGTGTAGCTACAGTATATATTACTGTTATATTTCAAATGCTCATCTGAAATCAACGCTTCCCCTCAAATTAAGCTTACGTTTGAAATTTTCATATTTATTCTCAAATCAATTCCAAAATGGAATTCTAGCACAGTTATGGTATACATGGCCTATTTTTCTTAGTGTGCGTAAATAGTATGTGAATAGGAAGCATTATGGAACAATACACACTGTAATTGGTGTGCAGGTTTAACGGAGCCCATCTAGTAAGAACAGTGCCAGGTGAATCCTATGAAAAACTGTCTGGTTATCATTTTGAAAAATACATTTTTATTTTTGTGGTTTTAATCCTGTGTTCAGGATTATTATAAAATTGGATTTGTGGATTTTTATAAAATAATCTCAACTCTTGGTGGTCCAATCAAATTGTAAAAAAAGAGATGACAAAATATTATGGTTGATATTTCTCAATAGAAATGGAAGATCAAGTTGTGGGACACATAGGGTGCAATACACCATATTTAAATCTAGTAGGTCTTTATTTATTTACAGAAATTACATGAAGGTACATAGTGCATACTTTATAAGTGTTGTATTCTAGTATGCTACTCCAAACACAACTATAATACATTATACAAGTACAATGTTTCGCAGCACTATGCAATGAACACTAGGTCCATACTTTCTATACTTGTTCTGGCTATAAATGTTACCTTTCATTTCACCTGGTTTTTGAAAATATTCTCAAAAAATGATGATAATAATCATATAATTTACATTTGGGCAAGCAGACAGAATAATCGGGTTTCCCAGTGTTCTGTGCAGCCATCTGTGAGCGGGAAATCAATTCTGTTATCCAGTTTATTTGATTCATTTGTCACTTTAAACATAATACATTTTGGCAAGTAACTCATCCCCCTCCATTTGTGCGATGGATATGGAGGACATCTCAGACTGTATGGCTTAGGAGAGGTGTGATACTACTTTTCTAGGAGATCAGACATGGTGGATGTGATGAGTGGGGCGGGGCGGGGCCAAGAGTCATGGGAACGGAGCAAGGCAGGTGGAGTTAATAATAATGAGTGACACCTGCACCTCTCATTGGTCTCGCTTCCCACTGAGGAGTTCCGGAAGGATATTTATGTGTTTTTTTTAAACCACTCAAGCAACATACAAGCATCAATCTGCAACTTTTGTGCAAAAAAACAATCACATTTCCTTACTTTTTTTTAGTATTTTGTAATTTTCTCAACAGAGAGAGAACAATAGAGAAACAGATGGGAATGCCATGTGAATCAAAAGCACTCTTAAGAGACCACATTAGCTAAAGCTTGTTTATGAACTACTGAATAATAGGGGACGGCGGACCTGCTGTACCACACTGGTGTGCTCACGTTGAGGAACATTTTAGTGACAGGTTTTTTTGTTTCCAATGAGCACTAAAAGGGGTGGGTGGCAAACAGACCTTTGATGTCTGAGTGGAACCCACAGGCACTACCTTCCAGAGTTAACCGAGAGAGAGAGAGAGAGAGAGAGAAAGCAGAGAGAAAGCAGAGAAAGAGGGAGAGAGTCCTAAGTAGGTCACACATCCTGAGCTGTAATGGATTCACATTTAGTAGAACAACAATTAGGGCTGGGCAATATAGTGAAAAATATCTCCGCATTTTCAACCTAATATATACATATTAGGATGAATTTAAAATTACTCATTTATAAATAGATTACTTAAAATGAAGATTAATTTTGAGCCATTGTATCCAAGCAGTTTTAGTATGAAACAATCCAGTTTATAAAAATCGAGATGTTTTATAGTGATCAATGTTTCCTAGTGATAGTAGTCAAAGTACATTTCCTGAATGTAATTAGATTATTTTCATTATAACGCAGCAATATGACAATACATAAACAGCAATATAAAGTATTTACGTTCTCTGTTTTTCTAAATGTTATTTTTATTATTTGAACTAATCCACAAAGACATCTGTGAAAATTTTCGAGTGATTAAACAAACAATGAAAAACACAAAAACACAGAAAAAAGTGCATTAAAATGATCATAATATTCAATTATATAGCCAAATAACAATTATGCCTGTGTTCAAGGGTATATGAGGGATGTAAAAATTACCGGTTTGAAGATAAATCATGATAAAAATTACAGTTGCATCTTTTAATTATCATTAAAACTATTTTAGATTACTGTGATTTGAACAACTCGTGAAATACTGTCCAGCTTTAAGTTTTCAGTGACAGATTAACATGCACACGGCATGCAGAGTAGTTTCATTTTGAGTGAAAACAGGGCGAAAAAGCTGGGAGGTTTTAAAGTCCGCGTTAACATTTTCGAAGCGAATGTATATGTTCCATTCAAAGTGCACTGAAGTGTGTGAGACGTGAATTTAAATTGTATTGATTTACAGAGGTATATGATGTCACACTGTGTGAAGACGTTGCACAGCGCAAATCCATGAATGAATGTTCCGAAGTGTAGTAAAATTCAACAGATATTCCCTGCTCAGGGATTAGGGAGCAGTGAACACTGTGTAAAGATCATGTCAATCGGAACACAGTTCATGCACAGATCTCACTACTAACGAGCTGATTATCTGATTCAGGTGTGTTAACAGAGAGACATACAAAATGTGCAGAGCAGGGGGTCACGAGGACTTGGGAAACAACTGTAATTCATCTTTTCCATAAGCGCCACCTGCTGTCAGACAGTGGAATAACCGAGACTTATAATATACATGCAGCCTGTGTGCAGCTTCTGTCTGGCCAAAAAACTGACAGAATTTGCATTCCCTGCTGTACATTTTGACTGGTTGATGAAAGACAAGCTTATGTGGATTCTACACTTTTCAATAATTCAGATATGTTATCTAGAATTTTTTTTGGAGCAGATAAAATACATATAATCATTTATTAAGCAAATATAATTTTTAATCATATATTTTCTTTTTTTAAAGGCTGAAATGTGAGGTTTACCTTTTTATAAAAAAGAATTCAAAGCTTTTTTGAACATTTACATTAGATATCTCAGCATGCCATTAAACTGTTGTCAGTCTAGTTGTCATTTAAAATCCGGACATCATTGGTAATGTTTAGTGATTATGCAAACAAAAAGT
Source organism: Carassius auratus (assembly GCF_003368295.1). Taxonomy (NCBI): domain Eukaryota; kingdom Metazoa; phylum Chordata; class Actinopteri; order Cypriniformes; family Cyprinidae; genus Carassius; species Carassius auratus. Next base: position 5,214,627 of record NC_039273.1, read on the forward strand.
CATTTTTAAAGTTCAAAAAGTTCAAAAAGTTATTTGTTGTTTGTTGATTTTTAAATATAAAACTTGGTGAAGTGATTTATGTGTCGGTACTTTAACATCTCCAGCACATTTTAACAATACCGTGATAATACTGATAACTGTGATTAATTTGGTCACTATTAGAAATTTTCATACCGTTATATCCCTAAGGTATATTATGTAAAAGCCTCAAAGTAGATATATCGTAGTCATATTCAGGGTGTAGTCAATATTTCAGTGTTGGTCTGTGATCTGAAAAGTGGTTTGGTTTTTTTTTTTTTTTTTGAGCAAAAAAGCAACCCGGTCAGTGGAAAAATGGACCACTTTCCAAGAGATCATTCCCAGAACTCTTGCACTAGCAGATGTCCTGATGTTAGCTCTTTAGAGGTCATGCTAGGCTCTTCAGAGAGAAGGTAGATTTATTTAGCAGCGTGCAAAATGGACTCGTGTATAGATTTTAAAAGCCCAATGCTGTCTCACTGGAGCAGAATGACTTTATAGTCATTTATATTCGTTGGTTACAAAACTTGTGGTGATGCATAACTAAGCTGCACTTTAAGAGAGGAATACTGGGAACACTTTTTCTGAACCATGTTATATATTTAAAGGAACACTCCACCGTTTTTTGAAATAGGGCTTATTCACATTATTTCCTACATTTAGATAGGTGGGCAAATGCATTTTTGTGTCAGTGCATGCATTGTTTCAGTTTGACTGGGTTGGCGTTAGCTTAGCTTAGCACAATGAATGGAATCCTTTGTTGCCAGCTAGCATGGCCTGAGTAAAAGTGATCAAAAAAATAAAAAAACCCACCTAATTACTTCTTGTGGCCTGCGTATTCACAACGAGTACAAATAGCGATCCAGATTAACACTAGGCGATTTCCTAGGCAGATATTGACTTGGGACTATATTATGGGGAAGCACAGGCGAAGCACTGCTGCTTAGGCGAAGCACTGCTACTTCGGCGCAGAGATATCACGCAACACATGAAATCCCACGACTTCCGTCAACACACCGGCGTGAATAGTAGCAGCCTGGCTATTTTCCTTACAGTACACGAATGGCGATGAACATGGCTGATTTTGGGAGAGACGAAGAGGGTGACTTCTCAGACAGTCAAGAACCAGAACCATACCTATTTGAACCAGAGTTTACAGAAGACGACCTGCGTGCTTTGAAAATAGAACGACAGGAGGAGGAGGTTGCGTTCGCTCAACAGCCTGAGGACGTGAAGATGAGAGCCAACATGAACTGGTGGTGTGAATGTGGGGGAATATGCCAATCTATGCCGACGGAAATAGAGTGTCTGTGCTGTAGAGAGTGGGACATGTTTTTGCCATTGATGACCAGGCTCAACACGTCAGATCAAGATGAGCTTGCCCGAAGTCGTGTCACATCTACAGAGGATTTCACGGCGCTGATCCATTCTGCAGTACTCGATTTTTTTTCCGGTGTGACAAAGTGAACTGGAAAAAACGCCCCATGCCGAATGGACCAAATGGACAGCTGTCCACAGAGTAAGTGATTATTTTAATCATGACGCATGTATAGATCGACCCATATTATACCTGTATTCACATAGAGTTGATGTTTTCATGTGTTGCGTGATATCTCTGCGCTGAAGTAGCAGTGCTTCGCCTAAGCAGCAGTGCTTCGCCTGTGCTTCCCCATAATATAGTCCCAAGTCAATATCTGCCTAGGAAATTGCCTAGTGTTAATCTGGATCGCTATTTGTACTCGTTGTGAATACGCAGGCCACAAGAAGTAATTAGGTGGGTTTTTTTTTTTTTTTGGATCACTTTTACTCAGGCCATGCTAGCTGGCAACAAAGGATTCCATTCATTGTGCTAAGCTAAGCTAACGCCGACCCGGTCAAACTAAAACAATGCATGCACTGACACAAAAATGCATTTGCCCACCTATCTAAATGTAGGAAATAATGTGAATAAGCCCTATTTCAAAAAACGGTGGAGTTTTCCTTTAAGCATTTTAAAAAAAAATTAACAGGTAGTTCACCCAAAAATGAAAAATCTGTCATAATTTACTCACCCTCCAGTTGTTTCATGCCTTTATGAATTTCTTTCTTCTACTCCGCACAAAAGAAAATACTGCTTCAAGTATCAATCAAGAGAACTAACTAAACTTTCAAAATACATTAACTTCCTAAACTACATATAGTTTGTTATAAGGTTGCCTTAAAATTATAGTTAAATAAACTTCAACACAAGTTAATATGAAAAAAACTTTTAAATAATTATCCTGGGATAACAGAGATCGCAAATAAACCTTAATTTAACATTGATGTCTATTAAAACTTTCACATATTATAACTGCATTTTCTGAAAGAGCAGCAGGAGAAAGAAATTCACGCAGGTTTGGAACAATTTGAGGGTGAGTAAATGATAAAATTTAAATTTTGGGTGAATTAAGCATTTGAAGGGTATTATAGGGTTTTGTTTATACCACACATGAGAAAGCATAATGATGCGAATACACTGTTGATGCATACAACTAAAGTAACTGATCTACATATTCAAAAGATTAAGATTTAGGATTTATTAGAAAAAAAATCAAGCATGTGGCCCTAAAAAAAAAAAAATAAATATATATATATATATATATATATATATATATATATATATGTATATGTATATGTATATATATATATATATATATATATATATATATATATATATATATATATATATATATATATATATATATATATATATGTATATGTATATAACAAACATACATACGAAACCCAATATTCAAGGTTGCAAGGCATGGCCAGTGAATGTGAAAGGTAGTGACACTGCAGTACTGTCAAATGACCAGGCCTTCCCTTATTTTTGAGCCCTGCATTACAAAAATGTTTTCAAATGAAATGACTGTCAAATTGGACATACTGCACACACACACACACACATAATCCATTTAAGGCAAGTGATCCACACTGTTAAGTCTTGATATGAGGCTTTTAAAGGTCATTTAATGTCCTACGTATTTAATTGTTTCACAGTCTTTTGCTATTTATGTCTACTTTTCCCCATCTACACTATAATTCACTGTGATTTTGTATGTGTGTGTAAAGGAGTTTCAGACATATATAAAAAGCTGTTGACCATGCTTATCTGGTAAGCCTCTCTTTATCTCTCTGATCTACTAATTAATGAGGAATGTCAATTTACTGTTAGAAATGTGAGAGTGTGTGTGCAGTTGATGTGATGTAGCAGCAGCATGTCTCATGGTATACTTCACGATTTGCAGAATACTTCAGCACTTTTTCTTGTTCTTCATTAAAGGCTCTGAGGCTTGGGTCTCATCTCATGTATAATGTATAGCGCTGTAATGTTAGTCTCTCTAGAGCTGGAATTCATTTCGGTGTGAGCGGGCCTGGCCCTTTGATGTGCACCAATGATTAGGTCTTCCTGTCAAACACCCACCACATACACACACTCTACTGAGGGCTTCAAGTCAATGTTTGACCCTCATTTATAGAAATGCAGTGGGAGGTTTGAGGGCAGGTAGTTGTAGCGTGTGATAAATGTGCACTAATAGTGTGTTTACTATTCTGTAGGACCGCAGAAATTTAGATCTAGGGAATAGAAGGCAAACGAAGATATTGAAGGCAGTTTGGAGGGGCTGTTTTTGATATTTCCATTGTTCAAATGGAACAAAACAATTTATGTTCCATATTGCATGTGCAAAAGAATATAAAATAGTCCATGTGATACATCCCCCAAATTCCCATGGTACATTAGGTACATGTATGTATAAAATGAAGTTCTTTTTTATACAATATGTAACATAATATATATTTTTAGTATTGCTCTATGGTAACACCATATCTTTCTTATACCTAAACCATAAAAATAAAAATAAATATACATGATTTGTTAGTATAAGTGGCTCATTCTATAAAAAACAACTCTATATCTTTATAGGCTACATTTCTGAAAATATCCCATTGAGTCAACATTCCATGACTTTAATGCACTTTGACTCTCTCTTAAAGCTGTTAAATATGCAATGTTTTCTTCATGAAGAGTGTTAAGCAACACATTGGCACACAAACATGGCTGCAAACTCACGCACAAGAAGATCAAGAGTGTATCTATCTTTAATTATCTGAGGGTGAATTGCTTTGACCTGCAGTACCTGCGGCGTTTGGCTCCCGTCACACACCTCTTCCATCCACTCCGACACACATACTCACAAGCACATTTGTTGCTATGCTAAAGGTGAGGAGATGCTGGTATATGTTTATTCATATCATTGCTGGGTGTTATCACCATGACTATAAGCGTTTGTAAACACATGACACACTGTTTTTCCAGCTAGCTGTTTTCAGTCTTCATTCCAACATGAAGTGACAAGCTATGCCAGCTCCTTCTTGTGTGTGTGTGTGTGTGTGTGTGTGTGTGTGTGTGTGTGTGTGTGTAAGATGCCCCTGAGCCCCAGACAAGCATTTCACTATGCCCTCAAGCTGTGGTGGCATCAGACATCAGTAGCGCCCCTGCTATCTGACATGCTAACATTCGTAGCTCAGACAAGAATACATAGAGAATTTCTGGCACCCTTCACCATGCACTGTTATACTGTGCTGCCAAACATAAGATGTGTGTGTCTCATGTGTATCACACAACATAAACCTGGAGTAAAAAACAAACTAAATTTTTTAGTAGGGTAACCGTATCTCTTTTCCAACAAGTAGCACTTGTATAGTACAGTACAACAAAATGCTTTTTATTCTGAATAGTGTAAGTTTAAGTTTTTTAGTTTCAATTGCTGTAATCACTGCTTTCTTTACAACTAGATGTACATTATTCTGTCTTAAATTCATATTTTTTTTATAAAGCCAGAATTATATAAATGTACACAAAATATGAATTATTAAACATTACTATTAATATCTATGGTACATATAAAAACAATTTTGACACCTTTTTCCTTCCCAGATTTTCTCTTTGTCTATCTTTTTTCTTTTAATTCTGCACCTCAGTAGTGCAGTGATTTAAAAAAAAAAATTGAGAAACCAAAATGCCCTTTTCCCTTATTTGGCAACTTTGTCATTGTATATATATTACTCTATATTAACTTGTTTGCAGAATTTATAGAGATTGTACCTTTAGCCATGCTTATACAACAGCGATTGTGTCCTCAGCTTAATTGAATCAAAGATTTCCATGATGTATTATTGCAGAGGTGTTTCCTCAACCTCATAAATGTGGCGTTCCAATACACCCAAAGGCATTGCCATTACTATGGGAACTGCTTAGGCATTTGACAGGAGGTTTCTTATGATTGGCTCTCCCATTTGTAATGATTTTCACATGTGCATTGCAATCTTGAAGTTGGGTTTGAACACTTCATACACAGCTGCAAACAACAACGCTATTTTGGCACCATAATTCTGGCCAAAAGCAATGCTTGACAATGAAGTGCTCACACAGTCATCCTGCAACCACTGAGAAATTCTCTGTGTATTCTTGTCTGAGCTACGAATGTTAGCATGCCCTCTTACACTTATCCCGAGGGGAGGGAACAAAACATGAAAGCAAAGAGAGGTGGGACAAGAAGAATGGGCGGTCATGATGAGGACGGCAGGAGAAAGCATTTCACTCCATCAGAATGATAAAAAGGAGGCAATGAGAGAAAAATGCTTACTGCTTGATAGGTGCAGAGAGAACAGATAAGACAAGAAAATGGGGATGTTGAGGGTGAAATTCAGAGAGAACTATAAAAATGGTGCCACTGACAAATATGACACCTTTTAATACTTTTATTCACCAGTGGTGCATTGAATTAACAAAAAGATAGAATCATCCAGTCATAAAAATTTAATTTACTGATAACATGGAAGAATAAATATAAAGTAGGGCTGTCTGATAAATCAAATGGTGGATATGGACTAGTTTCTGTGAATATTAATGCACAAAAGTGTCTGCTGTCACGTGAACACATGAACTTCATAAGCATTTTAACATTTAATTTGAGGAAACCTATCACCATATCATAATAAACACAGAAATGTCATGACAACCCATCAAATTCAAAGTTTGTATTAATTTAAAGAAATTGATTAAAAATACTATTACTACAGTAATACTATCTACAGTCTACAGTAGAGTAGTTCCTAATGTAGTATAAACACAATAAATAATAACAATAATATGTTTTTAAGGACTAGACTTAATTTTCATTTGGTTACATTTTAAAATATTAATTAAAATGCCTTCATTTGATTACCGTAAGTACATAAAGTTTTCATAGGGCACTATTATAATAAAAAAATATAAATCAAGTTGTTAAAGTTGTAAAGTTTTAGCTGTTTAGACATTTGTTTTAGTATTACACCTTCAATAAACTATTACAAAGGATTCCTGAAAAATTAAAATGGAACAGAATTTGCAAAAATTTAATATATTTTTTGTTGACCTTTAATAAAGTTTTGTAAAGTGTTAATTGTTAATTCTATATGTTTCATGATTTAATCAATTTGACATGGTTTTTGATCACTAAAATATAGAGTAATGAAAAAAAAACTATATTATGACTCAAAAAAAAAAAAATGCTGTTCTTTTAAACTTTCTGTTCATCAAAGAATCTTGAAAAATGCATCATGATTTTCACAAAATATAAGCAGCACAATTGTTTTCAACATCGATAATTATAAGAAATTAGCAGTATTCTATATTAGAAGGATTTCTGAAGGATAATGTGGCACTGAAGACTGGAGTAGTGATGCTGAAAATTCAGCTTTACCATCACAGAATAAAAAATTAAAAATAAAAAAAAATTATACACGCACACACACACACACACACACACACACACACACACACACACACACACACACACACACACACACAAACACACATATATATATATATATATTATTTATATTATTTTATTTTATTTTATTTTATTTTATATATATATATATCAATAGAAAATAGATTGTAATTATATTCCACTAATATTTCACAGGTCTGGATGGCTCACATTTAGTTTTTATGAGTTGATTCTTGTGATTCTTGTGATTGTTGATTTTTATGAGCTGATTCCTGATTCCAAAGACTTAACTTCAGTGCTCCACACACCTGTGATGCACGCTGCAGTTAAACAGCATTACACATCCATAGATTATCAGTCCCGGTAGTGGGCCGACCTGAGCTCTTTGTTCACTCCCTGGGATTGTATACATTAGTAATGTTTCATTTGATACCTGTGTTCTCATGTATTGGCAAGATCAGTCATATTGAGAGCATTGAGGTAAGGAAAATGATGTTCACCGTTTGAGAGTGCAGAGGTTATGGCCCCAGTTTTTCAGAAACTCATTCCATTTTTTTCTGTGTCTTGCTTTTGATGGGATGCACCGCGGTAAACCAGGCACGGCTCTCCGTCAATGTGCATCCAGTGTTCTGCTGGGAAGGTAATAAACTGTGTCGCTTATATGACATTTCAGAGAAGTATTTTCCACAGCCTTTACTTTCCTCTAATGATATTTATACAGATATCAAAGCAATAGTTCACCCAAAAATGAAAATTCGGTCATCATTTACCTACTCTCATGTCATTCCAAACCTGTATTACTTTCATTTTACGTGCATCACACAGGGTGATTTTTTTTTTTTTTTTTTTAAGAATTTTCTGGTCACTTTTTCATGCAGTTACAGTGAACTGGATCTTTAAAGCTTAAAAAGGATGCAGAATACCAAAGATGGTTTACCAGCCTCATGTCAAGTCAAGTTACCTTTTTACATAAAGCTTTGTATAATACAGAATGTTCAAAAACAGTGTCAAAGTAATAAACAAGAAAATAACAGAATCAGTGAAAGCATGAGACATCATCGTCATATATATACAGTGTGTATATACACACACACACACACACACATATAATTTATGAGGAAAATTCAAACTCTGCTGTAAAAGACAATCATGCCATTATTCAGCCCAAGTCAGTTCAGTGTTGATTAATTTCTATAACTGTGTAAAGTTAATTAATTCTTAAAAATAATATAAATTCAGGTATAAGCAACTCTAAAGGAGACAAAAGTTTTTAATTTTAAGCTCAATTCAGTTTAATTTTCATTCAGAACCAACTACATCAAAACCAAACTACATAAGCTGACCTCGATGGAGAAAACTTCTCTGGTCTAAATAAATAAACATGATGTGATTTATGATTCCAGACTGCGTCACAAGTTAGATTTGTGGACTGACATTATTTAAAAAAATAAAATAAAATTGTGTTTGTCTCACTTGTAGATTGGCATTAGGTGGGAAGGAAGAGTTATAGTCCGTCCAGCAGGTTGAAACATGAAGGCAGAGCTGCCATTTAGCCAGTAGTTAATTTCCTTAATGTGTGAATCACCTTTTTTTTCTCAAATCAAACTCTAAACCTATCATTTTCAGGTTGATTCAGCTAATGCACATGCAGGTTCTGATGTTATGACTGTTCTACAGAGCAGCTGATGCCCAATTGACTTGGGTAATTGAAAGGCAAGGACTTTCTTCCCCGCCGCTGCCACTCTGATTGTTGTGATTTTTCACATTCAATTTTTCTGCGTTTTCTCATTCTCCTTATAATGTCTGTGATTGTATTCAGCAGCTACCCTTGGGGCCTTTTGTCTCCACTCCATTGTAAGAAATTGCAAGGCCCAATTCAACTCATATCTCTCCTGGAATTCATTATTCATAGTGTAGAATGCTTTATTATTCCCAAAAATGGTTGTCAAGGATCCCAGGAATTAAGTCTTTAAATGTTCATAAGTTTTACAACAAATGCTGACTCCCTGCGAGCTATATCTCTGTTTGTGCTGAACTCCAGGAAGAGGATTACAGTGTTAAGTGGTATAAACTTTGAAAATGTTAGCACAGTTGATTAAATTCATCATTGTAGTTGCCAAAATAAACCCTGACACTTCCCCTACAACATTCTTTAGGCTATTTGTCATAATAAATAAAGGTTTCTGGCAGTTTAATTAATCTTTAATTAATCCAACCCCTGCTGAAGGGAATCTTGGCACTAGTGTCCAGAGAGTGCAGTAAGAGTCAGCAAAAGCTTGAGGTCGAAGTGACTGCTGTCAAACTCCATATTTGTCTTTCTCTTTTGCATTCTCAATGAAAATAAAACTTCATTTTGCAGATATATTATGGTAGCAGCACTGCAATTTTAACACACTATTAGCTCTCATGCAAGTTTCTATTCATTAGACGAATCTGGGTTCATTACTGTTATACCATGTATACTGTTGTACTCTACCTTGTTAAAACAAATAAACTGGGATAAAATATAATTTATTTAGCTGTGATGTTGTAGAATTGTGTTAGAAGATAAACTCCAAGCTAACATGTGATGTTTGAGTTTGTTGAATATTTGAAACATTTACATGCCATACTACATTCATCCAATAGACTTGCATTGTTAAATTACTGAGAGAAAAACTGAAATAGCATTTTCTTGTAAAACGTAATCCCGAGTAATCTTGCAAAAAATAAATAAAAAAAACAAAAAACAAATTATTAATCATTTTTTACAGTGTCTGTGTGCTTGTTAATAAAAGCCTAAATTAAATTGCTTCATCATATAACGTGATTATATCTCTTCCCAAGACTTGATTTATAAGGATAGTTATATGATGACCTTTTTAAGTCTTACTAATATTGGTTACTTGGACTTGCAACCTCTCAGGTTTCATAAAAAAATATCTGAACTTTTGTTTTGTTTGTTTTGGGGGGTGAAATAACCCTTTAAAGATAATTAAGTAATTTAAGTATTTGTTCACTTAAGCTGTATTCGAATATTTCTTTAATGAGTTTATGTGTAGTTATGGATGGTTTAAGTATAGATATAAGTTGTTCTCAATTGTTCTCAGCAGATGCTAATCGTGTGAAAACCTCTTGCGGATGAAATGGTCTTTGTGTTTGTGTAAATGGTTATTGGTCATAGTCAATGAGCCTTCACTAATAGAGAGAAGAGCTCAACCTTTAGAAGATTGAGCTGTTTTGTCCCTCACGCTGCTCTCTCTCCCTCCCAGGTGTCTTTGTTGTGAATTAATACCATCTTTCATTGTGATGTCGTCAGCTGGAGGTTAAAAACCAAACATAACTTCACAAGCCTGAAACAATTTTCAGGGATGTAGCTAAGTTTCATACTTTACTGGATTGTTTTTTCTGAGGTGCCACTTCCCTATATTGATATTTTAAATGTGTTAAGTCAGATTTAATAAAGTCATGATAGTAGCTCCTTTTCAAAACAGCTTTTTAAAATGACATACTATAACGGTGGTCGCCGCCCCCAAAGTAAAATAACCATTTTAAAGGGGGGGAAAAAAAACCTTCGGGCGCCAGACAGGATTAAACCTGTCAAAAATTATCTTTACCCAGGATAGCAGAAAAATAACCACCTGTTACACAACAAATAATAATAATCCCAGACTAAAGGTCATCAGGATATTTATTTCTTTCATATGTTCAAAATCATAACACAGAAAAACAAAATGGACAAAAAAAAATAAAACAAAATAAGAAATGACCACACGTTCCCACTAGCGGTCTCTCTCCGGAATCCGTGCCCGTGCCAGAAACCGACCGCGTCACGCTAATCCACGTTTGCAGATTCGTGTCCACATTCCACGTTTGCAGGTATTGAAGGCACCAATGAGTATCGCGGGTCACCAAAATGTATGCTTTTCAGTAGTGAATAAAATTAATTTATAATACATGTCGTCCAACACGTGTGTTAGAGTATAATAGATTTTTTTTAATCAACATTGTAACATCAAAATAAACAGAAATTAATTTTTAGTCATTTGAAAGCGATTTTGTGTTGTATGCCGAGTTCAAAACTGAGGGTTGGAACTGTTAGAAATGCAGTCCCATTATGATAAGATTGTGAAAAGCATAAGCAATCTCAGATAACATCTAAAAATATTGGATAATTATAGATTAATACGAGATTAGTGAGCTTAATCAGATTAGTAGCGTGAAGAGTCAATTAAATGTGGAATAATCGTGCATCTCTTATTGCAGCTGCAGTCTAGTTGGATAAGACACAAGAGCATGTAGTCTGAGCCACACGCTGTTAAAATTCATCGCATGATGTGAGATATTTACTCAGAAAACTCTTCCGCCCAAATGCCTCTCAGACTTGACAGCTGTGTCGAGCGCACACCTTTTGAGGAGGCTGCTTATGTAACGTGTCAAAACTATAAACTCTGCCTTCAAAACTCCCATCAACATCTATAACATCCCATCTAATCTAAACTCCCATCAACCCCTCTACCCAAGATGGGTTGCTGGAGCTGATGGCTATCCAGATCACCTCCACCTCAATTTGTTTTGTAGTATAATGAATATACTTTTTATGTCACAGTGGGAGGCTGAAATGGAATTTCCTTGTTTGTCAGAATAAAAGACAAACAAGCTTTGCTGTAAAGCATACATTTGAACTTTTGCCATTTAACAGAGACCGCATTCAAGCAACTCTCTGCACTTTGCTGGTAAAAGCAACAACAGTACCTGAGTTTGTTTTATACACTTAAAGAGCCAGTAAGATGAAAATTCTAAGCTTCCTATCACTGTTTATAAGTCCTGTACAATAGGTTTAAATCCATCCAAGGTTAAAAAACATTGTCATTTTGTCAAAATATCATTTTAAAATTACCTCAATTCTCAGAGATCCCCAAACGATTTGCGCGAAGCTGTTCAAAAGATTCAGTTTCCTTAAACCCCACCTTTCGGTAGCATACTGTGTTCTGATTGGTCAACTGACATAGTTTTGATTGGTTGTTCTGCACACACCTCCACGGTAAACTATGCGTTAGTATCTTTTTGGGGTGAATTATGTCTTATTCCTCTCATCGCAAAACAAACAGTAAAATAAAAAACTTAGTCGCGCTGCTTTTTCTTCTGTGTGGGTGTATTCAAACCGCGCACTTCAGTTTGAATCTGAATAGCGCGTTCAGCGCCGGGGGCGTGGTCACATTGGATATAATGAAGGGAGATATGAAAAACGGACATCGCGTTGTTTTCATATGGATTACTTTATCACAGAATATCTGTTTTCGACAGCACTTGTTTAGTTTTAATAGCAGTTTCTATAGATATCTCTCTCATGTCTCTTCGTTGAGTTTTCACGGAGTTACACTTCATTTTAATGACCTGTTTGTAAATGAAGATCAGCGCAGAAAAAAAGGTTGCAGACAGCACACATACCAATAAGACGCTCGGGAGAAAACAAACACATAACTTCATAATCATACTTCGCGTTGTTATTCGGAGATGCTTGTTGTTGGTCCAAATAAAGTTGGTAATGAACCCTCTTTTAAGGCCAAATGCTTTGAAAATCCCGCTGTACTCACCGAGATTAGAAAAGCAGTCATCAGTGAAATGTTGTGAACACAACAAGGATTTGTTGTACTGCTCTGTTATTGTGGTAAAAATTAATTTTAGCCATTAGTTCTTCTGATCTTCATTCTTTGGCAGTGAAAATAAAACAAACTTGCCTTTACAATTAAAAACACACTGTCTCCTCGACATGATGCTATCACACCAAACAGAGTGTCTGTGTGGGGGGTGGGGCAGGTCAGAGTTCAGTTTCTCTCAAGACGGTAGGCGGAGATTATTATGCAAAGTGTTCCTAGTGACGTACATAGAGATGGGCAAAAGATTTGAAATCTATAACGACTCATTTCAGCGATTCAGAGTCGACTCCTTACTTTAGAAGCCAATAACTTTATAAATCGTGTACTTTTTGGTTTAATTACTTTGTACATTGTTTACACTGATGGACAGCTACATCATACACTGTAATACAGGTAATTTTTGATTTCCCATCTGTGTGGCTCTTTAAAATAATCCACAACTGAGGAAGCAATATGCATTTAGCTTCAGTGTTGTGAATTGGAAAAGGAATAGTTTGTCAAGGCAGGTTTGAATGTTTGCTTGTTAAAACCTTGTCTGAAAGTTTAAAACAGTTTTAAATTCTATTTATTTTATTTTATTTTATTTTATTTCATAGATAGAAAGATGGATATGCAGGTGGATATACAAGCAGATAGATAGATGGAAAGACAGTTAGATAGACAGATTTAATTTAATATACTGTATATGGAAAAATCTAAATATAGGAATGTATGTTGTATGTAAGATTTGCCAGCACACTTTTTTTTTCAATTTTTATTTGCATCTTAATTTCATACAACATTCAAAAACTAAAGTTCTAGTTCTGTTAGATTATTGATAGTCATCTATTTATTTAATTATTCATTTTTCATTTCATTTCCTTTTCAGATAATTTTTTTAATATAATGTTTACATGGCATTTTTATATAGGCTTTTTGCACTCTTTGGTTTTTGCTCATTGGTTGGACAATTTATAAGAAAGGAGGAACAAATTGAGTGGGACAAGGGGGATCAATAATCACGGTGAAAAATCGCACACAGTTGCAGCAACATCCTTACAAATTAGCACACTGTATAGAGGCACAACCGGGTAGCAGGAAGTTGAAATCCCATTCATTTTCTCCATTGAGAAATTGATTTTTAGAGATAGTGTATAAACCTTTCGAGAGGAACCTAATGTGAGGTCCAGAGTTGTTAAATGATGATATATACTTGTGGGAAAGGCACAGGTCAGTGTGATTCTAGCTTCTTCTTCCAAGACATCATGTTTAATTGCTGTATTCCCAGTGAAGTACTACAATCTCCTGAAAAAAGAATTGCATCCACCAAGTCATTATTTACACTTAACATATATTATTTTATACAAATACATTTAATTCTAGTTAAAGGTGTAGTATGTAATTTTGAGAGATAGCAAAATTATCAAAATATTAGATCGAGTTGTTTCTCCTGCCACCTCCTTCTTAGACGAAATGCTCATGCCAGATTAAGGACACACAATTGTTATGGTTAAACCACAGAAATGAAAGTAATTGACAGTGGAAGGAGATGGGCCTTATGAGTTGAATTATCTGTTTTTTAATATGCCTCTGGTCATATGGCTTATAGATGGATGCTGAGCCTTTTTAGATCAGGTTCAATCTCTGATACAGTTAGTTTGCTGGATTTCATGGCTGCAGTGCACTGTTTGTTTCTGGCAACCTAGGGAGTCAAAATACTGTTGGGTAAATTGTCAGTGGGTGAAATCACACAGACCAAAACAAAAACAGACATTTCGACACAGAACACACATTTCAAAGCAGAATAACTGTACAAGGGGGAACCACAAAGGAACCACAGCCGTACCCGCAGTGGGGCAGCGAAGTGGAACACAGGGACCCAAGTCCCTGGCTCCACAGGTTGGCAGAGGGTGCGTGAGTAGGGCTTTTGTTGATGTTCTCGAACTGCCCGCTGCTGCCATCTGGTGAAGGAGAAGGATGAGTGAGGTCCGGTGTTTGGTCGTCCATAACTCTGTGTGCCCTCCCTCTAGAAATAGGAAATGGAAATTACTTTAGGAAATGCCCTTTTAGTGCTGAGGTGCACAGGGGAGATGGTCGCTTGCAACATGACAGGGTGTAGTGCAGCCTGAAGTGCACAAAGTACTCAACTCTGGAACGACCACCGATGAAGCGCTGTCTCGCCAACACAGGAAGCTTCCGAGAGCGTGCTGAACTCGTAGTTCATGACTGGTACACCATTGAGCAGAACGATACTGTCGCTCAGCTCCGAAACGAAAACCTGGTATGCCTTGCACCTGTTGCCTTCTTACCCCTCTTTCACACCGCAAGCGTGAGCGGCGTGCGAGCAGCGCATATTTTTTTCGCCATACATGTTAATCAATGAGTGCATTTATATATGTATATATATATATATATATATATATATATATATATATATATATATATATATATATATAAATCTATTGACAATAATTTATTATATTAGTATAAAATGTGCACATATATATATATATATACACACACACACATTTTATACTAATATAATAAATTATAGTCAATAGATTTATATTGTACGATTGTTTCAGATTAGGTTATGTCATTCACAAAGCTTCAAGTACACTAACTCAAAAAATATTAAGTACATGTTTTCAGTGTTTTTTTTTTTGCTTGGAATTAAATGTTGTAATCCTGTGATTGACCTCTGAGCTGAATATTGTTTAATGCCTATATGGAAAATGAGTTGAAATCTTCTACATTCACTTGTTCAAAAACCTGAACTTTAAATGTTTTAAATGTATTAGAAAATCTAGGTAAATTGCTCACTAATTGACTAGTCATTTGCTGGATGACTAGATAACCATTCCTACTTGACATTCATTCAGTCACCTATATGATCCGACAGACTGATGGACACCTGAGTCTTACTTTCCCAAAGTCCTTTTATATTTCTGTTAGAAATCCTTTCTTGGAGGTTCTTCAAGGTCTTGGTCATACAGTAAATCCATCCTAATATAAACAGCAACTGCTGTCACCACTGCAACAACTCCATTTCTCTCTTTGTCAGCCAAATGTGTCCCTATTTAGCTTCAGTGGATCAAACGCTTGGCATCCCTTTCCTTTGTAACGTCGCTCCTTCGTCTCCACATTCTGTCACAGACAGCTCTCCTTATCCTTGTATATTAAAGTAACAAGTGGTTTCCCATGCTGCATAAATAAACGTGGTGAAATTGCTGTAATGTATGGCTTCTGTTTATTATTTTTTTATATACACAGCATATATAATTATATATATCATACATTGATTATGTAAACAATACAATTTTTTAAACATGCATCAGTGTTCAATAAATGATTGTATTAATTAATAGTAGAAGAAGAAAATATAATTATTTGCTAATGCTGTGTTTTGGGTGGTTGCCAGGACATTGCTATTTGGTTGCTAGGGTGTTTTTATATGTTTGTAATGCATCGTTAAGTGAGTGCTAAGGTAGTTTCCCCACTGTCAGATTTCAATAATATTTAGGTCCCTCCTTCAATGTAAGACAATGCAGAAATCTAGCTTTATCTTGGGAACAGAATATATAGAGACGAGAAGTTTTTTTTCCATTGAATACCCTAGCAACCACATAGCTCTCAGAACACCTTAGTTACAGCTTAGCAATTCCCTGGCAACCAGCCACTTCACCCAAGCATTTGAAAATCCCACTAATTTTGTTCAGTAGTTGTTTCAGTGTGACTTTCTTTAAAAAGATGCATACAAAAGAGTTGTATCTGAGCTTTTTGTTCTGTCAGCTTAGAATTATTTTCTGTTCTGCTCATTTTGTCCTTTTGTTCCTCATTTGCTCATTGTCTGACTCTGATTAGCTGTGTTCTCTTTGTCAGTAATGGCTTTTAGGTCATAATGCCATTAGGCAGAAATCACAACTCCTTCGCCTCAGTGTTGTGACAGACCAAGCTTCCACATTCTCATGAAGAAATACAAGGAATGGCTCTCCACACTGCTTTCAACAATAACCATGCGTTGTGTTCATGTGGCTGTCTTAGCTATTGTTGTCTCGGCTTGAATCTGTCGTCAGCAAAACGCTTTTTCCGGGTCGTTCATGGGATGCGGTCTCAGAGAGGTCAGGGGAGCAATCAGAAATAGTGATTCAGCTGTCTTGCCATTGTCTTCAACCTTATTTTCAATCGGTTCGATCCGCAGTTTCAGCTTTAGTATTGCTGTTACATTTGAGGGCTTCAGGAGACATTTACAGGAGCTAAAAACAGCTAATTTGAGTCACATAATCAGTGACGTCTAATAGATGCACGTGTAACAGACCTCCTCAGCAGTGCTGTAAAGAATCAATGTGGAATCAGAGCACAGCTGAGAAAACAAACCCTATTTGAGCCGTCGGTGGCAAATGAGCCAAATCAGGCGAAAGAGCCATCTGCTCCGGAACTGTACAGTATATAAAAGTTTAACCAATTAGATCAATGTGCTGTCTGTGGGGGCAAAAAGTTGTAAGATGGCCTCCTGGTAAAGATGATAAATCCCCTGTGTCTTCTGTTTGTTATGTGTTTGATTTTTTTTGTACGTCTTTGCCATGGTCTGTGAGCACTGTGACAGGATGCATTCTGGGGAGGATTATAAAGCTGCTCTGCCATTTCTGACACATAGGAAAGGAAACAGTGAAGGACAGAGATAAGAATAAGGAGAAAACTAAAGGAAAAAAAATTCATTGTTAAACAGGTTATAAAGGGGAAAAAAGCAAGGGAGATGAGGAATGTACCAAAGATATTGACAGTTAAAATTCGGAAATAAAAAGAGTATAGCATAGTCATAATATTCTCTAAAACCCTTCCCCCTAACAAATTTTCTGTCTTGACAGGATTATTATATTATTACCTCATTTTATTGGTGGAAGAAGAAGGTGGGCGAAGTGAAAGGCGAGATAGAGAGAGAGATACAGAGCATCTGTCTTATAGCCTCAGACGGCTCTGCCTCAGAACTCCGAATCCAAGAAGTTCAGCTGAAAATGATGAAAAGAGTCTAGACCTTTGTCCTGTTGAGGCCAGAAAGAGTGCTAAATAGTCAGTCAAATTCTTCTTCTTGAGGTCCTTTTTGACCCCATGTTAGCTGAGTACTATTGCAGCCTTTTATTTTTTTATGTACAGATTTCTTATGCACAAAAAATACATACAGTGCTGTCCAATACTTTAGATGTTCCTAATATAATTCAGTTTTTTTTAATAGTTTATAATTTTATAATGTTTAATATTCTTTTAAACAAATATAATTAGGCAGGACAAAACTGAATATATCATTTTTTTTTGTTAAATAGATTAAAATTGTATCGATAAAATGTTGAAAACATGTCTTTATTAAACATTTGTATTTTATAATTTTTTAAGCATTTTATTTCATTTTTTATTTTCTTCATAATAATAATAATAATTATTATTATTTTTGTTAATATTTCTATTGTTTTTATTATTATTTATTATGTTATTTTGCAAGATTAGTAAGCTATTTAATTTTATTGTATTTATATACATATAAAATTTTTCTTTTGTATTATGTAATGATATTTTATCTGTGCATTTGATTTTATAATAGAGTAGATAAAGTGGTATTCTCATTATCTGGAAGTGAGATAAATGAAGTGGTGGAAGTGGCTTGGATGGTGGACCTATAGCAGCGTTAATGAAGGGTCAAATTCACTTGGTGAGACTCAGCACTAGACCCTTCAGCAGTGTTTCTGCTCCATGTTGCTCTCCTTTACCACATGTGCTCTGTCAAAGTCACTCAGTCGTTCACTCATTCACCCCTCCCTGTAGTCAATGCCACATGGCGCACCATATGGAGAAGCAATGAATGCAAATGAGTGAATGATTTTGGATGCTAATGTAAATACACTGTAAGAAAAAAAAAAATTCTGTAGAAAAATGAAAGGGGAACTGGTAATTTTCTGTCAGGCATTTTGGACATGTCTTACATTATAGTACATTATCTTACATGCAACTTTTAATACTAGGAACAACACATTTGAACAAGTGTACCTCTAAGCATTTATTTTATTTTATGTTATCTTATTTTATTTTTGTTTTATTTTATTTTGTTTTTTATTTTTGCAAGTTATTTTTTTTATTTTATTGTATAATTTGTTTTTTTTTTCAAATCATTTTTGCAATCCCATTCATGTTGTGCAGCATTTTAAATTTGTGTAAAATAAGTCCATGAACAAATCTACTCAAGGAGAAGCATAGTGTTCCACGCTTCCCTAAAGCAGCAGTATCTATGGCATTCTAGGGTGAAGCAGTGCTACGTTCATGCATAGAAACAGCGTTCATCTCCCAGTCATGTTAATTCATCAAGCCATTAAAACGCTGCTGATATCTGCTCCTCATGTCAACACTTTGATAATTCCTGTTTTATCCCTGTCAAAATAAATTAGAACGACGTGATATTTCAGCTTTTCGTGGTTGGCAAATCCTGCTTAATTCAGGACTTCTGACAAGGACACCTGCCTTTCCGCCCAAAGGTTATGACACATAACGGGTCACGCTGTGTTTATGAGGAGATTATGGTGCTTTATGAGGACTGGCAGCAGGGCACAGGAGTGAAGACGGGAGATTATGGGCGACTGCTTTAGTGGTTTGTGGCATCTGTCTGCACACGCTCACACTTTCCCTCTTAAAAAGGTCATAGCATACATTTTATATCATTGTTCATAGTAGTTGTTCTCTTCTGTTGCTTTAATGGCTTCATATCACG
Organism: Carassius auratus; assembly: GCF_003368295.1. Classification (NCBI taxonomy): domain Eukaryota; kingdom Metazoa; phylum Chordata; class Actinopteri; order Cypriniformes; family Cyprinidae; genus Carassius; species Carassius auratus. The sequence goes on from NC_039273.1 coordinate 5,233,817, forward strand.
AGGAATCTAATTTCCCTTGATCTATTAAGATGAAAGAGCTCTATGAACAGTGAAAACAAACTGTAACTTTCAAAGCACAAAACTTGTGTCCAAAAAACTCTTATCTTAACAGTCTGTAGAGCACGTTTCAGTGTGGATCGTCTTGTGAGCTTGTCACAATTTAATGCAAGCTGTTATCTATACAACTGAAAACTATGTTTCACACAACAGCCAACACACAAGCTGGGGTGTGAGCACTGCTTCTCCTTTCATTTGCAAAGCAGGCGTTTCTTGTATTTTATTTTGTTTTGGTAAATTTGATGTAAAACAAAAAGTCAGTCTCAAAATAAAAATCTGTTCACTAATCTGACAATCCTTTTTTACAAAGACTGGGCATAATTGTTAAAGATTAATAAACTAATCTGCATTGAAATGTGTCAAATGAACTGTTAAATCCACACTGAAATGATCAGGGACATTGTTTAGAATAAATCACAAATTGGAAACTTAAATTTACAAATGTAAATGAATATCGATTTTAATGTTGGATTCATTCAGAAGGATGTTTCATGAATTTGGGTTTCTGGCATAATAGATCCAATGGGTTTTATAATGTGTTGGTTTTGATGAACTTTTTTTTCTTTTCTCTTTTAAACCAAAGATCAAAGACAATCTGATTTCTCAAATGACCCCTATAATAGCATTTGTTCTCTTCCCTCGAGTTGTGCTGTTGGACTCTTTCTCTCTCTCTCTCGGTTTCCCTTCGTTTTCCCCATCCACCCTCAGTCTGCATCAGCACGCATCCTCCGTCTTCCTCTGCAGAGCAACTTTGCCCAACTCTCTGTGAACTCTCCCAGAGTTGTGTCTTTGGAGTTTGGCAGAAAGAGGGAGAAAGTGAGGCTTTTAAAAGTTCTGTGTGGAGGGTTTTCATTAGGTTTCACTTTCCACAGTTGCTTTCAACACTGTGTCAGCTCGTTTGTGAAGTCTTTTCTGAGTTAGCAAAGCTTATAAGAGACTTATGCCTTGTGTTTTTGTGCATTTGGCTCTCACATTGTGTGTGCGTCTGTATGTGCAGAGTAAATTGTCACTCTAGTCCTAGAAAATGGAAGACAATTGGGGACTAATAGAAGGTATTTTTCGTACAGGGAAAATACCCGTCATTTTTCAACCACAAAGCAAACTGATCTTTTGCTTCCATTTTAAGTTCATAAATCTTGTGAACTTATCATAGTCTTGTGCTTTTCAGATTTTATCTCCAGTAATTTTTCTTCTATATCTCCAAAGGTTTTTACAAGAGATCTTAACAATATGAACTTTTTTGAGCTGTACTATTCATATTCACTCTATAGCTCTATACACTTAGCATAGCATATGTCAACAATTGACTGATTTTTATATGCAATCATGTGAATTATTTTCAGAAGTTTTATGCTTTAAATAGGGTGAGCACCCCATTAAGTCTTGTTATGTCTCACTGTCTTATGAAAGAGCGATCTCAGAGCAAGAATGTGTCCCTCCTGGGAGTTAGTCTACATTATAATGCCAAGCCTACCTACTTCTGTTTCCATAACCTTTGAAAGGTTTTATAAATTTCCGTTTGCCTCTCTCTCTCTCTTTGCAGGTAAAGTGCTGAATGCTGATTTGAGGCATTATCTTAGCCTGCAGTTCCAAAAAGGATCAATCGACCACAAACTGCAGCAAGTGATCCGAGACAACCTGTACCTGCGCACCATCCCATGTAGGTCACACACATATATGCAATACTGTTTTACACACAAAATATTTTTCATAAATATGAAAAAAAGTATGACTGAAGAAATGCAAGTAATGGTAAGAAAATTTATAAAATACAGTACAATAAAACAAAATGTAATGCATATAATACAAAATATAATTATGCAAGATAATTTAAGCATATATATATATATATATATATATATATATATATATATATATATATATATATATATATATATATATATATATATATATATATATATGTATGTTCACTCTGTCTTTCTCTGGCAGTCTGGTTATCTCATCTTACCTCTCGGTCTTTTCCCATTTAGTGTTTAGAGTGAATCCTTTGGCTGTTTCTCACACTGGTGTGTCTGTTAGTGTCATTGGGGAGAAGAGCCTCTCCTCAGGTGAAATCTCTCGTGTTGGTCTGGCCCTCTCTAGCACACCACCGGCTGTCCTCTGTGATGCGCCGCGTGAGATGCTGTTTCTCTTGAGACTTGTGGAGTGGCTTTCTGAGAGCATGTTTCTTCTCCGAGCAGTAGCACACTGCTCATTACTTTCTCATTCAGCTAGTCCGTTATTCCCTATTTAGTCTAATTTGATAAGTGACAGTGACAAATGTGTCATGAAACACTCTGAGGGGCAAATTTACTGTGACATTTTAGTATGAGATATTTCAGTGCAAAAAAATAAATAAATCTTACTTACACGCTTCCTACACTTCCTGCACCATAATCTATTTACCTGTTTTATAAAATCATTTCAGTCTTTTTTTAGGAAAAAACCCTCTAGCACACCTTAACAATAAAATCGCCATTGGCTAGTAATTCTTTAGTTTACTCTTCAAACTGACATATTTGTTTTTAACACAAACACCCCCCCCCCCCCAGATATATATATATATATATATATATATATATATATATATATATATATATATATATATATATATATATATATATGATTACACCAAATCAGCATATCTTTGTACAATGGCACAACTTCTTATATCTTACCTTCCTAATCAGTCAGTCAAGCATCATATTATGATAATATGATAATTAAGCACTATTTAATTATATAACTATAGTAGTTAGAACTAAAACTTGCTAACCTTTTATGAATGCTTATTTGTCCTTTAAACTCAATTTAGGACTAGTATAATGCTTAAGATATTGTTGGTCATTCAGGGTTTCTATAAAAAAAATAGCAATATATAATAGTAATTATTAGTAAAAGATATTACTACTAATTCTATTACTATACTAACAATAAACAACTCACTTAGGATTAATGAGCTGCTTGGTTCATGAATATTAATCAGGTTGTCAGCATTCGCTCACACTGATTTGCTGAAATCAAAACAGGCACGGTAGTAGATGAACACCAGCCAATGAGATTGCGCTTGCGCATAAGCTCAGCCCACTACAGGAGAAACCGGCATCAGTGATGCAATGTCTGCTATTTTCCCATGGAATTGGGCTACATTAACACTGTTGCCACTGTTTTTTGTTTTTTTTTTATGTCCGTGGGGTTTAAGCAATCCCAATAACGTGATGTTTAACCCCTACATTTTCCAGAAGAACCCCTTTGCAATGTGATTGGGCTAGTTTTGAGTAGTAATTGGTTGGGTTTCACGGAAACCTGGAAACCCTGACCGGCATATCTTCTGCTTGTTCTTAAAAACGGAATAATTCTAAATTAAGTCCATTATTTTGATAGGAAAATACAACAAAGAATATGTTAACAGTATCATGTCGAGAATGCATGGCAAGTAAGGCTCTCTCTATCAGCAAAGTGACAGCAAGTCACGCACCTTCACACTAAAGTTCACGGTGTGATGCGTATCAACATCCGTTGAGATGAATAGAAACAGCATACATCGCTTGACGGAGAGTGAAAATATATACTTCTAATTATCCTCTAACACACACATTTGCAAGTAAAATCTAAGAATTTATTAGCCTATGGCTAATGATAGACATTATTTAGTTGCCTAGAGTAGGATTTAGTTGCATATGCGAGTGATTTACTCACAGCGTAGAGGGTAGCTTTCTATGCAACTGTAAATTTGTATAAAATCCAATAAGGATGTAAAATGTATTGGTTATTGATAAACAAATTAATTTTAATGCAAGTTTGTCACAAAACCATACTGAACCTGAATAATATTTTTTTTCCTAATCTGGTTAAAAAAAAAAAAAAAAAAAAAAAAAAAATCAATTTATATAATTGATTATGGTGTACACTACATAAAATACAACAAAACACTGTGAAGTATTATAACAATGTAAAAAAAAATTTTTTTGAAAAGCATCGTTACTCCAGTCTTCAGTGTCACATGAACCTTCAGAAATTATTCTAATATGCTGATTTGCTGCTCAAGAAACGTTTATTATTATCAATGTTGAAAACAGTTGTATTGCTTAACATTTTTGGTGGAAACCATGATGCATTTTTTCCAGAATTTTTTTTTTGAGTAATAGAAATTCCAAAAGAACAGTGTTTGGTAAAATAGAAATCTTACATTATAAATGTATTTACTTACACTTCTTATCAATTTAATGCTGAAATCTTACTGACCGTAAAAATTTTCGTATTATGCTGGAAGATATATTGTAAGATATAGTTATGCTGTGGGATGTACAGTAAATATTTTCCTAAATTAATAACCTCCGATACTTTTTTGCAAAACAATTGAAGTCCTCCATACCTCATGCTGTTTCTTGCTCTTTGTAGCTCCTGTCACTCTGAATATACTTTCAGCAGTAGAAATGAGCAACTAAAGTTTATTTTTAACAATCCATGATCATCACGCTCATCACCAGTTTGCGCGCCTCATTCCTGCACTGATTGTTTTGTGAAACTGTCAAAAGCAAATGAAGACTATTGCAAAGAAGCTGTTATTGAAGGCAGCCTGGGGCAGTGCAAACCATAATAGATTTGACAGAAAACATGCAGCTCTCAGCTAAGCATGCCATGTGTAAAGAGGGCGTTTACATAGACATCTTAAAGGTACAGCAACAACAACGACAACAAAAAAAGATCTGTCATTTGTTAAGGTGAAAAATAAGGTTGTAAAAAAGCAAGTTTGACTGATACCATGAGTGGACTTGAGAGGAAGTGACCCATTTAAAGAACTTGAAATACAGCTAGCGGAGGCTGTTTAGCTGTGCTTTTTTATCGCTAGCAATAAACATAGACATTAGCTATTTCCCAGCTGTCAAAAAATATACTTTTTTGATTAACACATTTTTGTTTTATTTCTGGATTTTTTGAAGTTTAAAAGAAGAATTCATTATGTATAATTCCCCCGCAAGAATTACTCTTTGATGTTTATGGCAAATTAGCAGGCTTGAGACAATCCGAATTCAAATAAACAGCAAAGAATTTCCACTGGATGCCAATTTAAGCATGGCATCCTCTTCTGTTGTCCTTAGTCTGTAAATTATGAGAAGGGCCTGAAACGGCAGGGTAAAGGGGAAAAGTATGCAAAAAAGAGTTGGAGGAAGAGAGAGCCTCCGGTGCTTGCAGCCACAAAGCTGCTTTATGGAGCTATGAACAAAAGCTCTTAAAAGCTCCTCTGAAGGAGAGGCATAAAGAGTAGCCTAAGGTGCCACTCATATGCGGCTGGAGCAAGTGCGGACCTCTTTTAGAACTGGCCTGTGATTAAACTGACTTCAGAGGCCGGCTAAGATTATTATCGCATAACCTGCTCACAACCTGCTGCATCACAGTCTTTGGGCGAACCAGAGTTTACGCTGCGTCAGAGAGTAGTGTAAATGATTTAGTTTCTACTGAGACGGTTATGTCACAAAGCCATAAAGCATTTGTGGAAGATGTGTAGCATTTTGCAAAACGAAAGTCTGGAATAGTTGAACATATTCTGATGTAAGCGTTCATAGAACAATGAGTATTTAAGGGTCAAATTTACTCTACTGCAATCGTTTACTTGATTTTAAACTTACTCTGCTTTATTTAAATGTAATGTATAATATTCTAATGTTTTGGCTTAGATGTAAATTTAATATTATAAATTACATTGTTATTTATTGTGTGCTTTAAGTATTATTATTTTACTATTATAAGTACTATTCAAAGTTTTGGTTTAAGGTAAAAAAAGGTTTTTGAAAAGTCTGCATTTATCTGATTAAAAATACAGTAAAACAGTGATATTGAGAAATATTTTTACAATTGAAAACTCTATTTTATATTTTAATGTATTTTAGAAAATAATTTGTTCCTGTGATGTCAAAACTTGAGTTTTTAGCCTCAAGTCTTCAATGCCACATGATCCTTCAGTAATCTGTATAATATGGCAATGTGGTGCTTAAGAAATATTTATTATTAATTATCAACCATTTTAAATTATTAATGTTACTTAATATTTTGGTGGAAACTGGGATTTATTTTAGGATTCTTTGATAGAAAGTTTAAAAGCATTTATGTGAAAAGGAAACATTTTGTAACATTATAAATGTCTTTTCCTTGCTGAATAAAAGTATTAATTTCCTTTAAATTATTGTATTTTATTAAAGCAAAATCCATAACAATGTACTCAATTTACTTGTGATATTTGATAATAATTTTCTTTCACATGGACAAAGAAAATAATGTGGCTGGAAACGTCTACACATCTCCTCTCCTTTCCTCTCCTTCCTTCTTTATCATTATTTTATGGATCTTGAGGAAGTTAACCCCTTATAACCTTGCCAGTGGATATTCACACGTCTTTAACCAGTGCTGTTGTTCCAGTTCCCTCTTCTTGTGGCATTTAAACAGTTGCTCTCCCAGGAAAATGTAAGGAGTCCGTTTTTAATATTATTTTCTCTTAAGTAAGAGTCAAGTCTCCGCAGACACTTGACTCTGGCATTTCAGTTTGCTGATTCTAATATAACTGTCCTTCAAACGACAGTAGAGCCTGGTGGCATTTCCAGACACACACATGAACAGAGCCGAGAAATGTCATCTTTTATTTTTGGCCTTTCATTTAGCAAGAAATGCCACCCTCGGATGTCTCTTATGAGGATTTTGCTGCTAAACAACCCACCTCTGAAATTAGGTCCAAACATGTTCAGTTTATGTTTGATATTTTTTGAGCAAACACACTCGCGCAGGCTGAAACACAGAGAATTAAATTTTTTTATCTTGGTTTAAGGGTGAAAAAGCAGACATCCATTAATAGTTCACCCAAAAATGGAAGCTCTCTCATCATGTTCAAATCCATATGATTGTTGGTATAGTATTTTTTTTTAAGACTACTACACTGCAGATGCACAAAAGTACTGACTGAATCTCATTTTACACAGTCTGTGCACACATTCCTCCTCTTGTATCACCGACTCTCTTCTAAATGGAGCAATATGTGACTATACTAAGCTTGAATAACACATAACACAAGATTTCCTGTGATATGAAGTAATTTGACCTTGTTAGACACAGTTTGGCTAATAAGTACATCTCTCTGTATGTTTCCAAACCATTAACACAGGAACTATGTTAAAGCATAGTCTTTTTTAGTCTTTTAAAGCCTCGCAAATGATGAAAACCATCCTTTTTCTTTCCATATAATCCATCCAGTTTCACAATTCCAGATTCGGAATTCCAGTTTCCAAATCTCATCTATGGGAGATCAGTTGTATTTACAGTTTCGAATGGAGTGCACTTGTTCTCAAAGGAAATGCTGAAACGCAGCCAGGGAATCCAATTTTAATTTTGCTCAATCTGAGGCTGTGTTTAGACCGACTCAAAGTTTGCAGTCAAGGGGATTGTGGGTGAAGGATATTCTCACCAGAACTGGTTCACTGTCTCTAATTGTGTTTGTTTTTCTGGAAGGTACCACCCGGCTGCCCAGAGATGGGGAGGTTCCAGGAGTGGACTATAATTTCATCAGCGTGGGGGATTTTCGCATCCTGGAAGAGAGTGGATTACTACTGGAGAGCGGAACATATGATGGTATGAAACACTGTTTTTATACTGATATTTTTCATACAAACTGACATGAATGATATCTCAAATCATATGCCTTGTTGGAAAGTACATTCACTGTGGCCCCATTGACACACGCACGCACGCACACACACACACACACACACACACACACACATGCATGCTATCACACAGATCTACACTAATCCTGGCAGACTGTTGCTTAAAGAAATCATTCACATCTGGAAGTCACAGTCGGGTTTTACAATACATTTACTGGAATGATATGACATTTTACCCTTAATGCAGCGTTACTGTCTTATCTCTGTGTGGTCATGCTTGAGCAATAGCAAACAGATGCTAGGCATTTCTGATCCCCTCATTCCAGTAGTGTGGATACATTTACTACTCTCAAGCCAGCTTTTAATGTAATCCTGTCTAAGCTAGCTTGGCCGAATTAGGAGTTGGTCCTGATCAATAAAGATTTAGCGCTTGTTAAAACACACACACATAAAGAATCTCAATCTGTAAACATGAATAGACTATGGCACAATTGAATGTACTTGCTGCCTATTGAGTCACATGAAAAATGGAGTCAAAAAAAAAATGGAGAAATGCCCTGTGCTTACTTGGAAAAAAAAGTTAAATGTTAAAAAAAGATCTTTTGTCTCTTAATACATAATAATGATATTTTAAAAAAAGAAGAAAATGTCAAGGGCCGTCAATGACCAATACTCTGGACAAAGTAAAAAAAATAAACAATGATCATAAACTCTTCCAAGTGGTATGGAAAGTCTCTTATGCTCGCCAAGGCTGCATGCAATTAAACCTTTTTTACTTGCCCCTTCATGTCCCATTAATAAAGTCAAACTGTGGGTAGTTGATTTAACTGTTCAAGCATCCCTTCTCATCTCATTGTGCTGCTCTGCTCCAAAATAAGCAGCAAAATGGACCCAAATATATGACGATATTCAAATGTCTGTCTCAGTGAGACTATAGTCTTGGAAACATGTTGTTTTCGCCTGATGACGCACAAAATGTATAGCAAATGTTAAGGTAGCAGCACAAAACATTCCCTTATGCTGTGAGCATGCTGTGATAGCTGGAGATCTCATTTGTATAATGAAGAGAGACAGAGAGGGACTGAGTGAATATTCATGAGAGGTGAGCGAAGTTGTCAACAGTAGTTAATTGCTTGTGAAAAAGCTTATTCCCACATGATTTCAGTTTCTATTTGCTAATTAAACTTTTTAAAATTTACAATCTAAAAAGGAGAGGATTAATCTTTTGGCTGATTACAAGGATTATATTTTACATTGGCAAAGGATGAATATGTGACCTTTAAAACCTTTTTTGTTCTTACAGAGACGTTAATGATGTCTAGGGGCAGCATATTTATTTTCGAGGATGAAGGGAGCAAACAAACAAATCAACAAATTTGGATAATTTAAATGAATCAGCGTATAATTGGTGAAGGTTGAACGATTGATTTGAAAAAATCATACTGAGAGTGATTTATGTAGTGTTACATCAAGTGGGAATAATGAAGCACAACCCTTCAACCCACACACACACACACACACACACACACACACACACACACACACATATTGACATGTACCACCAAATTAAAAATTCAATTGAATACATTATGCTGGTCCACTGATTGGCTGTGCCATTGTTTCTGATGCATATTAATGAACAGATTTTTGCATGAAAAGGTAGTGGGACAAGTTTCATTACTGAATCCAGTGGTGAGTGTAATTACTTTCAAGGCACCACCGAATGTTAAGAGTATAACTTTTCACACTGCATATTGGATTGCCAGCACCTAGATCTCCGATTTTGAGAAAGCTGGGACTGAGGAAGAAAGCAAAGGTAGTGATAAAGAGATACATTTGCAGGCAGCTCTTGTCTCAGTGTTCCAGAATCAGCTGTTTCATCGGTTCTGTGGCTTGTTAAATCAAAGATAATGTAGCAAAAATCTTGAATAAGTCACAAAATAAGATACTTTAAAACTTCAGAGGTATGATTCAAAGGTATCATGAATCAAAAAAGTATTTTTTGTCTTTAAACAAGGCACTCTTTATTGTCAGGTAACTTCTATGGCACTCCTAAACCTCCTGCGGAGCCCAACTTGATTCAGCCTGACCTGGTCGACCAAGTTTTATTTGAGGAGGATTATGGCACCGAAGTCCAACGAAAGCGAACGACCTCTGTCAGCAAGATGGACCGCAAGGACAGTGTGGTCCCCGAGGAGGAAGAGGATGAGGAACGGCCACAGCTCCCAAATGGCATCCCAGGTCAGTGGACAGACTTTAATGTGTGTGTGCTTTAGTTAACCAAAATGTGTACGATTGCAGTCTAAAAATTCCCACACATGTTGACCCAGACTGTGCTCTTTTGCTAAATATATCTTGGGACTTTGGCTCAGTGTTATGTTAGTATTATTTATATATGATAGTATTTTTTTATATTTTGAATTAGCTTTATTTTTTATCATTTTCAGTTTTATTTTTATTTCCCTTTTTTATTATACATAATAACTCTAATGTTACACAGCAGCAGCCAGTAAGTTAGGCTTTAGATATAAATTGTGTCCAGGATGTTAGGCTTTATATTAAGTATTTAGTATTACAGTGGTGCACCAACTCCAACTCGAGAACCAGCTCCTCCCACTTTACATATCCTTAAACCTACCAATCTCCACCCCCTGGATCCCATTTCACCCCAAACCTACCCATCTGGATGAAATGCTTTCAATTACTCTTATACATTTTCTTGTTAAAAAATTTAGTTATATTTGTCCTCTTATACATTTGTACTTACACAAACAATTCGGAGGTTTGTTACATGTGTGTAGTTACAGAAATATTTCTTCTGTAGATACTATGTACCAATGTGTACTTACACTGTGGTTACATACTACATACACAACTGTCATTAGGGACACTTAATATAATGTGGGACCAATAATTTAATACAAATATATTTTTACTTTAGTTGCTGTGCTTCTGTCAGTTCTGTATTAGTAATCACACTCTTCAGAACTGCAGCCTAAAATTTCTGCAACTGTCAGAACTTCATTGGAGGTTAAGATTAATTGCAAAGGCAATTAATTGGCAGTGGGGGAGCATGTCAAATGAAGTGATCAAAGACCGATTGTGCCCTGCAAGAAAGAAGTCTTTAATATTCCTGAAATGTGTCTCAGACTGCAAATCTTTTACAAAATCACTGTGTGCTTGAGGCTTTTAACCTGCTGTCTGCTTCACTCATGTGCATGTGATCTGTCTGAGGCCTTACATGATCTCTCAGAGAAGAACCCTGCCCTTTACTCAAGGAGAATTCAGCACCGCGAAGGAAGCTTTGCTTAAAAAAGAGCCAACCTCTCTGCTCACATGCTCTCGTTAGTTCACAGTATAACCTTATAATCCTTTTGAGATCAGCACTTGTGCTTTCAAGTCTCCAGGCCTGAAATGTATGCTCTATTTGGATACTGCAGTGCTTAGAGTAGTTTTTGGCAAGCGAGTCACATTGCTATCTCTCTCTCTCTTTCTCTCTCGCTATCTATCTATCTATCTATCTATCTTTTTTGTCATAGTAAAATGTTCATTTTAAACCATAGTATCATGGTTATGCTATTTTTGTACATGTACCATGATTTTTCATGGAAAATCCATTGCTGTGTCCGAAACCGCTCCCTATCCACTATATAGTGCACTATATGGGGTGTCAGCCATTTTGTAGTGCTGTCCGAATTCTGAGTGAACTACTTCATTCCCTACATTTGTCCACTACTTTTTACCCACAATTCATTCTGATTTCGAGTGTACAACCGATGTACACTCGCTGAAGCCCTATTTCCCACAATCCAATGCGGAGTAGCGTCGAGCTGGAAGCGAGAGCGGGAGTGAGCGAGTTTGAATTAGAGATGAAGTTTACATCTTTATTATTTCCGGTTTAACACTTTTCCTAAATTATTTATATTAAAATATGTTATGTAGGCAATAACTCAGTTTAATATTTGACTAATTTACTGAGGTGGCATCATTGTTAACTTACAAAAATGATGATAATTTGGTGGATAATTAAAAAATTTTCATAATAACAGGTATGTATTCTGATGTAAAATTAACGGTCGCCTGAGGACGCTCTACAACCATCTTATCTGAGCTCAAAACCCTGCTTGAGCGAGTGTCAAGATACTAAAATAATAAAAACATAATTATAAACGTGTTTGTGTGTTTATTTTTCTTCTCAGTACGTTATTTTAATAGCATTTAATGATTATGAACATAAAACCATTACAAAAAAATAATAATTATATACCATCGATGAAACCACAAAGCTGACTCGGAGTTATGTATAACTGCTATATAATGTAATTTTGAGTATTATTGCTATTAGTATTATTTTCTAAAATTAGGTACATGTAATATAAAAGTACATATGACAATGTTTTTGCAACAGCTCCAAGTCTCACGCGCAGTGTAGGCGATACGTCACTGTCCGAATCCGTTCACTTCTTCCTGATATAGTGAACTCAACTGCCATACACTATATAGGGATAAGTGAATGAGTGAATGAGTGAGCGATTTCAGACACAGCACATGATTTTCCATGAAATATCATCTAAATACTGCTAAATCCTACTAAATACTATGGTATTCATTCAGTAACACTATATTTATCTACAGTACAGACCAAAAGTTTGGACACACCTTCTCATTCGAAGAGTTTTCTTTATTTTCATGACTATGAAAATTGTAGATTCACACTGAAGGCATCAAAACTATAAATTAACACATGTGGAATTATATACATAACAAAAAAGTGTGAAACAACTGAAATTATGTCATATTCTAGGTTCTTCAAAGTAGCCACCTTTTGCTTTGATTCCTGCTTTGCACAATCTTGTCATTCTCTTGATGAGCTTCAAGAGGTAGTCACCTGAAATGTTCTTCCAACAGTCTTGAAGGAGTTCCCCGAAAGATGCTTAGCACTTGTTGGCACTTTTGCCTTCTGTCTGCGGTCCAGCTCAACCCTAAACCATCTTGATTGGGTTCAGGTCCAGTGACTGTGGAGGCCAGGTCATCTGGCGCAGCTCCACATCACTCTCCTTCTTGCTCAAATAGCCCTTGATGCCTTCAGTGTGACTCTACAATTTTCATAGTCATGGAAATAAAGAAAACTCTTTGAATGAGAAGGTGTGTCCAAACTTTTGGTCTGTACTGAATGTACTTTTGTATTTCCCTTTAATACCATGTTACTGGGACTGATGAAGTCTTCCTTCCCAGCCTTGACATAAGCCAGTAGAGAGAGAGTAGTTGTTGAATATTCGGTGAAGTAAGTAATCCCTTGGCTCACGTTCAAAGAGACGTTTAATGGGGAGTGTCCTTGCTGCAGAATAGTGTCATATTTGCTTTAAAGTGGCTTCTGTCACTTCAAGTGTGTTTAAACAGAGGGAAAATGGCAGCAAATTAGTTATTGTGCATACACACACATACTTACTGCAGTTACGTACAAACACAGACAGCTGCTGTTACCACAGGCATTTCTTGCTATGATGCATTGGTGCAGAAATGAAGTACAATGCTGTAGCCTTTTTTATTAAACTGTAGTCATTACTGCATTCAATTATGTACATATATATTGGGTGGTGTTGGCGCAGTGGATAAGACACATGCCTTTGTTGTGAGAGACCTGGGTTTGAATCCAATGTAAGACACCAATGTGTCCCTGAGCAAGACACTTAACCCCTAGTTGCTCCAGAGGCGTGTGACCTCTGAAATATATAGCAATTGTAAGTTGCTTTGGATAAAAGCGTCAGCTAAATGAATAAATGTAAATGTAACACTCAAAATATTCAGATTTTAGATGATCCATCAGATTAGAGCTTGCTGTTTTTAAAATTGGTCAAATCCTGTTGCATGATAGTCAGAATTTTGTATAGTACCTTTACACTTTGTTTCAAAGCAGCTTTACAGAAAATCATGATATTTATGTTTATAGTATCTTAATATCTGTGTGCCTTATAGTCACATTTATCAGATTAGAGCTGGACGTTAATATAGTTTACATTTTGTAACAATACAAGCAATCAGGCAGTTGAGATTTGCAATATAGAGTATATCATCTTATACGAATATACTGTATGTATGTGGATAAGGTTGGACATACTTATATATCCAATTTTATATAAAAAGCTAGAAGATAATATTATAACTTTTTGTGATGAAATGAATAAATCTGGCATTTGAGATGTGTTATATAGTATATTTAGGTTTACATGAGTGTACTGTCTTATTGCAAATAAAGCTGGATATAATATATATTTCCAACTTTATATAGAGAGTTATGCAATAATACATTTTGCATTTGGGGGCAATATAAACAATCCAGCAGCTTGGATTTGCTATATAGGATATATAGCCTTACATGAGTTTACAGTATGTGTGCAGATAGAGTTGTAAGTACTTAAATATCCAACTTTATATAAAGAGCTAGGTAGTCATATTTTGTTACATTTTGCAACAGTATAAAATCAGGCTGTTGAGATCTGATCTATAGTATATATATCACCCTATGCAAGTATATTGTACGTATGCAGAAAAAGATTTATATAATATACATCCAACTAAAAGACACATACTTTCACGCCTCCATCCTTCCCATTCACAGGAAGTTCCTGAGGTTCGCTTATTGGGGCAAAGCGTACCAATATCTGGTTCTTCCGTTTGGCCTTGCATTCTCACCCCACACTTACATGAAGTCTGTGGATGCAGCTCTGGCTCCGCTGTGACTGGGGCATCCACAAACTGAACTATATCGATGATTGGTTTATTTTAGCTCAATCAGAGCAGATGGGGGCTCGACATCGAGATGTTGTTCTCGTCCACATGAGAGAGCTGGGGTTAAGAATAAATGCCAAGAAAAGTGTGCTTTCTACATTACAGAAGACCACTTATCTGGGCATGGATATTCCTGGGCCTCTCAATATGGGAGCAGACATTCCTAGAGGCTAATCCAGCTTTGCCACACGTGCTTTTAAGCTTCCTGGTCTCTGACGTCACCCACATATGACGTCTCGCCCATCCATTGGACTGATAACACACATGATTCAGGTCACGCTGGAGACGTTCCCAAAGCTTTCTCCAGCACAGCGTCTTGTTTCTTCAAGAAACTATGGTTACATACATAACCTGAGATGTTTTTCTACATTTTTTGACAAAATGTGCTATATAGTAGTAGCAAGATGTTCACAATAAAAACGGATACAAATATTTATGTAGCATTAATTTATTTTTTAATAATTAAATTATATCATTAAACTGTGGCTATATATACTTTTTCTGCAATGTACCTGAAACAGGAAAGATCTTTCTTGCACACCATCCTACTTTGACATGCAAATCATTCTCCTGAGTTAGTTTTGCATTGTTTTTATCTTTTTTTTCCTTCTGTAGAGAGGACAGAGGAGTGGAGGAAAGCTGTGCCCAGTTACACTCAGTCCAGTGGTGGAGGCAGAGCAGGTGGCAGTGGGACACTAGAAGTCCACACCTGGAGCTCTTTAGCCAGAGATGAAAGCCTGGAGCCACTGCCGTACAACTGGGAAATGGCCTACACAGAGACGGGCATGGTCTACTTCATAGAGTAAGTATGCATTTCTCAATGTCAAGGAAGGATCCTCGGAAGCCAGAATTTCGAGGATGCTACGTCATTGACATCCATCGAAGGACTGTTCCAATGTCGAGGATCCTCGGAATTTCAACCAAGGTCTGAGTTCTTCGTTCGAAAAATATCCCATACACAGGAAAGGATGCATAAGTTTAGCTTTCGCGCTCTTTGCGCTCTCAAATCACCCACAATCCTATGCGCAGTCCTATTTCAAAAATTAAAAAATGTTGAACATTCGCTCAGTCGAAGCACTAACGGTTTTTATTTGCGTTACCGAACATTTGTTATAACTGTAGTAAATATAATTAAAGTTTAACGTTTAAATGCCAGTTCAAATTACTACAATCTTGATATTGTAAATTATAAAAATACAAATTACGTTATTGATGGCTAACTGAACCGGACCTGTCATTTAACAATTGTTATTTTGGTTGCGTCACCGGCATTTCTTTTATAAATAACTAGTTAAGTTGTCTTAAGTAAGTACCATTCATAGCGTTATTCAACCGGACCTTTTCACTGACGTAATGATGCAATGACGTGCACTTGCTAGCCTGTTCCATTTACGTGTTCTCCGAATGCTAAAGAGGAGCCACGCTTAGCCTCTGAAGGAAGTGACTTGGAAGGACCAGTCCTGCCAAGGAAATATCCTTGACATTGACAAATGCTCAGTGTGTGTGTCCGTCAGAAGAGAGATTTAGACTTTACTAACTGCACGAATTCTGCTGCTGTACTCATATATTTTGAGTCACCTTCTGGTTTATGGCACCGTTCATAAATAATAAGGTTTGTTCATAGCTTTGGGAATATGGATGTTTTTAGAGAGAAGAGTGCATTTCATATAAAAAGGTGAAGATGTGCAGTTATTTTAAAGATCTCATTGCAATTTCCGTTATTACATGTGCATAATCAAACTTGTTGCATCATATTCAGATACAAGATACTTTTTATGTTTAATCATGCACATGGACATATTTCCTCATGAGATTAGAGAGCTTTATACATTTGAACCGAATATATGCCTTGATGTGTTGATGATTTTTTTATTATTGTCACATTGTTTAACGCCATTTGATTTGACACATAGCACAGTGTTGTTTTTGTGTTTATTATTGTTTTTACACCACTTAATGTCATGCTGGGTTTGAGGCACTATTCACAATACCACAGGATATTGTTTTGTTTGTTTTTGTATATTGTTTTGCATTTATTGCCACTGTAGTATTCCTGCGGAGTGTTTTCATTTTTTATTGCTTGAGGTTCTTAAAGTAATATTTTGATGCAGTAGCTGTATGCAAGGACATTATATGCAAATTGCATATTTATACAAAGTTTTTATTTACTGGCTTTAAATTTGCTCCCCAATTTTCCCTTTCATAGGCAGTAGTATTTGTTAGCAGGCAACGCATTTTCCCCTCCATAGCACTGCCATGTGATTCTATTCAGGTCAAATCTCAAACTCCATCAACATAGTATTCCAGTTTCTATTTTCTCAAACGGCATGCTTTATCACTTTCTCTCCCCGTCTTGCTGATATCTGATGTTTTTCTCGCTCTGAAAAAGTGTTGCTTTTAAAAATCAAGAGCAGAGCTGTCAGAACGAAAGAATAAATATAGCTCGCAGTGTGGCCTAGATGCTCTTTAAAAAAAACAGAATCAAAGTTCTGTTTGTGTGTGTACATTTGGGGTCACAGTCATTAATATTTTAGTGCTTCCAAAATTTTCCAGTTTTTAATTAGACTCATGACTACAGGCCATTGATTATCTTACCCTCTTTGACCTGCCAAATCTTTATAATAACTTTCTTTGATGCATTAAATTAGCATTAATAAGTGGTTCTCCAACTGAGGTCAATGCAATATCAAAAATAGAACAAAATAATAAAACAATTGACAAAAAGCAATAACAATGAATTAATCAACTAATGAATCAGTTTTTGATAATGAATTAACGTGTTCAGTCCAACTGCTTGCAATAAGTCAGTTCATTAAGGTTCATCAGCTGAAAGAAGCAGTCTAGTTTATTTTAATGAAAGAAGAACAAAACAGTCTAGCACAATGATGGTAGCTCGGGGTGTTATGTAGCCCACAATTTTAATTTTAGTCTTGTGAAATAATACTAGTCTAAATACAGGTCTGGCATCTAATGCATTTTCTTTTTTGTTTTATAGCCACAACACAAAGTCGACTACATGGTTGGACCCGCGTCTGGTCAAAAAAGCCAAGCCCCCTGAAAAGTGTGAGGATGGAGGTGAATCATTGCATATACATTAGTGCTGGGCAGTATGACCAAAAATGCATATCATGTATTTTTCAAAATTAGACCGGTTTACCGATATGTGACAGTATATATATTTTTTTTTTTGATGCATGACTGGGTGCAAACCACATTTTTACTGATTGGGAGAATAAATAGGCTACTGCAGTAGATTGATTAAAAAGAATGCCTATTTTGACTGTTATGAGTGAATATTGTAGAAAAAGTCACTCTCATTTATAATCGCGACATCGTCTGATGAAATCAACACCCATGTACAGTAAATGCATGTTGATCGGCTATGCAGTGGTTTTGGCTATATTACCTTTTTGTCTCATGCAGCACACTGCCTGCATCTGAGTAACAGTTTTTAGTGCATAATATTAACAGACGGGCTATGCTCATATTTATAATTCCAAACAATCAGTAAGCATCAGGTGCTTGGAAACGCGGTTTTGAACTCATTTATTGACGAGTCGCCTGCGTTACAGCCAGCTGAAAGCGATGCTTCTCTACCGCTCACTGCACAGAACAGACACCGAGAGAGACGACACAGTGCCATGACAGTCAGACTTCGCACTCACTGGGCAGCACTGGCGACATCTTCCAACTGAATCATAGCTAAGGTTTATCCAAAAGTTACTAGGTTTGTAAGTATATATATTCTAAATCTAGCACTGATGTTGCGCTCGTGTGCATGAGGTGCGGGAGCTGATGGCAGCGGGCGGTAGATATGTGTGGTGGTCAGTGGATATTGTGGACAAGTTCTTATGTGTCATCACGTTCTACTAGTTCTACAGCTTCACTTTAGGAACTTTAGCTTCACTCTTAGTAACACATAAAGCTGTGTCCTCGCCACAGTGCAACAGTGAAAAGAGACCCCTCTCAAATGCGTTCGGAACATTATTTAAACAACACCTCTATTGCGGTATTTAAAAAAATTTATATCATATGGAAAATAAACACAGGTATTCGGTATGAACTGGTATACTGCCCAGCACTGATATACATATTTATACATGAAGCTGTAAACATTTATGACAGCTACATGCATATGCAAATAGAAGTTCAATTGCAATCAGATGTGTGTACCCTTCACATTCACACGCTGGCACACATAGCAGAGGGCAGGATTGCATAACCTTATCTGAATGCATTCACTTTCTCTTGTCTTTTTACTCTGTAATATACACATGGGAACACATGATGTCTAACAAAATGTAGCTGTTCTCTTAAGGGAGTTATAAAGTCCTGTGCTATATGCTCACTGGTGCACAATACTATTCTGTTTGTGTGTGTGTGTGTGTGTGTGTGTGTGTGTGTGAAGCTCTCTGTTGCGTGAACAGCACTTTTTTTCTCCTCATTAGTTCATTTGGGCATAATGTACGTCCAGCAGAGGGGATACACACTCACACACACAACGGTTTACACTGCCTGTTTATTTGACTATTTTGTAAGCATGCCATCTTTTGCACTGTTATATAAATTTAAATGTATTTGTTTTTAGATTAATATCAAGAAAAATAATAGGTGTATGAAAAAACAGAAAAGTTTCAGAGATATTTAATTAAAAAAATTTTTTTTAAATTTAATTTTAATTTATTTATAGAAATCTTATGATACATTATTAAACACTGGCTTGTTTTGCATATTAGGAAAGCATTATAAAATATGTAGTTTATTAAAAATGTAAAGCACATCTTAAATACCCTTTCCATAAAAAAATACTTTTATTAAGAATATATGATATATAATATATTTAAAGCAGAATTAAGTCAGAAAAATGTTATTCTATTTGGTCAAATTAATGTTATAAAAAATATAATTTATTAAACATTATCGTAATATCATGCTGCAAAAAACATACAAATGAAATAATTTAATTCAAAATTAAATACTTTCCCTTCTTAGATGTTAAGAAGTGCTCATTTATTTATTCATTTGTATATTTAGATTTATTTACATAATTTTTTCAAAGTCCATGTATTATGTTTCATGTTTTTTGCACGAACAAAGCTGTCATAATGTAATTTATAACCATTTTACATCAACTCGCATATCCTTAAATTAACCAGGCTGCTAAAGTACCTACAATATTTATTTATGTAAATATTTCAGCTTTGTTATGATTGGCTAACTTTTGGCAAAGGGCAAAGTATATTTACATTTTAAAAATCAAAGAGAATTGATGGTTCTTTGTGATATGACCCCATTAAAATGTTGCATGCTGTTGTTAATGATGATGCAGAGAGCCATATACAGTATGTGTGTGTGTGTGTGTGGCATTTAAACACATTGCTTTTGTTCCTTCATCATCAGAACTTCCATATGGTTGGGAGGAGATTGATGACCCGCAGTACGGCACATACTATGTTGAGTAAGTGTTATCATATGATACAATTAGTTTTTAATACATATTAAATTATAGGCTAGCAATATACTTTAGAACTTTCTCTTGTCATCCTCAGTCACATAAATCAGAGAACCCAGTTCGAGAATCCAGTTTTAGAGGCCAAGAGGAAACTCGGTTTGGACACTGCAGGCGCAATTCAGACCCAACAGAGGGCAGCACCTCCTCCAGGTACAAACCCGAACCTCCCTAACTATGAATTTAAACTAAATTTATGATTGTTTAGAGGGAACAGCAAAGACACTCAGCATGTTAGAGTTTCCCGACAGCAGCCCGGAGACAAACACACGGGCTCCTCGCTGGGTGAATGATTGTGTGTGGGGGAAAGTGGGACAGAAAAGATAAGATTAAAGAACGGTGAGTCATCTGCCATTCTCAATATGAATGGATGAATTAAAGATTCTTCCATTACACTGGTTACATTATAAATGTGTTTGAGAGTGAAAATCCAGAGGAAAAGAAGAGTGCTGTTTTAGGGTGGATGGATGAGAGAATAAATGTTATAGAGATTGCTTTGCAGCACATCACAGCCTGCATTAACATAAAAGAGAACATTAGCATCCATCATGCATTCACATTGCCTCTCTTTGATCGGTCCATCTCTAAAACATGGCTTTACTTCTTCACATTCATTCCAAATTTCTGGAAACAATGACTGCTGTATGAAGGCCAGTAAATCCATATCTACAGATGTGAACTTTAGTTAGAGATGTCAGGACCACTGGTGTCTGAGGGCTTTGACTGGATGGAGACCATCCGAACAGACCCTCTATTCAGTCATTAGGGGTTGAAGAAAGAACAAGGAGAAAAAACTTTTTTTTTCTGCTTTACTGAGATGCACATTTATCATGTCAGGAGTGAGACCACAAGAAGTTTCATTGCTTTGGATATAAAAACTGCAAAAGTGGCATCTACAGATACACAATGCTAGAGCTTTCGCAGAAATATGTTTACAAGTGTGATTTTAGTGGATGGATGAACTCAGGCCCTCACATTCAGAACTTATGTAGGACATTCCAATTTTTTTTACAGTTTCTAAATATTAATATTATTTAATCAGTGTACTGATTACTGTTAAAAAGGTTTGGGTTAGTAAGTTTTTTTTATTAATATGTTTATTCAGCAAGGACTATAAATGGATTAAAAATGAGAGTAAAATGAATTTGACAAATCTAAGAATCCTAAAAAAAAATGTATAATGGTTTCCACAAAAATATTAAGCAGCACAACTTTTTTCAAACTTGATGATGATGAATATAATGTTTCTTGAGCAAATTAGCATATTACAATGAAATTATTGTAAAATAATAATAAAGTTGCAATAGTATTTCGCAATATTGCTGTTTTTTCAGTATTTTTACTGTAAGCATAAAGTACTTATTTCAAAAACTTTAGCTATGCTTACTGAGCCAAATGTTTTGAAAAGTAGATTAATGAAAATGTATATAATTTTTATTTTATATAACATATTACATTATTATATTAGTATTTAGAATATATATATATATATATATTTATATATATATATATATATATATATATATATATATATATATATATATATATATATATATATCAATCATTGTTGTATATACTGTAGATATTTTTACATAATAATAATATTTAGATGGTATTAATATAATGATAGAGGCAACAAATCAACAAAATTCATGTAATGATGAAACAAATCACTAACGAATGGTTGCAGTTACAATAGGTGGCACTAATCAACAACAAACATTTCTTCTGATTTGGGGACATGACATGCATGGTATTTTTGCACATTCTATGTTGTTTAGCAGTTTTGAAGATTCCTCTTACTTTGAGTCTTGCTTACACAATAATAAAAAAAACTGTTCACCATCATTAGTCTTTTGTCTTTAGTCTTTGTCCTGTCAAAATGGCAAAATCAATGTTTTGACATGCCTTCCTGCCTGTAACGGAGAGATACAGAGCTGCCATTACTGCACATGCAATCACAGCACACAAGCTTCTTTTAGCTCAGTGTGATTCTTCTTTTATTGTTCGGCGATACAATAACTCATTAAAACAGTGTGATCCCTACAGTCTTATAGACTTTGATGATTTGTGATGAACTCTGAGAGTATAGTATTCCACTTTTTCAGCTCTCTTGACAGGAAGTACAAAAATGTGAGTCAGAGCAGCTATGGGCTTAAAACATAAACAGTTCCCCTGAAAAGTTTCACTTACAGCAGTGGATCATTAGCTGACAAACTCCACACCCAATGCAGAGTTTCTGAAGGTTGTCTAATATTGAGGATGTGAGTGTTATCACTCCCTCAGCCCTTCTGGGAACCCACAGGATAGCAGTATATTAGATGAGTATGTGAGGTTGAACTGCTGGCGATAAATGTTCTCGTCTATGCAGTCAGAGAGAGAGAGAGAGAGTTGTTAATGGTTTTGTTTACTACTGTATGCCAGATATTTGGATTGATTCCCAGTTTTTAATTGTCTGTCTGTCTTTATAATCTTTATAATTTATAATCTGACAATATCTGTCTGTCAGTCTATATATCTGTCTATCTATTTTCTGTCTGTCTATCTATCTGTCTCTCTGTCTGTTCGTCTGAGAGGACTGTCTGTCTGTCTGTCTGTCTGTCCATCCGTCCGCTCGTCCGTCCGTCCGTCCGTCCGTCAGAGGTTATAGGTGTTTCACTTTTATGCAATCCTGTTTTGCATAATTTCCCCCTTTTGCAAAATTTTTTTTATGCTCTTTAAAATTGTGAGCCACATCACGGAAAGACAAATTACTAATTTCATGCATTTCCTCATTTTTTTACTCAAATTGTAGTTAACATTGACTGCATTTATAAAGCTCAATTTGAAGATTTAATGATCTTTTTATTAATGTTAAAAGTTTATCAATAACTGCAAGCCAACATGTTGTCCCAAACAACCATTAAACTTAATTTTAGTATACATTTGCAACCCTGTTACCCATTTTTAAAATGTTTTTTCTTTTATTTATTTTTTAATTGTAATTTTTTTCATGCTATTATAAATAAATCTATTCAAATAACCAAATATTTTAAGATACAGCATGTAGTCTCACATGTCCTACATTTTAGTTACAGCAAACTTCATATAAAAATTAATAATAATAAAAAAAAAACCTTGGTTAATGTTCAAAATTTTTCCAAATCCTCTTTTCTCTGTCCATGTGTTCAAAAAGTGTGTTTCAGACCATTTTTGTGTTACTCTATTTTGTATCATATTAATGGAAAGTATCCCATATTGTGGTTAATGATATTAGGACAGTCTGTATTTGTGACTTCACACATTATTGATGGATCTGTCATACACTTTGAAAACATGTTTATCAGCAACCATTTCATGCGGTGCAGTTGATGCTTGTATATACTATTCGTCTACTGTATCAATGTCTAGTTGTTTTCAGTTTTGTCTTGTGAAGTCATCACAGATGTTGTCTGTCTGTGTCTTAATCTTCTTCTGTCTCTGTAGGTGGAGCGGCTGGTACGCCCGGATTCACACGGGACCCAACCCAGCTGAAGGGGGAGCTGTATCACACGGCTCTCAGGAAGAGCCAGCAGGGCTTTGGTTTCACCATCATTGGTGGAGACCGACCCGATGAGTTCCTGCAGGTGAAGAACGTTCTTGCTGATGGCCCGGCCGCACAGGACAAAAAGATGGCCTCTGGTTAGTGATGTCTAGTTATCCACAATTCACATTATGAATGATTAGGAAGTCAACCTAAGAATGACTTAATTATAGTTGTCTCCTCACACTAAACTGAGATAGGAGAAGTAGGTTAAAAAATACAATAATGGCTTTATTTACTGATTTATTTTTAGTTGGTTTTTATTTTTATATATTCAGTTTTCATTTTAATTTTAGTTCATTTTTTTGTAATTTTATGTAATTTTCATTGTGTAATATTTTACTAATTTTAATTATACTCTTTACGTTTTGTTTAAATTATTTTTTATTTAGTTTTCGATTAATTTTTTTTTTTTCATTTTGCAATTTCATCTTGCTTATATGCAAATGCAAGCGAACACGGTTCTGGTGCGACACGTGACCAATCGCTGTGAGCAGCCTTGTGCCGGTGTTCTGATGATTCTGCGTTTCCCGTAAAGGATGTCACAAACCAAATAACAGAAATGCCACTCACCTCTTTAATCACTGAGGACATTGCTTCCAATGATGCGCACTCCACAGATTTGCCACGCTGCATCGTGTCTTTAACTGCCGAACACGTTTCCCATGACTGTATGCGCACTCGCGCCTTTGATAACTGTGCACGTCGTTTTATCTGACTGTGCATGTACCAGCAGCGCGCAGCATCTGCCACCACTAAATTACATTATACCGTATTTTTTGGACTATAAGTCACACCTGAGTATAAGTCGCATCAGTCCAAAAATACGTCATGATGAGGAAAAAAACATATATAAGTCGCACCAGACTATAAGTTGCATTTATTTAGACCCAAGAACCAAGAGAAAACATTACCGTCTACAGCCGCGAGAGGGCACTTTCTGTTAGTTCATTTCTCTTGGTTCATGTCAAATTAATTTTGATAAATAAGTCGCACCTGACTATAAGTCGCAGGACCAGCCAAACTATGAAAAAAGTGTGATTTATAGTCTGGAAAATACGGTATTTGTTTCATATTGTCATTAATATACATACTGACTTCAGTTTGGACCACTAAATAAATAGACAGCTATTTTTATGTAAGTATGAGGATTAGATTATTTAGTATATAGGTCATCTCTAGATTGATAAACAAAGTGATAGAAAATAGAAAAGTATTTTCTTAATAGTTGTTTAATGATTTTAATGGAACCAGAATCGGAACCGGAACAGTTAGGCAGAACCAGAACCGGAAAATTTAAAACAATTCCCAACCTTAATAATGACACAATTTTGGATTTTGTGTAAACTGTTCCTTTCATCTAGTATCTTTAAAAAGCATAAAGGGATTAGAAAAGTTGTTCTTTCATGATGATGACTTTTTACTCACTCTCATCTTTTCAAAACTCTCTGTTATCTCAACCAAGGTGATGTTATTGTGGAAATCAACGGCACGCTTGTCTTGGGCAAGACTCATGCAGATGTGGTTCACATGTTCCAGTGCATCCCAATCAATCAGTATGTGGACATGGTCCTCTGTCATGGATACTCGCTCCCCCCTGATGTGGACGCTGACAGCGAGGACCTTCCACCTCCACCTCCACCCCCGACCGGAGAGATCGTAACCGCCATACCCCTCATCAACGGACAGCCACTGCTGGTCAAAGGTGACGCCCTTCACGGCTCCTCCCAAGAGCTTCACTACGTAACCACAGATGCCAGTGGACGGCCAGTGATCGCTGCACTTCCAGGAGGTGCCAATGACAGGCCCGAGACTGGGATGCTACAGCCGGAGCTGGTGAGCGTGCCAATCATGAAGGGACCTGGAGGATTTGGCTTTGCCATTGCAGATTGTCCGCTAGGGCAGAAGGTGAAAATGATCCTGGATGAGCAGTGGTGCCGAGGCCTGCTGAAAGGAGATGTGATAAAGGAGATTAACAGGCAGAATGTGCAAACACTGAGCCACACGCAGGTGGTGGATATACTGAAAGACCTCCCTGTGCACAGCGAGGTGAATCTGTTGGTGTTGAGAGGAGGTAAGAGAGCAGAATGGTGTATGGAACATTGCAGCATCTGATGATTTAGGCCATAAACATATTCTATACAAGCAGAAAAAGCTGAAAGTTTACAATAATTGTCACTATGGTGGCAGAAATCATAGGAATCCTTTGCATTCATGTTTATATATATATATATATATATATATATATATATATATATATATATATATATATATATATATATATATATATATGTATATATGTATGTATGTATATGTATATGTATATGTATATATATATATATATATATATATATATATATATATATATATACAATACTGAATGCAGTGGAAGTCCCTTTGAATAAGAATGTCTGTAAATGTTCTTGTGCAGAGTATGATTTGGGCCTTTAGAATTGAATATATAGCCATAGTAGGCATATTTTTACCAATGTTTCAGATGGCCTGGGTGTCCTTCAAGGAAAGTTTTTGTGTGTGTGTGTGTTTTTAAATGAAAAATAATTAATGTTACCCCATTCTTTGAGATTTAATTACGGCAATTAAAGTATTCTGGTCTTTTCAGCAAGGAATTATACAAAGGCTATTTTCCCTTTGTCTCCCTTTTTTTATGTCAAATTCACAGCAGGTGAGAAATCAGTTGCATTATTTTTCTCTAGTTCATAATTTTACATTTTAGCCACACTTGTTCTCCTCTCCTCCACTCTCACCAATCATTGTTAAGGTGTGTTTCTCTCCCTGAGGACAATGTTATGTAAGAATGATGAACCATTGCATCTTTTGCACCCACTCTGTGGGGTGTTTGGGAAATGAATTTAAATCACAAGGGATTTTCAGGATGTGTCTGCAAAGAATTCTGTAAGAATATAGTGTCTGCAGAGTGAGAGTAGGAGGGGGAAAGGGGGGAAAAGGGAGAGAAAGAGAGAAAGATAATGCTTTAAATAGTTCTATTACCCTTCAAAGGCTGAATGAGTTTTGTCATTTATTGTTTAGACATTAAATTCAGTGGAATCACACCAATCAAGATAAAGACAGAGAAAAAACTAAGGGAATGAATAAATGGTGTGGCTTCCGAATTGACAGATGGAGTGTCATTTCTGATGTCTTTCTCCCTGGAGGATTCATAATTTTCTCATGTACATTTATTCTATCCATCTTTAATGGCTCCTAGATGACATGTGTCATGATTAAGTCAGGAAACGCCCCACTTTGAAGCACTTGAATGATGCTTCCTCTTAGAGTAGCTTTTTAGTTAGATGGATGAGAATTAATAATGTAGCATTGAAACAATGTATTCACATTCCTTTTTCATGTTGGAGAGGCAACAACCATGAAACACTGTAATTATAATAAAGCTAGAAACTTTCTATCCCAGTAACTTGTTCCTGTTTTTTTGTTCCTGTCTGTTGAGTCCCTGTTCCCCTGTTTTTTTCCTCCTTCAGTGTTACTTATGTCTCTCATTTGCCTTTTCTCTTTTTCTAGGTCAGACATCGCCGGTGAAGAGTTTAAGACCTGTGAGTATGAGAACAGATTTCAGAGGTGATAATGACCTTGTAGAACTGAGGAAATGGCTGAATATTTCATTTTGTGCTGATGAAATTTCTACTCAGTTATTGTTCATACTTGAAACAAGCCCCTTTCTGTTAATACTAAAGTTTAGTCGCTAATAAATCCCACACAATTTGTTCTGAATCATGTGGCATGTACTACTTTCTAAGTGATAGGACGTCCAATTTTCTCTTGAGAATGATGCAACAGGAAAAAACTATCCCAGAATACTATCAGAATATCATTGAGACTTACAGTATGAGCTAACTCTGGCCCGTAAACAACAACCTGGCAACCACGCTAGTATCATGTTGGTTAGTTTTGTATGGACACCACTCACAATTCCTACAATAAATGTAAAAGTATAGTTAAAAAAATATAATGCTTTCAAATACCAGTAACTCGGGGGAAAACAGCAACAACATGAATTGT
This sequence comes from Carassius auratus, assembly GCF_003368295.1. Classification (NCBI taxonomy): domain Eukaryota; kingdom Metazoa; phylum Chordata; class Actinopteri; order Cypriniformes; family Cyprinidae; genus Carassius; species Carassius auratus. The sequence continues at coordinate 5,261,421 of NC_039273.1, forward strand.
ATGAGCATGTTGAGCTTTATTTTCCAATGGGTTTACTGACAGACTTGAAATATTTCATTGCAACAATTTTTCAGTATCACTTATGACACAGAAGATTTATTGCATATGAATTATGGGAATTTTCCTGTTAACCAGAAGGCCTTATCCAGTATTTCTGCTGATATAGTTAATCTGTCTGTAGACACTTCCTTTTATTATGTCAGAAGATATCCCTAGAGAGCAGTTTAAATGCTGCTTTTTATCTGTGTGCACTCTGCGGGTCACTTTGTGAAGTTTTATTAAAAACACAATTGAATCCAACAGAGAGCGGGGTTGAGTGCCAGCACTGAGACTCTGGACCGTTGCCATGACACCATGGTTCCCCAGGCCTTGACCTATCATTCAAAGACACTGCCATGTAGCTCTCCAAAACAGGACGCTTCGCTCCACTACAGAAAACCCAAAGCCTTGCAGGAAAGCATAGGTGAGTCCAGTGGCGGGGCCAGAGCCTGACATCTGATTGGCCTCCCCCGGTGCCACCCTAAAACTGACTATGCTACTTTTTCATTTTTTTTGTTTAATTGTACTGAAAGTAATAAAAGTGTACCCCCCCCATATTTGTTTCATGTTCAAATTATAATACATGAGAAAATGGCCAACTAGAGACACTAAAATAAGAGTCTTGTTCTTGCAAATATAACACAATTAGTTTGTGTGTAAAACTTTGAATGAGATTTATTATTTATGAAAAGTTATTGAATGGCTCTAGGAGACTTTGAATATAGTTTGTATTGGACCATTTTTTGGTACTTTTTTCCTTTCGATCTTTACAATCCTATTATTTCCTATTATTGCATGGAAAAGAGCTGCTGCTTAATATCAGCATTTGAGAATCATGGGAAAAATATCATATGGTTTTCAAATGACGTATTTGTGAGAACTATGCTTTTAATGTATGATCTGAATGCAGAGAGATAGAAAAGGCCATATGCATGGTTGATGAAAAACTGGTGCTTTTATTTATTTTATTTTGTGTGTGTGTGATTAATTGATGGGTGTGATTTATTCCACATTCTCAAATTAATTTATTGTATTTCCATGTCTATTTGTATGCAGTGCCACACTATAAAGAGTTGGACGTGTTCATCAAGAGAGAACAGGAGACAGGCTTTGGCTTTCGTGTGCTTGGAGGAGAAGGCACTGAACATCCAGTGAGTCCCCCATACTTCTGTAATCATATTACTGGATATTTATATTCGCGGACTCTATATATGTGATTTATTAGCAGATCGACTTTCTGTCTTAGTTCTAAAACAAGCTATCTGTCTAATTTCATTAGGTCTACATTGGTGCCATCATTCCCCAGGGGGCGGCAGAGAAGGAAGGCCGGCTGAGGGCTGGAGATGAGCTAGTTGGCATCGATGGCATCATTGTAAAGGGGAAATCTCACAAGCAAGTTCTGGATCTGATGACTAATGCAGCACGCAATGGACAAGTGCTGCTTTCAGTGCGCAGGAAGGTCGTTTTCAAAGGCGAGCACTGCTGACTGACAGGCCTTACACATAAAACCAGCACTGAAGTGTAATTAACTGTCTGAAAAGCTTTCATTAAAGGTCAGTCTGTGTAATCTTCTGCTCTATAGATGCCCTGGAGGATGCTGGGAGTGGAGCGCTGACCCTTGTGAATGGCTCACCTCGGCTTCCACGTATCCAGGTGCCAAGCGTCAAGGACCAGGGGTCGTTTGACATCACGCTCCATCGTAAAGATAATGAGGGCTTTGGCTTTGTCATTCTCACATCGAAGAGCAAACCGCCACCTGGAGGTAGGAGCGGATGCATTAAAGCACCAGCTAGCATCACTCGAAGAGAACAAACAAATCTCCAAAATGTATTATCAAAATACACATTGGGTCTCATTCATGAAACACGAGCAGAACGAATTTTTGTGTAAATCGCGTGTAAAGTGGTTTTGGCATAAATTTTCGGATTCATTAAAACGTTCGTATTTTCCTAATGTTAGTTGGTACGAAATAAATCTACACCTGCTCCCAGCCACGCGTAAATAGTGCGTTTAACGTCTGAACGTTTTGCTCATTAATACGGCTGCATTTTTATTCACCTTAATCGGGTACATATTTATACAGCATTTTGAAAAAAATATTATATATATTAATTACATACGGTTTTTCTTTTAACTTTTATTATGAGAGCCAGTAATAGGATCTGTGATATGCTGACAAACTTTCTTTTTTAGGACCTGATACGCCACTAGTACGCTTGAAATTAAAATGTGACGTTTTGAATGAACTTCTGATAATAAAACTTCAATTTCTGCAGCTGAGAAATGTTTCTTTTTCAGTCACTTTTGAGAAGACATGTTGAAATCCTTCATTTGGTGTCATAATATGATGCTCATATATAGTTGTCAGTCGGATTTAATAGGCGGGATTTATGGTAATTGAGAGTGAGCGTGCACGCGCGTCCCATTTACGACTGATTGAAATTAGTTTAAAACACACACACATTTCACCATCACATCTGGCGTTCACAAAGTTTTCGTGAATCAGGAGAAGAGTTTTCGGGAAGTTCGCTTTACGCATAAATCACTCAGATATTTACTCGTATATTTACGAATGTTTCATGAATGAGACCAATTCAGTTTTGTAATAAATGGGTTTATATAAATGAGTTTAATAAAAAATATTTAATTTAATATTTTCATTATAAAAATATAATATAATATATAATAAAAAAATCCATAATAATCCAAATAATTTTGGACCAATTATTTATTCAAAAGTCTTAAATGAATCATTAATTGGACTAGAATTGTTTGTATTGCAGCTTGCACAGTTCTTTGAGCAGCTTGCATCATCAGCGTTGCATTTGTTTTTGTTTTTTTAGATTTTTTAGATGTTAAAAATATAGCAGTTTAAATTTAAAAATACCTTTAGACTTCACCTCCCGCCTCCACTCCATCCAGCAGTTTTTTAGTTTTGCACAAAATCATTATTGTTACATTTCTTATGATTCATTCATTATGGTGAAAAATACAACACAAGCTGTTCCAATTCTGCTAAGTGATTTGCCTATGTGTGTGTTTCAGTGATTCCTCATAAGATCGGTCGAATAATCGAGGGCAGTCCGACTGACCGCTGTGGATTGCTGAATGTGGGTGACCGGATATCTGCTGTGAACAGCCAGTCCATTGTGGAGCTCTCCCACAATGATATTGTTCAGCTTATCAAAGACGCAGGGAGCTCTGTCACACTCACCGTGGTTCCTGAGGACGGTGAGTGAGATAATGAAATGTAACATAAATACTGCTGCAGAACATATTTGTGCTTTTTAATAACTGTACCTCATGCTTTGATTTGTCAATAACCACAGTGAAGTGTAATATCAATTATGCATGCATAATTAAATTGACTGCTTTATAAAGGGCACTTAGACCAATTATTAGCCTATTTCAACTACAAAACATGAATATACAAAGTTCATTTATATCTATAACAAAATAGCATTAATTGGCACAGGTTTTTGGTGTTCGCAGTCTAGAGCCCTGTTTCAGATGTGTTGGGAATGCAGTTTAATTTTGTCTTTAAAACTTGATGTGTATCATTTCATATGACAATCTGTTTTGATTTGCTGTTTAGAGTACAAAGGCCCCCCATCAGGAGCCAGTTCAGCCAAACAAAGTCCCGCACCGCAGCACAAGATTCTCCAGTCCATTCAGGATGAGAGGTGCAGTCCACTATTATAGATTTCAATGTACTCATTTCCTCTGTATACACCTACAGCCATACAATTATCTAATCACTTATGGAGGCTTTAATCCACAGTTCTGGTTTATAATATGTGTGACTTGTGCACAGATATAATTTGGATATGGATGAGATCAGGGATGAGCTTGCACGGATGGAGTATAAAGCTCTTCCAATGAGTGAACAGGGAACGCTGTGTGTCGCCAACTCCAAACAGGCAAGAGTCAAACTGTTCCTAAACTGTATCTAAAGACTGCACATCTAGGGTAATATGATTGAAAAAGCAATTCAAAAATGTTTAAATGCTGCATGGAAAATAGTGACATTATACTGAGTGACATTTAGCCAAGGCTAAAAACTAGAGTAGAAAATCAGAATCACATTCACTGTCAGTTAGTCCAAGGTTTAAATGTTATTTTAAATAGTAATAATAGTTCACAATTTGAAATTGTATTTTTGATTAAATAAATGCAACCTACGTAGTTAAGCATAGGAGACTTATTTAAAAAAATGACCTAAAACTTTTTAACGCTACTGTATATATGTATTTTCTACCTAGGGCTGTATTCCAGTAGAGTTGGAGCGTGGACCTCGTGGTTTTGGCTTCAGTCTGAGAGGAGGAACGGAGTATAATATGGGCCTCTACATCCTGCGGCTGGCTGAGGACGGCCCAGCTCTACAGGACGGCAGGATACACGTCAGTACAGCACACCACTCCTTAATAACTTGAGCGTTGCGGATGGAATCTGCTGACTTTTTCCGTCTTCTGCAGTGATTTTGGGGAAACATCTGCAGAGTGCATTTAACTGTGATAAAAAGGTTGAAGCTGAATACCTTTTTATACTGAAAATATTTCAGTCTAGGATGTCTTGAGATGCTGTTTTCAGTTCTTTAAAGTCCTACAGCAAAAGTCAGCTCAACTTTATTTATATAGTGCTTTACGCAATGCAGATTGTGCCACATCAGCTATATAGTGTTAAACAGGAAACACCTGTGCTGAGATAGCAAGATCAGAACAGAAAACAGTCCGTTTATTAATGATTCAGTGATTTCATCGTCCAGCACAGTTCTCTTTCAATAGTGTCTGTGCAGTCAAGTGACAGAACCTTTTCATGGGTTTGATCCCAGGAGATGTATGTAAAAAATGCATAGCTTGAACGCAGTGCAATGCGCTTTGGATAAAAGTACTGGCCAGAAGAATTATTTGTAAATGTTAATTGACTTTCAAGGCCATATCAATCTTATAAAGTGAAATGGGGTTTTAGTGGCTGATGCTGATATATCAAAAACAAGATGTTTTGGTCTTTAAATAAAATCATAATCTCTTATGGCCCGAATGATAAAACACATAAATGACCTTATGCCTGTATGTGCAGGTCGGAGATCAGGTAGTGGAGATCAATGGAGAGCAGACGCAAGGCATCAGTCACACTAGAGCCATTGAGCTGATCCAAGCTGGAGGAAACAGAGTGCTACTGTTACTGCGACCGCAAGCGCTCTTACCAGAGAACAGTGAGTTATGACACACAAGCACATGATGATGCTGCGCTATAAGACTACATGGGTTGCTTGCTAACTTCAGCTTTCTTTCTTTCTTTCTTTCTTTCTTTCTTCTGTGCAGGTTGTGTAAGCTCCTCTGCGGTGTGTTATTACCCCCAGGAGTATCATCACTAACAGCCTCTTTTCCTCTAGGTTTTTTATTCTTTGGTAATGGGACTTTCACTACACCTTCTTAGCTCCTTAATTGCTCATCTTGTCTCTGCTTTATTGTGTCAGATTGCAGATCTGTTGAATATGTTCATGCTCTTTGCAGTCACAGCACAAGGGAAAATGGTTTTTTACTCAAAAACAAACAAAACTAAAAATATAACATATAATTTTTATGCTTATATGATATATAATATTATTTTATATATTGTAATATATATTTAGATTTTAATTTTTCAAATTTATTTAAAATTATTACAACCATCCGAGGGTGTGTTTGCGATACTCAACTGCTTAACTTGCATAGTATGAAGAAATCAACTATTAGTCACGTCCGTTTCCTGAAATGAAGCATGTCATGCAGGTGGTAGAGTAATAACTTATTTTAATTAATCCATTTGAGATTGAATTAAAGCCAAATTTTTGGCTGTAAATGATGCGCATGGGATATGAGGGCGTATTGACATAAAACACAAGAAAAAAGCAAGAAACTATGCTTTTAACCACAGGTCAAGAGCTGTTCTTCCAACCACACAAGTTTACGATGCTGTTTGTTATGTTCGTTGGAACTATGGTTACGGAAAACCATAGTTGACCTACAGTGCATTTGGGAAACACTCTAGCAATGCTCTAACAATCACTAAGAACACTTTACCAATCACTTACAACCACCTATAACACACTATCAGTGCTTTAGCAACCACCCAAAATACTCAGGGCCCTAGCAACCACCGAGAACAATCTAGCAATGCCTTAGCAACTTCTCAACACTCTAGTACTGTGGATATTAGAGCAGGCAAACACCACCCGAAAATAATTGGTTACCATGGTCATTTTTTTGGTAAAAGGCCTCAATTAGTAACAGAATTTTAACTCTAGGCAGTGTATCCAATGACAATCTTTTCGCCCTTAGGTTCTGCTGGAAATGTTATCCTTCCTGATCCGTCGAGATCCAACACTTCCAACATTCCTCTCAGTGCTCCTCTCCTTCATCCGTCATCCACCTCAGCGAAGAAGGAAACTTCAGACCTGACAAGCTCCGTTGCCCGTTCTCGCCGCTCCTTGGATCTGGCCTGTGAGGATCCTCGCTCTAAAGACGGCAAGAGGGAGAAACGTGCCAAACCGCAAAACACCAGCTCTTCCAGAGTCCCGCAGCAACGGCGCATCAAGAGTCGGTCCGCAGAGAATCTCCTTGATCTCGGAGATACAGAGAAATCCAAAAGCCCATCCAAAGCCAAAGACAAAGCTCACAGCCACAAAGAAAATCTACAGCAAAGCGCTCGAGACTCACACAGGAACAGAAAGACCACCAAACATAGTCGCTCAGTCAGTCCCCAGAAGTCAAAGCGTGAAGGACCGGAAGCGGTAACTGGCGAAGCGCAGGGACGGAAAGAGGACCGCCACGTGAAAGGGATGCCAAGCGTGGACCAGAGACAAAGTGATGCTGAACGGAGGAAAAAACAGGAATCTAGAGGAAGGAAGCGCAATGAGAACCGAGAAGGAGAGGAGAGGTGGAAGGCTGAGAGAAAAGTAAGAAGCAAAGGAGCGGATGAAGCAGCTGATCCAAAAGGAGAAACTGAGCTCAAAAGCACCCAAAAGAAGAAAAAACAGAGAGATAGAGACATCCGAAATGAAAACACCCACATAGAGGAGACAAGAGAGGGAGACAAGAAGAGCAAACACTCAAAGGATAAGGGAGATCAAAAGGAAGAAAACAGGAAGGACATGATTAAAGACAAGACTGAAAGAAAAGGAAATGAGAGTACAGACAGGAACGACGACATTGTCACCACAGATGCAGCTCCAGGCACCACCAGGGCGAGTCTAGTCCTTGACCACCCTGGACCCTTGAGCGACGGCCTCTGGAAGATCCCTAGTTTTGCTCGTATCCTCACGCATGAGGAAGCAATGCGAGATGTTTGTGAATAGTTTGGCGATCCTTGGGAATAGAAGGTTTAAAACCAGAAACGTGCAACTACGTGAATGTAAACGCTTTAAGCTAAGATTTCACACAGTTCATCATGGATTGCAAGTACGCTACATGATCAGCATTTCAGCACTATCATGGGAATTAGCACAAATTTATTAGATGAGCAAGTTAATTAAAATGTTGAGATGTTTATAGCTAGCTAGCTACCTAACATTCAGTGCATAGGCAAATCATTCACAAGTACTTTCCAAGAGGATGTTTTTGGACTTCCACCTCGTTTTTCTCCCGGTGGTCTCCCAACAAGTCGCTGACCAGGCTTACACCTGCTTCGCTTCAGAGCGCATCATGTGAACCATATTAATGTCCTTTTCTTTGGACAGTGGTCAGCATGAGCTTTTTATTCCAATTATTCAAAAATGTTTGTAATAAGCAGTCTCATAAACAGACTAATTCGACATGATGTTTCATCTAAACTGCTTTATGGAGATCTTATGGAGCTTAATCGTCTTGGACAAGCAATTTCTGAAGCTTTGTGGTCAAATGCATGGAGCTCCATTTTGTCCGGACAGACTCGTTTAAACTTGCTTTATGCCAGCTGACATTAAACAACATGAGGACTCTCTCGTCATCACAATGCAATCCTTCCTTATGCAACTTAAGGGATCATGCCCCACCAATCACCAAAACGACAATGAAAGTTTTTGTTTCTATTATAAAGGCACGTTCTTACCCCAAAGAATCATTTTTTCCCGCGCATGCAAAGTAGAACACACAAACTCCTTGTTTTGTTGCATGCCTTTTAGACCCATGCAGTTTGACTCTAATGTTTTCGAATGGTGTAAATAAGGACTGTCTTGAAGATTGGCGGCTTTACCAGGGACTTTTCAGACTGTTCTCTCACATTCCCATGTCTTTGATTCCCTGATCTCCAAATATTATAAATGCAAATGACCAGAAACTTGTGCTTTATTTCTACCAAGAACATGATCAAATGTTTATTTATTGAAATATGTATATGAATAGATAACATGTAGCTCTAACAGATGTGACAGTGATTTCGGTGTAGAGATCCAGGCTAAGCTAAGCACCGTGGTAGGTTTACCTTGTAGCAACCGTTTTGTCACAAAACAAATGATACATGTAAATGTATTTTTTAAATATTCTATGAAATCAGATTTAATATGGTAAATATTTATTTTATTTTTCCTGGACATGCATGTCCAGTCTACTCCAGACAAAGGCAAGCAGTGCAAACAATTCAGCCTCTCAGTTATGAGGCTAGACTGTACTTTACAGCAGTCAAGCTTCGATTTATGACCATAAGAAGCCAATGCACATGGATGCACATCATGAAGGTTGTCAAGGGGTCATATTTGATCTCAGATTTAAAATATAATATTTAGCATTAAAGTTCACCCAAAAATGAATATTTTTACTCACCTTCAGCCAGGCCATTCAGAATGAATGGGTGCCATCATAATGAGACTCCGGACAGACGATTAAAACATAATAATCCACAAGTAATCCAAATGGCTTAAGTACATCAATTATTGGCTTTGTGAAGCAAAAAGCTGCGTGTTTGTAATGAACGAATCCATCATAAAGGCATTTTAATTTAAAACCATCACTTCTGGACAAAATACTGACATATTTGTTTCTCATGGTTTTGGCTTGAAAACTGTGCTTGATCTTTGAATCTTTCTCTTCTGATATACTCAAGACAACTTTTTCACTGGAGACAACAATATCATGGATCGAGGACTTGTATTTTAACCAGAAGTGGCAGTTTGAAGTTAAAACATCTTAATGATGGATTTGTTTCTTACAAACACAGCTTTCACTGTACGTTGATGAACTGAAGTCATGTGGATTACTTGTGGATTATTGTGATGTTTTCAGCAGCTGTTTGGACTCTCATTCTGATGGCACCCATTCACTGCAAAGGATCTATTGGTGAGCAAGTGATGTAATGCTAAATTTGTCCAAATCTGTTCTGATGAAACAAACCCGTGCCTGGGGGGTACATCTTTAGCAAATCTTCATTTTTAGGTGGACTGTTCCTTTAAGAGAATAAGGTCTGATTTATTATTATTAATTTTAATATTATGACATTATTTTTATTGACATTTAAGCACATTTACTCTTCAAACTCACATTACTGTAACTTAAATATATAAAATATATAAATATATAAAAAACAATCTACATCATGGTACTTTTTAACTTATTACGTATTAAAATACGTAACTTAAACGTATTAAAATAATATATTTAATATTAAAATAAATGTATATTTTATATTGCATTATTATAATGAGAATATAATAAATATAACTGCAGTAAAAGGGGGGAACATGTGCTTAAATTCATGCAACAAATCATAAAAATCCTAAGAATAGACTTAATTAGGCTTCATTGTCCTTATGCAAATTTTTTATTTTGGAGGTGAAATATGATCCAGACAAGTTTCTGTGAGATTCACCCTAATGTGCAAAGATTTGCTGTCTTTAAATACACACAACAAAGCAGGGAAAAATGATCCCTCCTAAGAACAGGAATGTTGCGGGTATAATGTCTCTTATCACACCATCTATTTGATTCGTTCAATGCCTGCTTGCATCACATGGTCAGCTGTGGGAGGTTTCTGAAAGGGCTTATTTACTGGGGTTTTGAGGTCTGAAATGTGGCCAAAATAAACGTGTAAGGTGTGAATTCATAGGAAGTAATATAATCTATAAATACCAAAGGACTGGCGGCCATCCCATATGCTGTGTGAAGTGATTATGACCTCAGGGTTTGGATATGTAACTAACAGCTGTGACACAGCTTTGATATAAATGATGAGAACGCAAACTAATCACAAAGACAAGATTATTGTTTACCATAAGTTGTGGCGGTGTTACATTGTGTTTTGTCTTCGAAAACTGTTTAAATTCGACTAAATGTGAAGAAATGTTAGCATCTGCTGTACATACGTAACTCATCTTCATTGTTCATATTTAAAAGTGAGGCCTAGAATCACCTCATATTAGACTAAATACATATGGGCTTACTATAACGTGGTCTGATCGATGTAAATGTTTAAATAGTGTACAGCACCTTTATAAAAAATAGCTGAGTGGCCTCTCAGAAGAAGGAATAAAAATATGTATATTTGTTCTGTTATTTTTCTAAGTAATTATTTAAGTATGGCGGGGAAATATTAACAGTCAGAGCACAGAAAATAAAATCATATCCTGGTGTTCTGGTCATGTAATGTTTTATGCAAAATCAAATAAAATCTATGTAAAATAAAATGATCTTTTAATGATAAGGGTCTCCTGAACAATCCGCTTTTTCCTTAAAGAAAAAAAATATATATATATCTTGTCACATATCGCTTCAGAATTAATGATGTTATCAAAATATGTGAATTATTCCTTAATTGCTATGTCATTTCTGTATTTAACATCACCTCGGTTTAATTTATGTTTTAATTAAGATCGCTTTCTGCAGAGTTTTGCAGAGGAACAGGCAGTGTGACAGAAACTGACGCATACAGATAAGAGCAATGTTCAACTAATTTTATTATTTTAAGATGACTGTGACCTTATTATCTCATCTCAAGCTGTCAACAGAAAGTCTTATCCTGGCCTTTCACGCCTACGGCATTGTCTAGAATAGATAATAAAACCTATGGCTTGTCACAAAGAACAAATTGTAGACTACTTTAAATGGCTTACAGTAAAGAAATATGCCTGTCTAAGCAGTATTTGTTCTGCTGAGTTAAGCAGAACACTGCTGTATCATTTCAGGATTGCTCAGCGATGTGTAAAGTACTCAGTACCATAGAGACTGGAGGAGGTATTTTAGTTTCAGAGATATAAAAGAGCAGATAAATGTATTGAAAACCACTGAAGCAGTGGTGAAAGTGGATAATAAATGTTTGACAGGTGAAATATATTGGGATTATTTAACACGCACAGGCCTCACAGTTGCTATGAACCGACACCAGGTGTCACTAACGAGTCATTTCCAATAAAACACATCACTAATGTAATAAAACACTTGTTTATGTGGTCTGATAAAGGTTTATGTACTTATAATGAATGTCCATTTTAATATGCTATTGTTATCATGTAAAATTACACAGCTGTTTTCTTGTTGAAATGTTTACTTGTGCTATATGTGAGGCTTGAGCAGTAAAGTTATAACGTAGGCTACAGTACATGCTATAAACAACCATGTGCCTTCACTCTTTGAAACTTAAAAGCTGTGGAGAGGCTGATTTAAAACAGACCATCTTTCATAAATGAGGAATGAGTGAATGAGGGATTATCTCTCTTGTCAGGCCAAGATATAAAATGGGTGGGGTGCGTGTTTCTCAGATAAGCGCAGCGAGCACATTTGAAGTCTGCTTTAATATGTCCAGCTCTGACCATTTAAAATACTTCCTGAGGGAACGAAGTTGTTTTTATAGAGGTCATTCAGTTTCCCTGATAAAAGAGGAAGAAATACAGCTGTATATAGCAAAATGGTCACAGGTCAAAAGTTTAGAATAGATTACATTTTTTTTTTTTTTTTTAAGTTTCTGAAAAAGGCTTTTCTGCTCACCAAGACTGCATTTATAAAAAATAATAATAAATAAATAAATAAAAATAACTTTTTATTTGAAAATATTTGAAAATAATTTATTGCTGTGATGGTAAAACTCAAATTTCAGCAGCCATTACTCTAGACTTCAGTTTCACATGATCCTTCAGAAATGTGACCCTGGACCACAAAACCAGTCTGAAGTCACTGGGGTATAACTGTATCAATAGCCCAAAAAAAACCTTTTTATGGGTCAGAATTATAGATTTTTCTTTTATGACAAAAATCATTAGGATATTAAGTAAAGATCATGTTCAATGAAGATACTTTGTGAATTTCCTGTAGTAAATATTTTAAAACTTAATATGCATTAAGAATTCATTTGGACAGATTCTAAAGCAATTTTCTCAGTATTTAAATTTTTTTGCACCCTTAGATTCCAGATTTTCAAATAGTTGTATCTCTTAGTTGTATAGATATATCCTAATAAATCACAGCTACATCAGTGGAAAGCTTACAGATGTTGTATAAATCTCAATTTAGAAAAAGCTGTGTGGTCCAAAGTCACGAATGATTCTAATATGAAAACAAACAAACAAACATTTCCTGTTGTTACTGGTGAAAACAGTTGTGCTGCTTTTTGGAAACTGGACAACACTAGCATTCAAAAGTTCAGGATAAGTAATATATATATAAAAAATAAGAACTGTTAATTATTAATAATTGAGCACCAATAATAGTTGATGCCAGAGCAAATCAACATATTATAATAATTCTTAAGGATCATGTGAGACTGAAGACTGGAAAAATGATTCTGAAAATTCAGATTCATCATTACAGGAATAAATTACAAATTATATTATATATAACATCTATTTTAGATTGCAATATTATTTCACAAGATAACAGTTTTGTTGTATTTTTGATCAACTAAATGCAGCCTTGATGATCATAAGAGACTTCTCTTAAAAACATAAAAAAATCTTACATTTTACATACTTTTAACCAGTAGTGAACATGGGTTTACTTCACAGTTTAATGTGCATTTATTTTATGTTGACTTCCTATGTAATATTACCATAATGTTGAAGGATGATTGGCATATTTTTAAAAGGGTGAGCAGCATATAAATGTGTCCCAGGGAGCTATGATGCTGGAATCATTCAACGCTTTGTGGTTAAGTCAACACAGTTACTATAGCAATCAAAACCACAGTTTCTATAGGAGCACACACACGCGCGCACACACACACACCAACACACTGAAGTTAGCCATGTATTAATGAAACCGAACAAGAGAGAAGAAGTTCAAAATAAAACCTTATACTGATGTTAGCAATTAAATGCATGGCAAATAGTTGCCATAAAGCACTGAGGAAGAAACTGATATTGTAGGTTACACTGTCAAACATCATCAGATTTAAGCTTTCAGAGGGACGCCCTTGTTAGGGAACACCCTTGCACTGACTCACACATTCCATAAACTGAACAGATAAACCGGAGACTGCCATCAAGACCTCACCAGACTGCATTCATTTGAACTTTTGTTATTCAAATACACATACACTATAGCAACTTCATCTACATCAACATATTTATGCTGAACGATAAATACTCTTGAACATTCACAGATTTTTGGAAATGATTCTGTCATGATTTACATCTCAAAGTCATCCACAACGTAGGCTGCATTTATTTGATTAAACATATAATAATACCCAAATATTGTTAATACTGTTAAAACTATTTTATTTTATTCCTGTTATGCAAAACTGATTTTTTTTTTTTTTTTTGCATCATTACAGTATTCAGAGTCACACGGCCCTTTAGAAATCATTCTAATATGTTGATTTGATGCTCAAGAAGAAATAGAAAGTTTAAAAGAACAGCACTGAGTCTATTTGATATCGATGAGAATGATAAATGTCCTTATTATTACTTATTGTTTTTCTTAAAGGAAAATACTAATTCTATTCAGCAAGGGCATACATAAAATGGATCAAAAGTAAAAATAACTTTTCTATTTTTAAACTTTATTTTGTGTGTGTGTGTTTGTGTACATGGCTACATTCATGCATGGTATAGGTCAAATGACAACAAGGACAATAGTGTCGTAAAACAAGAATTTCTTTACATACCAAGAAACCAAGAAATTGTTACGTACTGTAGGCTGCGGATTAAATACGTTATTTAGATATATATTTAATAGGTAGACATTGTAGGCTATACTGTACTGAGCAGCAGAGTAAGTGTAAAACAGCTAAATGATTTGACTCATCTGTTGGCAGTCTCTGGTAGAATTACGTCACAGAATGGGCGTTTCCTCGAACATGACGGTCTAGTGCACGAGCACGACGGACTATGATGCGCCTTTTCCATTTAATTTTCCAGGTTTTTTTTCCATCCGCAGCGGGAAAGTGACTAATGACGCTAATATGGGGAATATTCTTATCCGTGTAGTAGTGCTTTATCGTTATTTCATCCTCTAGCGTACCGCCCGCTAAGTTTTTTTCCGCCGGTGATTGTGAACTCACGACAAGTGTTTGCTGCTGAAAAACAAAATAACAATGACAAGTGTGAAGGTGTTGCAACTGCTTCTACTAGCGCTTTCAATGGTCTCAGTTGGAGCAGGTAAGCTGATTTTCCTTCCCTTTAATTTTAAACCCAGTCAGTCACTTCGGATAATTTCAGTAGCCTACATTGAATTAATGCAGTTAGTTACTCGAACAGATGCAGCTTATCCACGAGACAACCTTGGGTTGGGTTGATAGTTTTCAGTGAATTTTGTTTTATGTTTTTATTCTCGAAAAGTGGAACAAATTATTCCTAAAACATGATATCTAAGATATCTGTAGGTGGACCCACAATCATATTGTCAAATACAAATTTTTTTATTAATTATAAGAAAAATAAAATGCATTTAAAGGGGAAAGTACTACCGAGATGTCTCTTATGCTTACAAAAACTGCATTTATTTGATCAAAAACACACTAAAGACAGTAATTGTGATTTATAATTGCAATTTTAAATAACTTTTCTATTTTTAATAGATTTGGAATGAAATGTTTCTCAGGCAAATCTTGAAAACAATTCTGCTGCTTAATAGTTTTGTGGAAACTGTGATACTTTTTAAAATAATTATTTGATAACATTTCAAAATAACTGCATTTGACATAAAAATCTGTTGTTACACTATAAATATACTGAAAAGTATTTATTTCTTTACACACACACACACACACACACACACATCTTACTGACCCTAAACACTTGACTAAAATCTATTATTGTGGTTGTTTTAGCAGACTGTCCGTTTCCTTTTTTTAATGGCAAAATTGTCTTATCATCGGAATCCTTACTGAAGAACAGTTTCCCAGACAGTTCAGAAGCGTTAGTGGAATGTGCTAAAGGATATGAGAGAGAAGAGGGTCCGACTTCCATCATCTGCCTGAATGGGGTCTGGAGTGAAGTGAAATTGAAATGCAAAAGTAATTCAATTTTGACTTCTAAATTGGGATGTTCCCCTTAATAGAAAAGGATCAAGTATGTTTTATATTAAACTAGTATGTTTGGTTTCATTTCAGAAATAGACTGTGGAGAACCTAAACCTTCACTGCATATGAGTTATGACACCTCAGAAGGAACATTGTTTGGTGCCTACATAAAAACCATATGTGAGACGGGGTAAGCACTGATGCGGCCTTTACTGTCCATATTACACTCATACTTGTAATTGATTTTTTTTTCTTTAATCCAGATATGATCTGGAAGGATCAAGCTTCAGGCAATGTCTTGTTTCTGGCTGGAGTGGAAAGGCTGAATGTATACGTGAGTCCTCATCTTTGGATTGCTGCATATCAGTGTTATTTTAATATTTTTAAGACATTATGATAGTGTTTATTAATATTTAAAATTTTTTATTTTAAGTTTTAGTAATTTTAAACGTGTTTTTGTCATGTTTATTCCTTTTTTATATATATTTATATAGTTTTTAATATTTATTCTTATTTGAATACATCAAGTTAAACTTATTGAAAATTAAAACATTGCCTTAACCACATGCTGAAATTGAATACGTTTACAGTTTAATTTAATGTTAATTTTATTTATTTTATAATTTACTGTGATAAACATGATTGAATGTTCACTATCAACATCAGTGTTGTCCAGAGCAACTTTAGTCAGAGATGTTAACAGAGATGATAACAGCTTCTCTTTCACCCTGTCTTTTATAGTGACAACATGCGAAGTGCCAGATCCAATTGAAAATGGCGTGATGATTGTGCCCAGAGTCATACCGGAGTTTAATGATGTCATTACGTTTTCCTGTGATGATAACTACGTCCTTGTTGGAAACAGCACCATTACATGTGGTGAATATGGGGATTATAGTTCACCACCTCCGACATGCATAGGTCAGTTTTTTAATTAAAGTTTTTACTCCAGTAAATTCCAAGCGTAAAAATAATCCAATAATTTTTTGTCCTAATTGGCTGCATTGAAAACATTGAACAATATCATTGGTCCAGCATCTAGCTCCACACACTGTAGATGTGTATGGAGTTCAGCAGTTTTCAAGATCTTACCTGTGATCAGTCTGAGCATGCATTTGGTCTCAATCACTGGTGTTGCAGCACCATCAGGGCACAGCGTGTTAGAACTGGTGGAGTTCAGCCTGATGAACTCATCCTGCTATTCTTGCACAGCATAGTTGCATTGCATTGCCTTTTCAGTTTATTGTATTATATTGTTTTGTCCCATAACTGATGTGTTTATTTATGTTTGCTGACATCTCAAGGTAACCTTCTACCTAAAGGTTCCCTTCTTCTTGTTCAGTAGGTCCTTTAGGCCTTTTGAGATTTATGGATTTTTTGTCTTAGTTATGTTGAAGGGATCTGTAATAGAGAGTCTTCAGTGACTCACTGCTTCGGTCTGTTTCCGCCAAGCCCTACAGAATCATCTCAGGCTTGTGTTTACTCTTCATCATAGTCCTGGTGGTGACAGGCAGTTGTAATGCTGTTTCTAGGGAGGAGATGTATCATTCTGTGGAACCATCATGGTCCAGATTGGGGAGTATCAGATGTGCTGGAGTGTTGGAGTGTTAATAGAGAGAAGAGTAGAAAACTTTTCAAATGAACTAATTACTTTTAAATTTCATTAGCCAATGTGCAGAACCTTTTTGTTTTTTAATTTAATGTTTACTTAAAGATTAATTAAATAATCATTAGATTGGAATAATAATAAATGGCATGTGTTATTACAAGCACTTATTTTATGAAAATCTGAATTTATATATATATATATATATATATATATATATATATATGTGTGTGTGTGTGTGTGTGTGTGTGTATATATATATATATATATATATATATATATATATATAGAAAGTACACTTGATATGGAACAACTGATTAATACAAAAAATATATTTTTTATATATCTCTAAAAATATTGCTCAAAACAATCATCTGTCTGTTATGTCAGTAATGGTTAAAGCAGAAATTATTCTGTAAATGTATCTTTCCAGGGAAACATTCTTTTATAGTCTTGGATTAGACTTTGGAATCTTGTTTTTCCTTGATTTGGGGTTCACTTAACATTACTAAAGGTGGCAAGTAACTAATTACAAATACTTGCGTCACACTAGGCCACTTGAGTACATTTTCACAGTTTTTCAATTTATAATTGAATTGTGCTACTTTTACTTGAGTAGAATAAAACTGAAGTATTCATGGTATTCAACAAAGAATTGTCTATGGAGAAATAGAGCGAGCCAGGACCTTTTAAACTCCTGCGCTTCCGCCAATAACAGACAGGTCTGACTCGAGTGCAAAACCAATCAAACCTTCCAGTTCAGCTGTGGGGGCGGGCCGTTCAAACAGCCTTATGCTGTGCCTGTGACTGTGACTTTAAAAATCACTTGTGAGCACATGGGCGAAGAAACAAGATTTATTTATTCATATATAAAACAAGGCGATATGGACATTACGGTGCGCTAAACACTCTCACGCAGTGCATGTTTCATTCAAACTCGAAGCTCTCGCGCAGAAAGTCCAAAACTGCCCAGTAGAAGTTATAAGTTATGATGTGCAAGAAATCCCTTATATGACCAAAGCATCCTGCTATTGTGGTAGCTAAAAACAGCTAATTTAAGGTCATTTCGAGGTAATAAATATAGTATATGAAGAATAATCCAGTGCTATTGGACATTTCAGTATAGAAACTATTCTGCCTTATTATGTGTTTGTATGAACCAATTCTAAAATCGTAATTAGGAAAATACAGAAAACATAGAATACAAATTATTGAGCAAGTTATTATTATCATCGAGCAGTGTATTTGATTTCTTATCCAATTAAAATACATAAGAAAAAAATAAAGCCTGACAAATAGACAAAATATTTTGGTTTCTGGTGTTCCTTGGTTTTATTTTTATTTTCTTTATGTTTTATATAATTTTTTTTATTTGCTACCCTCACCCCCCGCCCCCTCATCTGAGCTCAAAGCGTTCTGTTACCGCTCCGCTAAAGATCCGCTGATTCCACGAATCCGCTCCATTTTGAAAGCAAAAACAGACTATTTCAGTTGACCATTGTAACTTGACAATGTTTTGACAGTTACTAAAAATAAGTTAATTGCAAAAATTGGTAAATGTGTATAAAGTAAATTTTTCTCAAAATGTAGTAAATATAGTTATTCTTTTAATTTGGTTTTCTCCTAGTTTTTTTTATTTTATTTTGACTGTTCATATACTGAAAGACATTAATTTTGCTTTTATAGTGTTATTTTTTAAACTGTAGGGGTGCTCCGATCACGATCGGCCGAACGTTAATGCGCATCTCGTCAGTAAAGCCGGTTCTCTAATCACTTCATTTTCAGCGTTTATTGGCGCATCTTCTCAGTTAACAACAACTCTGTGTAGTACCAGCTGCTCTATGTGAAATCACACAGTTTTTTTTGACTGTTCATATACTGAAAGACATTAATTTTGCTTTCATAGTGTTTTTTTTTTACTTTAGGGGTGCTCCGATCATGATCAGCCGATCGTTATGCACATCTCGTCAGTAAAGCCGGTTCTCTAATCAGCGGTTAAACTGTTAGCAAGTCTTATGTAGGACAGTGTTTGAACTGAAATGTGTTGGCCATTAGCCTTCATGAAATGCATCAATGCAATGATAATTCACCACATTCATGACTGATAAATCAGTTATGTAAATGGGAGAGACTGACTCCGTAGTATACCTGCAGCAGGTGCACAATAACTTTTCGTATATGACATCACTGCTGGTGAGAGGGGCACCATCTCGTTCTTCTTGCATCTATTATGAAGTCTGAAATCATTACAGAGAGTGCTGTCTTCTCTTTTAACTATATTTGTAACAACCCTCCCCCCAGTGCCTCTTTTTTTGGTTTGGGCCACTGCCCCTCAAAAACGGCCCTGCTCAGTTCTGAAATGATGGTTGTGTCCCTATGTGTGCAGTACAGAAAACAGAGCACGAGTCTTCTTGTGCTTGAATGGTTTAAAGTCATATCAAAATGTGCACAAAGGAATCAATGAGGAATCTAAATTGTAATTTTATAACTAGATGATTCATAACCCTAAGTAACGTATTCTAGAATTGGAGTAGATTTTAGTTTCCCAAGACTATGTATGGGGAATCCAAAATCTGTTCCAATTCTAGAATACGCTACTTAGGGTCAGAATACGTTACTTAGGGTCTTTCCCACCAAAGATGAGTTTTTACAGGTTTTTGTGTTTTCACTGTTATAGACTCGGTGGCGCTATTACACATCTTCTAAACAAGCACAAAACCCCCCAAACCAAAACACACGTGAACAGGACGGAGAAACGAGCAATCTCTAATGTAAACAGATGCATATTAAAAATAATGCGATCATCAGCAATAGACCGTATACAGGTGCTTTTCAATAAATTAAAATGTAGAGGAAAAGTTTTTCATTTATTTCAGTAATCCAACTCAAATTGTGAAACCCATGTATTAAATTCAGAGCACACAGACTGAAGTAGTTTTAGTCTCTGATTCTTTTAAATGTGATGATTTTGGCTCACATTTAACAAAACCCACCAATTCACTATCTAATCAAATTAAAATACTTCATAAAACCAATAAAAAATTTTTAAAAAAGCATTTAGTGAATTGTTGGCATTCTGGAAAGTATGTTTATTTAATGTAGATGAATCCAATACTTGGTAGGGGCTCCTTTTGCTTTAATTACTGCCTCAGTTTGGCGTGACATGGAGGTGATCAGTTTGTGGCACTGCTGAGGTGGTATGGAAGCACAGGTTTCATTTACAGTGGTCTTCAGCTCATCTGCATTTTTTGGTCTCTTGTTTCTCATTTTCCTCTTGACAATACCTCATAGATTGTCCATGGGGTTCAGGTCTGGTGAGTTTGCTGGCCAGTCAAGCACACCAACACCATGGTCATTTAACCAACTTTTGGTGCTTTTGGCAGTGTGGGAAGGTGCCGAATCCTGTTGGGAAATGAAATCAACATTTTCAAAAAGCTGGTTAGCAGAAGGAAGCATGAAGTGCTCCAAAATTTCCTTTTAAATGGGGGCAATGACTTTGGTTTTCAAAACACACAATGGACCAACACCAGCAGATGACATTGCACCCCCAATCATAACAAACTGTGGAAACTTAACACTTCAAGCAACTTGGGCTATGAGCTTCTCCACCCTTCCTCCAGACTCTAGGCCCTTGGTTTCCAAATAAAATACAAAACTTGCTTTCATCTGAAAAAAGGACTTTGGAGCAATGGCAACAGTCCATTTCTTTTTTTTCTTAGACCAGGAAAAATGCCTCTGACGTTGTCTGTGGTACAGGAGTGGCTTAACAAGAGGAAGACAACAACTTTAGCTAAATTCCTTGACATGTCTGTGTGTGGTGGTTCTTGATGCCTTGATCCCAGCCTCAGTCCATTCCTTGTGAAGTTCACTCAAATTCTTGAATCCATTTGCTTGACAATGCTCATAATGCTGCGGTTCTCCAAAATCATCACAATTAAAATAACCAAAGACTTAAACTACTTCAGTCTGTGTGCACTGAGTTTATTTAATACATCAGTTTCACAATTTAAAGTTGAATTACTGAAATAAATGAACTTTTCCTCGACATTCTAATTTATTGAGAAGCACCTGTATAAATGAAAACTGCATAAAGTTACGGAGGGAAATCTTGATCCAGGAAGTGGTATATGTCTGTGCAAGCGTTGTGCAAGCTTTGGAGGTTGGGATGGAAGGGATTTACCTGATTTTTGCCATGATAATAATACTGAATATTATCCAGATGTATTTTTTGATAAAAAAAAAAATGTTCTCGCCTTTTTCCTCAAACCTATTACATATTCAAATATTCATATAGCAAAATATAGAGCCCATCAAATTTTAGTGAAAATCATCAGAATTGCTGGTGGTGGCTGGCTACTTTTTTCAAAAATGCTGGCGGGGAAAGAGTTAACTATATTATTCGGCTAACAAGGAAATATTTAGCAGTAAGAGTTAGAATTAATGTGAATGATATCTAAGATTTTTTTTATTTATTTATTTTTATTATTAGTTATCTTTATTAGAAAATTGAGAAATCAGAATCAGAAAAATTCAAACAATGCCCAACCTTACACATACCCTCATAATGTTTTACTGCCACATTTCTATTAACACAGTTTTAAACAACTTCTTTTCAAAATTATGGCGAAAAATTTAATTTTCAAAATTAGTTATAAACCGTTGCTCTTGGTAACTGGGATAGGTAATATGTTTGCTTGACGTAGCGTCAGACATAACAATTTATGAGGCTAATATCACGTTTGGGTCCAGAATCACTATATAAATTCAGTAGTGTTTGAAACCGTTAGCTTCTGTGATTCCATGTTGCCTCTTATCACAGTGAGACAGAAAATATTCTTTCTAAAAATATTTACTGTGATACAAGCTATGTCAATTAGCATTGCATTACAATCGGGTGTTTATGGTCTTCTACATATCATCAGTCAAAGTGTCTCTATCTGCATTTTATTCAGCTGTGGTGATATCTGATGCATTTCTCCATGAAAGGGATTTCCTGGGTCTCACTTGTGAAACAGACATTAAAGTACTAACTCTGCTCCATAATGCTCACGTCGTCTAATTTTGGGTAAAACAAAATACAATTAATACTAAAGAACTTTGTAATGCTGTATCTTGAGTAGTTTTTCAGCAAACTACAATTTTACTCTTACTTGAGTCTTATTATATTTAATATTTAATTTCTTAGTACTCTTTCCACCACTCAACATTATTGAAATGCCATGCATGCTGCAGTGTGCCAGATGTCTTAGTGTGGTTTCAGTAGCATATTTTGCGTATTACAATCTGCCAGTATTTACTTCTTAACAAAAACACTGTCCTTTTGTTTAGCCTTTTCATGTTTTATAATCAACTTTACTCAAGTTTCCTTTCTATTTCCAGCTATTGAATGTCCAGTTCCTGAAATTAGTTTTGGTACCTAGACTGAAGGAAGTCTTCCATACTCTTTTAAAATAGAAGCCACGTTTGAATGCTGGCCAGGTTACAGGATGAAAGGTTTAGCCATGTCAGTGTGTGAGAAGACTGGGCTGTTATATGACTCACAATGGCTCATGTAACTCCGAATACGTGAAACTGTTGTAGAACCACTGCATTATCAAACAAAGATGCTACATGAACAGTTTTTGATTTAAATTAGATTGTAAGATTTTACAATTTAAAGCAAAAACAGAATGGTCTGACTTTAAGTTTGTGAAACTATACTGCATAAAACATCTGAATGAAACAAAAACAGCAGATGATCTGAATAAGAACGTAAATTCACTCTCTGCCAGCAGGTGTAAACCGCAGATGTTTACCGCTGTAAACAAAATAGCGCTGCGCTGCGCTTATAAACACTACTTTAATATGCATTATACAGAAGCAAGATGAAACAGAAATAGCATCTAATGTTTCTAAAGAATTTCAGTTCCCCTCAGAAATACATAAACCCCCACTCCGAGTCCAGTATTTAGTATCAAATTATATAAAATATGAAGCAAATTTATGAATGATGGGCGTTCCAGTTCTTCAGAAATCTGTGGATCTTTCTCCAGTGGTTTACCATTCCATATGCATTATGTTCAAATCAACTGAATTGTCTAGATGTTTATGGAACATGTGGAATTTTGAATTAGAGTAGATGGAGAAAGCAGATAATGATGTATTGATTTTTTTTTTCAGCCATCACAACACCAACAGAAGAAAGCACTACCACAGACAAAGCTACAACAACAGACATGACAACAGCCTCCACCCGCTCACATGGTAAGGAGTCCAGCACCGCCCGCATGAAACAGCAGACAGTCTGAATAAGAACGCAAATTCACTCTCTGCCAGCAGGTGCAAACCACAGGCAGGAATCAACGCTAAGGATTTTAGTGCCACAAAAGATAAAATATTTGCTTTTATCATGGTTTTTGATCTGTTATGTTGTATTCTAATAGATAAGATAATATGAAAATCCATATTTTAGATACCAATTACATTTTACAATTCTCAATTCCAATTTCGATACAACAGTAAAAATCAACATAAATATAAAGTTTAAACATTATTAAAGACAAGTGACAGCCAGTAAATAAGAACAAATAGTAATAGCACAATTTAATATATATCCATAGCACAAAAATACAAATGAAATGATGCTTTTTGTTTTTAGTTGTGTAAATCACATACAAAATAGCATTTGCTCCTTGATTTTTCATAGCCATTTGATAATGAATTGGAAAAAAGTGCAATGTTTGATTTATATCAGACTGTATGATTTCAAAAACAGAATAACCTTACTTTGTGAAATCATTAAACATCTGTATGAAACAGAAACGGTAGACTGGCTGAATGTGACACAGATTCACTCTCTTGTCAGCAGGCGGCGCTTACGGAACACTGATACGGCGTTTCCTTGGTTATCACTGTAAACACAACAGGGCTATGCGTATTAACAATAATTTTAATGCATTATTAGGAGACAAAATTAAAAGAAAATCCAATTTCTGAAAACAGTCAGTTCCGTTCCCCTTAGAAACACATTCAAATGAAATTCAATGTTTGGATTTTTTTTTCAACATCGTCAACAGTGATCTTGTTCTGCCTGCTACAATACTTTCTCTTTGTGTCCATCTTCAGCATTTCTGGCCTCTGTTAATGGCCGTTTACAGATTAAGTATAATAATAATGTAATATTTCCACACAAATGGCCGTTGGGAAAATGATTGCAGTGCAGTTTGTGTGCAAGCATGGAACATAAAATAGTCTGAAATTAAACAAAAAATTTCCAGGAGATCGGAGCATCTGTATTCCAGTGTATAAATTTAATATAGATTAATTATTGTTAAAGCTACAAAGTTACTTTCCAAGAGGGCTATTTTGACAGTTTTGTACGTTTTTGCCTGTTGAGGGCGGTCGCACGAGCCCTGGCAGGTGTTTACCTCTGTAAACAAAGTAGCACTAGATGTTGTCTAGAGGTTTATGCGAAATGTGGAATTTTGAAATGGAGTAGATAGAAAAAGCACATAATGATGTATTAATTTTTTTTCAGTCATCACAACACCAACAGAAGAAAGCACTACCACAGACAAAGCCACAACAACAGATATGATTTCAGCCTCCACCCGCTCACATGGTAAGGAGTCCAGCACCGCCCGCATGAAACAAAAACAGCAGACAGTCGGAATAAGAACGCAAATTCAGTCTCTGCCAGCAGGTGTAAACCGCAGGTGTTTACCGCTGTAAACAAAGCAGTGCTGCGCTTATAAACACTACTTTAATATGCATTATACAGAAGCAAGATGAAACAGAAATAGCATCTAAACATTTCTAAAGACAGTCAGTTCCCCTCAGAAATATATAAGCCCCCACTCCCAGTCCAGTATTTAGTAATTAGATAAAATATGAAGCAAATTTATGAATGATGGGCGTTCCAGTTCTTCAGAAATCTGTGGATCTTTCTCCAGTGGTTTACCATTCCATATGCATTATGTTCAAATCAACTGAATTGTCTAGATGTTTACGCAGCATGTGGAATTTTTTCAATTGGAGTAGATAGCAAAAGCAGATAATGACATAATTTTTTTCCAGTCATAACAACACCAACAGAAGAAAGCACTACCACAGACATGACCACAGCCTCCACCCGCTCACATGGTAAGGAGTCCAGTACCTCCTGCAAGAAATAAAAACAGCAGACAGTCTGAATAAGAACCCAAATTCAGTCTCTGCCAGCAGGTGTAAACCACAGATGTTTACCACTGTAAACAAAGCAGTGCTGCACTTATAAACACTACTTTAATATGCATTATACAGAAGCAAGAAGAAACAGAAATACCATCTAAACTGACTGAAACAGTTCCCCTCAGAAATACATTCATATAAACCCACTCTCAGGTGTGCTATAGCCCTTATGGACATTGTTCAGTGAAGCTACATGAACATAAATAAATTGCAGCAGACGTGACTGAATATGAATGTGTGTTGACATCATAACGGTGTTCATATATAGAAGCTGAAGTCTTTCTAATGATACTCAGTTTGTCCATGTGAAGTAAGAATGTAATGTTTTAATGTGTTGTGTATGTGAAACAACAGTTTTCTGAAGCCGCCGGTGGACTTTGCTGGTTAAGTTAACAGTTAATTCTCAGTTGACAATGTTGCATAGGTACTTTGAACCTGTATATCTTCCAGCACTAGTAATGGGTGGGAATTTATTTTCCAAGACATGATGTGAGGGATTAGAATGCCTGTGTACAATCAAGGGAAACTCTGCTGCATTCTACTGATTTAAAGATGCAAAAATGTTAGAAGGAGCTGAGAGAACGGCACTTGTACTGATGGCTAAAAGCACCATCAAATTATATAAAATATGAAACTAATTTATGAATGATAATCGTTCTAGTTCTTCAGAAATCTGTGGATCTTTCTCCAGTGGTTTAGCATTCCATATACTTTAAATCAACTGAATTGTCTAGATCTTTACGCAGCATGTGGAATTTTTAATTAGAGTAGATGGCAAAAGCAGATAATAATGTATTCATTTTTTTTTTCAGTCATAACACCAACAGAAGCAAGCACTGCCACAACAACAGACATGACAACAGACATGACTACAGCCTCCACCCGCTCACATGGTAAAGTGTCCAGCCCACAAAATCAAGTTTTTCAGGATTGACACTTGTTATGGATATGCTGTAATGGTTACTTGATGTATTTTATTGTAGAGGGACTAATAGAAGTGCACACCACTGACTTCAAGAGTGAGTCCTCCTTTAAATCCTGTTAAAAACTGTACTGAATTAAATGTCTGACTATATCAACCTCAGGGAAAGTAATATGGTTACTGTAGATGGAGGTGACTAGTTTGTCATACAACATATGCCATCATGTGATATATCTCTGATGATGATGATGATAATGGCATATTTTATCTTGTTCAAGTTCCAAATAGAGAAGAGCCACCACATACTTTATCTATTGAATGTTTATTCATGTGTCTCATTGTTTCTAATAACACAGATGATCTTGTGGGTTTTGTAGCTCCCTTGACGATGAAAGCTTCCTTAGCTACCACGCTGATTTTAACTGTCTTGCTGATTATAGCGTGTAAGTATATAAATTATTTGGATTGAGCTACAGTTCATAGATATAGTATAAACCATTCATTTTGGGGTCAGTAAAGGTGTTTTTGATGTTTTTTTTTTTTTAATATAATTTTAGTCAGCAAGAATGCATTAAATTGATCAAAAGTGATTGTAAAGACTGTAAATAAATGGTGTAATTTTGTACATTTTAGTAAGAATCCTATCACGGTTTCCAAAAAAAATAAATAAGCAGCATTGAATATTAGAGTAATGGATGCTGAAAAATTCAGATTTGCATCACAAGGATAAATAGCATTTTAAAATATTTAAAAATAGAAAACATAACAGTAAAATTGCAATAACATTTAACAATATTACAGTTCTTAATGTATTTTTATCAAATAAATGCAGCCTTGGTGAGCATAAGAAACTTTCAACAATGAAAAAAAACTAAATCTTATTGACCCCATTCCAAATAATTTTAAAAAAATATATTCTTACTCTCTGCTTTTACAGTGATTGGTTTTTTGATATATCGTCAATTAAAATACAAAGGGTGAGTATATCTCTAAATCTGTGTACTAAGTCACTCTAGTGCAGCTGAGCTGAGCATGGCCAACTTTCACTCCACTTCAACTGAATGCTGCTGTACACATGCATTCCTCCACACATTAACATCATGTTTTCTCTTGCCTTTTCCTGGCAAGGATCTTTTCCCATCTTTTCATTTGCTGTTGCTTCATTATGAGATAGACACACACCTTGATTCATCTTTTTACTATCAATGAGAAAGCTAGCTTTCCTTGTGCTTGATTTGTGGCTGTTACACTCTTTTAATTGTTCAATTCATAGTTTGATTCTCTTGTACAATGACAGAAGGAGTGCTTTTGGGCTAATAAAGATTATACAGTGACACAGAAAATAAATAGTGACACAGTGTCCTGGTTTGAAGGAAGTCAGAAAGTCCATGCAAGTACCCAACCTTAACATTTACAGGAATTCCCAGCATGGTTATCATGAGTTAATGGCAAACAGCCTCAATCTTAAGTAAATTATTGCTGATGTACCTTGAGAGGATGTATTACAGGTCATCGTCTGGGTACACCATGAGCTGTAGTAGGTAAAAAAAAAAAAAACGTTTTAATTAAAAGGTGTGATGTTGCAAAGGAAAGGCTGGTCTGGTGCTTCTGGGAAAATTATAAAAATATAAATGCAGAGCTAATGTCTGACCAGTTACTAATGACATCCAAACAGCATGCAGAGCTGATGGCTAATTGAATGAATATATATATATATAAGTGTTCAATAATTAATGTGTTATAATGACTTTATCTCCTTTTTTGGTAATGCTGCATAGTTCATACAATACTGGTGAAGATCTGCCGACAAAAGAAGAGTTATTGCATTATCAAAGAGTTTAAACTCAAGGTATTCACCCATGTCTGAATCTTCATTCACTGAAAAAAAATTATTCATTTAATTTACAAAGAAATTTTATGGTAAGTGGATGCAATCAATTTATTTTAGCTACATTTAAATAAAAAAAAATGTTGTCAAAGTTAATCAACTAAATACGTTTATTTAAAAATAGCTAAAATAAATAGATTGCAACCGCTCACCATAAAAAAAACTTGTTGGTGTTAGCTAAATGTGATTTATTTTTTCTTTTTCTTTTTTCTGTTGTCATGACTTCATCTCAGACTAACACACTCAATAGTTGTGAGTTAGTTCTGGCATTAGTTGCAAAATAGTCTCATTTAATAATTCTTATAATGTGTTATTGTGTCATGTTTATTGTTCTTAATGTGCTTTCTCTGGACTCTTCACCACAGGGCAAACAATCGGACGGCTCCTTTGCTTTAGCATTATTCCTGCACACGGATTCTTTGGAAGTTTAACATTTTGGACTTTGTTCTATTTTATAAACTAGATATTGTATTTATTTATAACTGCTAAAAAATGTTTTGCTTTTTAGGAATATATTAGTTTTTGATTAAAACACAAGGTGATATTTTTATATATTTTATAAAATATTTTTTAATTTAATTTTATTCAATAAAATATTTTCTTTTATTTTCTTAGTGAAGTACTCGATGTGTTTCTTTCTGCACAACATGACTAAATCCTAACCTCAGAATTTCCTCATCTTGTTACCAAGAACCCACCCAAAAGAATCTCATGTTTCCACTTGTTTGTTTTCACATTTTAAAAGTGTGGTTTTAGTGAATCATTGTAAAGTAAGATATTTACAATGTGCCACAGCCCGGTCAGATTTTCTGTGAGTATATGGTGAAAGGAAACCTGATCCTAAATGAGCAAACGTTTCTAATGTGAGTTGTAATACTTTTTCACTGCCCTTTCAAAAGTATTCCTTTTGCGTAAGCAGTAGACCAAACAATAATGTGGTTTCCAGGACAATGTCAGAGGTAGTTGAGGCTATTCAACCCAAATACTTCATCAACTGGAGAATCATTTTGACTGTGCTCTATACAGAGACCTTGGCCAAAACCCATGAAAGAAGGGCAATGTGTCTTCACAAACGAAAGAATGTGGTGGTTTCTTAAGTTCTTATGGTGTCACTGACAGGAATGGTGCAAGTTTAGTGTGTCTATTTATTTTTCTGACCACATACAAAGCTATTCTAAACTTTTAACCTGAAACAATGAACTCATTGAGTTAAAACTTCTCGGTAGGCTTCGCTGTCTCGTAGTAACTCAGATCTTTTGTTATATACTTGAGTAAGCATCTTCATTTATTCCAGACGGTGTAAAACTGCAGTCCAGGAGCCCATAACTTTGACATATGGGAGGAGACGGTGAAGTGAAGAATTCCAGAAAGAAATGTAACCATTAAAATCAGACCAAATGTAATATATTTAAGAATACCATGTATGTTGTCATCTCGGAAAAGTCCCATAGTCTAGAACTGTAGATGAGTCATTGTTTGGGTGGATGTTTAGCTGTAGACTGGTAATGAAAGGATATTAACTGGGTGTGGAGGCTATTTACTCATGGTGTGGTAGCCTACTAAACACAACCACAAGGCATATGTCAGCTCTGACCACTGCTTTATTTGCAGGGTCATCCAGTAATAGGACATTTAATTAGATGCCCAGTTTATATCAATTCTTGTTCAAACTGAAGGTTTTATGAGATTCAGTAGAGATATTTTGTTGTTGTTTGTCCTTTTTATGGCGCCCTTAAAATTATACAGCGCTATAAAAGATATTTTCCTGGCGGAAAGGAAATGCACATCCTTGTTATTCATTCATTTGACCTTGATCCCAAAGAAGAGGTCAACCGCTAGCATGTGTCATTGATGAATGCAGCACATTTCCTGTGCCTCAACCCCACAAGCTCACATTTAGCACAATATCCCTCATATTGTGGACAGACAAAGAGTTGGGACTCTTTAAGATTACATTTTAATATGAGACACAAAAAAACGCCCGTCTTAAGAAAAATGTAGATTTTTGTTGGTGCAGACTTGTAAACTGCAACTAAAATTGAAATATGCTGAACAAGGGTTCTCACAGCTGCCTCTTTGGGATCATTTAGTCTTGGTCAATCAGCTGTGTCATGAAAACATTAAAATACATCCTGTTTTAATATAGCCACTAGACCATTAAATGCAATGATAATGTTATGATGGGAAAGTGATCACAAGTTCAAAGTTATAAATGTGCATAAAGTCGTCTGGAGTGTATAGGAACCGTCTGTCTCAGCAGAGCCCGTTTTGATGGCACGCAGTGACATCTAGCGGTGAAAGAATGAAGTTGTGACGTCACCAGTTCCTCCTCCTGACCTGATCCAAACTCGAGCAGACTGATAACTTTCTTATCCTTGTGGCAAAGTTCTATTTTCACAAACAGAAAATTCTTAAGAAAAGAAATCTAATTTTATAGAATTCTTATGTGAAGTAGAAAATTTAATTAAATCACTAAAACGAATTAATAACCAAAATGTGTTTCTTTTTTGAGGAGATATGATGAGATCTTTCATGTACCATGATTAATACTTGATTTGTTGTATTTTTGTTTCTTTTTTTCTTCTTTTGTAACTTTCATTTCTTCCATTAGTTCTGTGGACTTTTGATGTATTGTTAATACTTTTTATGCAATGTATGCAAAATAAAAAAAAATTACCTTGAGCAGATTTATAGGCCTTTAATTGAATTTCCTCGATACATGGCCCATTTCACGCACTCTAGTAGTGTTAGTTAGAATACACACATGTGTCATGGTGAAATAAAATACACAATCGATGATCGGTTTAACTGGTTTCATAAAATCTGTATGAATTGGCCTTCTTTCAATTCACGCATTCGACTGAATCGGTCCGGACGATTCTCGAGTCAGCAACTCACCCAACTGACTCATCGATCCAGATGTCATGACTTGTGAAGAATCATTGAACCGGTTCTTTTTTAATGAAATATTCGAAAGAACCGGTTTTTGGGAATTATTATAACTTTCCATCTCTTCTTTTCCATTTATAAACGGCTAGTTTCCTACCCAAACTTGCATCTTTAAAATGTCGGATAGGTCAGAACACAAGGGCGGTGCATACATTATGATTACAGAACATATAATATTTCTGATACTTTTACCGTACTTATAAAGTCTGCACATTTCTGTAACACTGCTTTTCAGAAGGATTAACATTCCATGAAAAGGCTACAACAGAGGCTCTAATAAGACTGTTGATTGCAGTTGTATTATATTGGAAAAAAAGAAACTTGCAGCACTTAATAAGGATAAATTAGTTTTATTAATTTATAAAACTTATGCAAATCAGACATGCAGAGACACTGATCACAAATATTGCAGTAGTCAACACCATTTAGGTCTCCCATGTGATGTCAGGACCGACCCAAGAACACTGATTTCAAATGGTGCTAGATGCCATAAAGTACTCTATGGCACCATCTGAATTCAGCTTCCAGGAGCAGCATGGGAGGAGATGGCACTGGAAAACAAAGTACAAAACAGAAAAGATGCTATACTATATAGCTTGTAAACCCCATTCTGTCAAGATTCTTTTAATAGAATTTATTTCTGTGCAACTATGTTAAAACATGTTCCCTAAAAGTAGGCCTATGCTGTGTGTTTATGTGCTCCACTACTGCATATACCCAAGAGTAGAGGTATTATGTTTGAACCATTGCAGACCTGAGTCAATTGAATGAGTACAAAAGAAAAATATAGGGAGTGACCAGGAGGGAGGGAGGGAGGGAGAGTATTTGTTTACAAGTTTCTTTTTCACTCTAGTACATCAGTTTATTCTTGGTTTGCTGTCTCTGTGCACCTGACAGCTTGTGCAATGCTGATCCGGCTCTTAAAGGGAAAGGCATCTTTATTGAGACAGAACCTGCCATTTAAAGGGGGTGGAAAAGAGAAAGAGAGAAAATATTGCAGTAAATATACAGTCAGCAGATTGCAAACAGTTAAGGCATGCAGTACAGTGTGCGTGTATGTAAACACACACACACACACACACACACACACATATTTATTATTTCTACGTGGGAACAAGCAGTTTTTTTTCCAAATGTTTGTTGTATATTATGTATAAATTGTATAATTCTATACTAGTACAAATCTGTATATCTTTTTATTACTAGATTTATGTATATAAAAAAAGTGATGATAATGATCACCAAAGTTATGATAGGCTACGCTTCAGTAGGCTACACAATAATAGGCTATAACAAGCAGACAATGCAGTCTGAATGCGCCACCTAGAGGGAAAATTGAGCACTGTGCTAATGATTTGTTTACCTCGTTTAGTCAAGTGCGCACTTGCAAATAACTAATGCAATTTTATTGTTAAACTCGCCGAATAAGACCGACAATATTGCGATTTGACGTCTTAAGCTCTATTTTTTTCGATGAAATGTCTATCCTTAAAAGTTTTGGGGTTAAACAAGGTACCGAAAGTATGTTAAGCTACTTTTAATGTGTGATCCACTATTATTACTTAAAAACCCCTAACGATTCCTCTGATTTGCTTCAGCTGTGGTCTGAAGCGACAAGAAGTGCGCACTTCAGCTACAGCCAGTGACGTGCGCAACGCATCTCTCGCTCGCGCAGCATCCTTTTCTAGCAACTCTTGAACGCGACGCAGTTAGGTGAGACAGCGCAACACTCATTCAAGATCGAGACGCGTGGATATAAACAGGGAGCGCTCTACGAAATCTCTTACGCAGGCGAAATTCCCTAACGAATCTCCATATCCTTGTCGCAATCGCTATGACGCAGTAATACATCTATCTTAACGAAGGCCTGTTGGAATAATTATCAGTGCACTTCAATTTCAGATTTCAAGTGATGACATCAATTTGTAAACTTTATTTGTCAGATAATATTTATAAATGATGTTTGGTTAAAAATGTTAAGGTAACCTATTTAAAAGGATTCATACATTATTCCCGGTCTTACAAACAAATTAATTAATTGTACCTTTCATAAAAAGAAATTCTTCTACTTACCTGGATACATTCAAACGATTGCCTTCCACTGGAATCTTTTTCTTAATATTTTTTCTACATGTAAAGGATGCCTGCACTCTTCACTTGATTCAATCCGACCCAACTCCTCAGTTTCTATTCTTTGAGACGTAGTCTCCTCGCATCATTACAAGATTCCTATCGATTTTTCCAGGACGAAATACTCAAGCCACGCCCCCAGACACTCCCCCGGCGTCTGATTGGTCGCTGTTCTTCACACGTTCCTAAACACTTCGGGATCACATGTGCCTGACGCGTGTTTACAAACATTGAATGAGGTCACATGGTACAGGCGACCATTTAATGCGCATCGCTGGATACTGTCGCAGCATCTCATAACAGAGAACAAAAGCATTGGGACCCAAGCTTATATGAAAAGATCTGTTATATCATGCCATCGCGAAAACACTGTTTAGATCGTTTATTTGACCTTATTCTATTAGCAATCGTAGCATCTTTCTTTTATAGCTCATAAACATGTCCTGTATGTTTTGATATAAAAACATTTATCATTACCAAGTAACTGTGCTGTTGATAGAAAGATATTAAGAAAGATATCAAACGTGTTTAGCCAACGACCTCTCATGTTACAAACATATTACTAAATGTCAAATTAGAGCACATATGACGAATTATTTTTCACTTTCATGTTTTCAAACTTCAAATATTTAGGTCAGATTTATTTATTTATTTTCTCGCAAGGATGGGGGACATTCTAGAAGTTTCTGTAACATTCATGGAATATTCTGTAATACTCCAGTGCTTTCTGGAGCATTCCAGAACATTAGGACTAGTCATAAAAGACAACCCCCCCCCCCCCCCCAAAAAAAAAGCAGTCAAATTTCATTAAGAAAAAGGAAACTTTGTTTCACTGTTATAAGCGTAGTTGGATTATTGAATATATGAAATATATTGAATTATTATTTTAGTTGTACAAATAATGTTTTTAAAATAAAAGTCTTAATGAAATCCACATTGGGCTATTGTTTATATATTGTCATTAAGTCATAAAATATAATGATAAGCCAATAAGTCAAGGACAGGCTTCAGTTAGATAACTGCATGAAACATTGTTCATCATGCCTCCCAATTTTACATATTCAAAAGTAATAAAAAATGTTATTATAATGTTGGCATTAGAAGCTCAGATAAAATAGAACAAAAAAGAAAAACTATTGTACCCCAAATCATTTTGAATAAATCCGCATTTCACGTCATTTCTTGATAGAGAGAAACTTTACGAAGCACATTCTGAGAGAGTGTCATCTCTCTCTATATAAAGTATTTGCGACAATAAGAAAGGAGTTTATTGTTTTACCTCTAGATTTTGTTATTGTTTCAAGGAAGGATTTCATAAAGAATTCTCAATGTTCTCTCAGATTATTATTGTCCAGTAACATTTACCTATGCAAGAGCTCTGTATACACACCAGGGGGCACTATTTACCCAAAATACTCTTTACTAAAGCCATTGTTCAAGTTGTTGCCAATTTACAAAGTGGAGGATTTTTAAGTTCACATTTCGAAAATTAGCAACATTTTATTCCAAAAGCAATACCTCAACAAAGACATAACAACCGAATAATTGTTTATTTTTTTATGCACTGCACTATAGATCTCAGCAGAGACAGAGGCATAGTGATTTACAGTACAGTCTACAGTAGTGCACATTTGTGAGAAAGCTGTGAGGGAAGTGTCTGGGAATAGAGCATGAAGTGTACATGTGTTGGTCATAAAACTGAGCAACAAGGGAGGGCATGTGTTTGAGTAAAACCATACTTCGTGTTCATTCTCATGGGGATTATATAGCTGACAGGTTTATCCGTGTGTGTGAAATAAATCAGTTTATTCCTATGCCTGGTTAGGGAGGTTGATTCATTTTTCTGGATAACAGAGATAGTTGGTATGTTAATTAAATATTATTCTATACAAGTTGTTGTCAAACTTTTTCAGGTGGCACACAACCTAAACCTATAAATCATTGCTGCACCAAAGTATTTACAGTTTTTTTTTAGTAGAAATGAGACTGTGAATGACATGGCCTAAGTTGTCTCTGAATGTCATGTTTATTCATTAAACCCTTTATACTTGTTATTGCAGAAGAGTGTGATGGAGATCTGGTGTCACTGAGCGTGCATGTGCTATCCAAGCTCTTAAACGAAACATCTGAAGCTTGCAGCTGGGTCTGACTGCATGTCTTGATTTAGCTCCATGGAATTTAGACTATTTGTTGGTGAGTAAAGGATCTATATATAACAGGAGTTAATATTATGACATATCTAAACAGTTTTGTTTTTTGTGATGGTATGTATTTAATACCAGACTCATATACGCATTTTAGAATAACAATAAAATTCTTTACATTTAGTTGATATTTTATTCTCAAGAGGAACTGGGAATAAGTTTGACTTTATGCTTGGTATTTGAGTGTAATTGGTCATATTTTCAAGTAGTTGTTAATTTGTCTTGTTTTCATTGAGTAAAATTGATTTAGAATCCTAATGATTTCTTTATTCTCCATTGTTGACACTGATTGGTTGGTTCGTAGTTGGAGGGAAACATCAGCTCCGCCTTCATTTCGCCATGTCATTGGTCTTTTTTCCTGCAGTTGCTGAATTCGTCTGGTGGTTAGAGCAGACTCAACTTCTCCACCCTGCCTATATATAAGATATACAAATCCCTTAGTGCAAAATGTTCAACCATGGGGCTCCACAGAAGGTTTAACACACCTCACTTGATCCCACTACCGTGTGAATCCACTGAAATTTCCTGCATGTAGCAAGTTTGATGTGGCCCAGGGGACATACTTACTGCCTGACTGGTGTTTTCTTTGTACTAGCTTCAGTAGATTTACTCGTTTATTTAAACAACCATTCAAGGCCAAAGATGTTATTTATGAATCCTTAGTGACAACATGTGTGGACATTTACATGTAAACGTTTGGGATAAATCCTGTGATTTCAGTGGAATTGATTTAAATGTGGTCAGATGTGACATATACAGAAGTTTATTCAATGTTTATTTTTTGTTTAATTTTCTCAGAACATCAAGATAATTACAGTAAATATATATAAAAACATAAAACACATACTATGCTAATCACTTATTACTGCTATTGTGTACAAACATTATGAAAATTGTGTTTTATTGTTTAGAGGTTCAGAAATTTGCCTTCTCAACAGTCAGTTGAATCAGGAGAATTGAATATGACAAACAAAACTATTTAAGCACTCACTCATACACATACACTTTCACATGCTAAACAACAATCCTAACCCCCCCCCCCCCCACCTTACACACCTAACCAAAAAATTATAATACAAAATATACTTTGTATAAAAATATATGCAGTTACTGTAAAGGTCAAATTTGTAATTTGTTGTAGAGACGAGTTTGGCTTTTTAAAAATATGATAACAGCAGTGATTCATCAGACATTGCCATTAAGATCTACATGCAAATGTGTTTAATGAGTGATGTGTCTAACACAAGATTTTTAGCAGTATTTGTGTTAACACTACCACTCAAGCTTTTTGCTTATTACACATTTTCAGCTTAGCTTGTAGAGAATAATGCTAATAATGCCACGGTCCTGAGGAAACACACATACTGATTAAATGTATTTTGAATGCAAAAGTTGCTTTGAAGAAAAGCAAAATCTCTGAAATGCATAAACGTCCAGAACCTTTCTGAAGTGAATCAAATCAAGAGTGGAAAATGCAATATACTAACATAGGCAATAGAAAATGACACTATATTTTAGTCAGTGAAAGGCCAGGGTTGATAACCACATTTGAACTGATAAGAATCCTAATTTTAAGAACTGTTGAATCCAGACAATAGTACATTTTCTGATGTACCAAAGCATACTACTGTATGTACAGTATGTAGAGCAGCAGTTGTAGATTTGAGAATGCTTTTCCATTATGAATACTGCACATAGATAAGATTTTTGGCTCATCTAAACGTATAATACATATCCTATTCATCATATTCCTTAAGCATGGAAGCACTGGTGGAATCCAAACATATTTGAAAGTGTAAATGTTTGATGTTTGTATGTAATTGATCTGGTTTCTGAGTTGTTATTCATCAGCTAACATTTCAGGCTCAACTGAAACAGATTTGGTTCTTTTATCTCTTGCATTTACACAAAAGGCTGTCTAACAATCAGTTTATTATACTATCATCATTATTATCAATATCAATGTTGCAGTTTTTATCACACCTAATGTTATTGTGCATGATAAGCCATGATGTTTGTTCACTCTTCATGTTGGACATTGGATTGATGTTGACACCGAGTCTCTTACATTGGAGTATCAGTCACTTGTGTCTGGGTGGCGGAGTGTCCATTGGTGGGGGGAGATTCTGGAGACTCCCCATTGATGATGGACTTGTCCAAAGGCTCCTGTTGAGGCAGAGGAGCCACAGACAGCAGTGTGTTTCCTTGGTTCTCCACTTGAAAGGAGTCCTCAGCCTTGATTGAGACGAGACAGTAATTAGATATTGAGCAATGATCCTCAACCCTAATACTATTGATTCATTTAGAATGAGCAGTGATTAGATGGTCACACTTACCAGCTGTTGCCCTTTCGATTGTCCTCGATTAGTCTTTAGAAGATATCCAGCAATTAACAAAGTAGCAAGAAGCAAACCCGTTATTAGAAGAGAGATGAAAACAATTTTTGACTGCTGGCCAGTTCGGGACACTGCCTCCTCTACTTCCACCTAGACACAAACCATTACCAACACAAGTTAGCATTTGACCTATTTGGTGATGTATCTTAGTTTTTATAGCACTGTATCACAATATTGTGTGAATTAGGTTTGTGTGAACTGAAGTGTTATACTGTATAGTGTGTTGGTCTGATTTGTTAGCACAGCTGTTTACACTTTAGTTACAGCCTTACCTCACTCCAACTTAACCCTAAACTAAACCACATGGTAAAAGATGCAGTGTTTCTGTTTCAGAGGCATTATAGGGTGTGTATTATTCATATGGACTGGAATCTGGGAGTAACGCTTTATTAAACCACCGATACACAAAATTCCTGATGGCAGATTTTCAGACTTCTTCCTTTTGTATTTGCCCTTTCTGTCTTTTCACCCTGCTTACTTGATTACACGACAAAGTTTTCAGTGTTGCTGACCTTATCGGTGATGTTGTCATTGTTGAACTTCCCAGCCATTCCTTCAGGATCAGCTTCATAAAAAAAAATATAAACAAATCAAAATAAATTCAAAATACTAATATTTTATTCTGATTGTTCACAGCACCGGAATATTTAACATGCAGCCACAATAGTCACTTATTAATTTATATTTGTTTATTTTTGCAATAAATTTAGGCTTTAGAGAATTTTAAATTCCAATTCAGACTGAAGTGAAACAAGTGAACAAAAAGTACCCGGAAGTTTTATAGCTTGAATTAATTTGTGTGTAAAAATGAATTTAAATTCAAAGATATTCAATGTTAATTTTTAATTATATGATAAACTTTGAATGTTGGTTTTAAGTTGGATGCTTTTATACGAGCGATAGATGCCATCTATAGACATTTGTATGTATTTCATATTTATAATTGTAGAGTTATATATTTGATCATAATTAATCAAATAATTAACTATAATTAACGTATTATTTTGTGGGGTGAACAACAAAACAATACAAACCTTCAACGCTGTCTCCATAAACAATGATCTCATCCGTGTTGTCTTTCTGATAGATTTCAAGTTTGCAGTCTTCACCACAGAGATGTTCTAGAACACTTTGTATCTTGACTTTAGTCTCTTCCTATTGGGTGAAAGGTTTTTGAATAAGTGTTGGACATATATATATATATAAAATTTAACATGTAAACCTGAGGAAAAGAGTGATGCCTTAAGCCTTCCTCTCTTTTTCTCCCCTTTCTTTCTTTCTTTCTTTCTTTCTTTCTTTCTTTCTTTCTTTCTTTCTTTCTTTCTTTCTTTCTTTCTTTCTTTCTTTCTTTCTTTCTTTCTTTCACTCTGTATCTCATATTTCTTTCTTTCCTGGAATGTAGTGTAATATGACACGTGTATGTTCAGGTTCTCTCTCATAGCAACAGCTTCCCCTTCCACTCAATCACAGCTCTCCAAGGAAACATTGGCGAATAGAAGAATACCCATAAAAATGCCATTTTGATTATAAATGTTATGATTAACACTAAAGTAATCATGTTGCTAATAAACTTTCAAAAACTTTCAAAAATTAAATAGATAATAAATTAGGCAGTTTTGCTGGTGATGGAAGATGATGACAGTTTAACGTTTTCTCTTTTGTTAAGATAGGTGTCAAATTCGTCCTGAATTTGAGCTGAAAACATCAGATGTCATGATGTGTGCTTTAGTCATTTACACACACAGGTCATTCATGATTTTTTTTTTCTCGTAGTAGATACTTTATTCTACTGAGACCCTTTACTGGCTCTGAAACTAAACCTAGAGGCCGTCTGTGTGTCTTGGCAGAGTTCCTGCTGCCGCCCATGGATTGTAATGGAATGCTATTGATGTGCAGGCCACAAGGCCTCTATGACGGCTCCACTTAGTGAGCCTTAACACAAAGCATAACACACTTATTAGAGTCTCTATGAGAAAACTTTATTTATACTAAATTTATATACTTATAATGTTGACTATACTTATAAGACGACTTGATTGTCATATTGGCAAAAGGAAGACACAACTAGCAGTCTGTCTATTGTTTTGTCTGAGACTGAAGGCTCTGAATTACAGTATGTTTTTTTTCTTAATTTTTATTAATGTGGATTATTCTGAACACACTTTAGTGTGGGCTTCCTGAAATTTAATGGTATTTGGGTGCTGTATGTCCCGAGTGATCAGCATACAATACAACAAATTCAGCATACAATACTTAGGCATACTTAATAAACTAAAGCTTGGGTGAAAGCTTGGGTGAGTTTCCTACCTCTACTGTACACTTAAATTCGGTCTTTTCAAACTAGTCAGGATGGATCTAGAATCAGCACTGCTACTATTATTTAATATTATTTTCCCAGATTCCACACAGTTATAAATCCATACCAGTACTTACACATGTGGAGGAGGCCTTTAGTTTCAGCAGCACATCATACTTGTATCGCACTGGTATTTTATCCACACAGACCACATTGCCCTGCAAAATAAACACAAATATAAGACCAGAAGTCATCTTTACCTAACAGAACACATCATCCAAATACTGAATTATTTTATAATGTTTTAAAGTAATGTTTATGAGGTACTGTATAGAGTGA
Source organism: Carassius auratus (assembly GCF_003368295.1). Lineage (NCBI taxonomy): Eukaryota > Metazoa > Chordata > Actinopteri > Cypriniformes > Cyprinidae > Carassius > Carassius auratus. The sequence goes on from NC_039273.1 coordinate 5,301,803, forward strand.
CTTCATCTTAGAAGTGACACTGTTTATTTCAGGTGGGTTTGGTTCGGTCTGATCTGGGGTCTGTGTGTTAGGCTGAGTTGACTCAGTGGTCTTAGTTCGTGGCGTCTCTGAATCAGGAAACATAGTGGGGAAAACGGCAATCTGGATCTGATGATCTTCTGTGAGGGAAAGATACTTGTAATTACTTGACTTGTTGTAGTCATGGTCATAAAGAGCTGTTTTTCTACTACAGCTTAATGTGTATATATATGTTTTTTTATACCTTTTTTCTGCACCTTTCCTGTTGGAAGGAGTAGATCACCATCCCCACGGGTGTTGACGCCTGAATCTTCATGCACATCTTCACAAATCACAGCTGAAATATAAGGCAAACAATGTCACAGCGGCTCATTCAAACTATTTGCATCCAAATCTTAATCTTTCTTTCTTTTTAACGGCATATCAAATATACAATCTTTGTTTGGCGGATGATAAAATACTATAGACTTGCACTGAAGGAGGGAACTGAGTGAGAAATTAATAGTTTTTTTCCTGCAAAGGATGCATTAAATTGCTCAAAGGTAACAATAAAGACTTATTCTTACATCTAAAAAAAACTATTTCAAATAAATGCGTTTCTTCTGAACTTTCTATCCATTAAAAATAAATTAAATAAATAAATAATAATAATTGCCATTTCCACAAGATTTTTAAAGAGGTCATATGATGCTTTTTTAAATATCATTATTTTGTGTATTTGGTGTAATAGAATATGTTGACATGCTTTAATGTTCTAAAAACAACATTATTTTTCAAATACTGTGCCTCTCTCAAACACGTAGTTTTCTACAAAGTCCCTTTCGAAAAGCGCTGTCTGATGCTCTGATTGGCTAACTGAGCAGTGCATTGTGATTGGCCGAACAATGTGAGCACTCGTCGGAAATGTAATTTCCCATTACCATAATCGTGAGCTTCATCTTTCAAAATAAATGTCCTTAGTTTTACCATCAGTGCAAGCCAGAAAGGGGAACAGAGGGGTGTGACAATTCATACGCCAAACATACACTAGCAATAACCTTGCGACCAAAAGTAAATCCAAAAATGGCTCCAAAAAGTGAAGTTGCTTATAAAAAAAAAAAAAAAAAAATCAAATCATTTGAACTTGCTGACCAAAACTTATGAACAGTTGTGTATTTCCCTTTGTACAAAAGTGTGTAAATATAAGTCATGCATTATCATTATTATTTCTGAATCCTGAGACAATTAAGTAACAATCCGATGAACACAATGGACAGAAATGGCTTCCAAAATCGAGAAATCTTGACACATTGAAGTTGTGTTCTGATACATGCACATGTTTGTGACTGTTTTTACATTCAATAAAACTGCAGTAACAAAGCTCAGGCGTACTCTGTGTTGAAGAAGTTGTTAAGAATGTCAATCTACATTTGCAACTTTTGCTGGATTGGCAAGAAGCAATGTTGCTTGCATTGCAACAGGCTTCTGTTTACAGCATAACAATTTTACACTTTTTTTTCTCACTTTTTTCTCTATTGCTGGCCACGAAAAGCCACAGATAAACTTCTGGTGAGACCTTCTGTGTTCCTCTTGTGGTTGCATTTATAACAAAACTGCAGTCACAGTGGGTCAGAATTAATGCATCTAATTAAATCTAAGTGCAAGGACGCTCCCCCCAAAAAAAGCCTTGTAGTCTAAAAAGCCTTTAAGTCTGTATGTGTCTTTGTGCAGAATTTGGTTTACACGACATGCAAATGCGTTAACCAGCACTCTCTCTTTGTCCTCACCTTAGTTGCCAAAGTTTTTCGACCTGTGCTCAGACAATCTGTGGGGTATTTGGAAAGCCTGTGCCGAGTGCTTCATGGTTGTTTCAAAATGCACTTTTCCGGAGATGTGGCATTTTAAATTGTCCCCCTTGTTCATCAACCTCATCAGTGATCAGTCACGTTTGGTAAGAGCAGAGAAACACACACACTAACACTCGGCATGTCATTTCTGTCCTCACTGAAAGTGAATGTGGTTATATGATGTTTAGTATGCGAATGTGGAGTAGGATTGATGAAGCTTGTATGTGTTGCAGTACACAAGCCACGGACGCTTAAGACCGCTGATTCCACTGTGTGAGCCTGTCTTTTTCACACACACACACACACACACACACACACACACACACACACACACACACACACACACACACACACACACGTTTGTTTTTGTGAAAAGTGGAGGCATCCCATAGGCGTAATGGTTTTTATACTGTAGAAACTGTATATTCTATCGCCCTTCACCAACCCTACACCTAACCCTAACCCTCACAGGAAACTTTGTGCATTTTTACTCTCTCAAAAAAAAAAAAAAAAAAAAAAAACACATTCTATTTGATTTATATTATGTCTCCCTGTCATGGCTGCTTCAACACTAACTGTGAACCCTTCAACACTTACTGAAACCACGCTTTCTTTCTTTGCATGAACATTTGGGCGGCATTATTCAAATATTTCCACATAGTGACGTACACATGTGGGGGCGTGTTTGAATGAGCCATTTTAGGGGGGCGTGGCCTTTACTTTGATAAAGACTTTAGTCTTTGCAACTTTACAGATCTTCTTTATGCACCCAGAGCATGTACTGTAACACTCCAAAGAGAAAGGACAATTTTAAATCACATCATATGACACCTGTAAGCAGCACAACTGTTTTCAACATCGAAAATAATATGACATGTTTATTTACCAGCAAATGATTTCTGAAAATCATGTGACCTTGAAAACTGGAGTAATGATGCTGAATTAGAATAATAAATCACAATATCACAGTATTTACAGTACTTTTGATAAAATAAATGCATTCTTAGTGTGCATAATAGAGACTACTTTCAGAAACATGAAAAAAATCTTACTGACCCCATGGTAAGGCACGACTCACATGTTTTCTTCAGAAATTATTATTATTATAATTAATCAGCCTTAACCGAGCTGTAAATCATCAATGTTGTGTTGTCTCAATAACAGAGTTCCATGGACTCAAACCCAATTACCCGTTTAATTGAGATGTTTTCTGTCTCCATCACCCACGAGCATTGTAGTGTATGAGTTAAAACTTGTGTTAGAGATTACTTGCTAAGCCATGGAGTTTACACTACACGGGCGATGTGAATTTGAATCTGGCTGGCAAATATTTTTTTCTTTTTCTTATTCTGTTCTATCTATTATGCTTCTTTTTGTGGTGCTGGAGTTGGTGAAGCTGGTCCTGGTTTGACCAGAGTTGAATTACAACGTTACTGACTTTGTTCAGTTGGCCATGTCCAAACTGATTGATTGAACAGCAAAAGTTTACAAAACTCAATCTTTGTAATTCAGAGGTATGTTTAGAATTATCTTATGCTTAACTGGTTCAAGTCGATTAAATTGCATAATGTTTTTCAGAGCCAGAGGAATGAACACTGACCTAATTTCCAAACAGTTCTGTCCAGGGCTGCACTGGTTTGAATCCATGAGTTAAATGTGCTGTGTGTAATTAATAGACTGATTGTGCATAGATACATCAGCACAGACTGAGCTTATAAAACCTTAACCTCACCCCTCCTCCCTGCCACAAGAGGTCCTCACCTCTGACCCCATCCATGCCTCAACACACTCCCCCCTTGAAACCACAGAGAGAGTTGATCAGAAGTTAAAAAGAGAATAAAATTGAAACAGACGGAGGCAGGGAGATGGAAAGAGCAAATAAGAGACTCTTTGTGGAGCCATTTCTAGTTTGGCATAATTATGTGCTGAAAAATTAGATTTATGTGATTTTCTACAAGAGATGTTTTGAATAAAGCAGTGATTCTATTCTAAAAGATTTTTTTTTCTATCTTTGGTCATGTGCCAGTGCTCAGCATGATACACATGAAACCTAAAGCGAGACAGTACTGAGTCAGATCACTGTCAGAATGATTAGGTGTGTCCATCCATTATAATGAAACGATTATCTAGCATTATTTGCATAATTCTCTTTAGCACACAGCAAACTTCACCTCAGTTTAATTCATTCTAAGCAATCTTTTGATTGATCACACACAAAATATTTGCATTTTTTAAAGTTTTAGTAATCAGCAAACAATATTTCCCATGTTTTTATTTAGCCTGTAAATTAAATAGCCATGAGAAGTAATGCTATAATATGATTTAGCAGTGTTTCTCTCTTTGCTAAATCTCTTCTGCTTGTATTATTATATTTATAAATCTGGATAAAGTGTATTAAACTGTATTCTGATGCTAGCATCTAGATTTTCCCAAGGTTCAAGGAGAAATGCACTAAGAATGAATAGGATTTGTTTGCATGCGCTGGCTTGTTTTGACTTAAAGAGTTGTGCAAATCGGTAATGGCGCAAACACTAACAAAATGACCTCTCAATGCAATTTGCACAGTGCAATTCCCATCTTTTGAACTAGGTTTGAGTGTTATTTTGTGGAGGTGTAACTGTTTAGTGATATCGGCCTGAAGTGTTTTGTAAATTAGATTTATAAGCAGTTTTAGGTAGCTTCACAAGAAAAATGTATTCTACTTCTGTGTAATACACTTTCCAATTTTGTATGTGTACTGATTTAGTGAAAATATTCAAACCAGGGGATTTATAGGTACTAAAACAGTAAATTCTTTGTCATCAAAAATCTCACTTGCAGGATATTTTTATTAGCATCACCAACTAATTTTTTTTATAATATTTATCTTCTACTGACGTTCAGACTAATAGGATTTGCTGAGGAAATTATACTTAGAAATATTGTTTTTGTTATCCTTAGAATCCATGTAAATCCCCTTATTTGCTGTTTCCATGTTCCCAAAAGAAATGTGACTTTAATATCTTAGTTGTGTCTCCTTGCCAGCAATGAGATTAAATGGAAAGCTAATGGAGACATTTACATTCTTATCTTGACAGAAACACCCTAGACATGTGCCTCTAGACCAGTCTTTCCCAACCTTTTTATTTTATTTTATTTTATTTAAAATAATAATAATGAAATAGGAAGTTATGATAATTTTCCACAGCACACTTGATGCAGCACAGTGGTTGGGAAACACTGCTTTATTCCTTCAGAAGAGATATTAATAGCATCTCAAACTGTGGTCAGGTTTGCCTTGAGATTTCATTATAACCTTTCAATATAATTATCTGTAGTTTTTATGAATTGACTCTTTATTCTAGCTGCATGCCAGCAATTGTTTCAATTATTTCTTTTTAAGACTCCTGAGTTACTGAGTAGTAAGTGATTCATGCCAAAGTTTTTTTTTCCCACCACCATGAGCTGAAGTCACCAGATGGGCACATTCAAATCTTGTTTTCTCCTCCTCCTCCTCTTCTCCAGTATCCATCCTCCTGCGTCTCTAAGCTCCTTGTTCTTAGCATGACCTCACCTCAGCGGTATTCACTCATTCATTCACTCGCTCTCCTCAGGGCTACTACCAGCCTGATATGGCTTTGTTTATTTTTCTTCCCATTAATTGGTTAAACTGACGAAAATGTGTGTGGTATTAGGCATGTGTGTTTCTGTGTGCCAGGTATTTCAGAGGCGTCTTGTTTTGATGTGTTTGATGATTTAATTTAGAGGCACTTGCAAACAGAGCAACTTTGCAAACATCTTAACCGACACAGTTTGTTTTTCTTCTCAAAGATTTGCTTTGCAAAGTGGAAATCTTGCTGAACCAAAACATTATGTTAGATATTTTTCAGCGCAAAGATAACCTAGAGGTAAACTTAAATTGACCCTTGGCTTGAAATTGGAATTCTTTTCTATGCTTCTCTCCCTTCCTTGCTTCCTGTAATCTGACAGAAAAATTGCTTTTTAATGAAGTTTATCTTTCAGTAGTTCTGATAAAGCCGAAAAACTATGTTCATTACTATTATTTATAGTAATAATGTTTTAACATACTGTTCAAATGTTTGGGGTCGATACATGTAAAAAAAAAAAAAAAATATTCAATTAAATACATAAATAAGTTAAATGTATATATAAATAAATAAAATGTAATGCATACATTGGAAGAACAGTAAAAAAGCAACTTCTAACAAACTACACTGAAGTGAATCATGTAGAAACTACTTCGAAAGCATGAAAGACTTTTCTCTAAAGATGCTACATAGTTCAAAATAAATTAAACCATATAAATAGCTCTGAATAACAGTGGCCTGTATAGAGGGAAGGCACAACAGAGCCCGTTACTCAAAGAATCATATGAAAGCATGGCTTCAGTTTGCCAGAGGGGACAGTACTGCTGCTCCCTAAACGCACCATCCCAACTGCTCAAACAACAACAACAACAAAAAAACATTTAAAAAAACTTTCGTTCTATATTAATATTAACAAACATATACTTTATAAAAACTATTCTGCTTAGGGCACCCATTGGGCCAGCAGCGGCCCTGAGAGGGTATATTAATGACCCAGCTGTGATGTGGAAAAATATTTTTTGTTCACATGAGAGCAACAATGAGCTCCCAAAACACCATAGCGAGTGGCATAGAAGGCTCACAGGGAATGAATATCTGGCTAAAATAGTAAGGATAGGAGAAAACCTCATTAGTGAGCCAAATTAAAGGGACAGTCCACCCAAAAATAAAAATTGTCATTCACTCACCATTATGTCATTCCTAACCTGTCTGACCTTCTTCTTTGGAACACAAAGAAGAAATGTTGTCCATTCAGTGTACAGAAAGTCAATGGGTTCCAGTGTTTGGACTTTTAAGATAATTATATAATTATTTGAAATCATTTTTAATTAAATATTTCATTTCCAATTTTTGTGTGACACTGATTGCATTTCCCTTTTTATTTCTGTATAATCTTTCTTAATTATGGACATCTGTGTTCAGTGTCCAGAGGAACATCTTTTTACTAAACGTTTTTGTTTTAGAAAGGAAGAATGAAGGTGAGAGTTGATGTCAATAATAAAAGGCCAGTTCACTCAGGATCTTGCACAAGCACCAGCACCATCCCCAACATTAGAAATAAGCCTCTTCCAACCATAGGGAACATCTCTACATCCCCCTTCCACACAAATGTTACGTCTATTTGCCCCCATTCCCCAATTCCTAAACCCATTCCCTCCATATTTCACATCACATAACAGGAAGTTACATATCTTATTCTCTGACTATGCCTGCCTTTTTCTTCAAAGCTCTTTGGGAATTTAATGTTTTGAGATTGTAACCCCAGGAATGCTTGAATAATGGGATCGGATGGATTCGTTATAAGCTGTTGTGAAAAGGAATGATAAAGGAACCTATCATGTGAGGAAAAAAAAGCATGCGGTGTGGGTGTCAATAAAGCAGGATGTATATTTTCTACATCTGGACTGTGATCCTCAAGGCTGCTCAAGCTGGTTGGTGAAGTCCCACGTCACAGTTTTTCTTGGAGCTAACAACGCGTTCACTACATCATGCCCTGCTCCACACTTGATAAAACTGACAGTTTGTCAGCTGTTATGAGAGATCAGCATTACTACAACAGATGCATGAGCATATGCTTCCAACCCCCGTCTCAAGTACATCTGTCACTTTTGCTTATCAAAGGCAAAGAAAATGTCATTAAATCTCAGTCATAAATTACTACATTATTTTTTTTATTTTTTTTGTGACTTGCAATTTTTCCTGGTGGGCAAAAATAAATCCCATAGACTTCCATTTAAAGGTGAACCAGAATGTAAAAGAGACTTGGGGATTGGCTCTTTTGACCTTTGATCAGTCAAAATCATCCAGAAAACCCTAGAAAGCACTCATAGCACCCGTGCAGTCACCAACCACTTCTGGGTGTTCTCTTAGGGATGCTGGAATTTGAGACTCAAAGAATCCAGTTACAGGGAAGGAGGAGTAAGTTTGGACTTCCTCTCTCTCCCTCTCTCTCTGTAATAACATGCCCCCCCCCGATCTCTGGACCCTCAACCCCTCTCTTCCTTGAGTGTGGGGCTGCATTGTCTCCACCCATAGAGAGGGCAGCAAACATATGGAGGAATGACAGACCCTTATGTTTCTAATCAGACACTCCTTGAGCAGCCCAACCCCTTCACTCTCTGCGAAGCATCAACAACAGAGCTTGTACCCCTTTAAGCTACACTAACTGAGTTATAGGACACAAGCCAATGAGAGTGAGAGCTGTGCTTGGTTGATGGGAGTATGCGAGGGAATGCATGCATTGCCCTGAATTGGCTTTAGAAAATAAACATACTGTACTGCATGACTAGAATGATGTGATAATTGAAACAAATTGAACCTAGTATTTTGACACCTTAAATGATGAAAAATAGATTTGAAATTAAATATACATATTTCCTCATATTGATGCATGGTTGAGTGTATTTTTATGTGGCTAAATATCATTTTATGCATGGATTTATAATAAAAATCAGAGGAAATGATAGATTAATGACACTAATGTACAAGCACCAAACAGTGATTTTAAGCATAAACTTCACAAAATCTATAAACTGGTTCTTCAAAACTGATTGGTTAATCACAATGTTGTTCCAGGGACAACAAAGATGTTGTCCCAGGAACATGTCTCACTTGGTAAAATCAGGTTTAGCCTCTCGTAATGTTGTCTCTGACTGAATTTAAAATATGTATTACATCATACGGTCCACAACTTTTGCCGCCTAGGGTCTTCTAAACACCTGGATGCTTCATAGTCCGCCAAATTCACAAAATCCTCTTTATGCCTAATGGAATTTCAACAGATGGACTCTTTAATTCGCATACAGACGCACACACGGCCACCTGGTGATTTAATATATGCACAGACACACTGTGTGGGTGAGAGCGAATCAATTGATCCCAAGCCGTTAACTTGAGAAGAAACTCATCAACTTTGTTTACAGCGTATTGCTGTGATGTAAAGGGGTGTGGTGGCTTCGCAGACGGAGAACTAGCAGAACAGAGTCGAGAAATACATGCATTAAAGCAAGTGCTCAAACTTTCACTTTTAAAGTTTTCTTTTTAATAGTTACTTTAAGTTACGAGTAGATAGGACCCATTTGAAAGCAAAATGTTCGTTCATAACTATCTCCTCCCCTAAAGCTGCACAACATCTTCAGGGATACAAAGTTGGGTCCAAACATCTGCAGGAGAAGAAAAGTGAAGTAAAGCGTACTCACCTTGAAATGAGACAGCAAAGAGACAGGTTAAGAAAGCAACGCTTGACACTTTGTGGCATTTTCTCTGTGTGGCCATCGTGAGAGGACAGTCCTGCAGCATGTGTTGTGAATGTGTGTCAGAGTGGGTGAGGTTTGGGTTTGTTTCACTGTGAGTCTCACACAAGGGATAAAGCCAATGCCTGTGCTCCTATAGAGTCATGCTTGGCCCTTCCCCCTCTCTTTTTAACTCGCTACCACTCACTACTTTAACCGTTCCACTCTATTCTATTCTTTTCTTCATTCCCCTGACCGGAGTCGTAATTATAGAGTATAGTGTCTGTATCCAAAGTAAATCAAATTGCATGTTTTTAATCTTTTGAAGTGAAGTCGATTAAGACAAAATAGAGACAGCATCAGTGCTCAATTTATCCACCGGCTTGGTGTGATGCCATTCTGAAAAAACTCACATGGTAAAATAACATAGATACATATTATCATAACCATCCTGTAACAAAGGAACAAAACATTGTGTGGATATTTTGTAAGTTGACTTGTGTTTGGCCATTTTAAATGTGCATATATCTATGTAAAGCACTGGAGAAAAACTGAATGTAAACATTTATATTTTATAGCTCCTATAAATCTGAACGTCCAAACAATGAAATGTGTGTTGCAGTATCTCCTGTTATGTTAATGCACACTGTCCAAACTCAACAAAGTGACTCAAGTAAATCCATTTAGGACATTTAGTGCTTATAACAATGTTAATGTCTCTGTTTAGGATTTTACATGCATTACGTGTTACTTTTATTTTTACACGCTGTTTTCATTTGATCCAGGTGTAAAGAAACTAGGACACAGTGCTGCCCTCTGCTGTTTAAAATTGCAAACAGCACATTTATCCATTTACAATATTAGAGTATAGGCTGTATGAGACTGCAGGACTCAAAAACAAAACAAACCAAATGTATACAACAAATACAAACGTTTAAATATGATAACCTTAATGAACATCAACCTTAGGTCAAATATCATTTTATAATATTTTTTAAATATTGTTTCAAATACTAAAATGTGTGATCAGGCTAGGCAAATTAGAAGTAGCAATAATTATTTTTAACTGATATGAATTGAATATTAATATCCAATATCTAATCCCTCTAACAAAATAAAGGCTTCAGAGTGTACTTTGTTCATGGAAAGCGGCATATTGCATATTCATCTTGCTATCATGATTATTCCTTTTGGATAAACTTCATAGAATCGTAGATTCAGTCTCTGGTTATTGAGGCTGGATTTAATTAGATGTTGGCAGAAGAGATGAATGACAGTGTGATGCTGTGTTCAGGAAGTCATATTTCAAAGTGATGGTGTGAAAATATGTATTGTTCTGAGGGCCTGGCTTGGGTATTTTCTTGGATGTTTAAGTTCAACTTCAACTTTTTAAATATTAAATGAGTTTTAAAACTAAATGAGTTGGCATTTTGGGGTTACTTTTTTTTTTTAAAGAAGTGGTTGGAAATTTGTCTGGAATGCTGGGTCCTCAAATCCCTGAAGGGTAATGCTGTCCGTCCATCGCTTTAGTGAGTGTAGGTTTTGACTGGCACTGTTATGCCCTTGGGTGAAGTACTTAAAAGTTTCTCCAGTGTGACTTCAGTGTCGGCAACAGATTACTGCAATCACTTTGGAACTTGCTGACAAATCTTGGTTTTAATAAGTGAAGTTTCAAAAAAAAAAAAAAAGGTATTATATTATAAGGTTGCTTTCAATTAATCACTTGGGTGTTGCTATACCACTGTTTTAGCTCTGTTTAAAACAACTGGATTTGGTTTTGTGTATTTTTTAAGTGAGTGGAATTCACATCATATTTACATCGGATAGCTGTAAACGCTCACTAAACATATGTTTGGAAGAAACAGAAGCTATTTGCCTTATTAGAAGTCAGAATGATTTTGAAATTGATATTTCAAGGTAAAAAATTTTTTACATAGAGTTGTTTTAACAACAATATTGGCTAGTGCTATTTTAACCTCAATTCAAATTACTGGTGCATCTGTTATTTTCACAAACCATACAATATAATATTTTACCACTAATTGTCCTGGGTCTTGTGGTAACATCTTGTTGATTCTTACCACAGTGTATGGCATAACATTATTACAGGAAGTACAGCAGGAGATGTAAGAGCGTACATGAGAGTGTACTGCATTTCTACTTCTGAAAACAAAGAGACTATAATGGATTTCATGTATTACAGCCCATAGGCATTCAGTCACCATAGGAACTTCTGAAGAGAGTGAGGTTAGCCACGATTAGCTGTCTTACCCTAAAGCATGGTGAAATGTGTTTGTGAAGCTCAGATCGTGAAGCTGTAAGCAATGTTTCCAAAATATTTACAGTTACAGTGCAATATGGAGGCCATTACCCTAGAGAAACAAACTCAGGTCTGTGTGATTAGAGGTTACACAGGACAGGAGCAGGGTAAATTTAATGCGTATTCCTCATCCTGTTGTGAATAATTCATCACTGCATGATATTTAGGAGGATAAAATGTTTTTCTTTCTAATATTACAAAGTGTAATAACTTGCCCCATTTTTGAAATGATTCAATGCAGTATTTTCACAATCCAGTGAATTCAGTATAAAATTAAGTCCCCATCCTAAATTGCTGAATATGTTTTATTTTTGAAATGCAACACATTTAGCTTAAAAAGGATTGTGAACAGTGTTTCATATTGATTTTAAATAGGCAAAAACACAGGATAAAGCAACCTTTAAATAGATTGAAAAAATTAAAATGCTAACAATTATTAACTTTATTTATTTTTATTTTATTTTTCATTCATTTTTTTACGACCTTGTAAGTTAAGTGAAATGTATGAACTTCTACTTGCTCATTATACTTGCTTATTAATTGCTTACTATTGCTTACTATAATTGCTTAATGTTCTACAAGGGTTGTGATTAAAACAATTTGTTTTTGTGCAAAATGAAAGATAAATATCAACTTTTCCTTACATCAATAAGGCCTTCCAAATGAGAGGAAATAACAGCATATTCATGAACATTCTGGAGCAATTGGGTAATGTTCACTACTCTTTATTTCACATCCAAGGCACTCTCTGTAGATTTGATCAACTGTGACTGCCTTAATGGCACTTCCATAGGAAATCTAACAACAAGGAAATTGCTGTTAAAAGTTATTGAATAGTCTTGTATTAGCCCAAATGAAGAAAATGTCAGAGGAACATATTGCTTGAGTGATTGTTAGAACTGGGAGCTCAATTCAGTTGCTGCACCATTGCAGTTATAACCCAGGGACACTGCAGCAGTTATAACTCTAGTGTGGTGTAAGCAAAAATAAAAGGATGGCTTAGATTCTTTTGTATATGACTTTGCTGAACCTGTTCAGAACAAATCTGCAAGCTTGTTCTGTGGGTGTTTGTATCATACTGTGATTATGCAAGTAAGATAGACTCCTCTGTGGGGAACTGAGAAAAAAAATGAAGGATGAATTCATCAGTATTGAATGTTTCAAGGACATAATTAGTGAGTGGTAATGATCAGGGATGGGTGGACACGCCTGGTCCATCATTTCACTGAAACACCATGAAAGACAGATGTCCTCCTTCACAGCACATAGTCATCTAGGATAACAGAATTTAAGTTGTTCATCGTTTCTGGTGTATTTTATAGTTCTATTTTTAAGGGTTATATAATCTCATTTAATTATATTATATTATATAAATTTAAGGGTTTAAAAAGTAGACTAGTCTTATTGAAGATTGTGCATTCTTCGAAACGAGTTGGCAGCAGGAATAACAGAACAAAATGTTATATGTATCCCTGGACCACAAAACCAGTCGAAATTGAGAAGTCGTGTGGACGTGCATAGCAGAGCAGTGCAAGGTGAGCATTTCTGTTTATCAAGCATATTATTATTTTTTTTACATTTTGACCTTCAGCCTTTTTTCAGCCGTTGAATCCACTATTAGGAGAATAATCCTGGAATGTTTTCATCAAAACCTTTCAAAATTTCTTTTTTCGACTGGAGAAAGAAAGACATGAACATCTTGGATGAAATATGGGTGAGTAAATTATCAGGAAATTTTAATTTGATAGTGAAATAATCCTTTAAGACAGTAAAATATATCTATATGTTATTTAATAAATATAATGATTGATAAATGTTTAAATTAATGTAATGTTACTTTTGACTCATCTGAACTGTAAATTGTGCTTTTACTGTAATTTTATATTATTTTAATTAATATATTAATTAAAATCTATTAATAGCTATCTATAGAAAACAGGTTTTTAACAGTTAAAAAAAAGTAAAAAAGGGGTCAGATAAAGATAAAAAAATAAAATAAATTATAATCGACGGCTAAATTGTAGTTTTTCATGCAAAAATATTAACATTATAAGCGGACATCAGGAAAAAAACTAATAAAGTGCTAAAAACATATAGTGTAATCCATAACATATACATATTATGACTATGATACTGTATAATCTCAATCTGCTAACCAAATTCAATTAGCAGTTTCCCAATGGCCTGGGGAGTTTCTATTTGTGCCATTTTAGAATTATTATTATTGTTATTGTTATTATTATTATTATTATTTATTTATAATTTTTTTTTTTATGTGTGGTCCACACCATTTGTTGTATCCAAATGATATGAATAACACATCGCACTGGAGATAAATGAACTGTGGACATTACAACAAACCTGCAGTATAAATTTTGGCAAAAGTATCTACACCTCATGTTTCCGTGCTGTTTGCAAACAGGTGTTCTTTGGAGCATAAAAATACAATTACTGAAGATTGTTTATCATTGAGTGCTATGTTATTATGAGAAGCTTGGGCAGTCATAATGGAGATTGGTGGCAGAATTTTGTGATAAACTCACAGGTTGAAAGCTATGTAACTATCGACAGTCCTTCAAAAATAATGCTAAATTACAGATTTAAATACTCATTATATATAATGTTTTCACAGATTAGGGCCAAAGAGTAAACTGTTATTTTACTACCAGCAATGTTTACTGCACAGGATAATGGGAAAGTAGCTAAAAATCATTGTTATCATTTATGATGCCTTTGTTTTTTTAACGTAGTCACCCAATGAACATGGGACCAAATTGAATCCAATCCAATCTGAATGTCTTTAAATGATTATTGATGATGATCTGCTGTATGGCTAAGGCTATAGAACACTTTTTTATTTGTATTTTTTTTGTAGCCACAAATAACAGTAAAAAAATCAATTTACTTAGGAGCTAGTCACATTTTCAGCCCTGCAGCTGACCCCAAGTTATTTAATAGAGTCGTTTTCTACAGCCACCGTACTGTACTTTGTTCTTTTTTTTTCAGACAATGGTGCAGAAGTAGTTTGTTCATTAAAACTTTTGCAATAAGCACTGTTCAGACCAAATGTATAATGATGTAAGTGATCAATTAGTTCAATATGGCTAGTAATGTTTTTTTTTTTTTTTAATTAGACTGATCACTGTCACTAAATTTGAATGACGATCTGTGCTAGCAAGTCATTTGTGCATAAATAATATAAATGATTTGCCCTGTGTAATACGAGTGTTAGAGAAAAAAAAAGCTGGAAGTGATTTGTATGAACCAATCTGCCCTAGCCTCATCCTTCTGTTGTTTTATTTATCCCCTCCTAGTGGGCATGGTGATGTATAGGTTAACATAATATTATCAAGGGATGTTTAAATGTCAGTTAATAATTGTAGTCGACGATGAGCGACTAAGTGTGAATTATTCCCTCTGAAGGGTCCTCACCATGATCCATCTTCTGGCTGTAAATCTTTCTGTGCTGCTTGTCGAATATGCTCCTAAATACAAGGTTTATTTAAATGTCACAAAACATTTAAGCCCACTGAACAATGTCAAGTCTGGATATTGCTTTTGTTTTAGTCCTACTTGGAGAATGTTGAAAAACCAAATATAACTGTGTTTAATTGTTTCTTATCTGCTTTTTCTTCAGTCCCTTCTTCTGCTGCTTTATCTTCAGGGCTTTGTTTCACAGTTGGTGCAAAGAGTGCAGTTTAAAATAGATATTGTGAAAATGGTAAGAAAATATTTTAGGTTTCTTTTGTTAGACTTTGTAAAATATAAAGCCTGAACATCGAAAGGGCCTTCTTCTAATGAATGCGGAAAAAAAAATCATTGGGCCGTTAGTGCACATCACATCATTTTTGTGGAAGCTGCTTCTAACTGGAGCTTGTCATGTTACTTATTATTTAAAGTAACTGCATTTTTTCAAAAACAACAATCTTTATCAGGATGACAGCATTTGAACAGATCAGTTCACTCTAAATACCATCAATAAATTACAAAACATCATAATTTGCACAGCTGAATTGAAAACCATGATAACAGCACTTAATGAAATGATGGAAAGATATAGTAGATATATACAGTATATGTATATAGATAGACAGATAGATAGATAGATAGATAGATAGATAGATAGATATAACTGAGTAACTGATTATACAGTATCATAATCATAATATAAAATACTGCATGTTATGGATCATAATGTTTTTTTATGAATTTATTATTTTTCCTTGGGTCCACTTATAATATAAATATTTTTTTTGCATGAAAACTACATTTAGCCTTTCAATTTACCTTTATCTGACACATTTTTTTGCTAATGTGCCTTCATGGTAAGAAATTATGATAGAAAAGAGTATACAGGGAAAGCGATGATCCAAAAGCACTAGCTCTGGACTAAATGTGGTCTTGTTGCCAAGATGAGCAGAGAATCTGGCAGAACTGTAAGTTGCCACCTTGAGGAGTTTTATCAGTAACACACTGGCCAATGTTCCTGCAGTGGCTTGGCAGCTTGGCTTTTGAGCAGTAAAGCTGCTTGGCTAGACACCAAAGAGGCATGGGCTCTGTCCGACGGGACAAAATGCTGCTGCAGGACTCTACTTAATCTAGCTCAGTTTGTGTAAATTCAGTACTGACAATTTTTTGCTTAAAGGGACTGATAGAGAGTAGATGAAAAGATGCCATATATAATTTACAAGCCACCATCCACCAAGATTGCTGGTCATATCACATATTTGATGCAGTTTTGTATTCGATAAATTTTTTCGTTTTGTGTGTATTTAAATGTGTGTGTGTGTGTGTGTGTGTATACATAAATACATACATACATACATGTTACTATTAATAATGCATTTATCTATCCATCTATCCATCTATCTATCTAAAAAAAATTCAGATGATAAAATCAAAGAGAGGACAACAGTTGCCATTTAGGTAAGTGTAAAAAAGAAAAGAAATGTTGGCCATAAGTAAACATTTCTCTTCACTAGGGGGTGATATTGTACCATTTATTTCTTTCTGAGATTTCCCAAAACACCAATAAAGCTCAGAGTTTTTGGATAGTATAAAACTTAATTTCAGAATTAACATTGACTGTGTCTGGTAATAAACTTATTATTCAGTTATAGCTGAATGGAGCAAGAGGTAATGCCAAATAACCTCAGAAAAAATGTCTACAAATCCACAGAAACAAATGCAGATGTAAAGAGCAATAAACACACACACATACATAAGAAATGTACTGTTTATTGCTGAATAAAGATATATAAATCTGATCTGAATATAATTTTGTCCCACCTGAAAGTAATATTTCATATCATGTTCATTTCTAAAAGAAAGGCCTGCAACTCTTCCTTGGTGTCCGCTGATGTTGTATGACTTTCAGAAATGACTTAACATTAGTTTCAATGAATACATTTAACAACATGAGCAGCAAGCTGCATAGGTTAACACTAGAAAGATATCAGTGTATTGTGCACACTACATTAGTCTTTTTTTTAAAATCATAATCCCATGGGGATATTGTTTGGAAGACACTGAAGTTGGAAGCATGTATGTGAATATATTAGAATTGAGGATTCATAACAAAATATGCTGAGAGAAAGCTCAGATACAACACTACCATATAAATGTAGATGTTGTCTACCAAGCCTAGATTTGTACTGATATGCTTTGAGACTAAATTTGTCCTCAAAAAAAAAAAAAAAAAAAAAACATTTGTAAGCATTCCAAAATAGTATCCTTCGGGACAATGTTTTTTTTAAATCATCTTTTGCTCACTGCACTGTGATTATCAATGCCCTGAAACTTTATGCTTTATATTTAACATCTTGCATGTACAATAATATGTACAATTGCCTCCAGGACATTTACACTGGTTTTAAAAGTGTATTTAACTAATTTCCTTGCCATAGTGAAGAATAAACAAAACAAAACAAAAACAAACAAACAAGCAAACATAAACAATAGTAATGAGATCAAACAAGACTGCTTAAAAAAAAATCTATTGAAATCCTACTGGATAAACTGAAGCCCCCCCCCCCCCCCCCCCCCAACATTGTTGTTTATACCATCTTATTTGGTTCTTTAGAGTCTTTTTATTTACAGTAGTAAATTGTAAAATATCAGCTATGATTGCCATCATTTTACTGTAAAAAACATTGTAAAAAAGAAAACAGTGACAATATTCACATGCATTACATGTGTTATTTTACAGTTCTGAATATTAAATAATTTAATGTTAAGATACCAACATATTCGAGCTACTCGAGCTACATATTTTTACTAAAAAAAATCACCTTTATACAGTACTTGTTACCATAAAATATTTACAGTAAAATTCAATTTATTGACTTTTAAAATAACAATCTTTAGCATATGTCGTAAGGTAATGAGAATTCCTGCAGGATTTTTAATAAGGGCTTTTTAATATTTTTAATAAAAACATCATTATCTTTTAAGACCGTGCATGTGCAGATATATTCATTAAAGAGATTAAAAAAAATGTGTTAAGGCTTTCTTAGTAATCAAGCTCGAAAGCTCTTTCATCAGTCAGTGTATGTTCTGCGTTGTGTGTTCGTGAGTGGGCTATGTGGGCGTTGAACACACTGTTTCGACTGAAGAGCATTGCCTGCCTACATCTCAGCACGGCTCTGCTCTCCAGTTATGCTCCGTGCAGTACTATCTCTTCAGGTATGAGCTCATAACACAAGACGAACAATATTTGACAATAGTGAATGAATGGACGCGACGACTGGGAGAAATGGAAAGTACTTCGCCTCCGAGAGCGTTTCAGCACCACTTTCACTGGACAGCGCAACAGCTTTTCCCACTTGGTATCGCGCTTTGGGAGATTTGCGTGTGATTTCCGTTACGTGGGGGAATGGAGTTTGTCGTATTGGGGGCCATCGTACATCAAGTGATTAACGAGATACCAAAAAATCTGCAGGCGACTGTGTTTTTAGGTGATCGTACTGGAGGTGTTTGGCAACAGCGGCGGCAAATAGAAGAAGGTAAGTGCATGGAAATGGGTCAACTTTGAAGAGCTCTCACAGATTCCTTGCGGGAAAAGCGTCGCTCTATTAATTTCGTCGATGTTGATTAGTTGATTTCAAAGCAATGTTTTTGGGTTCCACGTAATAATAGAGGTAGGCACGATATTTGTGAGACATTGAGAAAATGATGGCTTCAAAATACATATTGACCAGTAGTGCGGCACTTTGGCAAATCAGACTTTTCTGTGCTTATATGGCGTGTTTCTGCATTGCTCTATGTATATAGCAGAGGCAAGTTCTGCCCATCACTTTGTTCTGAACAACAGGTTTTACTGATGTGCATCAACGCCTCTTGAGTGAATGCATATTACTGATTCATATTATAATCGTCAGGACTGAATATTTCAATTAAATTTTTACAAGTTGTATATGAGAACATTTTAATGTAGAATAGTATTTAAGTCTGACATTGAATCTCTTGGTAACTTGCCTCTACAGAAGTGATATATTAGAAGATTGGTCAGTGACAGTGACATAAGCACGTACGAGATAAGCGGGCGAAAAAAAAAAAACCGCATGTTAAGTACATAAAATTTCCTATTGAAATTTGTCTATACACACACACACACACGTATATGTATAGACAGTTAAATATATACTTAATTCTACACACAAACACATTTTCATATTTTTCATATTTCATATAGAAAATACCTCAATAAAGTAACACCACCTAATTTTTTATTATTTAAGCACCACAAATAAATATTACAATGTCTTGCCTTCAGAATTTGAATCTATATTTATTTTAGATTTTTTTTTTTTATGGTTTGCATTATAATGAATCATTTTATAATATAATATATGCAATACATGTCATTGACCCAGATATAGCCTGTGGAGGTCTGGAGGAAGCAAAGAGTTTTATCAGCCTTGCAGATGTCAAACCTTGAGGCCATCTGGACCAGATGGGCTAGTTTAGAAAGCATGTTAGATGGGTTTGTATAAACTTCTCCAAATGCTTTAATACCATTAATGGATGTTTTGGCATTAAGAATAGTTTTTGCAATGTGTCTATAATTGGCACTGGTAATTGTCAGAGACAAGTTAAATTAAACACCTGTAAGAAATAATGAGTTTGGAGGTGTCAGGCAGAAGGCTGCATGGAAATTATGATACCTTGACTTGTAACTTTGTACCAAAATACCAATCAGCATCACATTGTCAGATCTAATGAGTCAACTATGTAATACAAAAGCATACACCTACATGATGTGCTATAACAATGTGTGATGGAGTGCAGTGACTTTTGTAGTATGGAGAGGCTGTCGCAGCAATGACTCACTCACTGGGTCTTTGTGAGAGCGCTACAAATCCATTGATCATAAAGCACAGAGTACTGCATTTCACTGTTCCCTGCAAAAGGAGTTTTCTGTGGTTCTGGTTGGACAACATCAGGAGCTGCTGTAGAAATGGTGTGTATGATAGAGAAGCATGTCTCTTGGTGTATGCACAGCCAAGTGCAGTATGAAGTCACTTCTCCAGACTTCATTAGTTCAGAGAAGCTTTTAAAGCAATGGAAAGAGCCTTTGCTTGGAACGCTAAGGTCTGGCGATTTCAGGCTCCATCAGGATGGCTCTATTACATAATTGAATGAGCTAATGAACTTTTCCATCATGGTGATAGGGAAGTCAGGAAAATTGGTGCGGTGCCAACTTGTAAACTTTTGGCCTGTTACAAACGTTGGAACTCCTTATGAGTCTGATCACACACCGCCACGTAAGTTCTGCACAGTAGAAAAAGAAACAACGCTTGGTTTTTTACATTATTCATAGGTTTTCTTAGGACTCTTGCTCTGTAAATGCCATTTGACCCTGAGTTTTCCTCTGGGTTGAGAGTCTGTGTCGGTTAACGTTGTTTACCTCCATCGACAGCAGTGGACAACACAAACAGACTGAAAAAAACTAAATAAGTCACAATGCTCGTCCTTCACCTACTGTCACCTTTCTGGGCTATAAAAAAGGAATTTATATAAGGGAAATGTGTTTTGAATGATCTGTTTGTCAGTGTTTGTCATTATTTGCAACTTAATATTGTAACCAACTGCTGACGAGGGCCAAAAGCTGTTTGTTAGCACCTAAATAACTTAACAGTTTCCGTTTTCTAAAGTCCTTGAATTGGAACAATTTGTGGTGTTTCTGTGGTGTGAAATAGATTGGCAGAGGCCCATAAAGCTTTGCTCTTATTTGAGTTTACTTTTGAGTAATGGTAATGAGCTAAAACCAATAATGATACTGCAATTAGTTTCTGATTAAATGTCATTTAGATTGAAAACTGATGTTGGAGGTTTGGCGTAATGCAAACAGAAATGATAATGATGCTTCTTTTTGGATCGGAACTCTTACTTGATAAAGAAATAGAGGATTTTGGATTTTATGTTAAATGATAATGAGTATATTTTTAAACGTTGCTGAGGGTGGTTAATGGCAGGTCTAGATTATTCCAGTGCACCAGTCAGGGGATCATACTCAAGTCAGAAGTCAGACTGTGATGTGGGAATTCTGTCTTTGCATTATCACTGTTGCTATGAATGTTGTATTTTTAAATATGTTGTCTGCTGTTCAGGGCTGGAGACTTGAGTATCACAGTTTGGATGGGGAAAAATGTTAAATGAATGTAGATAAGATTATTGTAATGTCTTCTTTCAGCCTCTGTGCGTGTGTTAAAGTCATTATCGCTGGCTGGCGAATAAGCGGTCCTCTTTAAGATCAAAAACCATTGCTTGAGGAAGTTCGATTGAAATCACAACTTAATTACTTAAACCAACTGACTAAGCATAAAAACACATTCCGACTCAATTTAGTCCCGTGTCAGAGGCTCCTGCTTATGGATTTTCTGCCCACATTATCTGATGACACCCTCTGGCACAGAGGGCTAGAAGAGGAGACAGTGTATTGAGTGTAGTGTGATAGCCTATACCAGGTCATCGCCTACATCTGTTATTCACATCAGTACAGTTCAGAGTGGCAAGACTTTATCAGATGCAGTCTCTCCCTCTCCTTTTCTTGCGCTATCTCTCACCTCTATTTCTTGCCCTCGCCTTCACGGGCTGGGTGTCTGATGCAGGCTTGTGACGTGGAAGAATTTAAATTAAGATCATTACCCAAATATTAACAAGCCTTGGATATTTAAAGCAATGTAAGCTGTGGCATGACAGTTTAAGTCAGAAGTGTGTTAGCTGTGAAGATTCACAGCAAAATTGATCAAACTAGTGTTAATCACCGGTTTTTAAAATAAAAAATGTAACCTCTCAAAACGTTCCTGGTCTTATTGGGTATGATTTACCAGTGCACATTTTTGCAAACATTTTAATATTTAATTTACATGAACTCATTTAGCAGATGCTTTTATCTAATATGAATTACAAATGAGGAATACAATGATTTGTCACAAGGAGGCAATACCACAAGAAGTGTTAGCAATAGCATGTTCAAACATTGTCCAGAATAGTACAAGTTGGAAGGATAAATATATATATATATATTTTAAGTCAGCAGGATGCAGCCTTTTTATCTGTTGTTGTAATTCTGAGTTTATATCTCACAATTCGGACTTTTCTTCTCAGAATTGCGATTTTGAGTTAGCATGTCGCAATTCTGTGTTTATATCTCACAATTCTGAGTTTATATCTTGCAATTTTCCCTCTTTTCTCTCAAGATCCAGTAGTTCCTTGAAAATTGTCAGGGAATTGTATGACTGGATAAGGTTAGGAAGGTCATTCCAGCAGCAAGGAACAGTGAATGTTCTTGAAATTGAACGAGCTAACCTTTTTCCGTTCCTGAAAATACTCAGATAGGATATTGGTTAATGTTAACTGATAGCCAAACAGCTGTTAAGGCATTATTTTTTTCTCTAATACTTTCTCAATAGATAACATCAAGTGTCATCCCATGTATATTTAGTTTCAAATATCCTGTTTTGCTCGTAAAGATGTGACATTAAGCACACAAAATAAGTTTGCGAATAAATGTCTTTTCATATTGAGTTTAAAACAAGCTATTTTCTTCTCAGTTAGATTCATCTTGGTGTAATGATGTTTAGCTACTTTTACTCAATAAGACCTAGATATTCATTAAGAAAGAGATCTTTGCAACAAATAGTTCATTGCTTTGGTATATGATTGTGTGAGTGTGTAATGAGACATATTAGGTCATATTAAGTGTCTGCATTCCAGACCATCTGCTTTAGGAGACACTAGCCAACTGCTCAAAGAAGTGGGGAGTGCAGCAATAGCATCCTCACCGTCCCCGACAGTGTTTCTCAATCCACAGCATACACAGCAAAAATGTTCCTATGTGCTCTATTACCACAAATGGGCCATGTAGTGTTTTGGGTAAGAGGATCTGTGGCACAAGATTGTACCCCCCCAGAGGAACTCAATGGACTGTATGAAACTGAGAACTCAGTAGTCTGGCTCAAGCTCTGCATTGGTTTATTTCATAGCGATGGTTGCAGGGTATTGTCCACCTCTCTGGTGAGAGCCAACTCATTAGGCTGCTTCTGCATGGGTGTCTGGATGCAAAGCACGTCTGTCGTTTCAGAAGCGCTCCTTTTTTTTTCAAATTTTCTCTTAAACCGTCTTTGTTTGCTCGACTGCACTCAGAGCTTGATTTAGGACTTAGCAAAAAATATATATTTTTGGTACCCACAGTGATAAATGATGGGTACTGTAAATGGTCATTAGTCATTTGGCAGAACAGTGAGTTATGAAAAACCAATGATGGGCAAATTGAGAAGAGGAAATAAATCATATGCTACACTTTACATTTTTGAAATTGTCTGGATTGCAATGGTATCGGTATAATCAAAATATTTTATAAATATCAAATGTGTATCAAAATGAATGAATGAGAATGTTTACAGTAGCTCAAAGTCTGGTCTGAGATCACGATGAAAATCTAAGAGATTTATTACTTAAACATAGAATGTTTTAGGGTTTAATAAAGTTAAAGCGAAGAAAATTAAATGAGGACAAAATATTTATAAACCATACAGATTCTGTACTGTTTCTGGATCAATAATCACATAATTTAGATTTGGGTGTTTTTGGCTTTAATCATGAGCTTTTCTACCAAACAATTCAACATTCTCTTTCAGATTCCTTCCGCATTCCCTTTGAAACTTTCTCTGTTCATGCTGGACAACATGGATCATTAGGTTTTGATCAGCTTGAGTTCTGCTAAAGGAATAGTTCACAGAGTTTGTTTTCTCATCAGAACAGATTTTAAGAAATGTAGCATTACATCACTTGCTCACCAATGGATCGTCTGCAGTGAATGGGTGCCATCAGAATTAGAGACAAACAGCTGATATAACCATTATAATACCTCTCACATCAAAATCTACCAACATATTTGTTTAGAACTGTTTTCACTTGTAAACGGTTCTTGATCTGTGCATATGTTTCTCCTGATTCAGACAAAACAATTTTTTCACTACAGTATGTGACCCTGGACCACAAAACCAATTTTCAGTAACTGGGGTATAACAATTTTTATAACAAAGATTTTTCTTCTAGGCCAAAATTCATTAGGATATTAAATAAAGATCATGTTCCATGAAGATATTTTCAAAATTTCCTACCATCAATATATAAAAACGTAATTTTTTATTATTGTTATGCATTGCTAAGAATTCGGACAATTTAAAAAAGGCAATTCTTTCAGTAATCAGATGTTTTTGCACCCTCAGATTCCAGATTTTCAAGTTGTATCTCGGAAAAATATTGTCTTATCCTAACAAACTATACATAAATGGAAAGCTTATTTATTCAGCTTTCATATGATGTAAAAATCTCAATTTTGAAAAATTGACACTTAAGACTGGTTTTGTTGTCAAGGGTCACATATTATATCATGAATAGAGGTCAAGACGTTGCTTTATGGACTGAAGGCATGTGATTACTTGTGAAATATTGAAATGCTTTTATCAGCTGTTTGGACTCTCATTCTGTTGGCACCCATTCACTGCAGAGGATCCACTGGTGAGCAAGCGATGTAATGCGAAATTCCAGATGAAGAAACAAACTCATCTACATCTCGTGTGGCCTGAGGGTGGAGTACGTTTTTAGCAAATTTTCATTTTTGGGTGAACTATCCCTTTAAATGAACATACTAAACATTAAGATATTTATAAAGATATTCTGAAAATCATGTTAAACGTTAATTTTATCGTTAATTTTGGCTCATAATACAATTTGTAATCCAAAAATTGGATTTCATCATAAAAAAAGGCAAAAGATAAGAATTACTCAGTCGATAGCAGTTTTTTACAAAAGTTTATCATCATCTGATTGACTGTAGGCTGTAATTTTGCCTCTGGAGTGAAACTCACCATTAATCCACCTGTGTGCTGTTGTACTGATCTTTGCCCTTGCAACCCACATAGCACGGATTACCCTGAGCAAAGATCTCTATTAGCCCAGCCCACACGAATCCAGCAGTTCCAATTGCATTCTGCATATTCCTTCAAGATATTCAACAAAGCAACGCAACAGCGCAAAGTCCTGGGGAGACATTGTGTCCCCTATGTCAGGTTGAGTGGCGGACCCCCGTATGAACGCCTCATGTGAAATGGTGTGTGAAATTATCACATTTAACTAGCCCACCAGCATTATGCTCAATCCTGGGCTGGGGCAGACTTACAGCCAAAGACTCGGTGTCCTGACACTGGCAATTGGATCATATTCTCCTTCCTATCTCATGCCGCCATATTATGTATTTCCTTTTTGTCTCTGACTTCAGGGATGAGGGGCCACATGTAGAGTTTCAATGAAAATGATCAGCTCCTTGCCCATCATATGAAGTGAATCTACAGTGACTGGGAACGCGGAAATCTCTGTATGCTTATATAAAACAAGCAAGCTCCATTCACACTTGTGCTTTCAATGCCGTAATTGAACTGTTTTGATAAGTGATATTTTCACACAACTTATTTGAAGCATCTTCAAGGAAGAAAAGGTCTGTCACCACAAAATGTGACTGTTACGAAATCAATGACCTACCTAGCAGGAACATGACTCGTTTTGGCTTTTTGTGCTATAGCCTTCAATTATTGTTTTCTATTTGTGTGTATATACTGCAGCAATTTTATGATCAAGTTGATTTAATATCCATTGGCTATATTTTAATTCCCTGTCTACAGTGCAAATGAGCTGCACGACTTGACAGCTTTTGAGTGTTTGCTAAAGTGCAGGCAATGAGTGAGTGTTTTTTCTTTCTCTTGCCAATATTGTTTTTAATATTCACTAATTACTCACTTTGTGTATATCAGGATTGTACAATTTATTTTTGATTTTTGGGCCTCTATCTCTTCATGAGTGTGAATTTGGAATGACAGGAAGAGGAACTTACTGACTTGCAATTCAAACATTGTTTAACGTTTGTCTCTTATGTTCAAAAAGGCAGCATTTATTTGATCAAAATACAGTAAAACAGTAATATTGTGAACTTTTTTTACAATTTAAAGTTGACCTATTATGCCCTTTTCTACAATATGTACTAATACTATCAGGTGTCCCCAGAATGTGTCTGTGAAGTTTCAGTTCTAAATACTCCACAGATAATTTATTATATCATTTTGAAAATGGCTATTTTGAGTGGAAGCAGAAACACACTGTTTTAGTGACTGTCTCTTTAAATGCAAATGAGCTGCTGCTCCCTGCCCCCTTTTTAGGACTGTGCCTTTACAACTAGTACCTCAAGATACTCTGATAAAAACAGAAACATCTGTTTTGTTTTGATTATTATGTCTATCACGCCGAAATCATGCGTCACAATAGTACTTTAGTACTTTAAAACGGGAAAAGTCAGATTTTCTTGATATGTCACCTTTAAAATAAGTGTTTTCTATTTTAATGTTTTAATATTTAATTTATTTAGGTGACGGCAAAGTTAAAAATCTTTACTCCATTCTTAAGGATCCTTCAGAAATCATTTTAATATGCTGATTTGTTGCTCAAGAAAGATTTCTTAGTTTTATTAATCTTGAAATTGTGATTCTGAATATTTTTATGGAAATTGTAATATGCTTTTTTTTTTAGGACTCTTTGAATTGCAAGTTCAAAAGAACAGCATTTATTTGTGTGATGTAATAATCTTTAATGTTACTTTTGATCAATTTACTGTCACTGCTGAATAAAAATATGAATAATAATAAAATAATCTTACTGACTCCAAACCTGCAGTACTGGCCAAAAACCATTACATTTGTCAAATATTTGAACATTTAAATCTTGCCAAACTTCTAGTTAAAACTTTTAAATAAAATAATTTCTTTAAATTTCAATTTATTTTAATTTAATTCCTCACATTTAGATTTATTGCAATTCCTCATTTCAATCTCATTTCAAATTCAGTTCAAATTAAGTTACTGAACTGAAATTTAAAAGCCATTCTCGATTCTGATCTGAATGGTGCAGAATTGTGTTATGTTAATCTAACAGAAAGGCCTCTGGTGAATGTAATTAGGAAATCCGTTTTGTTATACATCAATATTGGTTATTAAAGCACCATCATTTTGATTTCAGAAGATTATTATTATTTTATTTTTTTACCAGCCTAATTTAATATAGAGCTAAAAAACCACTCTCTGCGTAATATAACTTGGACAGTCAAGTCACGTTATATCTCTGATGTCTAAAATGGAGCATGGCCTCTCATGTCGAGTCTAGTCATGCCCCTGACCTACAACAAAATTCTTTGCATTTCCTCTATCTTCTTGAAGTGAGCCAACAGAAGCCCAGTCAATCTCCCAAATTCGCCAGATGTAGCAGAATGGCGGAAGCTGGGATAAAAATAATGAATGCAGCCCTTGAATGCGAGCCCAGCCCTGATGGCAAATGCCAGTCGTTGTACTGATAGCAGCAGTTTGTTCCCTTTCGCTCTCTGATTTCACAATACAGAAGCCCAGTTGGGGAGGAGATGCCTCTTTCAAACCTAACATCTCTAACAATACTAAATGGGCCAGCTTGGAGGCTCATTAAAGAAATAGAGAGGACATGCCTCCAAACTAGAAACCCAAGCTTTGATAATGAGATGTAATTATTTACTTTGAGCTGCCCCGGTTAATAATGCATGATCTGCAACCTAGAGAGAAGGGCTGTGCTATAATTCTCCACCAGAGCTTGCGTTATGAAGCCTGGTAATTGTCGTGAATGTACTAGAGGAAAAAGGCTTCGCCAATGTTAATGAAGAAAAGGAATTTTCTCTTAGGCCTCTCTCTCCCTGCATGTGCATGCACTTCTGTAGACCTTAGTCAGGGAAGACGCCATTTTTAATTTCATGCAACAGAAACTGAATTTGGGAGGGATAGATGTGGAATCCCTTTAGGTTCTGCTGTATTAAGATTCTATTGTTCTAAAGTAAATTTTTTGGAAAGATTTATTTTCCATGTAGTGCCGGTTGAACGTTAAGCACTCGGATATGGAAGAGTACAACCCGTTGAACACGCTGTACATCAGTGTTCCCTCTAAACTGCGTGTATGATTCTCCTGCACAAATCTGCAGAAGGCAGGCTCTAAAATATGTGGGAAAAAGAAAGGGATTTTTGGAATCAGAGCTAAATGAATGGGCAGCATTTCAGTTGGAGTACATCCGAATATCCATTGATTTTAAACTGAAACTGGAGCTGTGAAAAGTTCTGTATACATAAACAGTTTGGGAGATTTATAGTGGCACATACAGAAGCCCGGAAAGGTCATGCATTATTGCCATAAATTAATAATAATAATAATAATAATAATAATAATAATAATAATAATAATAATAATAATAATAATTACTTAAATTATTATTATTATTATTATTATTAAAAAAAATAATACAATTAGAATATGTTTTACTATTATTGATGTCAGGGAATTATTACTTTTTTAAAAATTTGTTTCAGTATCTACACTATTTTTAATAGTTCCCACCACAGTGTGTGATGTGTATATCAACTTGATTGGTTTGTATTACAGTAGGAAAGGGGAAATCATTTTGGATGCTGGAAGAAAGTAACATGAGTGTGCCGACATGCTAATTGCAGCTTTCCATTTAAGTTTAATTTATAATATAAGCTCTATATATTCAGAGGAAATAGTGAAGATATAAAAGTAACATATAGTATCATGGATGATATTGCAGTGCTCTCTATAAGAAGCATGGCTCAGATTTGCAAAATAACCTAATTATTTTATGAAAAAAAAAAAACTGTTTAGTTGCTGGAAATGGGATTTCATCTACCTCAGGCATGAAATTC
Organism: Carassius auratus; assembly: GCF_003368295.1. NCBI lineage: Eukaryota > Metazoa > Chordata > Actinopteri > Cypriniformes > Cyprinidae > Carassius > Carassius auratus. The sequence goes on from NC_039273.1 coordinate 5,330,573, forward strand.
AGTATCTCATATTTAAATTTTATGAATGCCGTATCCATAGATTTGTGGAGAACAACATAACAGCACACAGATACTCATATACACAAATCCCTATTTTTATTACAGCAGTCATTATTTTAAAATTACATTTGCACATAAACACTGTGTTCCTGTGGCTCAGTGGTAGAGTGTTGTTTTAGTGGCACAATAGTTTGTGGGTTCAATTCCCAGGGAGCAAACATACTGGTAAAAAAAAAAAAAAGTAGCCTGAAAGTTGTTTTTGATAAAGGCATCTGCTAAATGCATAAATAAAAACAATGGTGAAGACTGGTTATGAGGAATGTTACATTAAATCTTATATTTCACTATTCTCTCTCTCTCTCTCTCTCTCTCTCTCTCTCTCACACACACACACACACACACACACATGCACACACTCACTACTATGTTAACACAGAATGGTAAATGAAAAGGAAAGGCAATATTATATACATGTTAATTTAAAAAATTGTTCTTATTCTAACACCCACAAATCCAAGTCTCTCAGCTCTCTCAACATCTTCTCCCATTCATTGCACATTTATGTATTTATTTATTGTTAAATTAGACATAATTATAATAAATTTAAAGAGCATCTTTCTTTTTTCACAAAGACAGTATTACTATACAGACTGACTTTCTTATTTCACCTGAACACACTGAACTCAATTTATATTTTATTAATATGTAATACATCCTAAAAGATAGATAGATAGATAAATAGATAGATAGATAGATTGATAGAAGAAAAAATTGAAAAAAAGTAGCTGTACAGTGCATCATTCACAGACACGTTTGAATTTGTGTCAAATTAGATATTATATCTACCCTAACTAAGATCTATTGGGATCCTTTCAATGAAACATTCTTCTGATTGAAGATATGCTTCAGATTTGTATGTATCTGAAGACATTACTGGATTAGCTAACCTGCTGGAGACCATACATTGCTCAGCAACAGTGTGTCGTTAATGATTTGTATTCTCTCATTCTCGAGCACTGCAGAACATGAAGATGGCTGTTGCATCCATGGGGCGTCATCCCATCACTGCATATATTACTCAGTTCTTGCTTTGTTTATCACTGTTTCTGCACAGCTTCAGGGGCTGTTCTCTGATCTTTTCCTGGCCCAAGAAGTATGTCAGATGAGGGAATCATGGTGCTGTAGGTGGGACTGGGATGAGCATAATGCTCTCACCTCCAGTGATTTCTGCAGGCGTCCAGCTAGAGCTTGTTATAGTGTTTCCATTGGATTTACTGAATGTGTCATCACACCTTCTTCACAAAAGCAAACACTATATGACTATTCCACTCTCACAGCCAGGCTTCGGTCCACACGGTATGAGAATATATGAAACATAAGGAGATAAAAGAAAGGAAAAACTGAAGGGGAGTCATCAAATCTCTTTTCGATACTTGCAATATATTTACACTCTTTCAGTCACAAATAGAAAGAACCAGAAGAATACAAATTGACTGAGGAGCTGCACAAGCAAAAGCAATAAAACAGAAAGAGATAAATCTTAGACAATTTAGAAACCATACAAAGAAAAAATACACATGCTGTTCCCTCACTACCTATATAACAAAACCCAGGAGAAAATACCCCAAAATAACAGGAAACAAAATGCTATCAGACTCCTTACTAGAGTCATTTTGTGTGATGTATTATGGATATAATTTAGCATTAGCAGTAATATTGTTAAAATGGGCATTATGGCTCACTTTTAAACTAAAAACTATAAATAATGTGGACAGACAAGACACTTATATATATATATATATATATATATATATATATATATATATATATACACATAAATATATACACATATATTTACATTTATTCATGTAGCGGACACTTTTATTCAAAGCAACTTACAAATGAGCACAGTGGGAGCAATCAAAAACAACAAAAAGAGCAATTATATATAAGTGCTATAACAAGTCTCAGTTAGCTTAACACAGTACACGTAGGAAGGGCTTATAAATAATATAATAAATAAAATAGTAATCTTTAAAGTACTAAACTACACTAAAGTCTTTGGTTCTTTTAATTGTGATGATTTTGGCTCACATTTAACAAAACCCACCAATTCACTATATCAACAAATTAGAATATGGTGACATACAAATCAGCAACTCAAATCAAAACACCTGCAAAGGTTTCCTGAGCCTTCAAAATGGTGGTTTCACTAGGCTACACAATCATGGGGAAGACTGCTGATTTGACAGTTGTCCAGAAGACAATCATTGACACCCTTCACTAGGAGGGTAACCAACAAACATTCATTGCCAGAGAAGCTGGCTTTTCACAGAGTGCTGTATCCAAGCATGTTAACAGAAAGTTGTGTGGAAGGAAAAAGTGTGGAATAAAAAAAAGATGCACAACCAATAGAGAGAACCATAGCATTATGAGGATTGTCAAGGAAATTGATTCAAGAATTTGAGTGAACTTCACAAGGAATGAACTGAGGCTGGGATTAAGGCATCAAGAACCACCACACAGACGTGTCAAGGAATTTGCTGAACCACAGACAACGTCAGAGGTGTCTTATCTGGGCAAAGGAGAAGAATAACTGGACTGTTGCCCATTGGTCCAAAGTCCTCTTTTCAGATGAGAGCAAGTTTTTTTCATTTAATTTGGAAACCAAGGTCCTAGAGTCTGGAGGAATGGTGGAGAAGCTCATAGCCCAAGTCGCTTGAAGACCAGTGTTAAGTTTCCACAGTCTGTGATAATTTGGGGTCCAATGTCATCTGCTGCTGTTGGTCCATTGTGTTTTTTGAAAAACAAAGTCATTGCACCCATTTAACAGGGAATTTTGGAGCACTTCATGCTTCCTTCTGCTGACCAGCTTTTTGAAGATGCTGGTTTCATTTTCCAGCAGGATTCAGCACCTTCCCACACTGCCAAAAGCACCAAAAGTTGGTTAAATTCACCAGACCTGAACCCCATAGATTCTCAAGAGAAAAATGAGAAACAAGAGACCAAAAAATGCAGATGAGCTGAAGGCCATTGTCAAAAAAAAAAAAAAACCTGTGCTTCCATACCACCTCAGCAGTGCCACAAACTGATCACCTCCATGCCAAGCCGAATTGAGATAGTAATTAAAGCAAAAGGAGCCCCTACCAAGTATTGAGTACATGTACAGTAAATTAAGATACTTTCCAGAAGGCCAACAATTCACTAATTCTTTTTTTTTTTGTCTTATGAAGTATTCTTATTTGTTGAGATTGGTGGGTTGGTGGGTTTTTGTTAAATGTGATCCAAAATCATTACAATTAAATTGTTGCTGTTATTCATAACTGATTTATTTATTGTTTATAAAACAGCCACATTTTATTTAATTGTATAAATACAATCATCAGGATTTTTTGAGGTAAAAATGATGCCATTTTCTAGTGTCATTGGTGGCATTTTGTCCTATTATCAATCTAATATGATTTAATGCTGTTATTCTAATTGACATCCTTGTTGTTTTCATGCCAGATAAATACTCTGATTGCACACAAATGTTGTGTCATGACCTTGCTTTTATATATTTATACATGAGGATAAACAAAGGACAACCATTCATATCTTTAATGTGATCAGTCAGTTAAGAGCTTGTTAACTACAGATTGTATTTTTCTGTGATCTTAGAGATCCAAGTTGTCATTTGCCGAGCCTCGTCTACCTACAAATACAATCAGGGTCATAACACTACCCACATGGATTACAGTAAAACAGTCAACATGTGCTTTAAGTGCGGTTTAAGTGCATTTCAGTTGAAGGTGATGCATTCTGAATTAAAAATACACATTTGATCAAATGTAAATCAGAGCCAACAAATAGGAAAATTGTAAAGGAATTTACCATGTTAATGTATTTTTGTCATATTTCAGAACATGGATTACTCATTTGGTATTCAGCTCCTCCAGCTGCATGCTATCTGACAGTGATAATTGTAAAATGGCAAATTCCCCAAGGACACACACACATATACTGGGGGAGAGTCAGTAAAATGAGTGACGTTTGAAAGCTTATGGCAGTGCAACGTGGGTGTTTTCTCTTTGTCTTTCCCACGGGGGATGCTCTTGTTGTGTTGAGGGGGTAGCTTAAGCTCTTAGATGATTGAAAAGCACCATCTTAGTCCATAAAAAACCCGCTCTTACACTTTCCCTTATGTCAGGATATGCATACCAGTGGCTTTCCAGTGTCTTTGGCTTCTGAGCTGTCGTGTGTCTTGATTCCCTCTTGGAAGAGCTTAAAATGGCTGCAGGCAATTTGCTTCCTCCTGCTCTTAGGAAGCCTTTCACATTTGTCTCTGACAAACGGAGTTGGCGGCACTTGTTGCGCAATGAAAAAAAAAAAATATATATAATGGATATCATGCCAAAGATATCCATGCATAAACACTCAGCAGGATTCCAAACAAGGTTGACCACTGACTGTGTTTGTGAAACATCAGTAAAGCGCCAGTCTGACACCTCTTGCATATGCAATTTATAACTATTACTTTGGCAAATGTCATGGAAATGCTCCAGCTCATTGTGTTAGATAACCATGTGAATGAAATCATTATACCATAGCTCCAGTGCAAAGTGAGACCATCTACATAAATTGTATTTATATACAGGACTTGAAGCAATTTAAGTAATATTATTGTATTGCATTATGTGAGATAGTTTGATGCCTGAAAGTGGCTGCAGTGGGTGCTCAAAGCAAGAGGTCAGGGTTTGGCTGGTTAACATGACCCCATTATACCCTGGTGTTAAATGCTGTAATTAAACCGTATGCTTCCAAACGGCCTATTTCTTTATTCTGACTGAATACATTTATTTGTCAAACTATATGAGGTAAGTTAGAGACAGAATTGTTTTATAGCTTTATTTAAAGAGTAAAGAATTCACGAAACTGCAAAAGTTGAAAGGGTAATAGACATTTTTCCATTGTTTTGGACAAAAAAGATTCTTATAAATAAATGGTAATAACAGAATTGTTTAAATAACGTTTTTGAAATAAATGTAAAATAATAATAATAAAAAAATTTGTTTGAAAAACATTTGGAAAATTCCCCCATCCGACATCTTCTGAGAACAGTTCATTGGTTGTCTCTTGTATAAATCAGTGTTTTTCTTACTATCATTTATATGCTATTGCAGTATTTATTGCAATTTTGAATTATTTTTATATTTTCAGTTTTTTATATTATTTCAGTTATATTTTTATTTTAATTTAAGATTTTAAAAACTTTTGTCATTTTTATTCTTATATAGCTTTAATTTTTTCTTCTTTGCCATCTTCATCTTTTTTAATATCTTTTAAGTATTTTAGAACTTCAGCTCAAACATTATTTAAGTTAGTTTCCAAGTCAATATTTTTAAATAAAACACTAAATATAAATATTGCATAGGAAAACTTAAATTAAGTTTTTCATGTCATATTTATATTTAGTATTTAAATTCAGCTTTACTGAAAACATTCACAAAAATTTGTAATTAATGTATAATATTTATTATTTTGTATTAATTTTCAAAGTTTAGTTAACAATAGCAATACGGGTGTAAATGAAAGTCATTGTGGCTTTAATGTGGTTACGTGTTTATCTAACAGCTATAGATAATATTGGTTCTGAAATTTTACTTTGAATGAACAAATTCATGACAATTGTCCTAATCTGAGGTATTTTGTGATCAAAATCAATATGCAAAATGACTGTTAGTGAAAATTATTTTGTGTAATTTGACTTTCGATCTACGATAACCTCAGATATTGCCATGACAACAGTCTAATATAGATAAAATATTATTGTATTTATTTTATTGTTTCACCAGTCCACGATTGCTTTTGGAGGGCTATTAAACATGAAATCGAGTTAGGTATTTCCTGTCACAGCTAAGGATAGTCGCTAGTGAAGGGCTTGGAACTGCATGTGTTTACTCTTGGGGTGCCATCAGGCAATCATGACGTCAGATTCATATCAGACTTCATACTTTCATAACTGCTGTTGAAATCAAAGGAAATGGTAACGGATAGCTTTTCTCCAGGTATTGTCGATGTCCTGCATTCACTCAAACAGATTCAATGCCATGTGGTTCTAGTAGTGACACACAAATGACACACTTTAAGTCGAGTTCACGGAGGGTCTGAGGGCTTATCAACACCTACATGATCACATTTTTATCAGAAAATTAATTCAGTTAAACAATATCTCTCTGTCTGGGTTTGTTTGCATCTTGTTGCTGATTATCTTGGTGCCTGCGAGAAACAAGATAGAAATTCTGCTCAAACCAAGTTGCATCACGCTTGTGGATTACATTGTGCATATACTGCACAAATACAAAGAGGCTGTCAGTGGAAGTTCTGCATCAGCTTTCTGAGAGTACAATAAAAACTGGGAAAAATTCGTCTTTCTATTCAGGTCAGTGGCAAATGTTTCATGGATGTCATTTAATTTAAAAAAGAGCCATATTTGCCTGCGTTTAGCATTCACAGGGGTTTTTGCATTGTTCTGTTCTTCTTTTTCTTTTTTTTTCTAAGCATATGCTTTTGTCTGCTTTGGATATTTCTGGCTCTTGCAAAAACTGAAATGAAGTGGACACACAAAAGTTGCTGTGGGTGGCATTTTCTTTATCTCACTTTTCCAGATAATAAGAGCTATAGAATACAGTTTACAGGTTTTATGGTGGTGAGCACAGCAGCAACATTCATGCTGCATGAAAACTGCTAGTCACTTACTTTTGTATATTTCTGTGAGAGGTTTTCTTTAAGCACTTTTAAGAGCTTCTTCTATAGTTAAGTTGTAAAATATCTTAAAATTCAGGGGCGCCTTGCAACCAATTTGATTTTTATTTTTTTGTCAAGGCGGCACCAGTTGGAGTTTCTGCTTTTTATTTTTAGACGTCTTGGTTCCATTTTTATTAGCTTGTAAGGGACACAAGTTATTGTATATGGTAAGAGCAGGTTTAACTTAACATCTTTTGTGTTCAGTAGGAAAAAAGCTACACCATTTAAGACTTAAATGCAACTTTTGCTCACATAAGAGCTAGTAGGCGATGACTTAAGGAAATACAAATGATAGCAATGCTGTGGAAGGTACTCATTTGAAACACATTCAGAAAATGTATTCTTTCTGCCTACTGTAGACAGACAAGTCTTACTTAGAATTACCATTAAGGGAATAGTTTACCCAAAAATGAACATTAACTGAAAATGTACTCACCCTTTGGCCATCCAAAATGTAGATGAGTTCATTTCCACATCAGAACAGATTTGGAGACTCCAGTCCATCAAATAATGTCTATTGAATTGAAAAGTTTGTGATTAACAAATCCATCCCGAAGGCGTTTTAAACTGTCGCTTCTGGCCAAAATACCAGTCGATAATCCACCGTAATGCTTCCTCCAGTGAAACGTGAAAAGCTCCATGTCCTGTTGTCATTTCCCATGAAAATCCGCCAACACATTCGTTGTTTCCTGTTTTCATCTAAACTGTGCTCGATCTGAGCATATTTCTCTCCTGATTCAGATGAGAGAAACTTTTCACTGAAGAAAACAATATTATGAATGCAGGACTCATGATGGATTTGTCCTTTATAAACATGCAGCTTTTCGCTTCACAAAATGTTTATTGATGGATCGGAGTCTTTTGTTATTGTAATGTTTCCATCGGCTATTTGGACTCTCATTCTAACGGCACCCATTCACTGCAGAGGATCCATTATTAAGCAAGTGATGTAATGTTACATTTTCTCCAAATCTGTTCTGATGAAGAAATAAACTCATCTACATCTTGGATGGCCTGAGTTTGAGTAAATTTTCAGCAAATTTATTTTTGTTTTGAATTAACTATTTCTTCAATTGACATATCGGTAAGCCCCTCCCCTCGAACGCAGATGAGCCAATAGTTCAATTGCAAATAAACAAATACATTCGTTATTAATGTTACATTTAACATACAGTGGGTTCACAGATCTGAATGAGTGTGACACTTCTTTTCAAATTCATACCTAATATAAGCTACCTAAGCCTCTTGGATGATTCTAGAAATAATTTTAATGAATAACCTTAGTGATCCTGTCCAGTTGCCCTTGACAGTATTTGAATATAACCTAGGCTGGTGTTGGCATGTTCAGAATCATAGATCCATCCTGAAATTGGCAGCATTATTTTAAAATCCTCACATTTTTCTTTTTTTAGGATCTGAAACACAATAGACAATACAATAGCAGAGCAGCAACTGTGAGCAGTCGAGAGCCTGCGGGCAGAAAAGCAGTAGCGGTTTTAGGCACGGGCGAACCGGGCAGCCGCCCGGGGCGTCATTTTTTCGTGACACATTGGGGGCGGCAGCACGAGCAGACAAACAAAATATCCTCTGTGTCGCAAAGCGGTTCTTCGTCATTTATATCATTTCACTGTGTGTGGAATTGGCAAATTGGCGCTCCCTGCAGCTGCCGGCGCCCCTGCTTGCTGAAAATATCCACTGAAGCTTTGTGTTGTGAGAGAAGTGTAAGGGAGTGGGGCGAGAGGCGCGTGCGACATTTCACCTCTGGGTCTCTCTCAAATGGAACGGACAGGGCGGGGGTGGACGGGGACGGGGGATCCACACTAGTAATATAATTAATAATAAGCTAAAGTCAGTCACACACCTCGACTTTCTTCCAAATAACGCACATTTCATTCATAATGTTATAATACAGGCCTATAGTTCCTGCAAATGAAACTAGGTAATACAAAACGATTATGCGGTCATCAAGGTGAATTGGTTTAGTCTTGACTTCTGGTCCTGAGTGACAGGTGGGGGGATGGGAAATCTGTTGATTGTCGAGTGCCAAATAAACAGAGATGGAGAAGAAAAGGTCAAAGCCAGGTGCCCAATTTCGAAAAAAAAGAAAAGAAGAAGAGGAGAAACGAGCAAAAGATAAAGGTATTCAACTATTGTCTCTGTATGATTACAGTATCCATTTCATGAATGAAGGGCTAATGTTAATTGGTGGTGGGTATAACTCTTTGTTAGCCTTTTTGCTATGATGCTTGCTATGCTTATACAACAATAATTTGGTTTCAACTCAATCACGAGATCTAATTTATAATATTGTGCTTTGCAATAAAACTGTTAAAAGTTCAGTTATCATTTCCATCAGTTGGTTTAACATTAGGCCCTGTAAATAACCAACGGCATTTTATTTGCTACACAGTATGCTAAGTATAGTTTCCTAAGTATAGTTTTACAAGTCATAACTAAAAGTGTGTCATGCGTATAATTTGAGGCAGTAACCTAATGGCACCTCCATGAAAGTTAGATTGATATACAAATTTTGGTTGAAAAATATCCTGAAACCCAAAAAGTTTTTGTTTTTGCCTATACATATAATTTAAAGTCATTATATTTTTTTAAACAACTGAGTCCCAGTGACCATAGCACAACGTGAATAAAATATAATTTTTCAATGTATTTTTTTTACTATTTGTTTCTATGCTCTAAAAAAATGTGATGACATGGGGGAAAAAAAATTAATAAATAAATGTTTTTTTTATTTTCCGGGTCTAGGTGTGTGTGTGTATGTGTGTGTGTGTGTGGGCTACAAGACAACTGCAATTTAATGTAATTTTAATATTTCTGATAATTTATGAGTAGGACTGTGTTTTTTCACTGCTATGTGTTTTGAGTAATATGCCAATATGCTGTCTGATAGAAATGCCTGGAGCTGAACCCCCACTGAGCCCCACTGGCCCTCACATCTGACTGACAGGATTCGGACTGAGCTGGTTCACAGAGGACCAAGTAAAGTGCCACCTGGCTTTGTTTTCCGTAGGAATGAGAGTAATGGGAGAAGTTGCCACCACTAATATTTTAATAAGACATTAGTAAGTGGTGAAAAGATGGCAAGAAGTTGGCTGATTTCTTCAGTTAAGAACAACAGCCTCTTTTGCTTCTGCTGCAAATTGTTTTCCAAGAGGAACATCAATTTAACAAGTGCAGGAATGGCAAATTGGAAACATGCATGCAATGATCTCACATCATATGAAAACAGTTGTTATAATAAAATATAAAATATTGCTGTTTGTGCAGAACTTTGTTTGCTATTTTTTTTTTGTGTGTGTGGGGGGGGGGGGGGGCGCTCGAAAGGGGTCTCGCCCAGGGTGTATTTCAATGTAGAACCGCCACTGCAGAAAAGGCAGCGAGTGGCTACAGTAAACAGTAGCACAAGGTCAGGAGATGTCAGTTTATCAGCACTGTTCATGCACCGTATCATGGTCCACTGACACAAAAAGTTAGGTCAAAATTGCAATGTTGAACTAATCATTTAAACCTACAGAGGCCTCCAAAAGTACACTTTTTGGAGAACTAAGTTTTACTTAATTATTAAAAAATATATAACCAAGCAGCATCTGCAAGAACTTGCGGCCAGAACTAGTGTCAGAACAAACTTTTTCAGAGTCATTTTTTTGTTTTGTTTTTTGATATATGAAATCAGTTCCCCCCAGTATCACACTACTTAGATTTCTTGCCACTGAAATCACAGGTGTAGGTAATGACATTAATTCTGAATATTACAAACATTTGACAATCTTTTTTATTTATTTACATCATTTTTAAACAATGTTATTTTTGAACACTATTTATTTATGATTTCAAGCTTATCCACGTAAAATCTCTCACAAAATATCAATCAAAAGTAATTTTGTCTTTTTTATGAAATAATTAATTGTTTTTTCATACTTGATACATATTTTATGGCTGATATAGTATGATGAAAATATGTTAATAGCTAGTGTAAATAAACTTTTTATAATACATGATGCAAATAAATATCAGTTGTCACTTTAAATCTCCCAATAATTATTACAATTACTATTCATATACTTATAATGACAAAATATATATTGTATTAAGTTGCTTTACACTGGTACAGTATATATTCATCTTGAAATATTCTTATATTTACTTTTATTTATATTTACTCATAATAATTATTTTGCAGCAAAATAATAAAGATTTTGAAGCAAAAATACACATGCACCACAATGTTGGACATTTTAAAATTCTACTGATGGGTTACTAACTACAAAATATAATGCAATGCATATAATACAGTTAGCCTTATTGTGTTTATTTAAGTATTTCTTTGAATTGAGACCACATTTTAAGAAATTTAAGATTTAGGAATCCTGTCCAGAGTCAGTGTTATGTTCAGATAAACAACACAATGTTCACACAGTGCCACAGAAATGTTGTTTAAACTTGCTTTCATTTTAATGTGCGATATTTTCACATTTTCAAGATGTGCACACACAGCTTTAAAAACCGAAGGTTCTGCTAGAACTTTTAGCTGCACAGAATACTAAACAGACTAGCAAAATGATCATTAAAGATGATTAAATATCTATCGATTACTGTTGTATTTAACGCAGATGACAGTGACTGCTCAAAGCAATAGGAGAGCATGAGCCACCAGGTGTAACTGCAGAAGCTGTCCCGTTCCTGGAATCCAGCCAGGCTTCCACTGTTCCAGCCCTGCCATGTCAGCACTTTTGGCCATTCCTGAGACTTGCATTCATCAACAAACATTTCTCCAGGCTTTTAAAAGACTGGTAAAGGTCCCGACAAGAGAGAGAGCAAGTGTGCGCCCTCCTCCTTCCCTGTATACTCCCAACAATCACATGCTTGTCAGAATGTCAGCTGGTATTATAGTAACCCCCTCATACAGGCCTGTAGGAGAAAGACAGCTGGGGAACTGGAGCGTGACGGAAGCAGTCACTGGCACAGCTAGAGTGGGAGCAGTCATCTCCAGAGGTCTGACCTTTGATGGCCTCAGAGGGCTTGAGGAACAGGCCCTGCGTGGGCAGCAACACCGTAGTACAGGAAAATGTCTGTCACCAATAATGTGCAGCACAAAAGCTAATAGGAGTTGAAGGTTTGGACTACACAATGAGCAGATTCTAAGTCCCTTTGACTTGAAACAGAGTTAGAAATGTAATTTGATTTCAGATTTCTTAGCGAGGATGCATAATACCACCACTTCACCTTGACAGTTGCTTTAATTTTTAAGCACTTTTATTGGCGTATGAAATATTAGCTCATGAAACATGTTTCGGAATGATGAAATCTTTCGACTTTTAATCTGTGGTGATCGTTGGCATTGACTTATGAATATAACAAAATAATGATGCGGAGAAGCCTTAAAGGGATAGTTAACCTCAAAATTATTCCTTGATTCTCCCTCATGTCGATTTTATTTCCAGAGAAGATATTTTGAAGAACTCTTTCTGTTACACAGAAGAATGTCATACAGGTTTGGAACAACAGTAAGTTATGGAGCCCCTAAGGGTGATGAAAAAAAAAATTGGACCGATTTCATATTTTTCACCTTACTCCAACTTAACGTTGTGCTCTCTCGCAAAAGTATTGCGTTTTCTCCAAACTCCGGGGCAAGCCATACTTAAGAGAATGCAAATGTTTTGTGTGAGAACACAAAGGGCCCTATCATACAACCGGTGCGATGCGACGAAAGGTGCAGCGCAAGTGTGTTTGCTAGTTTCAGTCCGTCATTCGCATTTCCCCGTCTAGCGCCCCGTCGTTTAATTAGCAAATTTTTTGCACTCATTTTTGCGCCCATGGGCGTGCTGGTCTAAAAATGAGGTGTGTTCAGGTGCATTGCTGGTGCATTGCTATTTTAAGGAGCTTTAAAATAGACTATGACATAGACCAGCTCAAACAAAAATGTATTTGTTATTTAAATTGAAAATACTGTGCAGACTGCTTATTAAACACAGTGACACACAACAGCACACAAACATGCCAAATATTACAAATTAAAGGATTAAAATGCATAAGATTTTTTTTGTAGGCTAATATATATATATATGTAAATGCCTGCATGTCATAATGGATAGTCATCACATGTATCACAATTAGGCTATCTATTTGCTTGCACACGAGCAGCTCCGTTTCGAAGACGCGTTCTGTCTTTGCGCTCGCTCAATAAATTTAGTGTTTGCTTAAAAAAAACACTAAAATGCAAAAAATTTTCAAGAGATCGGCAAAAATCTTTGGGGCACTGGGTCTTGGTGCAGTTGTTTGGTCCTCATCCGAGTGGGATTGCTGTATTCACACTTGCCCAAATGATCTGCACTAAGGAAGGAAATGAACTTCGTGGCTTCCTTGTGGGTGGTTCTCAGAATGAAGCACTGGGGAGTCTGGAAAATTAAAAACAGCAACTGAAAAGCCTGGCAGGATTGGGCATAGAAGCTGCAAGGCTTTGACACACAGGCTCTTGCAGGAGAGACTTTTCCTTTGTCCTCTTTCCTTATTTATATTGTGTAAGCCTTGTTCAATTCCTGGAACATGTTTGGAAAGGCCTGAGGTGTGAATTTGTATGGAATAAACCCTTAGCGATGTCAAGCTGCCAAAGGCTTAGCTGTAGAAAATGTCGACTGCTTTCACCGTTGCCAAAATTTCATCAAATTATTTTGATGAGAAAAAGTTATCTTTGTGTGTGACATTTAAAGGATCAGTAGTTACATTGTAGATGGCAACTTAGTATTGAATCAGTGAAACATGGTAATTGTTCATCATAGGTCCAGCTTAATCATATTCGTAAATTCAGTTTCAACTTTCAGTTCCTCACAAAACATTTAAAGTTTAAGTTCCTTTCTGTTGTCATTCACACAAAAGCCTGAGACCACACTAGAAATCTGGAGTTTTCATTTCATGTATTGTTCAAACCTTTGGGGCTGGTAAGATTTACTGACCTCAGACTTAAATGGTTTTATGAATCTGATTGCTGGGTTTAAAAATAGCTGAAATAAAACGTTAAAGCATTATATATGTGTGTGTGTGTGTGTGTGTGTGTGTGTGTATATATATATATATATATATATATATATATATATATATACTCTATATATTAAAAGAAAACCTTTTAATATTTGTTTGCTGCTTCACATTGACTATTTGGACTGTCTATTCAGCAAATGACGTCTGTACAAAAACAGGAAGCAAGTCTGTTTTGTTCTTTGATTATTTTCCCCTCATTATTCTGAACAGTTAAAACTTTAATGTATTTCATGTACAGTATATGTACTCCAAAGTGTTTTTAAACCTTTTTTTGTTGTTTTTTCTTTTAAATCCTTCCTTACTATACAGTGCATTCTATTCACGGTCATACATAATATATGGAATGCTTTTTTATTATTTATGATTAGTTTAAAATCCTCATATGTATTTCGTTTGAGACATAATGCTTTTTCATTAAAATTTTCTTTAGCTTTATTAGTATTGTATGCATTATTAATTTTTGGCTACAGTCATTCTGCTAAGAATCATATTAAAATCTAATTTGACAGCATCATTATGTATGTTTTCAGTGTACAGTGTGTGTTCAAGGTTTTTACTGTCAGTTCTCATAACATGCACAGCTCCACATAAAACTCAACCGTATATTCTAAAATACTGTTTGTAAAAAAAAAAAAAAAAATTGACAATTAAAAAATGTAAACATTTGTTTAAAAAAATAAATAAAATAAAACAAACCACATCTCAATGTATGTACTGCGTTTATTAACATTCTGTGATGTAAATGACATTTTATAAACTTTTTGACTTGCATAGCATGTGTATATTTTTAAAATGAAATAATATTTTCACTTTTTTTTTACTTGACAAAATTTGTTTTAAATGTACACTAACTTATGAAAATGAATGCAAATTAATATTCCCTGAATAGCAAGTGTAAGCAACATTTATTATTTATAATAAGACTTTGAATGTAATTAAATTAACCACATGGCAGGTTTTTTCAAGTCTTCCAAGTAATGTTTATACTGCAAATCTATCCATCTATCTTCTTCCACTTATCCAGAGCTGGGTCACGGGGGCAGCAGTCTAAGCAGAGATGCCCAGATTTCCCTCTCCCTAGACACTTCATCCAGCTCTTCCGGGGGGATACCGAGGCATTCCCAAGCCAGCCGAGAGACATATGGTCCCTCATGACATTAGGTGAGAGTAGGAATATAGATAGACCGGTAAATCGAGAGCTTCGCCTTGCAGCTCAGCTACTTCTTTACCACGACAGACAGGTACATCGACTGCATCACCCGGCCAGCCAGGCCTGGTAGGACTCCTTATTTAGCTTGATAGCATCCCTTACTTCCGGTGTCCACTACTGGGTTCGGGGATTGCCGCCTCAACAGGCACCGGAGACCTTACGGATTTACAATGGAGGTGGAGAACATGGTCCACTCGGACTCAATGTCAGCCTCAGCCTCCCTCGGAATCTGGTCGAAGCTCTGCCGGAGGTGGGGGTTGAAAATCTCTCTGACAGGGGGCTCAGTCAAACGTTCCCAACAGACCCTCACAATACGTTTGGGTCCGCCATGTCTTTCCAGCTTCCTCCCCCACCATCGGATCCAACTCACCACCAGGTGGTAATCAGTTGACAGCTCCACCCCTCTCTTTACCCGAGTGTCCAAGACATACGGCCAGGTGTCACTGTCGCTGCACACGTGAGTGTTGAAGTCCCCCAGTAGAACGATGGAGTCCCCAGTCAGAGCACTTTCCAGCACTACTCCCAGAGACTCCAAGAAGGCCGGGCACTCTACACTGCCATTCGGCTTGTAAGCACAAATGACAGTGAGAGACCTATCCCTGACACGAAGGCACAGGCAAACTGTAATATACTGTAAATCCTAATTTTAAATTAAAAAAACAAAAACAAAATTCAAATGCATTCTATTTTTTGTCCATCTGATAAAGATTTGAATATAGCTTAGATCCTGTTAAAGAGCCACACAGATGGGAAATCAAAAATTACCTGTTTTACAGTGTATGATGTAGCTGTCCATCAGTGTAAACAATGTGCAAAGTAATTAAACCAAAAAGTACACGATTTATAAAGTTATTGGCTTCTAAAGTAAGGAGTCGACTCTGAATCGCTGAAACGAGTCGTTATAGATTTCAAATCTTTTGCCCATCTCTATTATAGCTGTGTCCAAATTCAGGGTCTACATCCTTCGGAGGACACATTTGAAGGATGTTACGTCACAGCGCCGCGACGAAGGCTGTCCAAATTCGTAGGATCCTTCAAATGCGGCCCACAAATGCGTCCTCCTTTTCCCCGAATTGGAAGGATGGGTGTGGTGGATCCTTTCGCGTCCTACCTATCCCATAATTCTTTTCGGCAGGACGAAGCCAGCGGTAGCGGAGTGGGGGAGGAGTATTATTTTCGATGTTTTTTAAAAACTGGCTTTTCAAAAATATATATTTTCAGTGGTTTTCTAGTTAGGCATTTTGTTTTAGCGTTAAGCATTTTTTTTTTTACATTTGTACATGTATATGTAAAAAAAAAAAAAAAGTTTACTTTCGTAAACTAGCTTCTTCCTTACTGCCTGTGTGAATATCCCCTTACACACAGCTTATTTGTTAGTGATTGAAGCTGTTTTTAACGCTTCTAAGGACGAAAGAACAGACAGAAGTGTTTACAAAGCTCCGGGGAGAGAACGATGAGCTCTTCACCCGCGTCTTGCTTGGCGCTGTCACGGTTGCTAGGCGACAGGATATGAGCAACAGTTAAGGGAGGGAACTGAAAGAAGGGTAGGCTGTCCAAATTCACAAACACCGACGTCCGGTTTTTGCGGTCGTCGGAGGACCCATCCTCCTTCAACCGGGTAGGAAGGATCCTAAGGAGGATGCAGACCCTGAATTTGGACACAGCTATGTAAGTCACTAGGAACACTTTGCATAATAATCTCCGCCTACCGTCTTGAGAGAAACTGAACTCTGACCTGCCCCCCCCCCCACACACACAGACGCTCTGGTTGGTGTGATAGCATCATGTCGAGGAGACAGTGTGTTTTTAATTGTAAAGGCAAATTTTTTATTTTCACTGCCAAAGAATGAAAATCAGAAGAACTAATGGCTAAAATTCATTTTTACCACAATACTAGAGCAGTACAACAAATCCTTGTTGTGTTCGCAACATTTCACTGATGACTGCTTTTCTAATCTCGGTGAGTACAGCGGGATTTTCAAAGCGTTTGGCCATAAAAGATGGTTCATTACCAAATTTATTTAGAACAACGAGCATCTCCGAATCACAACGCGAAGTATGATTATTAAGTTATGTGTTTGTTTTCTCCCGAGCGTCTTATCAGTATGTGTGCTGATCTTCATTTACAAACACGTCATTAAAATGAAGTGTAACTCCGTGAAAACTCAACGAAGAGACATGAGAGAGATATCTATAGAAAGCTTGACATGTCTACTTTAAAACTAAACAAGTGCTGCCGAACAGATATTCTGTGATAAAGTAATCCATATGAAAACCACGCTATGTCTGTTTTTCATGTCTCCCTTCGTTATATGTGACCACGCCCCCACGTTGAACGCGCTATTCAGATTCAAACTGAAGCGCGCGGTTTGAATACACCCACACAGAAGAAAAAGCAGCGAGACTGTTAAAGTTTTTTTATTTTACTGTTTGCTTCGCGATGAGAGGAATAAGACATAATTCACCCCAAACAGATGCTAACGCATAGTTTACCGTGGAGGTGTGTGCGGAACAACCAATTAAACCTGACCATGTTCGTTGACCAATCAGAACACAGTATGCTACCGAAAGGTGGGGTTTAAGGAAACTGAATCTTTTGAACAGCTTCGCGCGAACCGTTTGGGGATCTCTGAGAATTGAGGTAATTTTAAAATGATATTTTGAGAAAAATAACAATGTTTTTTAACCTTGGATGGATTTAAACCTAATGTACAGGACTTATAAACAGTGATAGGAAGCTTAGAATCTGATTTTTTTGGCTCTTTAAATGAGTCAAAGTGTCTCTACCGGCTGTTCTTCAAATAAAAATTATTTAGATCATTTGTTGCTGTTCCCTGTAAGATTTATGAGTGATGCATATATATTTTTTCTATACAGGGACCTTGCACTCATTTTTCCTCTCTTCCACCGCTCCCTATTGCAATAGATTGATTCGGTATGAAGATTCTGGATATCTATCTTATCTAAAAATGCAGTATTCCTGTGGACAGTTGACACATTAAATGTTGATAAATCCCTGACATATCTCTAAATTGAGGCAGCACACTCTTTGTTTCCCTCCACACTTTGTGTACACATGTTGGGAACAGCAAAATAAGATAAAAGAAAATCAATGAATATTGCAAATGTTTGTTAGGAATTTTGCTTTCTATAAAAGTACATATCACATCTGCATTTTCTTTCCACAACGATAGTTCAAATAACATCAGAAATAAACTCACTCACATCAGAGGACATGAGCACATACATCATTTTTATTGTAAATGTTTGTGGATGAGAGAGAGCATAATCCTGGTTTGTGCACCATTTCTGACAAGACGCCATGAAACACTGATATGTCTACCATTCATACCCATCTCCATGACAACCGGAGACCTGAGCCTAGCATTGTGATCCATCACCCTGATATATCCCCTCATTTCACTGAAATATAAGACCCATATAGTGGCACAACACACATAAAATGAATTATGCATCCAATAAACTGTAAGGACTAAACATTTACAGTGAACACAAAGAAGAGTGCGGTAGAAAGAAAAATGAACAGAGAAATCAGCTAAACAGTGGGTTTGAAGGCGCTACAGAAAACACAAGAAAACAAAGATCGTTTGCAGCAAAATCCCTCAGAATTAGTACATTTGGCATCAGCATACTTATTATTCAGGGCTTGTAAGAGGGTTTAGCTGCTGATAAAAATGAGAGCACTGTCAATTCTTCTTCACATAGAGCCTTTTTCCACAGAGGCGACACTCCAGACATTAAACTAGACCAATCGGGTTTATCTGACAATTTAGTCCCTTGATTAGTCATTCATTAGGCATGTTATATGGTTCCTTGAGGGGGTTTTTCCAGAGTAACAATCCCCATAAGGGGTTCTGGAGTCATATTTTAATTAGCGGCTGATTAAGTAGAAAATTGTAGCATCTGAGAGGGGAAATAATGAAAGACATGAGAGGTAAAGGTTTTGTGGCAGAGGGCACGGTACGGATTGAGCTGATAAAAACTGCATGTGAAGCGAAATCTAGATACTAAAATTGTTCTTCATCAAAGGTTTTACTTCACGCTTCTACAAGGTGTTGTTTAATGTGGATGAAGGGACTAAATCAAGGTCCGACCTAGCAAATAGTATGGTTCGTTCAGAGAATAAGAACAAAGATTTTGGATGTGGACTAAATTGGAAGACTGATTTGTTGTAGAAGCACGTTGATTGAGGCAATCAGACCTGCTACACCAGCGAAAGCCTTCTTGTCCCTCTCTGTTGCAGGCTGTGTTTTTTGAGCAAACTTGGGTGCAAGATTGCTTGAAGCATGGCTGAACTATAGGAAATCCCTTTTTAGTTTCAAGCCCATTTTATTTCAACTTTAGGATTAGTGCGCCGAAAATGCTGCCAGATTTCTCCTCTTGTTTGACACGCCAGTTCACTTTCACTGTTTGCAATGCAGTCACAAAGTCTGTAGATGCTTTGGGTGTGATAAGATCTGTTAGATAAGCTCATCTATATATAGTCTCCACAGCTGGGATGGCACAAAAGACAGATGACAGCTGCTTCTATATTCAGAAACACCAGCCAGGATGCAGATGAAAGTCCCACAACATTAATTAACAGCTAATAATTATAAATAAACTCTTAATTAACAATTGAATAATGCATAGTAATGCTGTTTTGGTTGGAAACAAATCATATAAAAAAAAAAATGAATTACTCTCATTTAGTGCACTGACTTGGCCACACTTACAATTTAATGAATTGTAATAATAAAAAAAAAAATCTATCATTCAAATGTTTGGGTCCATGTTACATTTTCTGTTTCAAGATTCTTTGATAAAGAAATGTTGACAAAATCTGCTTTTCTCTGTAAATAAATTGTTTTAACGTATCTTACATACATATTTCACCTATAATTCCACATCATGTTTGCTATATCTGAATTCAAATTCAGTTCTAAATAGCGCACGACCCTTCAATCCCAGGTGACGCTGACCTTTTTGACATTTTATATTTACAACCCACCAGTACCAAAAACTCCAAATGCTGTTTTAGCCTCCGTACTGCACTTGTGTTGTTTTTTTCCCCCTTTCATAATGATCGCACCTGGGTTGCATATTGTATCAAATGATGAAAATGAAATAAATCTATATACTGTATATTTCAAGACAAACATCTGAGTCATTCTGATTCGGCTGGAATTTGAGTGGCTAAGCGAGACTCTCTTTCATTCACCTTGTGCTGGATCATTACTAGAGCTGCTGGTGTCGATGCCATTATCGAGAAACTAGCAGCATAGATGCACTGTTGTGATCACCCCAACCTCTCACAGGCTCATTAACCAACAGCTTTCAATCACATAAAGCCATTCCATCTTAATATGGTAAGGCACTGCGAGGACTTTTGAGCAATGTGCGGAGAGTTAGACAGCTGTAAAATATTCCTGTGTTACTTGGTATTCCAGTGAATGGCAGGGATGAATGTTTTGGATCGTATGCTCTGAAAGGCCTGTCTGAACTTCATCTATATCCATATTTCCTGAAAATGGTTGACCATGGTTGCCCTTCTGTGGACGGAACTAATCAATTGAGATTGTGTTTGGAAGAAGCATAATTTTTAAATCTTTTGTCATTATGTATTTTAGCTGAGCTCTATTACTCAGAATCAAGATATTGTCATGCAAATCACTCACTTGCCATTTAGCAGATGCGTTTCATGCTAAGCCACCTATAATAGTCTAATCGGTTAGAATTACGGTTTGTGACCTGTCTTCTTTGGAAAATTCAGTTCTGGGCTTCTGTATGCTCTGTTCTGCAGCTACACTTTTGATATTTTAGTAGTTTGACAATAGTTTAAAATAGTGTAGGTTTTCTAGTAACTTTATAGTGTGACATTTCTTTTTTAAATGTCACATTTTTCATGCATGCAACTGTACTACCAGTGAACAGAGAACAAAAATTGCATCTGCCTTAATGAATAGTGCATTAGTTCATTGTAAGTTATTGAACTTATTAATTCATATGAATCTTTTTTGGACAGTTCATGTAAATGAATGAAAAATCTGATCTGATTAAATTATTAAATTGAATTAAATGTATGCATTTAGCAGATGCTTTTATCTTATTTTGAATCGAACCCCCAACCTTGCGCTAGCTTGCTTGCTAACACAAAAATTAAATACAGTAAATAGATAATTGGATATTTAAAAAATACATATTGTCCCTTTAAATTGTAGTTAGCTTTAGTGTTTTTAAATACTGTTGTTTTTTTATTTTAGTGTTTCTTGTAGCTCGGCAAGCCACTTTCCCGAGTGGTTCGCCAACACATCGTCTTTGTATAAACATTGAGTGTAGGTTATTTCAAATAACAGGTTAAGGTTTTTATGAAGAGCTGTTCTCACGGCACTTAAAGAACCTACACGACTAATGCAAGCAGATCAAGACTTTCATTTTTTTCAGGAAGGCACCTACTGAGGAGAGCTGCCTCCCCTGGACCTGCTGGCTTCTAACTCCTCTCACATTCACACCCTTTTATTTTCCCTCAGGCCTGTAAAGATGCTTATCTCTGCACTACAGTACCTGAAAGTGGGTCAGGGCTCTCCTCCCGTTTCATCTTATGTCTTCTGTACTGCACTGTCTTAATTGATTCTCCCAGTATCTGGGGTTTTGAAGTGCACCACTAAAATAAAAGTTAGCCGCGTGAAGAGAGCGCTTCTTTTTCGCAAGAGGGCCTAATTAGAATACAGGCCTGAGATAGTTTGTCAATGGCCTCGTCAGTATGTCTTGGGAGCTTTCTAGGATGAACTGAATGGCTTCATCTTCCCCAAAATAAACCGGCTCACTGTCTGACATGTAGCCCAGTTGAGAGATCTATTTTCATAAGTGTTGCATTTATTTGCCCAGCTCTTCGGGAGAACGGCATCTCAGCAAGGCGGCAGAGTGACTGGGAGTCTCTCACTGGTGTAGATGTCTTTCAGGCTGTATTTGCAGTTGACAAATTGCACCAGTGTTTCACTGAGTTCAGAGCCAGGGGAAATCAAACAGCTGCAGAGAGACAGATCATGCATAATATCATGTCCCTTTTATTCACAAAAACATTGTCCCCGACAAAAGCATTAGCCAGCTTTGTATTTAGTAGACTTCACTTCCATTATCACTCATCAGTTTCTCATGCATTTAAAAGGGTGATATGCTGAATGATAAAAGGCTGGTATTAATTTTAGTGCGTTTTGTTTTGCTTTTCCATTATTAATGCTGTCATTGTGTCTTGCACTCAAAAACGTATTTAAAGAAATAGGAAAATGAAAATCTGTCATTGTTTACTCACCTTAATGTCATTCTTAGCATGCCTGATTTATTTTTTATTTTTGTAAAACACTAAAGGAGACTCTACCTCCAAAATCTAGTTCATAAAATTTGTTCGAGGATAAGGCTGAAAGTTATTATTCAGTAATAATCTTCAAACACTGATTTTAAAATGTTGCTATTTGTGCAAAATGTTATTATTTGTTCAAATGTGTGACAATTATACTCACAAGTCTTGTAACCTATCACAATGCAAATATTTTTAAAATGCATATTTTACCGAATGAGATTTAAGCAAAATTTGGATGAATTATGACAGAATTTTATTTGAGTTTTGAATTTATCATCTTAATTTTACATAACCATATTCCACCCCATTTCTAACATTTTAAAATGAATCAGGCTCTTTTTGTGCTATATCTTTATGACATCCATGTAACCTCTTACTGACTTACTGGTTGTGTTTTTGCTGCCAGATCTAATATTAGTGGCACAGCCCCATCCTTTTTGTTAAACAAAAAACAACAACTGGACAGTCATATGTTAAATGTAATTTATATTTCTAAAGATCAATACATTTTTTATTTTTTATTATGACACCTTATACTGTACATTCACATTTTTGAAAGATTTTGTGATCTTAGTAAATCCTGTTGATTGAAATATTAATGAACAAATGCACTATTCTAATGACTGGATATTCAGCCTTCAGGGTTTTTTTGTCCAATAAATAAATAAATAAATAAATAAAATATTTCAACAACAAAAGCCAACTGTCCACTAGTTGTTACTTAATAAGGTTAATTCATTTTAGGGTGATTGCTTGGGCATTTAATTAGACTTCTATGGTAAAATATTCACCTTGCTTTGCTCTTTTGCTCTCATTAGACCCATCCTTTATTACCTTTGATCATTCCCTCTTTGCATCTTTCCTTCATTAGTTGCCTATTGCTTTAATGAGAGCATTCCTCTCTTTATTCTGATACGGAGACTCGCAGTAATTTGCACATCTTAAAGGCACAATTCGTTCTGTTGGAAGTGCAACACCAAATGGCTTCAGAAAATAACAACGCCCTAGCTCCTTATCCTTCTGTGTTGGGTTTGTACAGATGTTCAAAGGCACAAAACTTTCCTGTAGCCTCACAGCTAATTCTTCAGGGAAAAAGCCAGGGTGTTTTATCAGGTGCAGACTCTATAGTTAAAGGTGTGATTATCGGAAATGCTGGCTTTCAGCCATCCGCGTCTCTCCCATCTTGAGTGCCACAGCTGCTGCAGGTGCCCACAGAAATGCAGTATTGACCTCAAAGAGTTTGGAACTGTTTTCTCATTTTGCCATGAGACAAGAAATTGACAATTTTTAAAAAAAACACTGTGCACCTAGTACACAGATTGGACACCGTCACTTACAAAAAGACTGAGCGGAAAAATGCACAGGTCGGAACCAATGCATAATTGATGAGTCTAATCACGTTCATCAGCATACATTCTGCAGCTTGCATTCTGCATTATTGATGCGAGGGCATTGCATGGCAGACCTCTGAGACTTTTGACAGACGAGTCAGTATGCTCTGATGGCAGCAGGAGTGCGCTTTGATTACTGTGGAGAAAATATTGCAGCTTTGTTTACGCAACAGTCCACCGGAATACAATAAAATAGCAAACGCAATTAAGCTAATATGATTAGTTCCTAGATTTGGTAAATTACTATTTTTTCTTAGCTCAAGATATTAGTTTGTGATACATAATGACTGTACTTTGTCTCAATTAAATAAAATTAGTCAAAAAATAATAATCCACAATTCATTGTTTTTGGAAAGATCATGGTAATCATATAATTGTGTCATCAAAATAAAATGAGCCTTAACTAAACTAAACTGGTGAATGGATTGTGTAATGAGTATGCAGCTTGTCGAGAGGCTCTCAGAGAGATACATTGGAGCACTTCAGTGTTAATATTGAGCAAAATGTAAAATCCAAAATAAACTTACAGCCATATTGAATTGAGTGTATTTCTGGTGTAAGAGTGCATGATTTCTACCAGGAGGTCCTAACTGGTGGGCTGTGCCCCGAAAATGAGTTGCAGAACAGTTCTAGGAAATAAAAAAATGCAAATGCAAATTCTAAAATGCAACTAACCACATAATTGTACATAGATTAGGGTAACAAAGCATAAGAGGGAGAATATGTTGTCAAATGAAACCCAATTGTAATTTGATGCAGATTCATCTGTTATAGTATATTTCAGAATATACTGGTGAATCACACTTCTGCTGTTGTTTATCCATTATGCAGCAGTTTCCATACAATGACAGTCCATGCTGACAGCCATTTTTTTCCAAAAAACTTAACAAACTACAAAAAAAGTGGTGCATGCGACTTGTGCACTAGATTCTGAGTCTTCTGAAGGCATGCAGTAGCTCTGTGTGTGGAACAGACAAAGATGAATTTGTTATTTACTGGTAAGTTTCTCATCCATAAAACCTAACTGGTGCATCAATTCCTAAATAGTAATGGTTTTGTGGAGGCAAATTTAAAAGACCTTTAAGACCAAGCAAAATGTTAAGGAATAAACCGGAACTTAATACATAAATATGCATCTCCAATACTTTTTAATTCATTTTACGAAAAAATATCTAATTGGTAGATGTTAGGATGTACCGGCAGCCAGGTGTAAATAAGACAGTAGGGAAAAAAATTACACATTTCAGAGTGGTTATGAAAACTATGGAAATAAATCAAGTTATTTACAATATACAAACAAATGTAAATTTGGCTATGCCAATATCCAGGCCCATATATACAGGTGTAATTCAACCTCTCCATACAACCCTTTTCTCCCCTAAAATGGCTGCATTTTAAAGCTTTGGCTCCTCCTATATTTGGAACATACCATGTGGGGGGGGGGGGGGATTATATAATTTACAATCAGGTGATAAGATAAAACCATAATAACTACATTATAGTTTGGCTCTACAGCATACGTCACCTACATCTATAACAGTTTAAAATGCTCAATAAAGATATGACTTGTAAGGAAACACTTACATACATGGTTTTCTCCCTCCCCTATGAGGTCAGAACCGATGGAGAAATCTGCCATGAGCAAATGTTTGCTTAAATATGGCTACTTCCCATGTGGACAAGTTTGCCAAAGTGAGAGGTGCACCAGAAGGTATGTCTAGCTTTTTGAAATGTATTGAAGTTACCTTGATAATTAAATTGAATGAAATAAACACTTGTTATGTAAAGTATTCTGGTCTTCTTTTCTTGTGCTGAACATTAAACATTTAAACAAATAACATTTAACAGACAAAAACTATATAAGGATGGTATATTTTTACCGGCACTTGGTTTGTCTGTAATGGTGGAAAATGTTTGTTGTGTGCCCATGCCCATCCCCAGTCCCTTCACAGTCAGTCTGTGACCGTAGTTACTGTACTTTCTGATCACACTGCAAAAAATGTGATGTTCTTTATCAGTATTTTAGTCATATTCTAGCACAAATGTCTAAAGATTCTTAAAAGAGTTAGTTCACCCAAAAATGAAAATTAGGTGAGTTTTACTTACCCCCGAGGCATCCTAGGTGTATATGACGTTCTTCTTTCAGATGAATCCAGTCAGAGTTATATAAAAAATGGTCTTTGATCTTTCAAGCTCTGTCATTGCAGTCAGTGGGAGCTGCATTGCTTCAGTCCAAAATAAGTTAAATAAAAAGCGCCCTTCCATAAAAAAAGTGTCTCTAACCGCTTCAGGATGTGAACAAAGGCCTTTTTCTTTCAAATTGATGCATTTTTGTAAGTAAAATTTCCATATTCAAAACGTGATAATCACTTAAATCACTTCTGAGGTGTGCATGCCCAAAGCTGACCTCATACATAATTCCCCCAGAACTGCTTCCATTTACAACAGTGAGCGCATGCTAGGTTCAAATGATTATTACATTATCTATATGGATATATTTTATACAAGATTCATCAATTCGCTATAGGAGGCCTTTATTCACCCCCGAAGCTGTATGAGACAGTTTTTTTTATGGAAAGGTGACAGTTTTTTTTATGGAAAGGTGTTTTTTATTTCACATCTTTTGTTTCCTACAGTTGAGCACCTCTATCTTACACCTTTGTTGTGATCTCACTGCCGCATACCTGCGGTCGAAGAGGCAGCTGCGGAGTAAATTAGTTTGTGTGTCTGGAGGTCTCTTCCTCTCTCCCTCCCTTTACTACTTCCCTGCTGTGCATGGCTCCTCTGCAATGAGAATTACAGAGCTCCTCCTCTTTTCCCCTGCAGAACAGTTGGAGAGTGAGTGTGGAAGAGAGAGAGAGAGATATGAGCATGTCAGAAAAACACATCTTCTTGATGTTGTTTCTTGTCCTCATTTGCTAGTTTTTTCCAAATGTTGTGCCAATGTTTTGGGATCAGAGAGCCGACATGGCTTCCTTTTGAAGTTTAAATAGACAGTTGGTGGTTTCCCTCTTTTAGTGCCGCCAAAGTGCGCCTCAGTGTGCGTGTACCACTTCCATCTGAAGACACCAGGAAAAAAAATGGGCTGCATGGCTGATGGCAAATATCAATGTGCCGGTTATTCTCTATACTGCGAGTGCTAAATGCACTTTGAATGTAATTCCTTGCCTCTGTCGTGACAAAATTGTCCTCATTTGATATTCAGCTTGAAAGCATTTTTTAGTTTTCTTTTAATAGCTAAATTTTAAAGGATGTTAAAAGAGCGATTGCTGTAGTAAAGCAAAGACAACTAGATATGCATTTCCTGAATGGAATTCCGCTGCTTTCAAGGCAGCATAAGAAATGTAGGTTTAAGGTTTTAAGCTTTGATTCTTTGTTAAAGCACCAGACTTTCTTTTATGGTGTAAAAGTCTCTACGATTGATGCTGAATATGGACGAATAATGATTCAGTATGCAAATAGATGTCAAAAGAGAAGAACATTTGGAATTTGTACAGTGACTGGATTTTTTGTTTACTCTGTTCCTGTCTCAGTGGCATCATGCTTGATTTACACATTACAGGATGGGTCTCATTTATTAACATTAGTTAATGAACAGTACCCATTTATTAAACTTTTTAAAAGCTAGTTATTAAAAATGGTAATGTTCACAGTACATTATCTAATGTAAACATGCAATTGATTTGAGTAACGTATTAGTAAATGCTGACATTAATATTAGTAAATGCTTTAGATGCATATTTTATGGTTAGTTCATGTTAACAAATATTGTTCACTAATGTTAGCTATTGAAATCTTATTGTAAAGTGTTACCTATATCTCTTTAGCAGTTTATATATTCACTGCGGACTGACAAAATTGTTTTATGTTAGAAAACGTCTTTATATTGATCTTGTTCAAATATTTTTTTACCCTGCAAAACAAGATAAAATACTTATTTTTGTTATATTTTATTTTGTTTTGTAGAATATGGCTACAATAATCTGCATTAAGCAATTTAGCCTGAAACTTTGAGTGCAGAAGAAGATAAAGGAAAAGATCAATTTATAAAAAATTTATAACAGGCCCAAGAACTTCATGATCTATCCACAGTATGCCCTCTTTTTCTGTTTGTTGTCAGCAACATTATTTTTTAGTGCGAGGCAAAAACTGTTTCATAGCTAGGATGTGCTGTCAATGTGCTATTAGACAATAAAGAAAAAAAAGTCAGATGCAGTGCATGGATATTATGCCCTAGCACGCAAAGTCAGCATTTACATGATGATTCCATCCCAGGCAGGTGTTGATATCAGTGCAAAGGTTAAATAAATGTGAAATGACATTTATCTAGTTTCCTATATGATCTCACACCCAACCTTTAGATATCTGTTTATTCTTGACCATGACTAGCCTCAGCAAATACGTGGCAATATTGCTGTGTGTGTTTGTGCCATGTGGCGGTCCCACAGCTGTCTGTGACATTTTGCTGCTGTAAGATATTTGGTTATTCGCTCCAGTCCAAATGTGCTCTGGAAGATATTTACAACTTTAATTTTGTCGGTTGACCGCTTTCCATCTTTCTGGAGGAAAAAAGATCAGAATATTTAATTAGAGCATGGTAGGGCACCTCTCCTCTTATGAAATGTCATACTGTTATCATGTTTTTGGCCTCACAGTTCAAACTTTCAATGAATCTGATGGCATTTGTGTGGCTAGAAATGTTCTCAGTGCAAGTCATCAATTTGCAATTCTCAGTTTTGCCTCAAGGGGAGCAATATACAGTGGCTGAGAGAGCTCAGCGTGCTGCAGCTTCAGAAAACACATGCAAATAGAAAATCAAGAAAACATCTTCTTCAGTTTGACAGCAGGTGCTGCAAATGCTCACAATGCAAACAAATAAAGAAAGCGCACTGCAAATAAAGTATTTTATTTGCAGCGCATTTCTTTATTTGGTTGTGTTGTGAGCATTTGCAGTGCGTGTGCTAAATTATTCATTAAACATTAAAAGGTAAGGTAAAATTAAAGTTGAGTGTGAAATAGATCAGGATTAAGATTCAACAGTAAATTTGATGTTTAATGTATAATATATTTGATATATAATATTTAATATTTTATCAAATTTGGTCCATCCTTCTGAAGAGGGTGGTTTAAAGAGAATCTTCAATTTAGATTAAGATAAACTGTCTACAGTAAATGCAAATATATATAGAAATCTGAAATTTTAATATAGTACAATATTACAAATCGGACTTAAAATACAACAATTCATTTGAAAATATTTTATATTTTATCAAATGTACTGTATACCATATTACTGAAACAGGTTGATTTAAAGACAATCTTGTTGAACACTTTAGTTAAATCTAGTAAATTTATGTATGAACACAACATTTAAATAATTTAAGATCAGGTTTAAAATGCAATAATACATTTGATAATATTTAAAATATTTTATCAAACATGGGCCATCTTTATGGTTTGCCTCAAGTAAATTGTTCATCAATATTCTCTTTAACTGTTTTTGTTTCTTTTTATTATTGCTGTCAAATGGATTAATCACATGCAAACTGAAAGTTTGTGTTTGCATAATATATGTGCTTGTACTGTGTATACAGTATTTATATTAGATTCAGTTAGATTCAGCTGTATTGTCACTGCACATCTAAGGTACAAGGCAACGAAATGCAGTTAGCATTTAACCAGAAGTGCAATAAGCAGTAAGTACAGAATATACAAGGTCTACAATATGTACAATAACTATACAGATGAGTATTATGGACATAATTTACAGATTTTAAATACTATCACCATGATACAGACAGGTGCACTATGAACATACGATACAGATCGATTATGTAAAAGTGTATGTACACTATAAGCAGAACTATGAACATATGAACATAATTTACACTAGGACAGTAAAGTGTGCAATATTTCAGTGTGCAAATGGATTTTTCAGTGTTTCTGGATGAACAGAGAGTAGTACAAGTATATATATATGTTTATATAAATACACACACATGTATATATTTAAGTGTGTTTGCTAAGCATTTCTGTTTAGCTGTAGCATAGGTAGAGTTTGTTTCTGACCCTACAGTTGTGTGTGTGTTACGATTAATTGCTTGCTATGCAGTCTCTATGCTTTTTCCAGATTGTGGCATCCCACATTCAAGTTCTATCTTTGTCTTTTGGTGGGGTGCAAGCCCCATGGTACTCACTAGCAGCCAGCTAGTAAAATATTAAGCGCCTCTGCTTCTTATCTTTATACAGTGTGTGGTTGTGAGTCCACTGTATTCTAGGAAGAGTGCACAAATAAATCTGCATGGCTGAAAGACCTGTCAGCCAATCATAATACAGTAATAATGACCCTTAAGGTCAGCACGTCAAGAAAATGCTTATCGTGGCAACATTTTAATGCCTGGGCCAAAAACTTTGTGATATTTGCCTAAATCAGCAAGGGAGCCTTAGGGAACTCTCAAACGAACAATATTTCCTGACGTGCTCTCTTGATCCCAAAGCTAATTTCATTTGTAGACTGTACAGTTATCTGGGTGTGATAATATGCTTTGTTATTCCGCTAATGTGATGGGAAAGTTGACAAAGCTTTGTGATTTGTCATGTTGAGTTTATCTCATTGGAGTTTCAATTTGGCTGAGTCTCTTTAGGCCTCGTGTCAACCAGGTGATTTTCAGATACAGGAAACTGATGTTTAAAATACATTGGATTATGCAGCTGCAAATTCTGTGATTTAATTATTTAGGTCTCAGTCACAATGAGCTTTCATTCAAAATGAGTTAATAGCAACTAATACCAGTAAAACCTGTACCTACACAGTGTTTGAATGTCATTTACAAACAAACAAACAAACAAAAAACATTCTGGTCATTTTTCATACGGGAAGAAAATAAATACTATTTTAGAATCGTCAAGATATTCAGGAACATCCAGAAAAAAAAAAAAAAAGAAATAAAAATGGAAATAAATTAATACTTTTGTTCATCATTAAACCAATGCAAAGTATATAGATATTTGTAATATTAGGAAAGGTTTATATCTCAAATAAATTTTTCTTTTTATCAAAGAATCCTGAATTTTTTTTTTTTTTTTTTGTCACGATTTCCACCAAAATACGTATTAAGCATCACAGCGTTTTTCATCATTGCTAATAATTTTTTTTTTTTTTCTTGAGAACATCAGCATATTGGAATTATTTCTTAATGACCACGACACATAAAATTTAATTAAAAACTCAAATTAAAAATTTTAAGAAAAAACAACAACAACATCTTCTTACATGTTGTACATTTGAACATACTCTGAATGAATAAATGTATGCACACACACACACACACACACATGCAGATTTTTTTTCTAAATATATGTATTTTTTATTTCTGTAATAAATTAAAATAAAAATTTGGAAGGAAATGCACTTAACTGTAGCAACATAAATAAATTGAAAATTCTTAACGTTCCCCTAAATAGGCTTCATTTTATTTTTTTTAGATATAAAATATAATTAAAGGAACCATTTATGGTCCTTTACTATAATTAAAGGGCCATACTTGAACACCTTCTTTAGGTAATCTTTCCAGCCTAACCTTGGCCAGTTTTTTTTTTTTTTTTTTTTTTGCCATCACTCTCTTCACAGTTTTTCAATGTCTCCATCACCTTCTGTCTACTAATCACACACACTTTATTTGTGTAAGCCCCTTATCTGTTCCGAAACTCAAACTAAAGCCTTGGTTGAGCTTTGAATTGAAAATAGGTCTGACCTTAGCCTGCCTGATTCACTCTACATTGATTAAACTGAATTTGCAGTGAATGATCAGGTCCAAATTACTTCTCCACTCGAAAAGGTGTGCATTAAACCTTCTATGTCACCTTCAGTCTTCTTACAAAGGATATATTCTCAGAAAAAAGAGCTCTTCCATGGCACCTCCTGCCATTGTGGCCCACATCTCTTCTGTTTCTAGAAGAGATGGGAAAGAGATTATTCCTTTAAGATCAATTACAGCTCTAACTGACTGAATGGTGTCAGCCCAACATGCTTAAAGAAGCTGAGACAAGGAGGTACTATAAAAAAGAAAGCTGTGAATGGCACGTGTGGGCGCGGTGTGATCCAAATTCTGCAGCCTTATTCGCACGTGATGTTCCCCAAGACTGTGCAGATGGGTTTATTTTATCAAGAATATGTACGCCGTAAAAACATTCCCAGTGAGACTGCAATTTGTGCTTCTAATTTTGCAGTGCATGATAAGTAATTGTCCTTTCACAGCAGCAATGTCTTAGCATTAAGCGTTTTCTGTAGGTGGAGTCTGATATAAGCCTCCAAATATGTAAAGCATTGTAAGAAACAGATAATATCTCATTAGTGCTATTCATAATTGCCATAGCTAATATTTCCTTGAGCACACACTTGAGTATGTTATCAGATAGGATACGAGGAACAATACCATTTCTCTGCGGCACACTGCACCAGAGAAGATTTATTAGCCTGTTGCTAAGTGGAGGCTCCCTTGGGCATCCTGCAGACTAAAGGTTGGTATTCTACAGTATGCATACTAGCGCTTGCACACACTTGGATTGTTATTAAGAGTAGAGTGCTCTAGGGTCACTGAAAATGGAAATAACTTTTAATAAGTGCACTTAGAACATCTAAATATTATTGCTGTGCTGTATTGTTTTTTTTTGCATGTGATTCTTTTGTTTGTCGTCAACATTAACATTGTATCTGATCTGTGGTTTGAGAAAAGCAACAAATCACAGTATTATCCAGCATGCACCTGGTTGTTGGCACATTTGTAGGATTGTGCATTGAGTGCTTTAGCTTGAGTGCTGAAACCTTTTTTTTTTTTCTGTAGAAGCATTATCATTGACTACACCACGTCATGTACGAAAATCTGCAAAAGACACTAGTGCAAGTGGAATGCAAAAAACAAGGTGACATAAAATTTTATGTAAATATAATGGGCAATATATTGAAGCTTATAAATCATACAGAATTAAGTTTTTTGAAAATTTTAAAATGCAGAAAGTTTTAAGTGGGGGTAGGTTTAGGGCAGTGGTTCCCAACCTTTTTCAGCTCACTGCCCACACAACCAAACACATATGTTTGCCCGGCCCACTGCAAAAAAAATTAACTGACCCCGCTATCGTTGGGTTAATAACTTTGTACTCAGAAGCTAGATTGTTAACTGTCTTTATTAAATGAACTGGCAATGAACAGAAAATTACTCGGGCTGGCACCGCTTTGCACAACTGCTGTTGTTCTGTAGCATATGTAGCAAAAATATCTAAGAAAAATTGGCAGTTTATTCTTAAACCAATCAGCAAGCTCGAATAGTCGAAGCATAGTTTTATATTTATTTTTTGTTATTTAATTATATATATGAAATTATGTTATTATATTATGACTTAGACATTTTTACATATATGAACAATATTAATATTTATTTTAATAGTAATTGACGGCCTACCTGCAATACAATCGCGACCCACTAAGGGGCCACCGCCCACAAGTTGAAAACCACTGGTTTAGGGTAAAGGGGCGGAAACAGGAACAGATGGTTCTATATTTTTTTATTGTTTAGTGTATATATATTTATATAGAGAGAGAGACAGTGAGTGCAATATAATAAGACGCTTTTGACGCCGTTGCAAAATACACAGTACAAGCAAAGATTAATACATGTTGTGATGAGGGGAAACCTTTATATCTTGCTCCCGCCCATATTAGCAGCGGCGTCCGAAATCATTTCGCACGTTCAAAGGCTAGTGTGACGGCCCCTTTAGGGGACAGAAAATACAGTTTGTACAGTAGAAAAAAACATTACGCCTATGGAATGTCCCCATGAAACATGGAAACCCACTGTGTGTTTATGTGTGTAGATAACCATTACCATACCTATATAATTTGACATTTACT
The DNA here is from genome assembly GCF_003368295.1 of Carassius auratus. NCBI lineage: Eukaryota > Metazoa > Chordata > Actinopteri > Cypriniformes > Cyprinidae > Carassius > Carassius auratus. The sequence continues at coordinate 5,364,280 of NC_039273.1, forward strand.
TTGTGCTCTATAGTAATTCAAAGTATATCAGATGTGAACTTCAAATCAAGTTTCAACATTTAAATAATTCTGAATATTCTAATTAATACAGCAAACTGTTTCTAGCACTCCAGATCTGAAATAACTGAAAATGACATAAAAAAAGGTTTCCTATCGTGTCCAAGCCTATTGCTGATATAAACTCAGCACTTATTATATCTCCATTACATCCTCAGACAGCCATGCAGTGTCAATTAACTTTAACTAATGAATTAAATTAACTTCTGTGGTAGGGTTGACACTCCCTGCAAATCACAGCAATGATCGCAGATCATGCTGACAGCTTCATATGGGTCAACAGCCATCTAACAAGCATGGCTTCGCCTTAAAAATTCAAAGGGAGTTTATTAATAACTGGTGTTTGGGAAGTTACTTCGTGCTGTAGCTACTGAACTTAAGCGATAGTCAAGCTGAACATAAAGGGGGGTGGAGTGCTGCAATTCTGCTGTGATACTGAAAAATATAGTTGAGTTTGGAACATTGCTACTTTTAGTTAGTTACTCCCCAACATTGTTAACAACACTCAAAGGTAAACCATTCAAGAAAAACACCTTTTAATCTAGGCTGTGTTCCATCTCGCACGTGTTTGGCAATGTTTCTCTTAGCTGAGAGCGTGGGAGAGTGGAACATGTGCTTCAAGCCTTACCGTGGTCTCACACACGAACTTCTTTTCCCAGAGGAAGGATTCCCCAGTTCACTCTTTAATATCAAAGCACATTTGCCAACATTGAAAAAGCATTTCAGAGTCACTGCAGAGACCCTGTTGTAATTCTTTGAAGTGCCTGTGCACTGGAGGAGAAGTGTGGAGCCAGCGTATAGTGCAATAACAGGAGAGGAGGTGGAAAATAGAATGAGAGCAGGTCAGTAAGACTTACCAAAGAATAAAAGAGAATTTCTATCACCTTGTAAATAAGTGAGGTGAACCAAACAGTGCCAAAAAAGCTTGGCTGGGATCAAGAGTTAAAAATAATTGCTTAAACTGCATCCATGTTTAAAGACATGCATGGTATTTTTATGAAAGTATACAAGACCTTAACTGTACATTTAGTGATCATTTAAAAATATGCAGTACTGTACATAAAAAGCAATATAAATGGAGATTTTAAAGCTATGTATAACCCTGCCAAAATAATAGATTCTTATATATCTTCAGTGTGCTGGAGGAGGTGAAAACGTCAAGCAGTGAATCATGATGGTGCATGATAACGTGTAGGCATAAAAAATATGTCTAGATTAATTTGGTGTATTTGCCACTCGCCCTCAAAGCTAAATTTCTGTTCAAACAACTCAAATATATGCACATGCATACTGAAAACACAGAAACCTAATGGAATATTCCAGTATGTAAATTTTAACCCAATTAGGCAACAATTAGGGGAGTAATGATAACAGCGACTGTCAAAGTTGTTTAAAGCAACTCAACCCACAGCAAGATCAGCGTCATACAATTTAAATCTAATTTCTTAAAGTAATTAATGACCCCGAGGTTACCAAAATAACAATTAATTCCAAGAACTTAAAAATCATGTGGTGTCCACTGTGGCAAAATATCAAAGGGTCTGCCTTTTGTCAGTATATGGTGTGTGCAGAACAATTTTCATCAACTGAACTCATTTTCTTTATCAGAGCTTGTCATTTCAGATGGGGGGATACGAAAACAGCACATTACATAGATAATGCTCTCTCGCTGGATAGGAGCTCTTCATTGGAATGCAGCTCCTTCATTCAGGATGTTGAAAAGAGACATGTGGGAGCCAAAGCATATTTGTCTCGACCTTGGGAGCCCATAGCAACGTTTTAAATTCAAACTAGAGAGAGGCAAGGAGAGGGAGCATGTGAGAAAAAACAAGTGGGTTTTCAGTAAGAAGCTGTTTTGAGTAGGATGCTGGAAAGGAAAGTTTCAGGAAAAGAACATGAGTGCTGCAATTCCCATTCTGATATAGAATCATCTGACTGTATTGCCTTTCTGTGGTGCTTACTCATTCCTTTTTCTTCCTATCTTTTTTTTTTTCAGGAAGGCTCCCAGGTTGGTGAAGCTTTGTGTTCACAGCATAAGACCCGCAGCCCCATCCACTAGGAGACGGGTACGATTGGAAACCTAGAGGGAGCAAGGGACCAAAGACATATGGTTAACCTTTAATCTCAGCAAAGGACTCTAGAGGAAGTTCCCTGACAAGAGATAAAGCGGATTGATGCAGAACGGATGAGCATTCCATTCAATTACAAATCTATATCGCTACATGACATAACTATGAACTTTAAAAGATTGTGCCCTGTAAAAGGGTGTCACCATTGACCTGTCAACTCAACTCAACTCAAAAAACAGATACGCTTTGTTTGAAACCGGCTTGCTACAATGTCTTCAGCCATGGGCAAAATGGTTGGATGGACCAACTGTCACTGTCAGGGCTCAGCATTGGTTCTTCTCTACCTCCTCCTGACTGCTTTGGCTGCGAAGCCCAAAGGTCCAGGTCACACGCATCTAAACTCTATCCGGATTGATGGGGACATTTCATTGGGCGGACTGTTTCCAGTTCACGCCCGGGGTCACGAGGGCAAACCCTGCGGTGAGCTAAAAAAGGAAAAGGGAATCCATCGTCTGGAAGCTATGCTTTTTGCTCTAGACCGCATCAACAATGACCATGAACTGCTCCCAAATATCACCCTGGGCGCCCGCATTCTGGACACATGCTCACGGGACACACACGCTCTGGAGCAGTCTCTCACTTTTGTCCAGGCCCTCATTGAAAAGGACGGCACAGATGTGAAGTGCCAAGGTGGAGGATCGCCCATCATTACCAAGCCAGAAAGGGTGGTGGGAGTCATTGGAGCATCGTCCAGTTCCGTGTCTATAATGGTGGCTAATATCCTCCGCCTGTTTAAGGTAAACAGCATAATCATTATAAATTTTTTTATATTTGTTTATTTTTTTGTGAGGATTTGGATTGAACTTGGCCATGATTTACTCGCCTGCTTTCCAGTTTTAACTTCATTTTCATGCAGGTCCAGGCTGGTTTTGTGCTGACCAAGTGAGTCAAAAAATTTACTGATGAAAGGAATGACAGTTCTGAAAGCTACTGTATTATAAAGTTATAAAAATATTATTAAACATAAAATAATAAACAATGAATATACATATATGATATAATAAATCAATTATTGATTAAATACTGTTTTTTTTTGTTTTATTTATTTTATTATTTGTTAAAGTTTAATCTGTTACAGTTTCCATTTCAGTCAGAATAAAATGGCTTGAGTTTAATGATGATGACATAACAAATTTGCCTGTTGACTAAATTGAAATGCATTTTAACAAAAAAAGACATAACACATGGATAAAAGAAAACAAATGTTGCAAACCTTAAGCCATGTAGATGTTGATCTTCCAGATCATAGAGGTCTTGCTGCGTTAAGTTAAGTACCACCAGACCAGCTTCAAAAACAAAACATATGATGAAGACCAGCTATGCCGGTCTTTTAACAGGATTTAAATGAATATGATGATGTGTGAGATGTTGCTGTTGCATCTGTATTTTTCTTCCTCTGCCATTTGGTCTTCTTCTTTGGCAAGCAGAGTGGATATCAGTGTCCCAGTGAATGTATAATTAATAAGAAAGCAATCTAGGGGTTCTTACATCCACTTAGCCATGACCAAACAAAGTCAGTAGCATTCCTCAACTCATTCTGTGCAAATTGCGAGGCTCCTCTCTGATAAAGTAAACACATTCTATTTCCAAACAAATGTTAACAGAATATTTACTGCATTATATGAATGAAGTTGAGCTAAATAGATTTCTCAATTAGGATGCAACACTTCCAGTCTCCAAGATCTGATTCTTTTCAGTGTTATGTTCACATTGTTATGGAGGTGGGTACTTCTTCATCTTGATGAATGTTTAACAGCACACTTTCACACTTTGATGATCACCTCGGGGGAGAATCTGAATATGCAAATAAAATAGTTTGTACCCACGATTCAGTTAACATTCAATATTGGATTCAGATGGTAAATGTGTATTATGGGTTTAGCATGATGTATTGTAGCATATTTTGTAAATGTAATGCATGAATTGTTAATTGAATCTGTGAATTGTGAACATCAACATGACAATAAGAATTAGTATAGTTCAAGGCTAACCATTAAAGATGCTCGTTAGGACCCTCTGCATGCATCCGTTTATGTAGTCTTCAGCCTAAGTGATCAAATATCTCTCCCTTTTGCAGGGGAAAAATTTGAGTATGGAGATCAGATTTACATCGGTTCATAAAGCAAGTATATGAATAATGCAGGACTCCATGTTTAGCTCAGAATAGCACTGTTCTGGCGTCAGCAAGGCCGATTCTCATTCATTCCTCAGCTAGGCCACCCAAAGACAGATGCCCAACGTTTAATATATATTTTCCCTCTGAAATGCTGACTACATGGTGCCATTCATCAGTCAGAGAGTTGTGATCAAAGACAGAGCGCAGGCAGAGGAAACTCCACAGCGGTGCGTGGAGATGACAGGCCTCGAGCATGAGTGCTGATATAAGTCCATTTAAAGCCCACAGCAAAAACACTGCCGTTATTGAGAAACAAAGGCAGCAGGTGCAGTGACAGGGCAACTGGGGAGTCCTCGCTGCGGGTGGAGCTCGTTTGCTCATAAATTCACTGAGCGCTTTTGTGCAAACCTTCTTAGGATTTTCAGATCAACTACACACTGATCTTTAGATCAGAAGTGCATACTACAGCTGTCTTAGCCTTGCCCACCTCAGCTGTGGTAAATGAAGATGCACCTCACCGCACTGTCATGCACTCAATGCATAAATGCCTTAGTTCCTTCTAGTCATTGCAATGCATACAGAGACATTTTACCGGAAGCCTCAGTTGAAGTTGAAGCTGATGTAATCTTTTTATAATCCACTTAGATAATGGCTTCGGCTTTGAATATCAAAGTACAATGTGTAAAAAAAGGACTGGTAAGAGGGATGTTTTCATTTGACTGAGAAATGTTGGATTAGACTGTGAGTCTTGGCTGACAAAAAACGCACCATGGTATTATTACCATGGTATTTTGGGCATGTACCGTAGTAATATTATGGTCTTCTTTGAAGTACCAGAGTATGTAATCATTCTGTACTGTGGTACATACAAAGTTCCTTTAAGGCAATTCGGTCCTCGGCAGCATGTTAGGTAATGGAGGTACAGTTCTGATCTACTTAAATGGGAAAGAGTGAAATTGCCACAGCTGCTTTTCAAGATAAAATCTGAAAACTTTGATATGAAATAGTTTTCTTTAGATGAACTTGTGCTAAAATCTGTATTTTTAGATAATGGCTAGTGTAAAAGTGATACTGCTTTCATACAGCAGTTCATATTACAAACACTTTTTTTCTCCACTTAAGAAATTATTCACTGACTTTATCATTAATAAATTCTCTTGATTTGTCTAATTTTAGGGCTGTGCCCTCCAGATTTTGCATTTTTCAGCCAGATAAGCCACAAAAAACAAAAACATTACACTACATTACAGTAATTACGCCTCACAACGAATATCAGTCATTTTTAATGGTTGCTTTTCTGAAATGAGACAGCCTCAATGATGTATGTCACCACCTACTGGCATAACGATTTAACTTGTAGAATGAGACACTGAAAAACCCAACAGTGAAAAACTATGAAAACTGTAAATATCTGCCACATCTGCTCAAAGAACTGATATATGCTTACCCAAGGCAGTAAAAGAATTTGTGCATCAGCAAAAAGCATTTTTTGCTCCAAACATTCTCACTGAATATAACATGCTCTCTGACCAGATGCAGTTATTGGCTTTTTGCTTGCGTTTCGCTAGTCTTCAATTATGGAATCGGAAGCACTGAGAAACAGGAAAAATGCATACTTGCATTGCATATGCAAATGCACATGCATACACACACTCAACCATCTCCCATCACCTCTCTATCTCTCTCTCTCTCTCTCACACACACACATACACAAGCACCAGGGAGAGGGAAAACTCTTGCAAGAAAACCTGCTCAAGATGTAAGGTCTGCCACCTGCGTGCAGTTTAGGGGGTTAACAAAAAGCACTTTCCCTAGCATAGATTTGGCAGTCCTGAGCTTTTCATGATTAATATTTCACATCAGCATTACATAACAGTAGCTAGAAGCAGCAAATTACCCTTCCTCAACATCTATCTATTGAAAAATCCGACGGCACATTCAGAGCACAGGCTGGAGTAAGAAAGAGAAAGCAACTCTTGTTTGGAGTTTTGTGAAATTTGCCAGCATAATTTATCTAACAAGAAGGTTGCTCAGTCAGACTCACAACTGTCATAAATGTTACAGCCACATCCTCTTGCCGTCTTTTATTGTTAAAATAAAATGGAAGCTTGTTTTAGGTTAATCGCCGATTTTTCTTTGCTAAAAAGATGTGAAATAAAACTTTTCAAAGACTTCTGGATTTGTGAAATGTTTACCAGCACTGATAATGTTCGAGCTATTACAGAGTCTCTAACTTTAATGGCTATACTACCCCACTATCTTAGTAATAATGCAAACAGTCTGTTAAAAATATATATGATGGCAGACCATCAGAATTTATTTATTAATCACAGCTATGGTATTAAAAAATAGCAGACTATTTAATTTTAGGTATAAAATTGTCCACATGTATGTACATCATTGACTCAAAACATGGCATAGTTATTTTACTTTAATTAATTAATTTATTTTTAGTGTTGAAGTCAACATAACAATCTAAATGTACCCCTGCATGTACGTTTCTTACACACATTCCTGATCCTATTGTTCATGGTTCCAAAGCAAAACAAATCTCAGAATGTAATACATTTTTCACTATCATATTTTTCAGGCCCCTCCCCACCAACGACGTCCAAGACCAGTTTTTGCAATCTATTCAATGCCCAATACATAAAATCTGGCACCACCCAACATTTGTTTCTTGATTAACATCCCATTTAACTCACAAATGCATGGTTTGCGAATTGCAGTTCACGCTGACATTAACAAAAGATCTTTACTTTCAATCCAAAAAAGGTCAATGGTTTCAAAACATTTTCAGGGTGATTAATTACAACAACCATTGCCTGCTTGCACTGAGTTTTGGATTCACGTACATCACTGATCAATGTTGTTGTGCTTTCAGCAGACTGTGAATGTTTATGCCACATGGTTTGTAGCTGCGCCTGTAATTTAGCTATTAACTGGAGGGCAATGTAATTTTCTGCAGATTTTTACACCCCCATTTTAAACCCTATTCCCAACCAGACACTTTGAGGAGGACAGTCAGCTCATGATATAAACTCTCTCAGTGGTTGTTTTTTCTGTCTGGTTGTTTGATTGTTTTAGCACCAGTGACTTATAAAGAGTTTCAGAGAGCCAGGGAAGGGTCACTATAACAATTGTTAACACTCACTCTTAAATTGGCCTGTTGACACTGCTGTCTCACTGTCTGTTTACACTCAAATGTCTGACATATTGCTCTATTTTTTCTTTTTCATCTTATCGTTTCTTTGTGTTCTTAAGTCTTTCTGCCTAGGATTCTGACCTGACTGCTCTCACCAAGTAACTTCAAAAAGCACGGCTGATGGCTATATTTGAAGTGATGTTGGAAGAGAAAGAAAAAAAAAAGAGTCATTTTCAAAGAATAACTGAGAAAAGCAATTAGATCTTCCAGCACGGTTCACCTGTTTGTTTCAGTGAGGTAATCTCTCAGCATTTAAACCCTAAAGGTGAAGCATGTAATTTCTTTGGTGACAGGATGGAACTGTTTTTCAACAAGTTTGCCGAACACTTTCCCTGCCTGTCATCAGTTAAAACAAGAAAATAGCCACAACTGATTCTTAAGCCATACAACTAGTGTTGTTGGGTGAATGAGATGCTCAGTTTAACTGGAAAATGTTTTCATAGCATCACAGTATTTTTTTTTTTCAGGTGAAGTCAATCTATTAAAGATATATATCTAGGTGTCTTGGTTCGTATTAGTCAGGAAAGATTAGAGAACGTATTTTTGACAAAAAAAAAATAAAAATAAAAATAAATAAATAAAACATAATAGTAATTACCCACTTAATCTTTAAGTTTGTAATCCAATGTGATTCTTATTTAATGATCAGAGAAACACTGCTATGCATTTATGGAAAATTAATTATTATTTACTCAAATCACATATGCTAAGCTACATAGACTTGTGCTTATCAGTCAAGAAGTGGTGTTACAGATTTTCTAGCATGGTTCACGAGAGAACAGATGCCAGCAAGCAAAATGTTGACATTTAAAATGAATGATAGAATTTACCCCAGACAATGACAATTGCTAGGCCTATAGACTAGGAAAATTGCAATTGATCCACATTATTATCTGAAGCATTGAAGCTTTTCATCAAATTTCTGGTTTGTTTTTTTTTTTTTTTTTTTTTTTTTTTTTTTTTTTTAGATTTAGGTCTCAGGGACTGATATTAACAAGTTTTAGTCTCTATATCTTTTTGTTTTGTTTAGAGTGTTGTAAATTGAATCATTTACATGGCAATGTGTGATATATGAACTTTCACGGTTTCAAAAATTCAAATGCTTTCAAAAGGCCTCCATTTACTTTCATTTGCTTTCTTTTCAGGATAGGTTATGGCAAATAAATAGTCTCTCTTCCTGTGTGACAGACGGGGCTTTTACCCATTGGCAGAAAAATACCACACTGGGTCTCTTTGATTTCTGAAGCAAACTTGCCATCATTTGAGTAGCTTGCTTAGAAGTTCAATTTTGACATTGCCTTCCATCTCAAAGAGGGTTACATCGTAATTGCTCTCCGTCTAAGAGCACCTCCATTTTTCAATTACACCTACCCAGCGTGTGATCATGTTTCTACCACCTCACAAACTAATACTATTTTGCAAGGGATTGGAGTGACAAATTTAACATAATTTCCTATTCAGAGGTTCCCACTGGTTTCTTGTCTGAGGGTTTTTGAATTAATGTGTAAGGCATTAGAAATGTTTGTGTTAGCCCCAACTCTGACCATTAAAGAAGCCACTGGTACAATATTTTTTACCCTGATTGTATGTTATTTAAAGTAACCGTTCATCCAAAAATGTAAATTAAGTAATTGACTTAAAGGTGCTGTAGGGAACTTTTGTAAAAAAATATTTTTTACATATTTGTTAAACCTGTCATTATGTCCTGACAGTAGAATATGAGACAGATAATCTGTGAAAAAAATCAAGCTCCTCTGGCTCCTACCTGTGGTCCTATTGCCATTTGCAGAAACTCCATCACTCCTTGTAAAAAATAACCAATCAGAGCTGCGGTCCGTAACTTTGTTTGTGTTCAAAATGTAGAAAAATGTATATAATAAGCGAGTACACCATGAATCCATTTTCCAAACCGTGTTTTTGGCTTGTCCTGAATCACTAGGGTGCACCTATAATAAGTGTTTATATTCGGACTATTTTAGATTGCTTCGGGGGTACCGCGGTGGAGTAACCCAGTACCTTTGTGATTCTTCATAGACATAAACAGAGAGAAGTAGTTCCGGCTACGATGTTCTTCCGCAAGACGCAAGCAGTTCTGTTTATTAACCACTAGAGCATCAAAAGTTCCCTACCGCAGCTTTAACCTTATTATAAACTAATAGATTGTTATTTTTCATGGAGTACAAAAGGTGAATGCATTGTCCATTAGTTAAACTCTAAGAACGAATTAGAATTGTTCTTTTAAACCGATCCTGATCAATGAACTAGCCTAGTTGATTTGGTACCAAAATTAAAATGAAAGACTCGTTCATGAATTGTACTGATTTGCTCACCAATCAACAATCAATCAATCAATCAATCAATCAATCATTTCTGTTTTTAAGAACTGGTTCAAAAGAATGATTGTTTTATGAAGTTGACATCACATTGATCAAAGTTGCTGATAAACTCTTAACATTTATTTGGCTTTTTTTGGAGTTTTGGATCATTCCTGTGCACAGACTCTTCAAAATAGTTTGTTTTCAGAAGAATAAAGGTCATACGAGTTTGGAATAATATGAATAAGTAAATAATAATGTTTGATTTTGTTTTTTCTGAGTGATCTGTCAAAATGGTCATTCTCACCAAGGACCAATAACTATAATGATAGCTACCAAGTTTTAACAATTGTTCTAAATCTATGAAAATAGGAGCGTCTACACCACAGCTGTAGTGATAACAATGTGGAGGAACAGTTTATAAACAGTATTCAGGTTGCTACTGTATGATGCTTTTGTCAGTCATATTTTCTCTTCTCTCCTTAGTTTTGAATATCATCTGTAACCATAGTAACAGTGATTGATGGTGACATCAATATTACTGAAAAGTTGACTAGACACATGTCCGTTCTAGGTGCATGTCAATGAACTTACACCAACTTTCATACCTTTGAATTGGCATCATGTGACACTCATCTTATAACTGTATTGTGCTGCTATGCGAACGTCTCAAAATTGGTGCAAACTGCGTTTTTATTCACCAAGGTACCAAAGTCTACAGTAAGAAGAAAAACAGAAAGATTCTGAGATTTCAATATGAACAAAATATTTCTTATTAAATTTGCCTGAGAACAAACTATCTGAGCCATGTCAGTTTTATAGCTTTGTACACTCACTATATTGTGCAATTGCTTTCTTTTTACTATTTTTAATAGTAGAATCATCTCAAATTAAAGAGATACTTCTGTCTTTTTTTTAACCTTGTAGTATGCCATGCATGAGGACGAATCGTATGAGCCACATTTTCACAATGCTCCGATATTGAAGCAGGTTGCTCTGCTTTGGTTGATGGTTTTGCACATGATCCATTTTTTTTTCAGTGTATCCTTGTAAAAGTGAATTAGTGCAAATCTGCGTGGGGTGATATAGCTAATTCAAGGGCTGATTTATGTCTTCTTAAAACAAAACAGACTGATCTGCCTGTAGTCCCTGTCATGTTGAATGAACACAGAAAGTGCTCATGCTGTTTAGTAGGGAGCACATCAAGAGTGATTGCATGTAATGGCAGCTGGCTGCATCTCCTCTTCCGAATGTTGTGTACTCTGTGTTTTCCCTTTGCTCTTTTCTTGCACGGTTTGTTTACCTGTTGCATAATGCACGTATTTTTATTTTTGCTGGCTTCTATATGAGCACTGTCTCAGCACGTAACCCTAATGGACTTCTCATTGGGATAACACTGTAAAATCAGAAATGAAATGATGCCTGGATGTGTGGTCCTGTCTGTTTGCTAGTGGCTGGCACTAAACTTGGGAAAACTCATTGGAGTGCCCTTCCCTTCAGGGATTTCTCCAGAATATTTGACATGCCGGTGAAGCTGCTCGAAGATTGACTTTGACTTCCATTCCACCTCGCTTGTCAAGGTGGTCAATTCCCTCAAAGCATACCAGCCCTCCCCCAATCCTATTACTTTGTGCTTTTACCTTCACTGTATGGCACAAACAATATCACAAAGTCTAGGCTTACGGTCCTGTCTATACCTGATATCAAATCATTTCCTTCATCTTTGAGATGCCTACATCCAATCATAATTCAATATAACCACAGAACCTATTTCAAACATATTTTCTGATGTTCATATGATTAGAATATGTTTGTGAAGATTGTGACAGTGTATTTACCTGCATCATGATTGGATATTACCACATCACCAGTGCAGTTTGAATTGATTTTGAATCAATTTGAAAACAACAACAGAAAAATTTTAAAAAGTAAAAAAAATAAATAAAAGCACACACGCACACACACACACACACACACACACACACACACACATGTATAGAATAGTATTTTATGTGTGCATAAATAAAATGTGTAGTTTGAGGTGGGTAAGAATTTTATAAATATGTTTTTTGCTCACAATGGCTATTAATTTGAACATAATAACACTTAAAAACTTATTAAAATTAATTATTATTACTATTACTAATTCTTATTACTTATTACTAGTTTATTCCTGTAATGGCAAAGCTTTTCAGCAGTCATTCCAACTCCGTCTTTAGTGTTCTTTTTACTGTCCCTTTTTATTCAATTTAATGTATCATTGCTGAATATTAGTATTAGTAGAGCATTAGTTATATTAGAATGTTAGAGAGTTAATATTAGTGCAAGATTTGAACAAGAATCTTAAAAATCATATTAAACCGAAAACATAATGAGCGTGTGATGCATTCCCCAGTTGCTGAGAAGTACGGGCATCACTTGCTTGCAAAGAGACTTGGCTTTAAGCGATTCATTCAAATTCATTTCATTTGAAGTAACAAACCTTTAAATTGTGCGACTCACCAGCCCTTTCCACTCTTTTTTGCAAAGAGTGTCTGGCATTCAGTGTAAATAAATAAATAATACAAAGCAGAAAAATGAAAAATTCAATTAATTATTTCTCAAGTGGGTATCACTCTCTTCCTTCTTTATTGCTGGACGAGTGGAGTTATTCTTTTGATGCAAGCGTTCAGGCTCACACAGGTGATGATAATAGTGTTAGAGGGCAGTGAGCAAAGTACCAAAGGTTTCCCAGTAGGCGTTGTGCTGATATATGTGTGCATAATTCCCCACGGTACAGTTTGATTGCAAGCTTAGCTCTAATTTATTTTATTTGTTCATTTGCACGTTTTTTGCATGTCAGCACTGCCATTTCTCTGAGCTGATTGGTGTTGTTTGCTCACAGGATTGTCTTGGTTCACTGACAGCGTGCCGAGGATAGACGACGGCAGCGTACATTATTTGCGTGATGGGTAGATCTGATTTTCCACCGACAACTCCCCATGATTGAGCTAATAGACTATGGTACCTGATGAATTTGTGCTCCTTATTAAAGTCTAAGCTTTCTTCTTGAGTGTGAACTTGAGAAGTAAAGCTTAGAACTGGAAAGCCATATCTGTATTGATTTAACACCTCATTGGGGGAATGACAGCTGAATCAAGATTAACGCTCCTGTTCAATATCTGCGTGGTGCGCCCATTCCTCTTCAACCCCATTAGTTGAGAGGTGATAGACAAGCTGGCCAACAAATCTGTTTACACTGTCAAGAGCACTCAATGGCAAATGCACCAGCCGGAAGGGGACGCCTTATGAAAGCTTTTCATTTTCTCTCTGCAGCGACGTTGATAGATAACCTTCGTGCTGGGGTGTTTCTTTTTCACTATGCTCTATTGTGTGTCTGTATAGCCATTTATCAGAGTATTTGTGTTAATGCACATTGGTTGATGGTCTGCTATAGTGCTGGCAGAACTGCATAGGGATGTCAGAAGTAGTGGTACTACAGTAAGTAGTGCACATCAGATGCACTACTTGAAATCACTTGGTGGTATATTAATATAAGGATAGTCAGTTTGTCTTAAGTGGACATAGGTGGGAGAAAAATTACGATTTTGGCGAAAAGCTCTGTGTATTATGCTTGCGGTGTAAATTAAGCCCACTAACTGATCAATGCATTGCTTTGTTTTCCTGTTTACTTATAAATAATGCAAGTACTTTTCTTAATCAGTATTTTGTCCTATTTCCCTTGTATGAAGAATTGCAGTTTATATTAATATTAACCTAAGTAAATATTAGTTAGTTAGTTAGTTAGTTACATTTGTTTATCTCTTATTTAACCCAGCATTAGTACTGAACTGAAATTATTCTGAAATTAAGTCTGGGTGATTTGAAATTCCTAAGGTAACAGGTTTTGATTTCGTTCAGTTCAGTACATGTGCCACTTGTGTGAGACGATGCAGCCATGTCCTCTCGAAGCTTTCATTTCCTCCTTTTCTTTGAATCTGGCCTCATCTGAACTTAAAACCATCATCAGAGTCTTTTCTTCCGAGGTTGTTGGAGTTCAGCAAATAGGTAGGTATTGGGATTATTATAGAGACTTTCTCCACAGCCTTTGTTTCCGCCAACAAGGGCCTTTAGAGACTGCACTCTTTGCCTCGCACTGTCCCTCTCTCCAGTCTCTTTGGAGACAAATGACCAAGGGTAAAGTTGAGGGTTTATCTCTGTATTCCTTTCTACACAGCATCCGTCCATCTATTTCAGCATGCTGCTAAATTAAGACAATGTTTCCACACTGATGACTCACAGGCATGTTGTTTTATCTCATGTATGTTGTTCTGTTTTTAAAGAACATGTTTTTAAGCATTACTTGATGCAAAAAAAGACCACATACACGTCACCACATCATCACGTCATAGAGCCATTAAAGCAGATGGACATAAAGAGGAAAACTGAAAGAAAAGCTCAAAAAAGCAAGAAAGAAATATCTGGTACTTCTGTGTTCACCATCAACCTGCAGTCAGACCATGAGAGAGGAAACAGCTGTGTGTCGTTGCTTTTATGTAGAGTGCCTCTTAAAGGTGCTCCCTGAGCCGGAAGAGTTCATTTAATAGATAGATGTTGACAATGGACTCTTTTGTTTTTGAGCATTAGCGTGCTCTACTACAAAGCAGTAAAACCCTAATAATGTCCAAAAAGGGACTCGGCACTGACTCAATCTAAGCATTACTATAATGAAAAATATAACAATGGGGGCTGTTTTCTTGCTTTGTGAGTAGATAAATGCCCTTCTGTCATTTATCCACAATAAATGTTATGTTTTGGTATCAAATAATAGTAGTATATTCATAGTATAAATGTGTATACTGCACACATACTGTGGCCCAAAAAAAGCCATTAATTGTCTTTGCATTGGATAACAAATCAATAGTCACACCGAAAGCAGTTGGTTAAAAGTAAGAAAAGGCCCCTTGTTTATATATGGGGGTAATTTTTTTTTTTTTTTTAAGAAATCTCTTATGCTAATCAATGCTGTCTTTACTTGATATACTTGTTATACCAATTATAAAAAAAAGAATCAATTTAAAATATTAAAAAGACTAAATTAAAAAGCAAAGCTACAATTTCAGCAACCATTACTCCAGTCTACAATAGCTAAGTTTACATGGACACTTTTTTTTTTGCTTCCATTGGAATTAATTCATTTTGACTTGATGAACATGATGTTTACATGAGAGCTAAATGAAGTGATTGGGTTGATATGCACATATATACATCACAAGCTTCTGATCAGATTTAATCTTTTGACATATGCACACTGCATTAATATTTTGCATACTGCTTTAAAAAGCACACTTAAAGGGATAGTTCACCCAAAAATGAAAGTTCTGTCATCATTTACTCACCTTCATGTAGGAAAAGAAATTCTATGGAAGTCAGTGGGACCACTGTTTGATTAGAATATCTTATTTTATGTTTAACATAAGAAAGCAACTCATACAGGTTTGGAACGACATGAGGGTGAGTAAATGATTAAAATGATTACAGATTACAGTAAATGATTACAGATTACAGTAAATGATTACAGATACAGTAAATGTTAACTTTCATTTTTGGGTGAAGTTTCCCTTTAATATTTATCTACTTTGGGTCCTCATTAGGTGACGACTAGCACATGAACTGTTGTGCAGTGCTGGTTATTTTTCCTGATTTATAAAGTGCCCCTTCCCACACCCAAAACCATTTGTCTGTTGCTGAGAGTCTTGTGAACTGGTGGATGTTGTCCTGCTTCACTTCTCAGATGCTGAGTGAAAGCAGAATGTTAGAATGAGGGGACACTTTATTCACCTGGAAGAACAGGTGTTTACATGTCCTCTTGAATAAACCCCTCACAATCCAATCAAAATTTGAATCGGAGCTGGATTATTCAATCCAATTGATGTGTTTACATGTGATGTTTTTATTCTGATTGTGCTTCTAGTCCTATTACGATCGGATTATTAGGGTCCATGTAAATGCACCTGGTGTCACATGATTCAGAAATGATTCTACAAAAGTGCTTAAGAAACATCTCTTATTGTTATCAGTGTTTTGCTTAATATTTTTGTGAAAACTGAATATTCTTTCATGAATAGAAAGTCAAATAACAACATTTATATGAAATAGAAATCAATGTAAATTACTTTACTGGCACTATCAATTTAATGTCTCCTATACTAGTATTAATTTCTTTAAAAAAATATTGCTGACCTCATACTGAAAGATATAGCTTATGTATCTATGTGTGTGTACACGTTTGTGTTTACGTGTGTTTGTGTAGGGCATGCAGTTGTGAAAATGGATGTGTGTGTGTAATGCGTACTTCTCACTAAACCGAGAAATTCAGTTACATTTAAATAGGCCACAGCCTCTGTATAGTATGCTGCTTCATGCGACAATGGGCAGAGTGTGTTATTTAAGTGATTTAGAAAGAGAACAAATAGTAGATGCCAAACAGACGACTCCATCTCTGATGCAATGCACATGACGGAGTAACAACGATCCACCCTGTCAAGAAAGTTCTGGGAACACACTTCTTCTGTAAAGGAAGACAGCTGTTGCAGTGAACTTGATGCACCTCATAAGCTTCCTAAAACACATCATGATTGTGCAATGTTCACAATGTTATGAGAGTTTCAGTACCGGAAGTCCTTTTCAAAAAAAAACATTTCTGTTGCTGTATCACCAGTCTGTGCACCTCGCATAGGCAAGGGGAAATCTAATTAGACATCAACGGGAAATTGATCAGGGTATCGTACGTGCTGTATTGGTGTGTGGTGTTTTTAAGTTGTGATTTTCTAGAATCACTGGCGTCCTTCATTTACTTTGCTGTCCATTCCTCACCCAACTTGGCAAAGCCAAATGCTTCTGTGATAGACGAATTAGAGACTTCATAATTGATCTAATTTCAGAATGAAATGTCCTTATTTTTAGGATGTGAACTCTGTGGAACATCTTTGGAATGTCATTGAATGGTTGGTTCAATCTATGGATCAACCAACAGGAAATGGGATGCAGTTGTGTTCTGCTATTAAAGCTGCATGGTAGCCAATACTTTCAGCCTGCTTCTGATGTCTCATAGGCTCTGAACTGCAATTTTTAACAGCAGCTATTGAGGCTAAAGGTTATTGAGGCTATTGATGTTTATTGACTTGAGATTTTATGTAGTTCCTAATGAAACTGCAAACTGCCAGTCACAACACTCAATGTCTGAAAACATTGGCTTCATTCCTTCCAGAGATTATTCCAACATGGATCCCTGACCTTCATTGGCCCTGTGAGAGGGTTCTCTTTTTCACATTCCTTGTTATTGTATATGAACATTTTGTATTTAGCATTTTATTTCTGTAGCATGTGATTCGAGACCTATGATGTATAGCACAGTATTATGTGCTAAAAAAAGACAACACAAGGATATTACAAGCAATGTATAAATCATGGTTATACATCAAATCAATCTTTTATGGCCACAAACTGTAAGAATGAAATGTCTTCATAATGCCAATGGCTATAATCACACATTATGTTGGTGCAGTCTTTCGTAGTAGAGTCTGAGGATGCAAAAGAGAGAGATATTGATTCCAGCTGGCCTCAGTCATGTCTGATTTAATACTTTGCTGTTAGGCATATGGTCCATTGAACTATATAATAGCAGCATTGCAGGTAGGCAGCGAGGGAAAATTATAGTTTCTTATTGCTTCAAAACTTGGAATACGGAAGAAGGCAGTGGCATTATTTGAGACATGCTTTATGTACACTCCAAATCAGCTGAATAAATAAGAGTAAATAATACTGAGATGTCCAACAGTCTGGGACTGCACTGAAAATCTGGTATCTAATTTAGACATGGAAATAAACATGTTTAACAAGTTGGTATAGTTGGTAAATAGTGAAAAAGAGGTTATGTATTAATAAGTTATATTTTAATATTCTGTACTAGTTACTGAATAATTAGAACTCTCCTTTTTTCAAGTTCTTTCCCTATTTTATTTATTATTAATACAAATATTGGATTTCATGGATCCGATAAATTTAATGCGATAGCGATAGATGAAGTTATGTAATTTGTAATAAAATTGTGTATTATATTACACAATATTATGATATTATATATATTTATATATATATATATATATATATATATATATATATATATATATATATATATATATATATATGTATGTCATATTTCTGGATTTCTATATAATTTTGTAGATTTTTGAAATAAGTCTTATGCATATCAAGACAGTGCTACATAGTAATATGTGATATTGTGATACATTTTTACAATTTAAGCAGTACCGTCGCTCCCCACAGTCATAAAAACAACTGTAATTGTTCATCTACGTGTCAACTATAAAGCACACCATTTAAATTTTTTATATTTATTAAGATAAACTGTAAATCATATGTAAATTATGCTAATTTTTCACAACCGAAGGGGCTCAAATGCAAATTTAATATATTATATTATATTATATTATATTATATTATATTATATTATATTATATTATATTATATTATATTATATTATACAAATTAGAAGGATTTTTTTACAAAACAAGACTTTTGGACCCTACTACATTTGTGTTAGTAATCAAATAAAAACCTTCCTATTATTCTACTGAATCCTAAATAACATAGGTCCAAGATTATGGGACATGTTAAGTCACATGTTAAACAATCAAATTCTTTATTAATGTATCAGCTTCCATGAGCTATAAAGTGTGCTTAAATGGACAGTTGTTACATTATTGCATTTCACTACACTAATTCAATAGATTCCTCAATCTAAGCCTGCTTTTCCTAGAAGTTATGGTTCTAGAGTGATGGCAGTGGAATGCACAATAGTATGCAGCCTCTTCAGGCTGATGCTTTTTTGTGTTGTACATACAGGATGTGATATATGTTAACATAAAAAGGTTGGTTAAGTTATGGACATGAAACAAACTGCATTAGATCATAATCACGAGTCATGTTTAAGCTACTTTTTGTAAATGAAATAGTTTAGTATTAAACCATAAGCTTGCAACAAGTTTATTATGGTTAGCATTTTTCTTATAGCATTCATTTTTCCCCCAATGGTTTACCTCAACACTATTTGCATTTCTATGAGACTTCAGAATAACACATACTAAGTAGAGCATTTTTATGAGCTTAAATAATTTGTTTTGTCTGGACGGTTTTGTCTCTCCCATGCTGATGTTCAGAATTTTCCATATGCATCATTGAACTGAGGGCACCTTCATTCCGAGACGAGGGGGACGTCGGAACTGCATTTATGGTAAATGAGACACTGAAATGCATGGATCGATTGCACTTGGAGACGGTTTCCAGGCTGTTCACTCTTTAAGCCAATGGCTAAGAAGGATGAGGTTGCTGTGCACAAGTCAGAGCCTTAATGGATCTGAGAGTGGGTGTGTGGAGAACAGAATTCAGATTTAACTGAAAAGAGGACTGATGCTGAAGCACAGATAACATTGTTTTCCAAAAATTCCCACTTGTATGATATTCTTACACTCCTCCCGCTCTTTGAAATAAAGCAACATTTCAACACCAAATCAATATATTCTACCCCAAACAAGGTTTTTTTTTTCATGCCTTCATCACTCATCAAACCAGCTTAGGTGCTTGAAGGTGAACTGAGCCATCTGTGAACCCAGGTGAAATTTAATCAGAACAAATTCAACAGTTTTATTCTTATTTCTTGACCAAACTGATTGGTGTGACATATTTTAATGTATGGGATAAGTTTCAAGATAATCTGGAATCACGATCACTGGGGAAATGTATGTATTATTTAATCATAATAATATTGGATGCGCATTAATTATTATTATGATTACATAATATAAATTATTCATATCAGTTAGTTTTCTGTGGTTTGATTTGTGACCCATCCCAATTAATTTTGATTGTAATATACTGTATATAACTGACAGTTTATTAAAATAAATATATTCTAAATGTATATATAAGACTCAACTATTTTCTGCAATTCTCCAGCTATGTTCCTTGGAGAGATTTTGGTCACACACGTCCTCTTCCAGGCAGAGTTGGAATATTTTCAGTTGATTAGAAATGCTTAATTATTGCCCTTATGGTGGAAATCTTATTTTGTGAAGCTCAAAATCTTTTGCTGCACATCAGAAGTTCTTTACATTTTCTTATTAAGGCAATTTGGCCTTTGTTTCCCCTCATATTTATATTCTTTTGTGAAAGAAGAAGTCATGGCTGGACAGTTTAATGTTCATTTTTATCCTGGTGTGCTAAAAATGTTACATATGAATGAGAATGTACTTCAAATATATTTTAATAATAATTCCTAGGGGTGTCAATAAATGTGGCCAATGTATATTTGGGAAAAACACAATACATACAGTATTTTGTGTGATATTAGGTTGCTGTCACTCTACAACATTTCTGAAAATAATTTTAAAACAAGTTCACACCCTCATTTAAGCTAACTCTCAAGTGCATGCGATAAGTTTAGATTTATTTTCATCCTGCTATGTTCCTTTTTAATTGTCCTACTGTTGTATGAATAATCAAGTTAATATTTATGAAGGGCCAGAACTGACCAGTGCGTATTTCTGTCATACTTCTTTGAAGTACAACAGTTTCATATTATTTAACACTTAAACACCGGATTTTATGAATGACCCCTATGTGTAGTAGGCCTATACAGTACAGTGGGTAAAGGAAATAATAACCCCCTTTAAAATAAGTACATTTTGTTGCTTTGCAGTCTGAAATGAAGACAGAAACCTATATATATATATATTTATATTTTTTCAGTGCAACTTATAACATCCAACTGAAAGAAATAACACCAGCATGTCATAAAAAAAAAAAGAATCACTGAGTTGGAAAATCCTTCCCCTTGCGTCAGTGTTTTTTTGAACCATCTTTTGCTATAATTACAGCCTTTACTGATTTGGGATATGATCCTTTTTCCAACTCAGTGATTCTTTTTTTTTGTATGTTTGTGTGTGTTTTTCTTTTTCTTTTATTCTGACAGGTTTGTGTCATATCTTTCAATTGGATGTTTTAAGTTGCACTGAGTAAAAACAACTGGATAAAAAAAAACGGTATCCATCTTCATTTCAGCCTGCAAAGCAACAAAATATGATTATTTTAAAGGGGGGTGAAACTTTTCTATGCCCATTGTATGTATATATGATGAAATATTGTTTGACTTTATGGTCATAACAGCCGATCTCAGTATGGCTGGTGTCCACAGAGTGTTAACGCTGTCAGCACTGATAAACAAAAACTGCATCATAAAGTAAAGCACAGTGTCAAATGCACACTGTACACAGCGAGTGGGGACCTACAGTTATGGTGTTAGCCGTTCCCTTTAGAGAGCCATTTCTTTTCATGTGGAGTGAATCCTGGGCAGGCCACTGGATGTGGGAGGGAGGAGGACCATTTCACACGGGTCTGGAGCAGTGAAAGTGATGAGGAGAGTGTAAATTATTCTCTTGTGCCTCATTCCCTCCACCAGCTTTTGCTCCCAACCATCCACAGAGCTTCTTCCAGCCCCTCACACTTGCCTAATGGAGTCGAGTGGCTGTATAAAACCTGCTTGCTGTGGCAGAATATTCCACCCTCTCTTTTAAGGATGCTTAAACTGCTCTGCAGTTATGTAAATATTCATTAAGAACATATGGGGTTGCATGTAAGATTGGGAAGGTTGCCCTGCAATCCTTGCAAATAACTGTGAAAACAGGCGATGCCTATTGATGTGTTGTTAACATCAATTCTTCATTTTCACTCTCTGTGTGATCACAGCACTCGAGCCGGCCAGCAGCACCGCTGAGTGATATTCCAGCCTTATCTATCCTGTGACTGTCAAAGCTATCTGTAGGATCCACTGCATGTGTTATATCCCACACAGCCTCCATAACAACAAATCACAACCAAGATGTAGAGAGCGTGTGTATATGGCACAATGCATTTTGTTTTCTCAAGCGAAGATCTGACTCTTGTAATGGGATGTTTTGATTGGTTATGACTGTGTTTGATAATTATTAAATGTCAGCAAGGGGCATGTAATTGGTTTTGGATGGATTCGTTTGATGGTGTATGGTTATGAAATCTGTGTACTTATGTCGGAACCACTTCGGAGTTGTCACTTTGAAGGTCCTTAATGTTTAGATTTTTACTAAAGTATAAAAAACTTATTTTTTTAGACCTCATTTTAACCTCCTCCTGATGTTGACAGCATGAGTAGTTTTCAGTTATCAACATTGGATCATTCATGCTTTTACTATGCTAATTCTTGCACTTTATCTAATGTTTCTTATAGCTGAAACAAATTTATCTTTGACCTTATAATCTTTTTTTTTTTTTTTTTGAGTCTGTATTTAGAATGTAATCTAGCTATTTTGCATGCTTCGGTTTTACCTGTCACTTTTTTAGTTGTAGTTGTTTTTTAATCTGGGTTGCTTAATGAGATTCAATGGAGACTTCTGTGTCCTGCTTTTCAAACTATTTTTTGCTGACAGAAACAACCTAACTGATAACTCAGTACAGATCTCAACAGTTTCTCAAACGATTCACATATTTGGCAAGTTATCAAATTCTGCAAAGAATTAAATAAATGAATTTATTTAAAAAGTAGTCAGTGTTCCCTCAATTACACTTGCTCTAACTTGATTTTCTACTTGATTTATCTATGTGGTCTAAATAATAAATATATTTCTGGTTATTTTAGTCAGAATTTTGTACAATTAAGCTTAACCAAGGACATTTTTTTTAAAATAGATAATTAAATTGTCTTAATAATAAACAAACAAACAAATAAATAAACATTATATTACAGGCACTTACAATGGAAGTAAACAAGTATTTTAATGTTTACGGATTCAATACCCATCCACTTACATTTTTTTAAGGAAACCCTTAAATTCAGATTTTATAGTTACCAATGCAGTTTATAAAATGTATTAAAAATGTGCTTAACATAGCAGGAGCAAGACACTAGTTCTGACAATGCTTGACTATTTAGTTTAATTTAGGAGCTATTGATATCTATCGCATTGGGTAACTCATAAAATAAACAAATTGTGTTTTAATACAGGAACCTCATTTTATTCTTTCATTCAGCCATCTGGGTTCATCCATGGCTCTATCGAGAAAGGGGATGCAATCTCGCTCTGAGCCAAAGAAGATATACATCACTACAGAAGAACAGAGTGGTGATGGAAATGATTGTGTTGGGTTTTTCAAAGGCATGCGTCTACATGAAAAATGCATGAGTCTTCCATAGGGAGGTACTCGGCCGTGATGCTTCCCCCATCTCGAGCTGCTGAAATGGAACTCAGTCGCACAGTTGCCCTGTGCTTAGAGATGAAGGAATCTGCCAGACAATGCTATTGAGCGCTAGATTAACGATGGTTTCAGGTCAGCTCTGTTCACGTAACACAGAAACGCTTCTGTCTTCTTCCTGTATCCTTGAGGGGTCTATAAGAATCTTGTAGTGCTCTTGAATGGACTCAAATCTATTGGAAAAAGCATGTTGTGTCAATGCACACCTTATGCTGTGGAGCACTTTGTTTGCTTTCATACAGTCTTGAGGGAAATGTTCAGCCAGAGCCTTTCCACATTTCAAGGCAGATAATGTTTCAGGATAAAAAGACTGTCCCCTAACAAGGTGCTTCTCCATAGTGCTTTCCATCTGATCCCCAGATAGAGAGAAATTTAACTCAGTTTACATTATATTTGCACAACACTTCACTAATGTCTGCCGGTTAGCTTTCACATTTTTCTCAAGTGCATATCGGTTTGAATCGCAGGTCTGCCAGGACAACTATTGGTAGAGAAAAGAAGTGATTACGGAAGTGATATGTTATAGTTTTGTACAACTTTGTCAGACAAGTATCACAAAAGAGCATGAACAGTCGGAAAAAGATCTTTGTCAGTGATCCAGCCACTTCTATGCAGGTCTATTTCTTTCCTAATAAACTGGATAAAATTTACACAATTTTATGTGAAAAAAATTAAAACACCATTTTTGGACACAGTTTTGAAAAAAAAAAAGAAAAAAGTCTGTTTCTCTTGCCTGAAAATGCTTAATGTTTAATGCATTCCCTATGATTGAAATGCTTGTTAGTTAGTGTACTAAGCTAAAATATTCAGCACATCTTACATTTTGAATGCTTTGTGGTTAAAATATGTATTTTAGTAAATGTAGTATTCTCCACATACAAGACCAGCAAAAGTTTCTATGTTTATGATGATATATATTATTTTTATCCATATTCATTTATTTAAAACAAACAAATTTAACAAAAATAACCACGAGTCAATAATCTCTTCTACTTTTATTATACTAGATTAGCCACACTGAAGTATTGCTTAATTCTAACAATTATGCGATAGGCTACAATGAGATGTGACAGTGACTACTAATCATGCATTTGTAACAAAATCCCAGGGGGATCGGATTCCTCAGAACATTAAGGATCAATTCCAAATGGCTTTTTCTCCCCCTTCCTTGAAGGGCATTGTGGGATGTGGATGCTATACAAAGGGCCTCAGAGCCATTAGTAAAGTATACATATGATGGTCCCTTCAATGAATGAGTCACTTTGAAAAAATTATGCAGACTGTCATCGTCTTTTATCATGCACAGCACGTACAGTTAACATCTTGAAAAACATGTTTTACTGTTTCATGACCTTCAAGTAGAAGGGGATTAGAGGTGGATCTGACCTGCCCTCAGAAAAATGCCAGGCGGTGGCAAGAAGGAGATGGGAAAGATTTGATTAGTTGGGACCACTGAAACAGTGACAAGGAGATTGAAGTAGATGACACGGGCAATTACTAAAATGACAATGGGTGTAACCGAAATGGAGGGCAAGGAAGCAGATGACGTGCTTTTTCTGAACAAGGTAGATTGTGATGGGCTAATTAGTGCAGATGGAAGGTTGACGTCCTCAAGGAGCCTTGCCAAAACTCTTATTAATTAATGTTTTATCTGTCCTGTCTGTGTTGATGTAGTTGTATTTTATACACCTGCACCTTGCAGTCTTATTAGATGCAAGCGTTACCTTCCAGTGCGATTGCTAATTGAGCTTGGAAATAGGCTTAACAATGGATTAAAAGATCTGTGTTCCCTTTAATGTGACTTAGGTCCCTTAATAATTGTAGGGACCTGCTCAGGGACTCAGCAGGGCAGTCAAATGGAGAATTCATTTTATACAACCCTAATTCACACACACAGACACACACCAGTGTGCTAATGTGCCTTGTCGTATAGACCAGCATTAATACCAGTAATACTCTGTGTCTCTAATATTCCCACTGCAATGGGGTTACTGCTGTGTAACGATACCCTTGGTGAATTACTCTAACTTTTGATGACCGCATTTCATCCCATTATTTTTTTCTCTCTCATCTCATATTCCTACTGATTCAAGTCATATTTTATGTATTTTTTTTAATATTTTCTAACATTGTAAATGTTACTTAATCGATTTAATCCATTCGTGCTGAATAAAGTATTATTTTCTAAAAAAATAAAATAAAAATAATAATAATAGTAATAATAATAATGAGCCATATTTTGGCCTATATAGTAAAATGGATAAACTAATAACACATATGTCTTGTTAATTATAACGGGAACATTTTCCGACTGGAGAAGCCATATTCTTTCTTCTTCTTCTTCCTCTTCTTCTTCTTCTTCTTCTTCTTCTTTTTCTTCTTATTTCAATTAGTTCTGCAGGCTGCAGCTATAATCTTCAGTGAAATGTTTACTGATTCAAACACAGATCTCTAATTTAATTAATACTTTGCTTTTAATTTATGTTCTAACCCAGTTTTTAAACAGTTGCCTTGTACAAAAAAAAATAATAAAAAAAAAAAAATATATATATATATATATATATATATATATATATATATATATATATATTCCACTTATAGTCTTCAAGTATTAGTATTCAAGGCAAAGTCAGCAAAAAACTATAAATATCTCATGCTCACAAGGCTGCTAGTGTTGCATTTTTTTTTTATCATTTATTGTAACCATTTTAATCTTAAGAGGGGAGAGGAAGAATTTTAAAGTGTTTAAGGAGGCCAGCGGGGTTATGCAAATCAGTTTTTCTTATTTTGGCCTTGTTGATTTGTTTTTATTCACGCTTTTGGGTTTGCACATTCATCTCTATACTGATTAAAGCATTTACTTTAACAAATCACAGCCCGAAACGCTGCGAAGAAAGAGGTCAGATGTAACAAAAACAAGTGTGAGCAATACAAATCATTATCCATTTAAGATATCCCATGCACGGAAAGATCAGAGCATTAGAGAAAATGACATTAGAACTACCAAGTTGCCACTGATCCTCTGAGAGTGAAAGCATTAGAAAACCAAATTGAATATGGATTACCATATACACGTCAATTCACCTGCCAGATTCAGATGACAGCTGTAAGCGCTTGAAGAAGTTCAAACATGATATCGATCGACCGTTATGACAGTGAAAGCTGTGACAAGAAATTGTCTTGCAGGTGTTTAACAAGTGCGACCAATTTATTTTTACCCTAGAGTGTAGGATCACGATCGATAGCAATGTGAATATATATTAGCGTAATTGCTCAGGTGAAAGGTGCATTGCATTTGAACAAGAGTGTGTTTGCCCCATATTTTACCCTTAATCACCTTGAAGACAGTTATGTTGCTATCAGCCGTGCTTTAGGACTTCTAGATGTAGACACAAACAATTTTCTGCACAGACCAGCATATTTCAGTTGAGTGAATAAGACACAATGAGAGCAATACTGAATCCACTGCCCTGGGAGAGGGGAGTCTATTCTGTATCTAATTGAAATGGCAACCTGAGAGACAAATCAATGGTTGCAGGCAGTGTAACAGGAAATGCCGGCCATTGGGTGTTGCGTTTATTATTAGGTTACATCACAATCCGATAACCTCTTGCTTTTTGACTGTTCTGTTTGCCATTAAAGCCTCTACATGCTGGAGGCAATGTTTTAGTGCTGAGAGTCTACGGAGATAGGCTACTCGAGCTTGTATAGAAAAAGACAAATTCCACTAATGGAGCATCAGACTGGCATCACTGTCAAAAAATGGGGTCTTGAAAGAGCTCAGGAAACCATGTAAAAAAATGGATTTAATTTTTGCCCAAACTTTAAAGGGGTTTTATACCAACAAGAAGTTTTAAGAGCTACCATATGGATGTTATTTCAAAACTATGCTCTTATTTTATCAGACCTTTACTTTGGAGCCCCGTGGGTTTGTCCTCTTGTTGTGTCTGAACCGTCTTTGTGGCCCTTTAAGCTAAAAAGTGAATTAGGAGGAGTACATTACTGCACAGTAAGGTCGATGTTCCTTCTGATCTGACTGACTGCATTGACTGTTCCCAGAGGGATACTCTAAAACAGGCCAGTGCCATATCTTTGCAGTGTTGTAGATAAGTTGTTTATGCTTATAAGATTTCACCTCCAAATCTGGATCAATCTATTGCATTGATATCAAATTAAACTTCCTCTGTATAAATTTTTTTGGCCAATTCTAAAATAGGCTTTTATGCAAATAGGACTCAAATTGAATCCAGCTTTATTTTGTAAAAAAAAAAAAAAAAAAGAAATCTCTAGAGTTGGTTCTGGTTAGGTTTTTTGCTGGTGTGAATACATTCTGTGAGCAGCAGCAGCTTGTGTTCAGCCTATTGTCATAGTGCCATTGAGGAAAACTGCAACATAATGGCACCAGGCCCAACATTTCTCATGTGTCATTTATGGGAGACTGGAACGTGCCAGTAGAGAACTCCAATTCCAAATGTCACAGATTTAGTTTTAAATCGATTTTAGTGATTTAGGCTGTTGACAGTTCTCATTCCTGATAAGGTCCCTCTCTTGATGAATTTGAACTGTATTTGACCCCTGAATTGCATCTGAAATTGGAAGAAACTTCAATCTTGCTTTTACCTATCTAATGATTCTGGTGATTGATAGTGTGATTATCAAGAGGCCTTTAGTCTGAAGAAACATAGTTCATGAAAAATGTATGGATTCGGCTTTTTAGTGTGCCTAGATAGTAAATCTGAACTAAAAATTGAATGATGCTTATGTTCATTATAGTAGTTCAATCACAAATTACAATTCTCTCATCATTTACTTAATTTAGCTCAGTATGTTTTCCAAAACTGTATGATTTACTTTGTTACATATAAAACAGTGGACATTTTGAAGAAAATGCAGGGATTTTTCATGCAATGGGATGGACATGAGAGTTTAAGCTTCAAAAAGGATGCAAAAGCAGTATAGATCCACGTCTTCTGAATTCATACAATAGCTTTTTGTGAGGAACAGGTGATAATCTTTCCGTAGCTGATAACCGCTGCAAATGAATAATTCAGTCAGTGAGTTGAACTTAAGAATCAGATCAGTCTACTTTGTTAATGAATAATTTAGACTGGTTTATTTATTTATTTATTTTTTACTGAGTCAGCTGAAAAATATGTAAGTTATGACTCCAAAGATCACTGAACTGTATTGTGCATTTGAATGGTCCAGTCCTCATCCATTTTTCAGAATTTCTTCTTTCATCTTAGAAGAAAGTCATACCGTTTTGGAATGACACGAGGGTGAGTTCATGATGGCAGAATTGTCATGTCAGGGTGAAGTATCCCTTTAAATCAAGAATAAACTCATGTTCAGTACAGAAGCAATGCTATGACAACAGGATTGCTAAGACATTGCATCTTGTCTCATGGGAAAATGCATAAATAATAGTGTGAAATCCTCTGTATTTTCTTCCTTACTTTCTTGAGAATAAAAAAGCTATAGCTTTAAAATGTTCTTAAAATATTTTAAACATGATAAAATCCATTACGGTTTCAACACATGAGTGGATCACATTTTTATTTTATTTTACATAATGCAGTGCAATTTTATTTATTAATAAATACCTTTGACCCGCACACCTAAGTCTTTCACATTTAAAGGCATTTTTACATAAAATATGAATCAGGCAGAGTGCAGACCATAAGCTTTGCAATATTAAAATATTCACATTATTTAAGGCAAAGAAAAGGTTTGACCATAACCTACATGTATTTCAACTCTCATTCTGCATGTAACAAGACTTAGAGGATTCATTCACTCCTTGAATTTGAATGAGTTTGCGCACAAAGGCATTATTAATTAAAATATTTCTATTTACAGTGTGGCCTTGCTGTTGCATTACAATGACTTGACCCAATCCTGCTGATCCATAGCAGGAACATGATCACTAATGAGCTTATGGAAATCTAAAGTTCCGGGTAAAAAATTGCTTTTAGGCCTTAATAAAAATACCGTGAACTGAATTATGATTTAAAATAAAATAGCACCACCATATATTCCCCTGCAGGTGATAAACTCTCAGAAACGAAGATAGCTGCCTGGCCAGTCCCTTTCCCTTGTGTGTGGTTAGCGGCGCTTGGAATATTGGCATAACAAAGACATTTATCAGCTCCAGAATCTGAATGTTGCACCCACCAATGAGAGGCGAAACCATAAATACAGTCGTTTTTGTGATAACAGTGATAAGCCAGCGATAACGCAAAGCTTTCACTGTGACAAAAGAGCGCTGTTAATGCATGACGAATTACAGATTCTGCTTCACCGTACTCTTGATTGTTATGAATTACTTAAAAGCCTTAAGTGACTATTCTAAGCACCTATATCCATTTCTGCTGTCACGAGAGCAAGTAAGCCAACAGTTTAGCTCTCTTTCGACAACTGCCATCTATCATTACTTTGTAGTTTGAGTGCCTATGAATCAGGGGCAGTTTCATGAGGCAGAGGAGCTTGGAGTGATCTGTGACACTGTGTCAAAGCCTTGCAGGCGCTTTGCCCCTCTGGCGACTTTTGAACTGTCATTCCTCCTGATGGGCCGGCTGCCCTCTCTCTAGTGATAAAGTCAACACTGATCTGCTGACATGCGGTCCATCACCGTCCAGCTCTGTATAGATTTGCAGGGCAAACTTGCACAGTTTTTTAACTACAAGAACATGTAGAGAAATGTTCCAAATCTGCTCTCCAAAAAAGCCTGACAAAACGGAAAACAATGTGCTTGTGTTTGCAAATACGTGTGGATTTATGCTGCGGCTGACATTTAGAGGGGCATTTTAGCTCTTGGTAAACGTGTCTCAGTTTGGCAGAGCAAAAGGGCTTTTGTGCTTTTCATTTCTAGAATAAGCTTCATCTGGGGTCATATAAGATTTCGGGACATGCTTTGTTTTTTTTTGTTTTTTTGCCATAACCTTTAATCGATTTTAATTTTTTAATAAAGTTATTTGCATGTATGGCTTTGAATTGGCTTCCTAATTGTGCAGATGAAACCATCGTTGATCCGTATTCTGTATGGGTCAGGTGGCATGATGATTAATTGTTTCTTTTTGCTGTGTTATTTTCTTTAATTAATTGTACTAAATTAATGTGTTAATCGAACAGACCTCTAATGAAACTGGTGCACAGTCCTCATAGGCTCCACATTTTACATCCGTTTGTACAGAAAGTGAAAATCACAGCGGGTTGAATGGATGGAGGACCCGCTGTGAGAGAGCATTGCAGCTACGCAAAGGCATATTACAGTCCAAAAGGTCTGTGACAAGAACACAATAAAACAATGATGAATTCAGCACACTGCTCAGTCTCTCCATTTCTGCTGGGAAAATGTCTGGGGTGGCGTGACCTTCCATGAATGATAATAGCTGTTTCTGTACCAAAATGTAGAAACCAGAGGAAATAGGTAGCTGCGGAGGCACAGACTTAATTACCCATCCAGAGGTTGAGAAGCTGAAGGTGGCATGAAACAAAATGTAAAGAAAATATGACTACAGGACTCTGGAGGGCAATTGAGTGGCTGCAGTATTTCAGCAGAGACATTCAGTTCTTGTGCATGATTTGTGGTAATGAGGGTGAGTGCCTGAACAATAAGAAAGGCAATGTGGGAAAAAAAGTTAATTACATTTATAACTACTTTACTGTAATATATTTATATAACAGCCGGCTAGTAAAACTGATATATAGATTTGAGGTAAAAAAAAAATATATATATATATTTTATACATTTTGGATAAATAATATGTTTGTCAAGACACTTAATTTATCTTATTGCATTTTGATTTGAAAAGATTTTAGTATTTAATGGAATAAACATTTTTATGACACATGGATTATCAAAGGTCAAGTTGAGTGCACTGCATTGTGGGATTCGTCATCCAGTGCGATGTTTTCTGTTTTGTATACTGCACTTCTTCCATGCATTCCTGCAGAAATTGTATATGTAACAGAAGTAGGAAGATCCATAATGGTAGTAATATGATCACTTCCTATTTGTAGTCTTTGCTTACAAAATGGGGAAAAGTAAATGTTGCTCATGCATAATGTGTTAAAGTTTCCATTATAATTGGTTAAACCACACTCCAACTCCGACATTTATTTCATTAGGTTCAGCATTTTATGGTTTCTAAATAGAAATGGTGACATGCTATTACACCACCATTAAGTAATTTCCAAGGGAAGATTTGACTGAGCAGAAAATAGATCAGCAACAATCATGCTATTAATGCATCATCTAGAGTGGTTCAATTTGCAGTCAAATAGATAAGTAAGAATGTATGGTTTGGGCAGGCTGGGATGGCCCCCGAAGCTAATCACCATAATTAAGCAGGTGGTATTTTCTCTTGCCAATATTTCACCGACATCAGCCACTGAGAGCTCTAGAGCATCGAGGCAACTCTAAATAATTGATGCCGCTTGTGAGCATTTATAATTTACGCCTTTATCCATCTGAGAAAGATAGCTAGGCAGTGTCGTTGAAGAATTCTCTAACATTGGGTTTATCCCACACATCTTGTAAATGGCAATTGTTGTTGCCTTTGCGGCCCCCCTATTTATTGAAGGGCTGTAGAAACATCACACTACGCAGTAACAGTATAATGTAGATTCAGATGATCTATATGAAGTCATGTTCCTTTGGGTGTGTTTTATTGGAGCTGAGTTCACAGTCGGCTCATTGTTTTCCATCATATGACATGCTTTTAATGAAACTAAATGAGTTATTTCTTTAAATGAAAACAGGGGAAACAAATAAGAGCAGCTAACAAGTGTTTTTCGTAAGCTATTGTTAGGCTATCTATTGATTTTTTAGGGTGCTATCATGTTGGCTGTTCCACAAGGATCGTATTCATTTATTCGGTGCAGCCGACTGTAAAACCATCACTCATCGATGGTCTCTAAACCATGTGGATGATTTGATAATTCATCACTGACAGTGCTGATTAACAAATACTACGTTGTTGAACAAGTTTGTTAATTTCTTGATTAATGTTTTTTAAACAGTTTTTTTTTTTTTGCCAAGTTTCCAGCACAACTATTTCAAATAGTTTAATTAACTATATAAAACATTTAATTAAGTTAATCACACATTTTACTGAAATTAATCATGATTATTTGCACCTAACATTAAGGTGTTTAAAATTACATTTATATTGCAATCATTTCACATTCAATATCCAAATTAATTTAGAAACAACATAAAGACAGTATATTTTTGATATTTGTTCAATGGCATCATTTTATGACTCAAGGCGAGCATCAATGATAATGATGTCTCTATGAAATTGTTTATTTCATATATTTTACTTTTGACTATAGCCATTACACATTACAGTATATTTGAGAGCTATTCATTTGAACTTTTATTAGACTTGTAAAAATTACGACTTTTAACTTATGTGAACTATCTTCACATAAACTTGTACAATAAATGTAATATTTACCTGTTCCCTACAACAAATAGGAAATATACTGAAATACGACAGAATAAAGTTATCAAACACTACATTCTAATTGAAATATTTTGATTAATTCTTTAAGCTACAAAAGTTGTTAATTTCTTATTTTTTCCCCTTTGTTCTTTGATTAACAGACATTACAGCAGCTGGGTTAATAAGTTTCGGCTGGGTTATTAGGTGAAGTGGAGTGAGTTATGCACTTTCACAAAAATCATCGTTATAGTGATCAAAGCTGTGTACACTGCAAAATCAGTCTCTTTTGGAGAAGAAGATTTTATTTTACATTTTAATTTCATTGTGACAACCATATAACATATCTAGCTTAATTGGGCAGGTACCTTTTTTGGCCCATATTTTGAATTTGGGGGGCATTTTTGTTTATTATGGAGACACTTTTGCTCGCAAATGATAGGTATTCTGAAATCTGCAAACAGCACTGTCTTTTAATGGATTACAAACTGATGTCTGGAGTTTTGGTTGGTTTTGGCTCCCCTGCGACGTCGATGTCTTTGCTTCGATAAGCTCCTTTCACGCTGTCAACCTTAACAAGTGACTTGTTGATCTGCTTGAAGGAGTTAATGAACTGACAAAGGCTGTACCTTCTCCAACTAGAAATCCTTCCTAACTCATACATGCTACCTCTGATCAGCAGTTTGACCTTTTCCAAATGATATTCCCAATTTCTAGTCCACCACTGCGTCTTCCTGAATTACCCAGCACTGTGCTACCTGAGAGCCTCATTACTGTAGAAATATATAGAGGGATATGCTCAGTGAAGCATCGGGAGTTCAGTCTGAAAATGAATCCCATAATTTGATTGACCAAGGAAACGCCATAAGGAAGCGCCATGGTGACAGTCTTCCTGGGAGAGCAGAGATGCTAAAGGAGATCAGCATGACTAGATGCCAATTTCCAGTGTGCAAAAGAGCACTAAATCTACAAAAAGGTCAGGACTGAGTGATGGAGATATTAAATGGATATAATTAAATAGCATGCTGGGAAATATTATTCATGATGAGTCAGTGTCTTCAGCTATAGAGCAAGATCTACTTATTAATAAAAAAACGTTGTTTGACGTACATGTGATGAATGTGTAATTTCAAAGGTGTGCTACTTCAGGATGAATTTAACCACCTTTTATGTCACACACACACGCACACATTTGTTTTATATAGAGCTTTTCAGTTCATGTGGAGGATGTTGGAGGATGCTTTACAGAACTGCACAGAAGCATCCGGTGAATTTAGTTTCAAGGTCAGTGGTTCTTAACTGGTGAGTCGAGTATGTTCTGATAAGGTCAAAACAAAGCTAAACCTAATTTATTAAATGCAACAAACCATATCATCATGCATTTAGGAGAGAAAATATTATTCCCGTACTGTATATTTTTGGATGTTGATGTAAAAGGCTGTTTGTCCAGTCTAATGTGTCTGTTTGTGTGTGTGTGTGTGTGTGTGTGATTCAAAGACAAGAAGGGTTTTTGAAGCATTAAAAGAACAAAAGTTCAAAATACAACATTTCCCCTGTACATTAATCTGACTATAATGTGTTTTATTATTATTGAAAAAGAATAATACATTTCATACATTGTTATTTGTGTAACAAAAGTTCATATACCAAAAAATCTTCTCAGCCTTATTTAAAACAATAATAATTATACAAAATATAAATAAATCAATATAATCATTATTATTAGATAATATTATATAAATCACTTTTTTGTTTATATATTTAAATTTATAGTGAATTGTGAATATTATTATTATTATTATTATTATTATTATTAATGATATTTTAGGGAAACCAGATGCCAGTTGATATCTATAAAATCAGTTGAGAACCACGTTTGGAGACAAAGTAATCCACTTGTGAATGGAAGTCACTACAGAGACATATCACTGATGGCGAACAGACTGTCAAACTGTCAGACTTGAGGGAAGCTTGGCCAATACCCCAGCAGATTTCTCAGTTAGCTTGTGGCCTTGAAAAGGGAAGGACTGGGTTTCTAAATGGCTCTGTTCTCAGCAGAGATACTGCAGTTTTGTCAATAGGCTTGTCTGGGCATGTGGTGTGGCTAAAAAGCCATTGATTCTGCATCATCAAAATGCAGTTACATCATTTGGGATGTAGTGATTTAAGAAATATGTTTTAGCTCGATCCCTTAGAACACCTCACCACACTCGTGCTCATGTCAGTGATAAGACATACTTTCTATATTTAAGCTGACGGGCTTCTTCTCTAATTATTTGGGCAAATATTTAAAATAATTAAATAAATTTAGCCGGGCTTATAAAATTGTTTCAATGGCTGCCTGTAACACCATTTGCCTGGCTAGAGCATGTTCCAATCTGTTTTGTTCAATAATTACGCCGCATTTTTTGTCATTCTGTCCTCACAGCTCAGCCATTTGCTGCCCTGCTCAGCCTGACAGTATAACAGATGTGAAAATTGCATCGACTCTCAGTGTAAACAACAGCTGATAAATGAGAAGTCATTAGATATGGAAGAAGAATATTTGTTTCAAATTAATTTGTCCACAAAACTCTTCTGGGTCTCCCAATGTCATCGGCAACAGATGCAAATAGCATATTTCTTGCGTTTTGCTCATTCGTTGACAGATGAAACTGCAGTATTTAGATGTTATAATCACATTCACTTTATCTAATGATATCAAACAATGCAACAAACTAACACTTGATCAAAAGGACTACAATAAATGCGCATTGCATATGGCTATTCTTTTAGACAAACGCTAGTTCTGACCTTTGCAAATACCAGCCAAACTTAATTATGCAAACGTGTATGCATACGCACATGGCTCAGAGCAGTGCATAGGGATAGTCACATTAATTTCATACAAAGCTGCCGCCTATGATTAGGTGCCCTTCACCTAGACCGTCTGTTTAATAAATCTTATTTTAAATTACTTCTGACATGCACGTGTTAGGAGAAGCAACAGTTAACCTTTGGTTTTCTTTTCAAGAACTCCTCAGAGGTTTGGACACAAAGAAAAGAGATTCATCACAAGCCTCTTTCTGTCCCTCATTTCAGTGTAGAATATTAAATAAATCGTTGTTGAAGAAATTTCAATGACATTTACAAATAATTCAGCGATGCCAAGGTTCGGTGTAGGGTCAAATGCAGCACATAAACAAGATCTTTTTCTTTTTTTCAATCCTGACAAATGGTTTTCTTTAACATTATCAGAAAGCCTTGAAAATGTCTTTGTGTCATTTAATGTCAGTCAGAATGATTCAGCAATATTTTGAGTCTTCATTACTTTGTGTGCACACGTCCATCCGCACTTGTCACATTTAATGCCGTGAGAGTTAGCTTCTTCTCTGTTGAGTAATGCGTTAAGTTACTGGCCCTGACAGAATTTGTATACCTATATTTTAGCATATCCCTGGCTGAAAACATAAACATGTGCTGCAGATATATCAGTGTAACAGATCTTATTGGAAGCGGTTCTTTGTTTTTAATGGTGATGTAAATGTTTGCCCCTTCATACAGGCCCGTCGCAACAAGGCAGGCAAACCAAGCAATTGCTTGGGGCCCCGAGCTGACCTGGGGCCCCAAGACAACGACTGGTTAAAAATAAAATGCAACGTAAAGATAACGTCGTGGCGTGTTTCGATTGCAAGAATCGCGGAATCCAGTCATAAAAACGGAATTTACAGTTTAACGCAGAATGACACGTAATTTGCCAAATTTTGAATGAATGAATTAAAAATAGGTCATTGCGCTTACATCAAACCACGATACGGACTAATATCTGTAAATATTAAGCAGGAACAGTCTGTTTAAATATGAATCCTGCATGTTCTGCGTGTCTCTGTTAATGAAAGGAAGACGCACTGAAGCGCGCGTGACGCTCGCGGTGATTTCAGTCTCACGTCTGATGTCTCACTAAATAAGGATCTGAACACATGAACAACATCAACAGAACTGCTCTTAACAAAAACTTTAGTTTGCTTAATTTTCAATAATTAAAAGATAAATTAATGTTTGGTGTTTAATGTGCATCTCAGAAAATGCTTTATTTAAAAACCCACCTGAATGGCACTTAAATGCACTTAATTCATCTGTCAACTTTATTGTCATTGTTCAAAGTACAAGTACAGACAGAGAAACAATTATTAATAATTAAATGTTTTATTTTTTATGTATGCATTGCATTCTATGCATTTAAAAAAAAAAATCTAAAAAAGGAAACTTAGTTGTTCATTTAACGCACCCCTGAGCTGGTAATAGTGACCTCTTTCAATATGCTAACAGTGAAATGGTAAAACGTACTTCACAGGTAATTTCAGATTTTTGTTTCAATTATTTCCCAGCTACACCATCAACTTCATCCTCAACATCAACAGATGCATCACTTCTCAGTGCTGATTTTTTCCTCTATAAAGCACAAGGTACCAAAAGCTCTATAATTATAGCTGATATCCTGCACAGCCCAGAGTTTAAACTAAGTTTGTGCTGTCATATTATTAGAAGAAAAAAAAACCCCAGTGCAAATCACTATTGAATTCCCACCAAACTATTTATTCAAGCAGTATTTGCACTGTAAACTTTTTTTAATTTATATAAAGTGCGGGTGAACTTAAACTGTATGGCTATGCTGTGGTTCCTGTAGGGGATTGTCGGGGGGCCTCTATGTCCATTTTGCTTGGGGCCCCCAAATTCCTTCAAACGGCCCTGCCTTCATATTAGTATTGTGCTTTACCAACTGAGATTACTGTAGACCTACGATACTTAAAAAACGATAATAATAATAAAATAAAAAATAATTTGCCACAACCCTGAAGAAAATATAAGGTATTAATATTGTAATAATATTGTATTATTAATATTAATAATCAATTTCACAAGTAAAAAAAGCTTTGGTCAGTAGCATACTTGTTTTTGCAGTGGAACAAGAATTGTACAGTTCTGCTGGTATTGGTGGCAACTATTGAATTAATATATTTTTTATTTATTTTATTTGATTTATTTTTCATTTTAATTATTTTTGGTGTTTTGGTTTAAAGCCATTTTTTAATTGTACAGAAGTGGTCCTTACCAAAGTCATGCACCCTCTGCAGATATGCAAGTGTGGGTTTTTCCCATCTAATGCAATGTTCACTCAAGATAAGTCACCAGACATAGAAAAACAGGGAATGAAGAAAATATTATTTTTAAACTAAACAATTTTCACATCCCCCCCATCTCCCCCCCCCCCCCAAAAAAAAAAATATTTATTAATTTGACTGATGCATTTATCCAGTTATTTCTTTCCTTGGGAATAAAATCCCATGAACTTGGCATTGCTAGCCCATGCTCATGCTCAGTTTTAGAGATTACATTTGCTTTTGCAGCACTGTGTAGGCAGTGCTTATTGAAATGTCTTGCCAAACCAAACTGAAACTGTCATGTGGTGCTCCGTTTAAAAAATGTGCTGCAAATAACCACAATTATTCCAGATATAAATCACCTAAGCCAGGGATCTCAAACCCTGCTTCTGGAGTGCTACCATCCTGCAGGCTTCAGTTCCAACCCTGCTCCAACACACCTGTCTGTAATTATCAAGTAGCCCTGAACACCTAGGTTAGCTAGTTCAAGTGTGTTTGATTGGGATTGGACCTGAAATATGCAGGACAGTAGCACTCCATGAGCAGGGTTGGAGACGCCTTGCCTAAGCATTTTAGAAAAGTAGATCATTAAAAAAGTATTATGTAAGAAAATATTATTTAAAACATGTTGTGTGGTAAATTATGGTTCAAGCTTAATTTTTTGATATTCCCAATAAATGATACTAGCCAATGTCATGGTGGACGATGATCGACCTGCAGTATATTTGATTTAGAAAGAGCCTCTCATTTGTTTATTGT
This sequence comes from Carassius auratus, assembly GCF_003368295.1. NCBI lineage: Eukaryota > Metazoa > Chordata > Actinopteri > Cypriniformes > Cyprinidae > Carassius > Carassius auratus. The sequence continues at coordinate 5,402,795 of NC_039273.1, forward strand.
TTTGACTGAAATTTTGTTGTCCTCTGCGCAGATGAATTTATGATCCCTTTTAATGGAGCCATACCACTGGTATTATGTCTGCAGAGAGTCGACTTAAAAGCCAGAGTATGTTCACAATAGCCAAGTTAATAAACTTGTATAAATTACATTCTTGGTTGTGCAAGCCATCCATTATCTTATGTCTGACATTAGCTTAATGTATTCTGAGCATCACCAGCGATCCATTTTATGGTGATTGCTTAAGTTTCACATCATGCCTGATTTGTGGGTCCGTTGTTCGGTGTAGCCTTTATACGAATTCTCAACACGATTCAGCCGAGGAGACCCTTGAGGGGTTAGCTCAACCTTTTTCTGTCATAATTTACTCACTCTCATTTCCTCATGTTTTGCTTCAGAACTCAGTGGATGACAATTTGAAGAGCCTAAATCTATTGGGTTGTTTTGAATTATATATAAAAAAAACCATTGTGTATTGCAAGCTTTATAAAGTTATACTGTGTGACACTGAAACTGAAGTTGATAATCTGATGTTCTTCTTTAGCTGGACACTATGAACAGCTCATTAAGTCGAAAGAGTTAAGATGAAGAATCAGAATTGTACCAGACAGTTTTGTGAAGCGAATCAGATGATCCAGCTCAAAATAATGATTCTTTCACATTTCCGATGTCTCTCATGAGCTATAGTGAACGTACCAAAGAGAGCTAAAGCAGATGTCAATGCCAAGATACAGTATTTTCAAGAAATTCACTTTTTGAATGCCACCATAAAAACAAAACTCATGAAAATTTTATTTGAAATGAGTTATTCCTTTAAGAGACTTTCATCTCATTGGGGTTCTTGTAAACTAGTCCGTGAAAGTCTGGTAGTTGTTGACCAGCTTGTTGTTGCTTTCCACACACTTATTTCTGAATGGACTGCGCTCATCCCCATGGTCTTGAGTGTACCACCTGTGGCTGTGTAAGAGAGAGCTTGGTAGGGGATGTAGTCTGGGATGATGGAGCATGTTATAATCAGTCAGAGGTGAGCTCAGAAGCAGCAGGGGTTTTTGGGAATTGTGTACTTCAATGCCTGAATAGGATTTATGTTTCTGTCTCTTCCTACAGATTCCCCAGGTGAGTTATGCCTCCACAGCTCCTGAGTTGAGTGACAACACCCGTTATGACTTCTTCTCCCGTGTGGTACCACCGGACACCTATCAGGCACAGGCTATGGTGGATATTGTCAGGGCCATGCGCTGGAATTACGTTTCTACGGTGGCATCGGAAGGGAATTACGGAGAAAGTGGCGTGGACGCCTTCATCCAGAAATCTCGGGAAGAGGGTAAGAGTGTGTTTTCATTCATTTGGGGATTTGTATATATATATATATATATATATATATATATATATATATATACACACAGTATGTTTATGTTTATGTTTATGTGTCTGTATTGCATATTGCTATTGATCACTCTTCCTTTCTTCCTCTATTAAATTTTATATTATGAAATTTTACCCTAAAACCTTAACACTATTCTGTTGCCTTGAAAGGACTGATTTTTGATTCTGCAAATGCAGATCTAGTTGTTTTGTGAAATGAATCTTTAAGATTATCAAAAGCAGCAATATTCTCCAAAGCATTTCCTTCCCAACTGCATTTCCTTCCTGAGAAATGAAACTTCAAGTGCACTCCAGGGGGAAAGCGGTCTTGCGATTTGTGTGAGGAATACTGAGTTCAACCATTGATTTCCTTCTAAATTTCTTCCACTTCTAAGTTTCCAAGTGCTTCAGGTTAAGCTTAGTTGACAGGCTGGAACCAACAGAGGGTCCCAGGTTTTTGTTACTGGGAAATATCTGCAGAACTTTTGCATGAACTTTTTCATAACCCTTAAGCACTGATGTATGCAAACAGATGGAAGCTAAAATTGTTCTAGTCAAGTTCTATGAAAAGTCTTTGTGAGAATACTCAAAACCGCCTAGGGGAAGTTCTGGGGGAGATTGAGCCGTACTCCTTTCCTTTCTGAAGGGTAACAGTGTCCTCCTCACAAGTCCATTCTTTCTCCTATGCATTGAGTCTATCAACATATGTTCCTCTCCAATATTCTATCCTGAGATCTGGCCCTTCCTCGTGAATGGAGAATCAGGGTGTTTTCACACTCTGCTCCAAAAGCTAAAGTTTGTTTGATTGGTGTTAAAGCAAACTCTTGAAAAGTACATCTGAGGTGTGGTTACTGTGAAATCACAGTTCAGAGTTGCAATAAATTGTGGAAGTGAACCGCAGTTGATGATGTATAATTGCAACCTTTGCATGCTTCCAGTCAAACTTAATGTAGAAAATTTATTTCATCCTTGATTGTTGAAAATCCCACTTCCCTTCTTCTAACAGGAACAGTGGGGCTCAGAATACACACTGGCTTAAAAAAATGTGTCCAGATACATTTTTCATTATTGTAGATGGGCAGAGCATAATGGATTAACTCATTAGTGCATTTGTTAGTTAAATAACGTGATCCAGAAGACATTTGTTCTTAGAGCTGCTCTGGTGCTTGAGAATGGAGAGCAAGTTTCATGCAAATGTATTAAATTGCATTCGCCAATAGGAAAGACAATCAATTTGGAAGTGAGGGAACATTTAAAAACCATGAAATAAAAAATGGGCTTGCATTTATATAATGTTGAATTAATTAGAAATTGCTCTGTTTGGAATGTAAATGTGGAAGTCGTATTTGTCTAAAGAAGAGCTAAGAATAGCTTCATACCATGATTTTCAGAAATTTAGCTATTTAGAATTTGTAGATTAAAATAATTTCTCCTACCTCATCTTAAAGTGAATAGACAGCTATAAAATATATGGAGTAAACACACAGTCTCCGTAGAGCATTGGTCTGTCTGGTCTAGTCTGGAAAATTATTCTCTTATTTATTTATTTAGAGTTAAGATGTACTGTATAGTCATTACTGAATTTATATGTTTGAATTTTGACATATCCACATTTCTTTAACTGTTACATTTGATGCTAAAAATGCAGTTTAAGTTTACTCCCAGATAAAAAAAATGTCCTGTTATTTAACATTACAAGATGTAATGTACATGTCTTTCTGTCTTCAGTCGCAAAGAAATATATATATTTTTATTTTTTTTGAGAAAAAAATTCCTGGATTTTTCTCCATATAATGGATTTACATGGTGGCCAACAGATTGAAGATCCGAATTGGTGTTTCAGTGCAACTTCAAAGGGCTCTGTACGATCCTAGCCGAGGAATAGAGGTCTTATCTAGCGAAACGATCAGTCATTTTCTTAAAAAAATGAATAAAAATAAAACCATGAGTGCTTGTCTTGCACTAGGTTGACTTTACACATTACAGAAACCACACGTAACCTTTCCAACATGATTACATAATGCGTGAATTTACAGACACGTGTCGCGGAGCTAGTTCAAGACTTGCATTTGTGGTAAAAAATAGTATATACATTTTTATTTTTTATTTTTTTTGAAAATTACCCATCGTTTCACTTGATAAGACCCTTATTCCTCAACTGGGAAAGTATAGAACCTTTTGAAGCTGCACTGAAACTGAAATTTGGGCCTTCAACCCGCAGGCCACCACTGAAGTCCATTTTATGGAAAATAATCCTGGAATGTTTTCCTAAAAAAAACTTAATTTCATTTTTACTGAAGACAAAAAAACATGAACATCTTGGGTGACATGGGAGTGAGTAAATTATCAGGACATTTTTATTCTGGAAGTAAACTGATCCTTATAAGAATATTTTGATTAGTCTTTAATATGAATACAAAAAGTTATTTATAATAATAATTTTAATATTTTAATATAAGAGTGTTTTGGCTGGCTGTGAAAAAAAGAAGCAAACTGGTGATATAAAACAACAGCTTTAAGACCAAGCAAATCCTCTGCTTGAATGTATACTAGTTGCATAAGCAGTCAATCTATTTAATGACCAATCAGTAAATGTTAATCCTTATATGGCTAGCATTCACTGGGGAAACATTAAATCACCTAGTTAATATTCATGATCCAGGTTTATAATGTGTTCCCCACTTTTAAAACCATTCCCAGGGTACCAACTACTCCGATTTTGATATTATGACAACTCTAGCTTTAATATGCTTGTATGAAAATTACTTCAGAAGAAAAATGCTAATAGCACCTCCAATATTTGTTGTAACTCTTGCTGGTGGTTGGATATGGACAGAAGGAATGGTGACAGTTATGTGCATTTATTCATGTTTTATGTTTTTATTCATACACCATATAAAAAGGCCCCATTATGTTACTTTGGATATCCAGACCACTCCCACAGCTGTATTTAGAGGATGCTGGACGGATGGCGTGAGACTTGAGGGCTGTGATATGAATAACCATGAGAATCACCTCAGTGCCATGCCGTCTCCTTATAGCTTCATGAGAGTGTTTGCACATCTGTCCAGGGTGTAGAGAAAGAGCAAGTGTCAAGAAAAAAAGGGACAACAGGGAATGAGAAAGAAAGGCAGAAACAAACAAACAAAGATAATTAATGGATTAAGTCTTGGCTGTGCGGGTCGATAGAATGTCTCCCATGGTGCTTTGCCCACATATATCTCCATTCTGTCTCTGGACCACAGTATATGAGCAGGATGTCTAACTGAATAATTTTATTACATTTTGGCCATCACTTAGAAATTAAGTTTTTTTTTTTTTTTTTAAGTACCTACAAAAGTATTTTCAATCATATAAGCTGCCTTTGTTCAAAAGATCGATCCCTGAAGTGTAGGATCTTCCATTACAGTGGCAGCCAAAAGTCGGAGATCACTTGTTGGAAAAGCTTTTATTTATTTGTTTGTTTGTGTGCAATATAATTTAGATGAAACTGGATTGAGACGTGATTTTCCGAAAATTTCCATTTACATCATAATGTGTTTTTAATTAAGAATTCTAAAACTAATCTAAAACTAAATTTCTTTATTTCCAAGCTTAAACAGAATATATCCTTGGGATTTATTTTTTAATGTTCATTTTTTATGTTCATTTATGTTCTATATTTTTGACATTGCTACAAAAAAACCTGCAGTAACAGAGTAAGATGCATATTATTCAATATTAATATTATTAATAGTCACCATTTTCTAACGATTGGTCAGCAAGTTTTTTTTTTTTTTTTTTTAATAACTGGTGATTTTTTTTTCTCACTCATGTTGATTTTTTTTTAAATTGCTTCAAAAATAATAAGTTAATCTTTTACACTATCAATTATTTATTTCCCCCTCTCCTTCTCTCTCTCTCTCACACGCACACACACACACACACACACACACACTCTCCCTCTCTCTCTCTCACTCTCTCTCTGTCTCTCTCTCTCTCTCTCTCTCTCTCTCTCTCCTTTTCAAGCAGAGGCACTGCCTTTCTACTATCCTCAGAGAAAACACCCCTCATAAAGAGCCCTGTTATATTGAAGGTCTGTAGGCTATGGATGTTTGATTACGGTGACCATATCCTAACCTTAGCCCATACATTTCAAATGATGGACATGAAGAGCCTCCTCTTTGGCACATAATGTTTGATCGTCTTATGATTTTTTCGTCATTCCCTACAGACTCAAGCATACCTATGGAGCGTAAGACAAGGCTCTTCAATTTCAGGCCTGAAGGCATTCCCTGGTTCATTTTTTGTGTGTGTGTTTCTGCCCTGACCAACACATGATTCAATTCAGTCCTGCCTCGAGGGAAAACGCTGAAAAACACTATGTTTGTGAACCGCCTCACTGTTTTTCTCCTCTGTCTTTTATGGCGTTTTCAAAGGAGGGCTTTGTGACATCTTAACCCAGTATCGATGTCAGTTATTTGCTTGTAATGTCTGTAACCAAGCGTGTTATTTAATACCACAGTAGGTTCGCAGTAATCAAATTGAACAAGTTTGTGTGCGATAAGAAGTCTACCATAAAAGATCATCCGAGGCATTGAGGGAAACATACCTCTACCGGTTCTCTTTGTTGACTCTCCTTCAAGCAGAACCACATTCAATATTTTTAGTATCTTCTGGGTACCAGTAATAGGCAAAATGTATAATGCGCCTACTGCTGAGGGACCTTGAAGGGTTGATTTCTGAAATGAAGCAATAGATTTAGTGAGTTTTGAAAGGTGACTGCCACTAGCATACATCACCATGGAAAATGGTCGCCCAGTGGTACCGTGGAGTTGACTTGGGCCACCGCTGAGTGATGAGCAATCTTCAGCCGCAGCATGGCACAATAGCAAAGTAAACAGCCTACGCTGCTCTCAGCATACATAAATCTCCAATATTTGATAAATAAGATTTGCCTGCTGTAGTTGATTCCATGTGGCGATTCAAATAGAAGCCTCAGAGGCCCTGGTAAATCTAATCAAGAGGGAGGTTAGTCATATGGTGAGTTACCTAAGGCTTTGTGATAAAGGATCAACAATTATAACATTAATAATTACTGAAGACAAACATGCAGATTATTATAAATAGCGCACAATATTCGCTCTGACGTTTTCTTTCCTTCGTGGTTCCTCTCCAACAGGCTTCTCTCAAAATGCGTGCATGCCTGATTCTGGGCGAGGTGCAAATGCAGTACGGATTTCTGTTGATAAAAGTGCCTTGCTAAAAGGGATTTTTGAAATGTATGTCTAAGTTAGATTTCCCATTTGATTCTGTGGATTGCTAGGGTCCATTATCATGTTGAAGTCTGCGGGAGTTCTTGAGGAAAACAAGACAGACATCCTTGTGAAAATGCGACGCTGTCGTCCCTTTTAAATCGAACACAGTAAACCCAGACAGAGGCATAAAGTCTCAAATCCAAAGGCAAAACTTTTGCTTCAAGAAAGAAGACAAACAACTTTTTTTTCCTCCATTGTATGCTACTTCAGAAATGTCTACAATAATGGATCAGCTTCCTTTTCTCAAGTGAAAATAGAAATTGCAACGATATAAAACCTTTATGACTGGAAATGTGCTATTTAAATAAATGGTTCATGTAGAAATGCTTTTTTTTTGTCTTTGTCATTTACTCATTTTAAATGAGACTTTCAGTGAATGAGAACTTTCATTTCAGTCTGTTTCTCACTCAAAGCGCACAACTCATACAGGCCAATTTTATGATACCTTTAGGGTGATTTCCTGTCCTGGAAGCTTTAGTCCCTGTTTATTATAAATTAATAGAAATAGATAGCCACCAGCACAGTTCAAAATTATTATTTTTTGTCCCACAGAATATAGACACTCATACAGGTTTCAAATGGCATGAGAGAGAATAAATGATGGCATTATATTTATTGGTCGGTGAACTGTCCCTTTAATTGTTATTGAAGACAGGCTAAAACATATGGATGCTTTGTTAGTATCTTCTCTTTTGCTTTTTCCACAATGTGTCTGGAAAAGATAATTGACTTTGCCACAAATCAGAGGATCGACGTCTGACATCCTGTCACTTTGAGCTCACTCAGAGCTTGACTCTGAATGTGTCATTGCTATTATTAGAACCTTCTTTTTTCATGTATATTTCCCTAAAGACCTTATGAAATGTTTTGACATGCAGTTTTCCTGCTGTTGTATATATTTTAGCAACAATAAGTTGGAAATAAATTTTCATTACATTAATCATACAATTTAATTTAATTTAATTTAATTTAATTTAATTTAATTTAATTTAATTTAATTTAATTTAATTTAATTTAATTTAATTTAATTTAATTTAATTTAATTTTCAATTGCCATCATGGAGAATAATAGTCATAGCATCTGCCAGCAGGGGCTATTTGGGTGATGTTAACCAGTCAAACCTTAACCCCTGGGTCTAATAAAGATTCCCATTCTAAATAACTTTTTTATCTCTATTTATTATCAAATTATTTTTACTTCTATTTCAGTCAGTTCCTCCATCTTATCAGTACCCATCTGTTCTCAGATCACCCCTCCTGCCGTTTATTATTTTTGATTAAGCTCAAATATGACCCCTCTGGAAATGATTGTGCATATTTTGGTCAATTTGCACAAGTCATGCTTTCAGGAATGCTGTTTTTTTTTTTTTTTTTTTTTTTTACCGTGCCATTTATTCCTATTAAAATAAAAATGCCAAATTTGTTTAACAAACAATTGTGTTACAACAGCTTGATGACCAGATCCGGACTGACACTGCAACCAATGGTGTGAGTTTGGGACAGGGTGACCAGTGGCAAATGGAAGGGTTCGGGAAACCTGTTTGGAAACAATCATATTTTCTTGAAATTTTCATTTTCATCTGTCTGTGTTTATTTTTGCAATTCTGTTTGGTAGTAGCCGCAATGTAACAAACTATTTACATTTACTGTAAAATGCTTTCTGTAAAATACATTAAACAGGAAAATAGTTGCATACACACCCACCCACATGAATTTGTCTGCTTCATAGCTGTCTCATTCAGTGACATGTGGAGTGCTTACCTTGAGCCCTCCAGTCATTCAAAATATCTCCTGACTCAAAGTAACATATGCACTCAGCAGAGGGCTGCAAGTGACTGCAAGACTCCCACCGTTATGAAGCCTCTCCATATGGCATCTTTGAGAGTTCTCTTTTCTGTCTAATTAACGTCTTTGATGCAAATCAGTGTTCCTCTCTCAGCGAGGACAGGTTAAACGCTTTGAAAACGCCCTCTCCTTGGAAAGGCAACCATTGGTTTGTGTGGAGCATTTTCTTGGAAAGGATGTGAGAAGTTTAATGAGCTTATTATTATGCTTCTTTTTTCAGTTAATCTGCATATGACTATTTGCTGACATGACAGGAGGTTAATTCAAGGCATCTGTGGAAGGAAGATAGATATGTAACAGTTGGAGTTTTCAAAGATGAGACTGTTTACAACAAAAGATTACAACACAAGAGTTAGGGCATTTGTTAAAAATACAGTAAAGTACATGATAACAAAACAAAAAATTGATAATGAAATCTGATGCAAGTTAAGGACCCAGCAGAGCAAAACTTTAACTCATTAGGGTTCCGATGCTAAACAATGAAGTTTCTTTGTAGAACATCCAGATTGTTCTACCGTTAAGAAGATGAAAAATATAAGAATCATTAGTCATATTTTTTGTTGTTGTTGTTGTTGTTGTTATTTGGGACTTAATAAAGGTACTACTTCTCAAGTGGGATTTTAGAGGTGAGAGAAGCCACTAATCTTGTGCAAATTCAGATGCCCATGGCAAGATATGAGATGACCAAAACAGCATAATTACCCATGATGACATCCTTTTATGATTTTTACAGAGAAGCAAACAACAACATATATAAAACATATTTACATATTTGACAGTGCTTTTATTCAAATCAACTTGCATAGCATTTAGATTTTTTAATCAGTTTTATGCGTTCTTATCATGCTTTACTGTTTGAGCTACTGTGGTCTAATGTGTCCTAATGGTTAGAGAGTCAGACTTGTAACCCAAAGGTTGCGGGATCGAGTCTCAGTTCCAGCAGGAATTTTAGGAACTTCACTTCTACTAAAGGAAAGCATATACTTAGTTTAATTATTATTATTATTATTATTATTATTACTTGTTCTAGTTATTGATCTCAGTCCACCGTGCAGAGAAAATGATAAGGATAAAGCAAGCCCCTTGACTTCAGTATAGTATATAAACACTGTAGCACTGTGGTGCATTTAAAACATTGTTCTGTTTGAGTGCATGTAAAAAAAAATTGTCAGCTAACCTAAAAATGTACTCACTGGATTTATTTAAGTCGAAAATATGATTTAATATATTAGGATAGACCCAAATACAATTTAAAGTACTTTCTAAAGGTCAGATGAGGTAGAAATAGCACCTTACAACAACAGTTGTATTTTTACAGCATATATTTGAGCTGCCAAACATAGCAACGTCTCCCTCAACCAGTCAAGTGTCATGAGTTTGGACAGGCCTACTCATAATAAGCTTTTCAGTGGGGAATTTATGATTCCATATTTTGCAACTAATAATAATGCCACCTTTTCTCTTTTTTGTTTTTCTCTTCTCCGCAGGAAGTGTGTGTATCTCACAGTCTTGGAAAATCCCCCGTGAGCCGAAACCAGGGGAGTTTGATAAGATAATTCAGAGACTGGGAGAAAATCCGTTAGCAAGGGTTGTTATTATATTTGCAAGTGAGGATGATATAAGGTGAGTATATTTTGTTGTTTTTAAATTGCCATCTATCTTGAAGAATTTTCTCTTCTCTTTTTTTTGCGGAAATGATTAGTTATTTTATTGTAGCTATGATTAAACAGTTACCCTCATTTCTGCAATTAATTCATTTGTGCAGACTTACAAAGTTTATATAAAAAAAAAAATAAAAAAAAAATGGGCATTGCTTTCTAAAATAACATCTGAAATACACCACAAGGACTTTGCAGGGTGGGTAAGACTCATTTCCCTGACCTCTATTATAGCATGTTTAATTAACCCCATTAGAACGTCTAAAATGCCCCAGCACTGAGCACCTGGAGTACCTAATCAGTACTATCAGAACCCAGCTGTTCTCAGGAAAACTGATTAAAAGCTTTCACTTAAATGTGATATTAGACATCCATTGAATAATAATCATTTTAATTTGGAGGACTTAATTTGGTCAAACTTTTTCAATTTTTTGCTTGCTTAAGTGTTCAGGATGACTGTTTAATCATGCTTCTCTAATTATTATTTGTCAGCCGTTGTCCTTGAGTTCATAATGGCTTGTTTATCTTCACAAGGATGCAGAAAGTATTGAAAAAAGTATTTCTAAACATGAATATGAAATCAAAAATGACCCATTGTACTTCATACATATTCTTGGTTTTATTGTGCATGGTATTCCAAATATATAGTTTATCAGAATGTAATAACTTGTTCCCTTTTTATAAGTTCCCTTTTCAAATGATGGCAGCTTGACAATGCGGATTGGTGATTAATATTAACTAATATCCAAATAGCTATTTACATATTGTTTTAGGCTTTTTTTTTTTTTTTTAGTTTGCACGTAAAATGAGTTGTGAATGCTGTTTTATGTTAAATGTAGGTAAATAAGGAGCGAGGGCATAGCTGCCAAAGATGTGGGCACATATTTATGCAGTTATTAAAAAAATATTGATAAGTTACTACCATATAAGCCCATAAAACCCATTCCACGGCTTACGGATAGACACTGTGTGCAAAGACACTTTAAGTCTGTTTCTGTTTAAAAGACAGAAAATGATTTTGTGTGCTCTGCCTGAAACATATTTTATTGAGCCATTATTATCTTGGGGAAATCCTTTTGCTGTCAGTTGTGCATGACTAATTTTGACATCAATTGCTACCGTGCCTGACGGAGAATGCTTAGAAATTTCAGTGCTGGGCAGTGTCGATACTGACCTTTCAATAACGTATTGATTTGCAGTTACTGTAAATGGAGAATCACCAAAGCACCACAGAATGTAGACAATAATTGCAAACAAGTAATTCGAGTTGATGTGACTCAGAGAGCAAAGATTATATTCAACATTTTATGGAAACTGCCGCTCATCTTTTAACAGGCGGCTACTGCAGGCGGCAAAAAAAGCCAACCAGACGGGTCACTTCCTGTGGGTGGGGTCAGATAGTTGGGGCTCGAAGATATCGCCAGTGCTTCACCAGGAGGAAATGGCAGAGGGAGCTGTCACCATCCTTCCCAAACGACAGAACATCAGAGGCAAGTGACAGATTAAATTCTCTACTTGTCAGTGGTTGCTCTCATCCATTAGAGCCCAGTTCTGAACCAGAGTCTGTGCTTAATGTTTTCTGACAACACTTTAGCTACTGGTGATGCATTTAATAAGCATAACAACTTATGGTGCATGCATAGTTCACTAAAAAATCCTACAAATTTTTGATTTTCTTTTTTTCAGTGGAACACAAAAAGAAGTCTTCATAGTATCTTTATGCAGACAAGTCTGTTAAATTCTTATCAATGCACAGTTTCAAAAAAGCTCAGTAGCCTTTATTTACTCCAAGTCTTCCTAAGCCATGTAAAGGCTTTATTTTTTTAATACAAGTAAACTCTACAGACAATACGCTAACTTTTATTTCAGAGTCTGTGAAATCTGATTCCCCTCAGAACTATTTGTCTATCCTATGTTGTATAATGTAAATCAATAATAATAATAATAATAATAATAATAATAAAACATTTGTATTTTTTTCTAAGGAACGTGCTGCACAATATATTTGTGTAATAATACTACTACTAATAATACTAATACTAATAATAATAATAACAACATTTATTTATACATTACACATTATTATTATTATTACGAATACAACAAAGGTAGTTTTTTATTCAAACAGTATATTTCACAAAACATTTAATGTTTTGTTGTAAATTAATTGTTAGACTTTGTATTATGTTAAGTCTTACAACATATAATAATAATAATAATAATAATTGAAAATGTTATACATATAATTATTATTATTATTATTCTAAGAATTACATTTATTATACAATAGTAATATCTTGTAGTGTAACTGCACTGCTCACTCACACAGAGACACACAGAACATGCAGGCGTAGCATCTAAACATATCAATATTGTTTTGTTTTTTTTTTCCTGATAAATATAGATATCAATTTATAGTCCAGTCCTATTTGTGTGCATTACATTTTATTCAGTTCAGACTTTATGGTCCTTTTTGCAGCTTGACTGCTGTGTTAACTATGAACTGTTCTTCGAAAATGTTTCACATAAAACTATCAACTAGTTTGAACTACCATGAGGACAAGCAAAGTGAACTAAAGTGAACTATTCATAGCAAAAATACAACATTGACGTTGAGAGAATAATGATGTAAGATGCAAATGTTCCGTCAAATCATGTTGCTCTCTGAAGTTCATTGGCTGAGAGCTTTTACTAAGAAAGCGCATTAAAGTGACACATATCTCATCGATCTACCCTCAGGCTTCGATCGCTACTTCACCAGCCGCACACTAGAGAATAACCGGAGGAATATCTGGTTTGCGGAATTCTGGGAGAACAATTTCAGCTGCAAGCTCAGCCGCCATGCCTTGAAGAAGGGATCCGGAATTAAGAAATGCACAAGTAAGAATCTCTCCCTCTCCCTCGCCCTCGCCCTCTCCCTCTCCCTCTGGCAACACTCCATAAAAGAGAGATAGTGAGTAAAGGGAGAAGCCAAATCTATTGTAAAAGACTTGGCCTGCTGTTCTCAGATCGCCTGAAATGGGCTTTTGTTTACACCAGAGTCTGATTAGTCATACCACAGCAAAGCTGTTCTACATCTGATGTTTTCTGATGCACAGCAGCAGCATCCCTGCACTAAACACATAGAACCAATACAGTCCAGCCAATTGGATAAGAGATGATGATCTTTAATTGATTCGAGCCTTCTCTCAGGGGAAGAGCCCCCCGTGGCCCCATCAGCTACAAGTACCGCCCCGATCAGAGCCCGTCCCTCCAGCTGTGGAGAAAGGTTGACTCCTAGCAACACATTTCAGGTTTCATCCAATCAGTGCGGGTTGTGATCTTACGAGGAGGGATTTCAACAGGCAGACCTTCTCCAGGGTGGCTATGGTAGCACGTCTAATTCTCAGCATGTACCCTACCAAGCATTACAGTGCTTACTGCACTGCACCAGTAACCAGGGCAGGAAATTAACATTGCACTTAAGTATCGGTGCGGTGACCCCCTACAGACGGCGGAAGCCAGATTATTTGCGACTTTAGAAAAGGGGGCTCACTGAAACGTTGCAGCGTGCTAAATGTCACCGTGCATAATCCCTGTCAGTGGGCTCACTTGTAATGGCTGGCCTTTAGTGTGCTGCAAGTATCTGGCCTGAAACTAAATCCATCGCTACGACACAACATAATAAATCACTTTTTCTTTATGCTAATTGCTGTGCCCACAAGAAAATTCATCATTGTTACCTCACATTCTTGAATATTCTTGGTGATTAAATGCAGTGCTTCTATTCCTTGATTAAGAAATATGGTAGGGTGTTTTTGCGTTCGTGAATGAGATGCAAAACATGCTACTCAGGACAGCTTTTACTTTTTTTTTTGCAGTCAATGTATTTACTACATGCTTTTGCTAAACCCAATGGCTCACATCTGAATTTTTTGCAGCTCAATCTTTTAAAATGTCATTAAATCAAAAGATAATTTACAACAAATCATTAAATTTTATTTTATTGATTTATTTGTCAAATATAAATGTCACATAACAGATTATGATAACAACAATCTTAATTATTAATGTTATTATGCACTTGATCATCATAAAAATAATGTATTATAACGAATATTGTAAGACTTTATAATTAAATTATTTTCATGTAATTAACCTTAGCAAACTTAGCAAAAGTTTGCGCAGCTATATTAGTTCATGAAAATGACCACACATTTAAATACAATGCAGTCTTAACTGTCTTGCATCCTTTAACAGCTTTGTCTCCAAGGGAGGATGTAATATTTGTCTGTAAGCACTGATTCAGAACCGAAGGCCACTATGACTGTGGCTTGCTAATCCTTTATCATTCGCTATGGAATCTGCAGTTAGCATAGAGACAGTCTCGCGGGTCTGGGTGTTTTCGAATGCTGTAATAACTGCTGACTGAGATTAACAGTGAAGATCTGCATGTATTTTCCATTAAGGTTTAGCTTGCATGGTTGGATTGTTATGATTAAACAAGTTGTTTTGTAGTCTCCAAGCAAGCATGGCATAATTATATTCATGCAATGAAATTGTGTATTGAAAATGCTAAATGTTAGTTTTCTATATCTCCTAGCATGGCGCACGTGCTGTCCATAGAAGACCAATGCTTTCTGAGTCCTGAGTTGTTGTTTTTCATCTAGACAGACTACAGTGTAAATATAGCCTAAGAGGGACAATGCTAATGCATGAGTCAACAGGCACCCACAGATTTGCCCAAATTCCAGCTGACATTTTCGATAATGACTAATGTGATCTGTGAGAGGATCTGTAACACATATTTGGGTTATGAATCAAAGCTGATTCTGTGACATCAGTGCCTTTCATTAGCTGTCAGATTCATGGGTTGTACATACAATAAGCAAACTATTATATGCAGTATTTCATACCAGTAGCCTGCACTTAAGTAAAAAGCCCTCACTATTTTTTATTTATTTATTTGATTTTTTTTTTTTCAAATTAAAGGTCTATGAAACATCAAATTAGTTTATACAACATATATACTAAATATATACACTGTGTGTGGGTGTGTGTGTGTGTGTGTGTGTGTGTAGGCATTAGAACGTAGTGTTTACTAGCAAAATACTTACTTTTTTTTACATTTTGACCAATGATTCTGAAACACAATTTGCATGCATTACAATGTTTAAAATGTAAAACATCATGTGTTTACAGCAAAAATACATTTTATAATATTTACAAATCTTTTATATCATTAAGACTTTTAGCATTTTATTGATAAGCAATTTAGATTTTTAGAGCCCTTAACCTACCCCCAACCATAAACGAACCCATTTTTAACCAAAATTTTAAAAAGATATAAACGTAACGGACCGAAGCATGCAGGTAAATGACGTTTAGTAACAATACAGCATTAAAAATATTTTTTTTGAGTCACTATTTCCACTTTTCCACTACCTCTAAACCTTAACATAACCATTTCTTAAAAATATTTACAGCATAAAAGACAGACAAGTACAATCACAATAATTTATTTATAGCGAAAATGTCAAAAGCATAGTAGTCCAAATGATGATGGGTTGCAGTCCTCTCTGATGCGGTACAGTTAGAAAGTAGACTTTGATTTGTTAACTGCTGAAAATATTATCCCATTCCACTCTGTAAAACAGCCCATTTCTCATTCAAACACCTTACCAGAAGCATGGAATGTTGCAATCTGTGACGAAGCAGGTGAGAGCCAATGAGCGTTTGATTTTTCTGCCATAAAACCTGCAGTAAAGCTTCTTGAAGCTGCAGTTTTGAATTTGTAACAAGCGTGTCAATCGGGTATTGCTGCTCAGGATAGAAATGAAGATTGCTAAATAAAGGCTTGAATTCTCCTGACCGCCAGAAGCGGTGCTTAAGCACTAGTCGATTATCGCAGCACCAGCTCAATAGTTCGAGATTATTTGATTTTATTGGACACAATTTGCTGCAATATCAATAACACTCATTGCTTCTCTGTACTATTTGTTAGCTAGTGTTACCAAGCAATTTACAGACAGTTCCACACTGAGTTAATTGTTGTGTGTGTTCAGATTGGTGAACAGTGCTTCTTGGTGCTAACTGGTGGTCTCTTTATATAGCCTTCCTCACTAACTTCATCTGTGACACTTTGCGCCTCTCTGTGATATCCAGTGGCTAATGTTTTTTTCCAAGTTGATACACTGTAAGTTCCCCCTTAAATTTATTACTCTGTATGGTTGGTGGTTAAATACAATGTTTTTCCATACTGCTTGTGAATTCAGCATTTGAGAGAGCTTAATGGACACGTGTTTGCACTGTAGCCTCTTACCTATGTCAGAGAGATGGCTCTGTCTTGCCAAATTGGACCCTAACTCCACAGTGAGACTCAGAGGAACAGAGCTGCTACCCATCACATGGAATGGGAAACATGATGCATCTGCAGCTGCTCTTAACCCCCCCCCCCCCCCCCCACCGCCCCCATCTAAGAAGGCAACATCACATCTCTTACTGAGACAGTCACTGTCCTTTCGTTGGAGATGTCAGAGAAAAAAACCCTTATTCAGACATTTATGCCTGCCTCACCTATGGCTATCACACAGGAAGATGAGGAGGGGTACCAGTAAGAGAATGGATGATTAACCTTTTAGTTCCTCTTATCCTCCGTCTCATGCTGACTTTTCCAGGATCATTTGAATGCAGTAGATATTGCTGCACAATCTACCCCTGCAGGAGAAGTTTTTTTCAGCTGTGGGGGGTTCTAACAGGGATTCGATTCACTCGGGAATAACTCCATCCTCCATGGATGATACCTTAGTTGTGCTCTAGATGTGGTTGCTCACATAGAGCTGGACAACTAGCCAGTGCAGCCAGCCCATGTCTTTTTTTAGACGGTCTTCAGCTGGATCTAATTTGCTATGCCACCATACAAAGATTTAACTGCAGTATTTTTTAACTACCTTATCGGGTCTAGTGCACCTAAACAGCGTTCAAAGACTTCCCGTAAACTGGCATACAGTACACTGCCCATACACTGTATGGCATCTGGATCCAGCCCGTCTGCAGCTTTGGGTTTGGTCTCTGGGGCCGATTGTCTCTTAACAGATTGTGAGCCTGCTGTTGTTCATAACATAACTAGTGCTAGAGGTGCATCCCCAAATCAACTCTATGCATTTCTGCACTGTACTACTCAATCTTTCTTAACTTCGTTCTCATACTTTTGTGTGTAGTTTTTGAAGGGTGTGAGATGGTTGAGACCAGCTCGTAACCCCCATTTTACTGAATAAAATGTTTCACTTGTTCTTGATTTTGTTTGCCACCATTTGAGCTTTTGCAGACAGCTGATCTGAAATTGATATCTTTTAAAGCCTTTCTCAATAGCTTCTGCTAAGCGTGTGAGTTACATGCTTTGTCCATTAGTGAGTTATATATGCATTGGTTTCTCGATGATTCTGGTGTTGTGCTCTGACCAAATCCTGTTTTTTTCTACTTCTGCTTCCACAGTTTATAAATTATTTGTCAATCAATTTGGTGGCTTTTCAGTCAGCACAAGAGTCAAACCAGTCAAGGATCATTTTTTGTGTCCTGTGAGAGCCCTGAAGGGATAGGTGACTGCTACCGTTCATTTTAGGAGCACAGATTGGGAAAGGGACTGCTGTGGCAAAGTAGAGATTGTCAAATTGGATTGTGGAGGTTATCACTATGGCATACAAAGCCCAAAATCCTTTGCCAGAGGGTATCTCTTGTCATTCCACTAGGGCTGTGTCTAAGTCTTGGGCTGCTTTCAGAGAAATCTACTATAGAGACATCAGAGACAGCAGCAAATTCCAGATGATCTGGACGAGGTGATGCTGCTCTCGGCAGGTTCATGATTGCTGAATGGCCGCTGACATAGAAACAGATTTTCAAATCAATGTTTATTAACAAACTGCATATTCGAAGTCTAAACAAGTAAATTCTCACCTTAAAAAACACAAAAACAGTATTTTTCATAAAATGATAGTGGACTTGGGCATCTACCATGATGCTCGCTGTGAGAAATACAGGAAGAAAAGTGATACAAACAGTGTCATTCGGATATCACTTGAATATTGTATGAAATCCTTTCTAATTAGATTTGATGACCAGAAATAGCTGTTGTTTCAATAAATAAATGTGTGTGTGTGTGTGTGCGTGTGTGCGTGTGTGTGTGTGTATATATATATATATATATATATATATATATATGATTATAATAAGTCACAAAGATGCAGCTTCAGTTAAAAAAAGCAAAGTCCTCACGAACAGATCATTTCTAGTCATTTGAAGTTCTAATTGATTCGGACGTGCCTAAAAGTGGTGTTGACCAAATGAGTGAGTTGTTTACTCTGTAATTAGTCCATCCTGTTCCATCAGTTTGACTCATTAATGTGGATTTGTGCACTGATGGTGTAAGCAACCAATCACAGTAATGTTTGCCAGTATTTTGCCATTCCCTCTTCTCAGTGGTGTCATGCTCTAGGAGCTCAGTGAGAACACATTGAGCTCAAGGGAGGTCCCCCGCTGAAGCTTAATCCGCTGATGTCACTGTTGGGGAGTGCTACTACAGAAAAACCAGTGATATAGAAGACATCTGATGTCATATTTTTCCTTTAAATTGACTTCTCTTTTTTCAGTATGGTCAACAGTCAAAGCAAAACAAAAACAGCACACATAAATTGTTCACCTTAAGGCCAGTTAGCCTAGATCTCACCTTTATTGGCATGGTGTCTGCTTGTTCACTGGACCCCATTCATGAAACACGTGCAGGATTAATTTTTGTATTAATTATTTGGAAAACCATTGCATTTCATGAATGAGGCCAAATGCACACAATGAAATTGATTTCATTTTATTTGAAAATGTGACATCATGATCAACAGGCACCACCATCATATAAAGGAGCTATGTTCTGAATAACTCATGTCTATCAATCACAAGAGTGATACTGCTGTTGGGTAAAGACAAACCTTTTTGGGTGTCCAACTTATAAACTGAACTTGAGAAATATAATATAAAAATATGAAAAATCTGTGACATTCTTAGTCAAATTATTTATATATTTCTTAGTGGTGTTATAGTAAAAATAAAGTCACATTTTTCTGCAGTGGGCATTTACATTCAGCAGACACGCCCCTTCCAATGGAACATTCAAATTAGAGGCTAAATTCTGGGTAGGAAATAACCATTTATATGTAAAAAAAAAAAATTTTCTTTCTTTTTTTTTTTTTGAACAAAATACAAAACTAAGATTGTAAGTGCATCTCAGGATCAGAGTGATAATGTTTGATTGGTTTTGTGTGTCAGATTTACTCCAAAACATTTCAGTGCATCTTGTTGAATTTAATTTAGATAATGCAACATATAGCAAGATAATGAGTACAGGAATATATAGCATGGTTGCCTTATCAGAAAGAATGCAATGCTTCAATATAAAGACTGTGTTGAACCCCACGCTTATCGAAGATCCAGCAGCCAAAGATAGCAGAACTCGCAACATCAATGCTGCGATTTTCCAGCCCTCACAAAAGCCCTCTGGTTACTGTCGGATTAAAAGGCTGGATATCTCAGTGTTCAGCTCTCTCTGCCTCTCCTCCTCTCTACCTCCTTCCTATTCTCTATCTCTCACTCTCTGTCTTTCTCTGTTTGTAGCACTCGACTCTGCTTTTATCAGGGTTGAACATACAGGAAATTCTCCTTGCAGAGAGCAGCTGTGATTATGGATGGCACATGTTGAGATGGATCTCTGTGATATCAGAGGATGGGAGGACAAAGTTTAGCTTGTTGACATCTGTTTGCTGTAGCTTTGTGATTTCATTGCTCTCTTGAGTAAGGGGACATGCAGCCTGACTTTTGAGTCCATTTTAAAGCGTTTTCTCAGTGTTTTTGGTACAGTAGGCTCAAAAACACACAGTTGTGTTCCATAACAGCCATATAATTGTGTATTGATAGAATCAGAAAATAAATAGGCATAGCAACTTTTTATTTGAACAGTTTTGGTACTCATCTTGGATTCTGAAGCAGAATGGTTGAAAACCACTAATCTAATTTGTTTGCTACTCAGTAGCTTAATCAAATTGTATAGCACAAGTCTTATTACTGCCTTTTTTTTTTTTTTAAAGTACCATTTGCACTATTATAATAAATAATTTGATGCACCACATGCATCACAGGCATTCCTTTCTTTTTGTGTGTGAATCGGTGACTTTTGTTACAAAGTAATGAACAATTCAAAACTCAGCTTCTGATTTAATTCAACACAATTACAATAAAACCTCATGTGTATATATTGAGATAAATGCACAAATCAGATGCAATCATCAACCAGGAATTATAAAAGTAAATACATTTTCTGTAACTAATTGAAAAGGCATTCAGATAAAAGCAATACAATGGAAAGATTGGCAATTAATGCACTGCTTTTAGACGTTCCCCATGACATCTTAATTGTATTTTGTGTATTTTTAACGAAAGCGCAGATTTCTTGGCTCATGATAAATCCACTTGGGCTTGGGCTTGTTCTCAGTTTAGTATTTTGAAAGAAACATCAATGTCTAATGCACACTTACTGTAGCTTGAATTGAGTTGTTAGTTTGGCATTCGAATGGACCATTTGTCTGTGGAAACATCTTTTGTCAGCTGTCTGGATCAGTCTGATCATGGGTATTTATGGATGAAGGTGTGATGATGCTGTAAAGATGCACTCAGATGTACTTTATTGTGCAATGCTGTGTCACTTAATGCTGACAGTGTTCACTATGATGGCTGCCTGTGGCCTTCCTGAAATGAAAAAAAAAAACACTGTTGCAGGTCAGTGTTTTTTAAGAAAGTAGTAAGCACGCTCTTTTTTTTACCTAAAATATCTAAACAATATTAAAACTGCAATTTAATTGTGGTACTTAAATCAGCTGTCTGTATGACTGGGTGAATATGGAAATTATATGCAGATAAGGCTGTGCATAATAAGCTGTATAAGACTGTATGCCCAATCTTCTGCTAATTTGTAAGAGTAAGTGAGAATTGTTTTATTCATCTGAAAAGATATGAGTATATGCAAAACTTTGCCAACATAACACCTCCTGTCCTGGATAAGCAGCACAAAAATACAGAAACTCACTTGTAGTAACTCACATAAATCTCCTGCAGTTTACTTTGTGTGTGTGTGTGTGTGTGTGTGTGTGTGTGTGTGTGTGTAAAGAAGCATAAATATAACTTTGTTTTCACCATATGTAATGCATAGTGTTGGCAGGAAGCGAATGGAAGAAAAGGATTGGTCAAATCACAAACATTTGCACAGTAATTGCTTTTTGAGCAAAGCAATATACAGCAAAGCAAACTCTACATATACCAGTTCACAACTTAAGCACAAGCTCTACTCATTGTTTGCATCTCTTCGTCCTTGCAACATACACTCACTGGGGGTTGAAAGGCAATATTCTCTGTAAAAGCTGCATTGTTCATTGTGAAATGTGGTATATAAATACACATTTACAGTTATCATGTGATAATTTAGCAGACACCACTTGCAAATAAAAATGAATGAACTTAGATTAAATAGAAAAATGTATTTATGTTAAGCATTTGACATTAATAGTGCAGAAAAATAAATTTAAAAATAGTGTATTTTTAATTGAACACTTTGTACACGGATTTTAGATTAAACTTAGTACAAGGTACAACATATGTTAATATTTTGATTTTGCTTAAGTAATAAGCTTTTTATTTTCATTGTACTGAAGTTAAATACAATGATTACAATATTTAGCCAGTTATTTAATTTTGGAAATATATATTATAAATGCACATTTTTTATGAGAAATATTTTTTTCATGCAATATAAATAGCTCTTTATATACTCTATGTCTTAATCGGGGGACCTTCATATGAAAGAGTTTGAAAACTCCTGTTTTGAAGTAAACTATTGTAAATGTTTTAGTGGATTGCATACAGTAAATTAAGTTAGGACCAAAAATGTGTTGAATTAGCTCATTTTTAAGCTTTAAACTAATAAATGGTTCCCACAATAGGGCTATTTTAACAACAATAAGACACAAGACAATACTTGTTGGGGTAAAAGGATGTCCCCCATGGGCAATTCAGCAGATTTGGATTGCCAAGCTTTAACAGAGAAACTTGAGGTGCTTCGGTTCCTCTGCAAAACCTCCCTCAGGCTTGTGTTGCTCAGAGATGAGTGGCAGAGATGTCGTCATATGTCTTAAATGTTTTGAATGGGAGCGTTGATAAAAAGGCAGGATCCATCTTTCATCCAGAAGAGATGATAAATGATAAATGCAGAGGTGATGGAGATTCCATCTCTTCTCACCATTCCACCTAAATTGGAAAAATGTTTAGGGGTGGGTTTGTAAACAAAAGCATATTGGTTCAAACCCTAAAAAGAGCACACTTGATTCATCAACATTGTGCCCTGGAGCAGTAAGTGAAAATGGAAGTTGCTTTGTATATATGTTAAAGTTTGACTTACAAACTAAAACAATGAAAGAGATTGTAGTTTCTTTCACATACATTTGAATTGTCTGGACTTAAGATGAAAAGCCAGAAACCTCTCAACAAATAATACCTGAATTATTTCTGAAAGGCCAGAAATAATTACACTTCTTCTTTGATTGCTGGAGGGATTTTAAGGCCTGAGATCCAAAACTAATTTATGCAACATCTAAAGCAGTCATTCTGTCTTTTGAATCAATTATAGCAGCTATCTCTATGCTGAATATTTTAATTAATTTTCCCGGAGGTTACTGGATTGCTTTTATACAGTAAGTGCATTCAGACACTGGCACTCCTTGAGTAGCACGCACACCCCGGCCATTTCTATAGACTGCTCACATTGTGTCTGAATCAAAAGCAATTTGTGTCAAGATTTTACCGTTGTTGAGGTTAAGGGTACAGCAGAGTTTCCGCAAAACCCTCTGAGAAGAGAATCACTCGTCCAAAACCACAAACAAGAGACTTAAGTGAGACAAAAGGCTCTGGAGGTTTTTCTGGCAAATGGGAAAAGTCAGAGCCATTATTCTCAGTGAGAGCAGAGCCCTCGGAGCAGGATAGCTTTAGTGTCTTTAAAGCCCCGGAGCAGCGTGAGGTACTGCAGGTTACGTACGTGCTACTGTGTCACAGCCCCTGTCCCTGCCACCTTTCAGCCCCCAACAAACTCTCTGAGATGCCTCCCTTAATTGGAAAGGAATCCTCAAAAGGTGCAGGGGCCAATGGTATAGAGAATGTGGATGTGCATAGAGTGTAGAATGAGTAGTTTGTGCTTGTAACGATGTCGGATCTGAAGGACTGGAGTTTGATTTTTGTTGTTTTGTTTCAATCAATTATGTTACCATATGTGCATACCTGCAGATTTGAATTAAGTCAGTTCAGTAAAGTAGGATACAGATACACTGTCAATATTTGATGAGAAAATGCCCCATGAAGATGTTTTGGATCTGAAGGATTTTGTATGCACATCTGAAGGTGTTTTGTTTTGTTATATTTACATATATATGCATATATGTAGAATAATTGAATTGAACTGAATCAGTTAGATATGTTAATATTTTGTGAGAAAATGCCAAATGAAGACACAATCAATGGCTTGCCGTGCATCTATGTCTTACATTTAAAATCCCTAATATTTTTTTTTTTATTATGCATAATATTTGAATTGAATTGAATTGAATTGAATTGAATTTAACTCAATAAATCAGATATGTCAATATTTGGCGAGAAAATGCCACATATGATTTGTGTGTGTGTATGTATATATATATATATATATATATATATATATATATATATATCGCCGCTGCCCGATGAAACTCATGTATGTCCTAAACGGTTACTTTTCAGGAAGTGAAAAAAAACACCGTATTTCATAAGCAGTTGAATGTAGCGTTGTCATACTTGGTACGGCATCTTTACATGTAACCATATTCTTGCCAGTGCAATTATATAATCCACATTTGACCAAAATTGAGTTTAAATGGACATACGTGCATATTTTACAGTCATGGTGGTCGATACGTGTTCTTCCGATCATGAATTAGAATTGCCAAGTTGCGTTTCATATTGACAGATAAATACGCTCAGTTCATTAAATAGCCTACGTCTTAGTTTATTTAATATTAATTATAAATGTATTAAATGTCTCTTGCAAACTATGAAGGGACAATGAATCAATACACTGACATGGTAATGCTAGACAGATACTTTGTTTGCACAGTCCTACCGTAATTTTGTCACTCCTAGACGTACCTCTGGCGCCAGGGGGGAAACGTTTACCTCGATGAAGGAAAGTTATTGTCTCACCAGGCTATGTTTATTTGGCAATGTATTGCAGAAAAGAAAAGTGAAAATGAAGATGCAGTTCCAGTAAACTCCAGTTACCAGTTCATGTTTATTCTTCAGGTGATTCAAGCAATACAAACTAATCAGACTCAATACTGACATTACAGGTGGAATTATAAAATAGCAACAGGCCTTAAAGGGATAGTTCACCCAAAAAAGAAAATTCTGTCATAATTTACTCACCCTCAAGTTGTTTCAAACCTGTATGAATTTCTTTTTTCTGCTGAACACAAAAGAAGATATTTTGAAAAATGTCTGTAACAGTTGATGGACCCCACTAACTTCCATAGTAGGAAAAAAAAATAACTATGGAAGTCAATGGGGTCCGTCAACTGTTTGGTTACAGACATTTTTCAAAATATCTTTTATTTTCAGAAAAAAGAAATTCATACAGGTTTGAAACAACTTGAGGGTGAGTAAATGACGACAGAATTTTCATTTTTGTGTGAACTATTTCTTTAATGCAAGATTTTAATCATGTCTTTCCGGTCAGAATTGGCTGATAGGAATTCCAAAAATTTCAACAGATAAGACCAAGTCATTTTAAAACATGCACATAAACAATTACAGACAATACACAATAAATAGAACATTTAATTAATAAATTAATCAGTAAGTCAGGACAGCCCATTCATCCAGGTAGTGAAATTGCATCACTCATGATCAAGTGCATTGTAAAATGGATGAAAGTCCTTGGGTAAAACATACCCATTAATTTTTGGGGGCGGATGTATAGAGTGGGGCCACGATGACTTTATTTAGTTAGTTAGTTAGTTTCTGTGTTTCTAGTCAGTGTTCGAATGTAAACTAGTTCAACATTAGCATAGATTAAAGCTTTCATATTATTTTATGAGAAGTTCGTGACTGTGTTGCATCTGTAATCAGAGATGTATAGTAATGAAGTAGAACTACTTCACTACTGTACTTAAGTACTAAAAGGCGGTATCTGTACTTCACTAGAGTATTATTTTTTTCCCCTACTTCCACTTTTATTTCAGTACATATTTTCGATGAGTTTAATACTTTTACTCCGTTATTTTTGTTATGTGCTGCATCGTTACTCGTTACCCACATTACCACTGCCAGAACTGTAGATGGCAGGTTTGATGAAGCTGGCACATTATTGAGTGAATCAAGCGATTAAGAAGACTGCGCGTGCTGACTGAACTGATGTGAAGAGAGAGATGAACACCGAGCCGAGCCAGAAAATGACTCGTTCACGAGTCAAGAACCCGTTGCATCGGTTTCCGGATCACCAGTAGTTCTTTCTGACAGTTCGATTCAATAAACCGGTTGAAGAAAACAGTTCACCGGTTCTTTTGCGCTCAACGTAACGACATCATTGGCGATGATTGCAAGCCTTCGGTTTGCCCGCACTCATAACATTAGCACAGAATCAGTTCAGAATCAATCACCAAAAGAATTAGTTCGGTCCAGCGCTGTGCGTCGGTTTGCTTGACGCTGAATCACACATGCGCAGTATCATCAGCTCCTCGGTTCACGAATCGGATACGAATTCGTAAACGGTTCTTGACTCGTGAACGAGTCAGTCTTTTGTTCATTATCTGGCTCGGCTCGGTGTTCATCTTCAGTTCTCTCTTCACATCAGTTCAGTCAGTCTACTGTTTGAGTAAATGAATTACTCCGGGATATTGGCTTGTTTGAACTCAGAGGGAGTGTCAGCCACATTAAAAAAAGTTAACAGCTTAAGTCATTTGTGGATTAATGCGTATTGGAGACGCAAACCGTTTAAAACGATTCAGTTCGATTTGGTGAACTGTTTCAAAAAGATCCGGTTACATCGAATGATTCGTTCACGAAACGGATATCACAAACTGCTTTGTTTTGAACTGTCTAACAACAGACACGGAAGAGAAGACAATGCTGAATAAAGTCGTAGTTTTTGCTATTTTTTATATTTAACTGACCCTCTGATGTCACATGGACTACTTTGAAGATGTTTTTCTTACCTTTCTGGACATGGACAGTATACCATACACACAGCTTCAATGGAGGGACTGAGAGCTCTCAGACTAAATCTAAAATATCTTAAACTGTGTTCCAAAGATAAATGGAGGTCTTACATGTTTGAAACAACATGAGGGTAAGTTATTAATGACATAATTTTGCAAATTGGGCGAAATAACCCTTTAATTTTTTCTTTTTTTTTTTTTACAAAAAGTTACAGTCAAAGGAATTGTGATTGTCCTTTAGGTTAATCATTTGAAATAGTAAAAACAATATGTTCAAACTTTTGACTACTTTCTTTAATAACTACATAACACAATACTTGTACTTTTACTTTCAGTACTTGAGTAGTAAATTTTAAAATAGACTACTTGCAATACTTAAGTACAAAAAATGTTGAATACTTTAGTACTTCTACCTAAGTGTGGTGCTTAAAGAGCACTTCTACTTCTACTCAAGTCACTTTTTTGATAGAGCACTTGTACTTTTACTCAAGTATGGGTCTCTAGTACTTTATACATCTCTGTCTGTAATGCATAGAGGACAAACAGCATGTGTGTGTGTGTTCATCTGCCAGTGAGAGTGCTAATGTGTTTGTGTGTATGTTTGCGTGTGAGCAGAGCATTGAGAAGTGTGTCCTCCCCCAGCGTCAAAGATTCACAATGGATTTTTCCTTGCAGGCAGACCCACGGCTGTTCTCGAACAACCCCCCCCCAAATAGTTATGCTTGTGGTGAACAATTATACAAGCATAACATGCCTCTTTAATTTAGGGTTTTCAAGATGCAAAGGGACTAACGAGGATGTTAAATTGCCTTTGGCTTTAAGGCAAAGCTGAAGTGCTGGTGATTAGAAACCCAAGAAGAATGGGACAGACATTTCTTTACTAACAGCAGCTTTTAGAAAAAAAAAAAAAAAAAAACATGCAGTGGCTTTGTTAAGATAAAGAGGGTTTGCAGATGTATGGGTATGGATGGGTTTCTCTTGGGCAAACCAGAAAAGAGTATTGCGTAAAAGAGAAAAAGCAATGGTGTTTTAACAATACTGCACAAAATGCCATTAACCTGAAAAACATCCCATTGTATAAAGTAATGATTGCTCTTTTGGTTTGTGCAATTGTTTTGTTTTAAATACTGTAAATCTACTGTAACTGCTGGCAGTAACATGATAATAGTACTGGCTTTATTCTGAAGAGTGTACCCTGCAATCTGCCAGCCTGACATCTGACAGCTATCTCCCCAGTTTGTTCTAGCATGGTCATAATTGAAACAGCTCCTTTGCAATTAAAAAAAAAAAAAAAAAGCCCAAGCTGAGCAACTCCAGCTCTAATGAATATACATCTGTCTGGCATGATTAGATGAGTGCTGAGAGATAATTAATCTTGCTTGCTGTCTCCCTGTCTATTATTACACCCTCGTGTGTTACCAGACCTCTTTCATGTATCTGTGGAATGAAGAGCAATATATGGGACTTGGATAACTGAACATGTGAGATGACAAGTCATGGCACGTTGTAGATATTTGATTACCCCCAAAGACCCCAGCCATGTAACGAGCTCTGTAGCAGTTATTTAAAATATATGTTTTTTCACATTGCAACAGTACAACTGTAAAATCAAATAAATGCCAACTACTTGCCTGTCAATTAATTTTTTTTTCCCTTTAACAACTTTTTTATCAACTTGGTTTATGAATAGCTATTACATAAGAATATATATTACATAAATAACTTGCCTTACATTGACTCACATAACATAGCATATTTTAAATAATTCTGAACAAAACTATATTTTTAATTCAATTTAATTTTATTATTATTTTTATTCTTTTATTCTATTTAATATATTTTTAGATGAGATAAACCCCAGGTAAAGAACATTTCAAAACATTTTATTGTTTTATGCGTTTTATTTCTTTTATTATTTTATTAAATTCAAAAATTCTCCCAAAGTGTTGCCTCGAGCTCACAGATTGGTTGAGGATAAGTGAAGACTCTGGGGTGGCAAGGAACTTTGACACATTCAGTGTAGAAAGTATCAAGCTGTGCAACATCAGTCTCTTCCATTGCTCTCCTGGAGTAAGTGTGACATTCAGTCAGTCGATGTTGATTTAAACTTTTTCTTTCGTCTGTCAGATCAAGAGCGGATCGGAAAAGACTCATCCTACGAGCAAGAAGGGAAGGTGATGTTCGTGATTGATGCAGTGTACACAATGGCGCACGCCCTCCACAACATGCACAAAGACCTCTGCCCTGGCAAGGTGGGACTCTGTTCCAAAATGGACCCAGTTGATGGAGCCCTCCTGCTAAAATACATCCGCAATGTCAAGATAGCAGGTAAGCAGCTTACCTTAACACTCTTCTGTTTGTCTTTTGACAGACCTACCAGCACAAGAGCAAACATCTGTTTATGGGTGCTCAAGAAAAGGGATTTTTTGCATAATTAGCCTCTGATGGGGAATTTAAGTTTCTTTATTACGCCATAACCATTTTAAAATGGCTCTCTCACAGGATGCGTTTTTTTAAAAGTTTTACTAAAGCCCCACCCTGGCCATAAATTGTCAACAAATGGTTTAACAAAGATTAGCTGCTGGAATGGATTAGACTTGTGAGAAACAACAGAAGCCCTGAGGAACAACAAACTGCTCCCCTGAAAACTATTTTGATATTAGCGTACCCTAGCCAAGGTTGCTCCTGAGCCATGTATGTGTTAATTAAAGCAGTTTGCAGTGGGCTCACAACACCCTTTGGACATGTTCTTCCTGGACTATCAATGGCAGTATGACTAATTAATTTACTGAGTATTAACATTTACTCAGAGGACCATGATGATGTGGCCTACTGTTCTGAAGTGTAACCGACTAATAGAATATGACTTCAGAGTCATAAACTTTTTTTTTTCCCTAACTGGGTCAACAAGTTATGTAAATCGATCTGTCATATGGTTCTCCGACCAAGTGCCCTTAACCCCTTACTAGCAACCCCCCTTTTTTGGCATGGAGACAGAAATGACATACCCAAAATAAAAAGGTTTCTGCTCATGATTCTTTCTGACTAGATACATAATCAACCTTTGTTCACAAAGCTGACACTTTAAAGTTTACTTGTCAGGAATCAGAATCACTCAGACTGTTATGATAATAGAGATATATAAGCTCAAAAATAAAAACAAAAATAAAAATATTAAAAACATATGTTTTAAATGTATTTAAAAAAATGTTGATGTAGGAAATGAGTTTGAAAACACAGTGTAGCTAAGGCCACAAGTCTTCCAAAACTTCATAAAAAATGTCATAATCGAATCTGTAAAACTGTGAATTTTATGAAATATTTTCTAAGGCCATGTCATGTGTGTTTTTAGAGAAGGCTAATCAGATTGATTTATGGTCCTTGTCATCTCTGTAAGATCTCACATGTAAACACTGATGTGTGTTTTATATGTGTGTTTGGCTGTGAAAACTGCCCGTTTCATGATTGTATTGTTCTCACCAAACGAGTCTTTCACACCTCCGCCAGGTACGACACATTATCCGCATTATTCTTTTATCATTATTCTTTTGTTTTTATTCCACCTTTATTAGCCTTGATTGTGGTTTTTCAGGCTTTACAAAGCAACAAAGCAGCGATCTCACTTCAGTCTCTCTTTGCATTTAGCCCTTATTTATCAAAAGTCTTACTATAAAAATACAACAAAACATTTTCTTACGACCTTACGTGAATTATTGAGACAAAAATGCATTATGAAGAAGAAAAGCACCTGCTATTAGTAGCATTGTAGCTAACGTTAGCATCTAGCTACAGCAGACAATTTATTAAATTATTAACACACTTTTACTCAAAACTCACTTTAAACCCCGATCGAGTGTTTATAATAACTTCCTTTAGCGATCAGGGATGGAATTTGGTCGTTTACTGTTGTAAAAATATGTTATTTTTAGCCTTTTTCATCGCTGCACAAGTTAGCATTTCCCATGTACATTTTCGATTTTTTTTTATTAAAACGCCCCAGATCTCAAGAAATTCTCATACCAAGCTTTACTATCGTAATCGCGGGTTTATTATTTGGATATTTCGTGTGTACAGAGGTGTTTCAGTGTTGTTTTGGCCAGATAACTACCAGGAAGTGTGCAGGAAGCATGTGACACGATGTGACGGTGTCCATATATGACACTGTAAGATTGACATTTGGCAAGGCCCAATCAGAGTCTGAGTCACACACCACACGAGCTGACACCACTGCGCACACACAGATCGCTGGGAGAGACTGTTTATCATCAGATCGCGTAAATCCGTGGAAAATGAATAGAAATGACGATTCTGTCTGAAGAAATATGAAGTAAACATCAGTAAAAAATATCCATATATCTCCGCAGATATGCATCTTTTGTCTATAAATCCTTATTGACGCTGTTCAGTGAGTCTATGTGAACACAAATAAACCGCTCTTGACGTGACTGAATATTAGTTAGTGATTAATTTCTATTCAAAATGTGGCATAATACGGATTTATTATTTTGCACTTCTGACATAAATCACTAAATATCTGTCACTGCAACAATGTTTTATCAAAATATTGGTCAAATATCGAAACTAGAGTCTTTAAACTTTCAATTGATGCACAGTTTGTCCAGATGAAGTAAGACCGTGATGTTTAATGTGCTGTGAAAGTGAAACAATAATAAACTGGGGCCGTCAGCGATGTTCGCACTTAAAGGGGTTAAATTATTAGTGCATTTGATTAAATTATTCTCTACTGAGTTTCACTGTGTCAATAACGTCTGTTAAGAACTGGTGTTTTAATGAATTGTACTCAGTGATCGGAAGGAGTCGGTAATCGGTGGCTTGATGGCTTGGTATTGTTTGGTTGCCCTTTACTTTAGCTTCGGTATATATTGTTGCTTATTCTGTCCATGTATAAATTAAGCAAATGTCTGACTTTTTGAACCACCAAGCAAGCTTTGTTTTGTTTGTGTGTGTGTGTGTGTGTTTATTAATTATTAATGGGTCATTTTGGTTAAAAACCTAGTATAAACACTCAGTATATTAAACGGTCTAGAACAGACAATGCAATAGTGGTAAAAGCATTTTTATTCACACTTATGTGTTGCAACATTATTGTTGAATCCACCCAAGTCAGATTCAGCCTGCACAATACTGTCTTGTTTGAAAATGAATCTGTTTCAAAATAAAACAAACAAACCGACAAGCAGTGTTTCACTGACTCGATCTGGAGCTCTTTGCTAATTTAACCCTGTGTTTACACTGAACTTGAACATCACAATGCAACTATAGACAACAAAACCCATTATAATCAGTGATTCTGTCTACACTGGATTCAGGGTGGATAGACACAACAAATCTCAAACAGTAAATTGATGTCCCGCTCTGTTTCTGACATAGAAGTATTATGACTTCTCACCTGAAAGAGAAATGGATTTGTGGTATAATGTAACAGCGCTCACATACAATGTAGACATGTTATGATCACAAGGAAGGCAATAGAAAGATATTTTTTACAACTTGAACTACATGTAACCATGTCTTGTAACCATGTAATGTCATCTATATGGTTCTGTTGATGGAGTAACCCTGTGTTTGCGTCTCTCTAGTGTCGTAGAAGCAGGTGTTGATCTTTTCCTCTGGAGGCAGTGCTTAGCCAGACTATTACAACAAAAAGTGGCAAATTCCAAAACGAGTCGTTTTCTGAGCTTGCTTTGAATAAAAGCTGTTTTTAAACTAAAAAGAAATGTCAAAAGATCAAGGGCAATTTGATTTCTCAGTTAATGACTCCTTTACTAACAACAGTATTTGAGCTGCATGTTCTCCACAAGTTTATGATCCTGCTTACAGCTGATCATGTTCTCCAGTATGAACATCTGAGGAGTAGCCTACTGTAGTTCACATGCTCAATTTCATATTTCTAGTTAATTCGATGTTTATATAAAAAAAAAAAAATGATGACCACTATTCTCAGATTTGTAATGTGGAGTCTGATATTTGGACCCTAAGTGTTTAAACAAGTGGAGTACCAACATATATATATTTATATATTATTCCAGCTTTAATTATGCTAATGTTATTTTCATGTTGAAAGACACTTTACAAACACTTATTACATCCAAGTCTTGGACTCTTGCATCATTAGATACTGGCTTGGAAAGTTTAATCTTACACATATAACCCTGTTTACAGAAAAACAACAGCTTTTGTATTACTCAGTGTCAACTTTCTGTTCATTCCTGTTAATGAACAGATATGTTGATAATTATAATTGAGTTCAGAATGCAATCAGTTTGCAACACTTCTCCTGCCAGATCAGAAGTGGCCATGGCAGACGTTTGCAGCAGATGAGCTGAGATCCAATGTCTGGCAGCAATTTACTGCTATATAACCATGAGCCTGATGGGAAGGACTTTGTAAGGGAAACGGGTCAATTTAGCTCAAAGGGAATCATTTAAGAATTTAAAGGGAATTTGAACAGAATCACTGTTTCACGGCTGATCACTGAGACACCCTGCGATTCACTGAATGAGCCATTTAACATCAAATTTGCGCTGGATATTAATATCCAAAGTATAGTGAAAACACTATCAATTAGCACAGTAACAAGATCGGCAGTTTAAGACATTAACTTGTAAGCACAAAACACAAGATACTTCTCTTTTCAAAATGAATAAGGCTTTATTAGATAAATCTAAGACATATAAACTAATCTAACACACAAACGCACACACTCACACATTCACACAAGTTGCAGGAAGGTCGAAAGTTAGGGAAAGATGAGTTTAAGAGAATGGAAATGTGGAATCCCAAGTTTACAGCAATACGTGAAATTGCATAGACATGAACAACCATCAATCACTTAATTAACCCTCGCATTGAATTCCTCAATGAGGTTAAAATTATATTAGATACACCTGTTCAAATGTCTGAGTCTGGAGGTACATTGCCTGTGTAAAGTTGTCTCCTGATGTCACTGATTTGCTGGAAGTTCAGTTGTCGTTTGAAAATCTCTTCTCCGAATTAAAATTGTCAATAATTGTTCTAGTGGTGTTAATGTTGAAAGCTGTTCTGTGAAAGCGTTGATCGGTTGGTTATCTTGCTTTGGGACTTGTGGCACAGAATCAGAAGTTGACTTCCTGTTGCCTTATTGAGGAATTTGGCTCATGTTTCAACCACAGCCCTGATCGACTCTTTAATTTGTCTGGTTCGAGTCAGATCGGCTACAACATCTTTGCAAGATTTGAGACCTACTGTATGTAGCCCAAGCTGTCTTGTAACTCCGTATTGCACATTTGCAGTGCTACTTTTCCACACACAACCCTATCCTCCCCTTCCACACGACTTTGAGTGAGGTTAGAGGCTTGAATGGGCTGAGATTGAACGAGGCGGCCCATCACTTTTCTGTCCATGTAGCCGTCACTTTCACCCAAAGTGGTTTCTTCTTTGTAAGTCTACTGAGTGTGAGGCCTTTAAACTGCAGGCTTTGCCTCCAAAGCTCAGATTGCTGGTTTCCTCCACATTTCCTCCAGCATACGTAAATGGCTGTTTTATTCCTGCTGATGGCTGGTGAAAAATGACAGAACACTTTCATTTTCAGTTTCATTAAGATAAATCTATCTATCTATCTATCTATCTATCTATCTATCTATCTATCTATCTATCTATCTATCTATCTATCTATCTATCTATCTATCTATCTATCTATCTATCTATCTATCTATCTATCTACAATATCGGTCTGTCTGTCTATCTATTGTTCTATCATTCAAACTTTCATTTGTTCTATCATTCTATCTATCGTTCTGTTATTTTATCATTTTATCAGAATGGTTTTCAGTAGTCTTTAGGGCACAGACTCATTGTGATGCTGACAGTGACCATGCGTCTTCTCTGCTGAATATTATGGTTGGAGAAGGATCTCTTGGTCGAGTGGTAAGCTCAGTCTACCTGTGTTTCTCCCTGATCCCATTGTTTGAAGTGCTGCACAATGTCTCATCAAATTAACCTCAGAAGAAAACTCTCAACCCTTTGATGCTGTGGAGTACACTTATGGCTCTAATAAGGATATATGTCTGGGGACTGTGTAGTGGCATCTTCCTGGTACAGTCAGAACCCTATACTGAATAATAAACAGAAGTCGATTTCTGCAAGTTTGCTGTGTCTATATCATGTTTAGTAACTAGATTTTTACAGTTTTTCTCAATCGCTTTGGCATATTCTTTAAAACATTAAACATTCTCTAAACTGTAAGTGCAATTTTCACAACTGCTTCCAGGAACAGTTGGCCTGAAAAATGTAGTATCTCACCCAAAACATTTAATTTAAGCTTCACAACCTAGATATTTTGTCAGTGAATTGGCCAATGTCACCAAAATAAAAAGTGTTTCTGTCATCATGTAAGCTACAACTGTTTTCTTGCATGTCTTTCTATTGCTCAACTGTGAATTTTCAGTTTACATGTAACACATTTCTACAGATAAATGTACTATACAAATACAAATGTATTTATACTGTACAATACTGCTGTAGCTGCTGCAGTTTAATGTTGTGATGTTCCTCCTTGTTTTAAAAATGGTAGTGATGGACAAACTCCATATACCGTATATGCTTCCTAACTTGATTGACTTGAAAGATTGAGATTCCTTTTTCATTAAAATGCCAAGTAGGGTTGCAAAGGGGCTGAAAAAAATCAGCAAAATTGGCGAAAATGTACAGATTTTTTTTTTTAATTTTTACACACTGTGCACAGGCATTTAGTATTTAGGCTCAAGTTTGAGCACCGCTGATAATAAATTCAAACTGTATGGTGAGGTCATATGCCTCAGTGAGTCACTAACTGAGTGCATACTTTGAGAATCTCAATCACTTCATGTGCACCCTCTTGATTTGATGGATATTGTGTCCTTATGAAATTCTCATAATCATTTACATCTATCTGCATTATATGGTGAGCTGCACAGCCACTAAGCATGTCTGTAAAAAATCAATTTCTTAATCCAGATCGGCTGACTCATCAGAGTCTCAAATAAACCTCTCATAACTTCCAAGACTACACAAAGAAAAATGGAAACTCATCAACAGAAATCCACCATTGCTGATAATCAACCTTAGATTTCAGTGAGAATTTCATGTGGATTTCAGTGAGAATTTCTTGTGCCTCAGAATGGTTATAACCCAAACACAAGTAGTGAAAACAGAATTTCTTGTTCTATTGTTTGGGTAGACTAGGCTGTGCAAGGTCCAGGGAATTATGTTGAACACAGTCAGGTGCTTGGAATACAGATAGCTTAACCAAAACTTTAAAGCCTGAGACAGTAGGGTTTCCCACAGAATAAGTCACCTAATTTAAAATGCATCATGGGATGCAGCACCATTGTTATCCTGCCCACTTCGCCTGCCTCCTTCCATAAGCTGTTGCTCTCGCAAAATGGAAATTGCTCTCAATGTACTTGAGGTTAGATATCTGCAAAGGAAATTTTGACTTGTTTTTACAGAGCTAAATATATATGAGGTTCTTTTTTCTCCTTTACATACAATGCTTATAGTTATTTCACAAATAAGTGTTTTTGAAAAGCTAATTTTTATTTACTATAGCGTAGATAATAGCAATAGGTAACCACTAAAGCAATACATTTAAAATTTACTGCTAGCACATTTAGTCCAGCATAACATATAGCAGTTTCCAGTTCACCATCAATCTCAGGTGATTTTCGTTCACTGATTTTGGACGTTGACCTGGATATGTCTGTACATGAGCGGTTGCATATTACTGTGAAGCTATATTGTGTAACACTTTTTGCATCCTTTAATCAAATTTCTCTGCTCACATCTTCAGGCATTGCTGGCAATCCGGTGCAGTTCAATGAGAATGGAGATGCCCCAGGCCGTTACGATATCTACCAGTACCAGATAAAGAACAAAACAGCAGAATACAAAACCATCGGCCACTGGACTGATCAACTTTACCTAAATGTAAGTATATTTGAGACCCCCCCCCCCCAAAAAAAAAATAAAAATAAAAAATCTTGTCTTGTTTGTTCACCCTCATACCATTCCAAACCTGTACTTTGTTATTATTCTTGTCCAACACAAAAGCAATGGTAAAATAATCTTTATAAGTCTTCTAAATTGCTTTGTGTGACAGACCAAAATTAATGTCATTATAATTTTAAGTTCGAGTCCAGAATTTCAAACCAGCATGTCACATTGTACAAAAGTGAGAACGATATACCATATGTGACGTTAGTGCTAGTATTATTAGTATAATACATTTTTTTGATCTTTTCTTCAAACATATTGCTTTAGATTATAGCACATAAGTCAAAAAGACCACTCATTACTGTTTCTGATCATTATGTTGTGATTTTATAACAAGAGCTGCATAATCATTTCTCCCACAAAAAAATATTCTCTAGTGTTCCACAGATTAACAGGCAGCATATGGGTTTGCAGCGATGTGAGAGTGAGCAAACAATGACAATGTTTTCACTTTTTGGTGAACTTGATGCACACATCGCTTACGAAAAATTATTGAAGTATAGCCTTGAGGAAAACTGCTTAAATAGCTCCTTTGAGATACCCAAGACTTATTTTTAATGAGTCAATAGATGAGGAAATGAAAACACTTATCTGAAACGTTAAATGTTGTTTCGTCTTTAGCCGAGATTGATGGTAAATACTGTTTTTTTTTTTCTTTTTTTTGTGATTCAGATGCGGGCGATGCAGTGGCCAGGTGGAGAGAAGCAGGTGCCGACTTCCATCTGCAGTCAGCCCTGCGAACCTGGAAAGCGCAAGAAAATCGTTAAGGGCTCTTCCTGCTGCTGGGTCTGTGAGCTCTGCGATGGTTACCAGTATCAGCATGATCTCTACACCTGCAAGATGTGCCGCTTTGATTTAAGACCTAACAAGAATCACACAGGTTGCCAGCCCATTCCAATTGTGAAGCTGGAGTGGAGCTCACCCTGGGCGGTCATACCAGTCCTGATCGCTATTCTCGGCATCATAGCCACTCTTTTTGTTGTGGTCACCTTTATCCGCTACAATGACACACCGATTGTTAAGGCATCCGGACGTGAACTCAGCTACGTCCTGCTTACGGGGATCTTTTTGTGTTACGCCACCACCTTCCTGATGATCTCAACCCCAGATGTAGGGATCTGTTCGCTGAGGCGAATTTTCCTCGGGCTCGGAATGAGCATCAGCTATGCGGCGCTGCTCACCAAAACCAATCGGATTTATCGGATTTTTGAGCAGGGGAAGATGACAGTGAGCGCGCCACGCTTTATCAGCCCAGCTTCGCAATTGGTAATCACCTTCAGCTTGATTTCCCTTCAGCTCCTAGGGGTGTGCATCTGGTTCGCAGTGGACCCTTCC
The DNA here is from genome assembly GCF_003368295.1 of Carassius auratus. Classification (NCBI taxonomy): domain Eukaryota; kingdom Metazoa; phylum Chordata; class Actinopteri; order Cypriniformes; family Cyprinidae; genus Carassius; species Carassius auratus. Next base: position 5,440,631 of record NC_039273.1, read on the forward strand.
CAAGCTCTCATTGACTATGAGGACCAGCGCACAGCAAATCCCGAGATGACACGCGGAGTCCTAAAGTGTGACATATCAGACTTGTCACTCATCTGCCTCCTGGGATACAGCATGTTGCTGATGGTGACTTGCACGGTGTACGCAATCAAGACACGTGGGGTTCCCGAGACCTTCAATGAGGCCAAGCCCATCGGCTTCACCATGTACACCACTTGCATCATCTGGCTTGCTTTCATCCCCATTTTCTTCGGGACATCTCAGTCGACAGAAAAGGTAAGAGCCGATGACTGAGTGCAATTCCTTAAGACCTTGCGAATCAAACGTTTTAAAGTAATGACAGCATTTACCGCCCCAGCTTCCGACAAAACATGCCATTCAGTGCGGTCTGTTTTCAGCAAAAAACAGACCAGCGGGAACAAATTGACTATGTTCATTTGGGCTTCACATCAAGCAGAGCAGTAGAACACATTGTTTATTTCAAAGAGAAAGTGAGAATTATGAGGTGCGCTGCAGCGAAGAACTCAAATGGTTTCCTTCGAATCCTGAAAAGGACATGTGCAGCTAGGAAAACACAAGCATTCTCTTTTGCCCATGCAGCACTGTGCTCTCAAAGATAAAAGAGGCTTTGAAAATAGCAAGGAGATTGAGCATCAGCTTTCTGTAGATGATGTAATCAATTGACAAGCAGCAACTGACTTAGAATACCAAGCAAAAAGGCTCTTCATTTTGAGGCCGAATTATATATGCAACTACCCTGGCATTGGCTGCATTACTCATTTCAATTAGAAAACCTGGGACCTTCTGTTTCTGAAGCTTAAGATAAGGGCTTTCTCCTTTTTCAATTTGAGTTTTATTTAATTAGTGCCTCCCTTAGCAAAGCCTTGAACAAGCAATTTCAGCAATGTGAGTATTGTTATACTTGTTGGTAGGGAGCCATTACTGCTTTAAACTCAAGTTTCCCACTGTGCCTTTTTAACCGCTGTTTGAATGACTCATTCAGATATAAAATTGTATGAACTGACTTATGTAATTTCATGTTGACTTAGACTATGTTCTGCCTACACCAATCCCAAAGAAATAACTATATTTCTGCTGACTAGAGAAAATCATAACAATGGTAACTGTAACCCTGCTTTTTCTTCACTTCCCCCTTGCATTTCCTAGACACCTGCTTTTTTGATCTGTGCCATAAAGGTTTTAGCGTGAATTTACAGTATTACTGGTCATTTAGCTGATGTCCTTTCACAGACATTTTTACATTTTTAGTGCAATTTTCTTTAAGAAGTCTATGACCAGATTGCAGTCTGTCTCATTTGTATCTTGGAATAGTTTTTTCACAATTGGATAGTTATATGATGAGTAAAAAAGCATGAAGGAATGAAGTCATGAAATTAAAAATGTGTCGGGTTCTTATAAATGAATGGCTTCTTTAAACTTGAGATTTTAGCTTTATGTCAGAAGACATTAATTGAGTGTTTTTTGGACATTTTAAATTGTGATGATATGGTTTACATTTTAGCAAACGAGCAAATACAGACCTGATCTAGAGGCTACTCCAGTTTTGTGTTGGCTGTTTAGTTTCCCAGAATGCACTGCATCATGAATAAATTAAACTATTACATTTTTGTATTACTGTTTGCTGGTTTATTAAGTTTTTGTTGCAGTAGAACAAGTGATATTGTTTACATGCAATGCAATATGATTTGTATAAAGTAATATAGTTACCAAAGAAAATTACAGTATATAATCAGAGTTTGAGTGTAATCCTTCTCTGTACATCACAGGACTGACGAATCAGTTTTAGCAATTAGTTTTGAACAGAAAATAAATCATGACAAAATCCCACCACTGTGTGCGCAACAAACAGTGTTTTCAGAGGGGAATTAACATATCAAAACAAGAGCACATCAAAATCATCCAAGCTGGCAAGCACAATAAAGCCTGGTGAGTCAGAGATGACATGTCTTTTTAGAGCAATTAAATGCCTCACTTCCTCCTGGCCTGTGGTTTACCTTATCTCGCTGCCTGTGCACTTGTCACACCATTTCTGCCAGACTCCTCATCAGCATGCCGGCTCCATCAGTTGTTTGTCATCTTATGTCAAAGTGAATAATGAATGTCTTCGGAGGCTTTCTGGAGCATTTGAATGTTGGCAGCTGGTCTGGTCCCTGCTGAATATGATCAGCCTGTCAAATGATTAATCGAGAGGTCATCTTATTGTGGTTTAACCTAAAGATTTTCAAATTTGCTAGTCTGGCAGGTAGGCCTCATTGTGCTCTAAATACTTTAGCATGCTTCCTTCCTGGATTTTAGAATAATCCAGATGGATTTTTAGTTGCTTTGTTGGGAGAACTTGAATGCATGCCCAAAATCTTACCATTGATAAAAACCTGTATGTCTAAAATAAAAATAAAAGTTCAGTAAAAAGAGTCATTTTCTGCATCTTAAAAATTAAAGTGTGGATTATAATAGATAAAAAAAGCAATCAAATGAATCCAATTAAACAGATTTTCATCTTTAATATAATAAGTGCTGGCAAAAAGTGTATACTACGTGAAAAAATCGGTCATTTTTCCATTTATTAATTTTTTCTTTCTTTGTTTTAATTTGTGCATTCAAATTTTCAGTTTTAATGGTTAAATCATATTTTTTTAGTTATCAAATGTATGTGTAATTAATTCAAATAATGAAACTTATAAATGGTTTATTATATTATTGGAGTATGTCTTAAAGGAAAATATTATTTCAGGCTTTCTACTTTAAAACTAATTCAAAACTTCTCATTGATGTAAATGGGCCAGATTATGTGAAAAGATGCCTTGCTTTTATCTGCTGTGCCTGTACAAGTTGACATTAAAGATCATACTGTGCAATAAAACTTTATAAGCAAAACTTACAAACCTTTCTTTCTGATGCTGGATGTTATTACAACCTCTCTCATCTTGGCTTTGAGGAAGCTTGATAATATCTTTAGTCAAGCATTTCACTGTACACTGACTGCTATTTGTGTGCATCTCTGCCCTCCAAAACTGGAAGCTATCATTACAGTGCCATCATGTCATTAGGGTTCACTTGCAGAGGTTTTCCTCCTTTGTGCTGCTGACAGAGTAATCACTGTCTCTTTCTGAGTGAGGTCAACATCTCTTATTTAAATACTGGTGTGTGTCAACGATGTGACAGTGTAGTAGCAGTGGGCCCTGACCACTGTTAAATGTCAGTTTCTTTGACATTCGTGTTAAAGTCTGCCATTCATTTGTTGTCACCTAAATCAGCACCTTGTGAAGGCAGGTGCATGACATTTAGCATTACATCACTTGCTCAGCAATGGATCTTCTGCAGTGAATGGGTGCCATCAGAATGAACATCTTGTAAAGTGAAATGTTGCGTGTTTGTAATAAACATTACATAACTTAATAAACATAATCCACAGTAATGCTTCCTCCAGTGAAAAAGTCCATCCCCTGGACTTTGATGTCCTCTCACATTAAAATCCACTAACTTATTTGTTTTCGACTTTTTTTCAAGTTCAAGTTCAATTTGAGCTTTACTGTCATTCCGCTACATGTGTGAACATACAGTGAAATGAAATGTTGTGCCTCACAGGACCATGGTGCTACATACATACAACAATGAAGTAAAACAGTATAAACCTATGCACAACTAACCTACTAACAGATTTTGACTATAAATATACTACATATAAATATTTACCTATACAGTGCATAAGCTAAAGAATACAGACTACACAAATGCTTCACATAATATTTTACCTATACATAACTAACCTACTGATGGTTTTTTGCATGTAAACTGTGCTTGATTTGTGCATATTTCTTTCCTGATTCAGGTGAGACTACTGTTTCACTGGAAGAAAGCAATATTATGGATAGAGATAGCAACGGTTTGAAGTCATATGGATGGAATTTTTTATTACAAACACAAAACGTTTCATTTCACAATACATTTTATTGATGGACTGGAGTCAGGTGGATTGCTTGTGGATTATTGTGGATTATCAGCTGTTCAGACTCTCATTCTGACGGTACCCATTCACTGCAAAGGATCGATTGGCAAGCAAGTGATGTAAAGATAAATTTCTCCAAATCTGTTCTGATGAAGTAGTAGTAGATGAAGTTTGGATAATCTTGGATGGTGTGAGGGTAAATCTTCAGCAAATTTGAATTTACGGGTGAACTATTCCTTTGACAAAATGGCATATACATTTAATTCTGTACAACATTCAGGGATGACCTTGATCCATGCAAATTTTCAGTAAAGTCCAAAGTTTTCATGTGGAGCATTCCAATTTTCACTCCAACAAGCCTTGCTTTGATTAGGCAAGATATTGTCAAATTAAATCTATTGTTTGTTTTGGTATGCCGCATATTAAAGGATTTTAAATTATTTAACATTTTATTATTTTGTGCTGTTGCCTGAGGTCCACTTATAATGTTATCAAGATTTGTACATAAAAAACATCAGAATTTAGAAGTAATAGGATATTTTAAGTTTTTGACCCCCTCCCCAACCACTGCTGTGATTGGCTAAGAGTTTTATATATTGCAAGTTCAAAAGGTCAGTTATGTGCCCAGCACATAGATGAAAATTTCTGCACGTTTGTTTGACAGTCTACAACCTTCATAGATGGACGGAATTCTGATTTAGGTTTAAAACGCAACACTTTCATCTCTTTTTTGTAAATAATATTCAACACTTGTTTGTAAATAATTTCGCAGTAAAATAAAGTGACCAGATTCTTACTGATGTGGTCTGGATCTTCATTAAAAATAAACTTCATCCACTCTTTCTTAATGTTGGAATCAGAAGGGCAGCAATGCAAAAGTTTTTCCACAACTTGGTACTGCACAGCATCTTGTCTTCAAAGCTATCTTTATCGTGTTGTTTCTGCATAGACCTGCGTTTGCCTCTCATTGTTATTTAGCTTCTAAGTGCGCAAATCATTGGGATGGGCTAAACAGAGAGTGATGTAGAAGGTGGGGTTTAGCCACACTATGACATCATAAAGTGGCACATTCCACAACATGTTGTTTTCACAGATTGGCTTCAATATGAGCTGTTTTTAGTCTAACAAGAAAGTTACCTGATCTGAAACGTATAGGATATTTTCATAGTACAACATCTAATATGTCAAAAGATCAAGGGAAATTGTATTTCTCAGTTCATTACCCTCCTGATGTTGATGTTAGACCTACTTCCTATTTAAAAAATGGCATTTCATTTTTTGTTCTTTATGCCAAGAGATAATTTGGCAGCAGCAGGTGAAAAAGTGGATGTTCTGTGTACATTTTATCAAGTACATTTATATGTGGGAGTGCAATAACGGCAGCCTTTTTTTAACTTGTAGTTTCAATTCGAGGGCAGAAAAGTGGAACACTTTGTATGTGTTGAGACAACAGAGACGTCTCAGAGGACTAACCCTGATTCACTGTCTAGTTCCCACCTTAGTATTTCTCACAAGCCTTATTAGATTTTAGGTGCGCTGTCTGCACATACAGAGCCTGAGGTGGAGGCATTGATGAGATACCACTATGAATCATGTGTCATGTGCGTCATTAAATCCTCATTTGTGACTGTAATTGCAACTTCAGGTTCAGCAAGATTAGTGAGAGTTTTCGGTGTATAGACAAAAGCTAATAATTTCAGGCTGGTTTAATCTCTATGTATGGAGCACTCGCTTTCCATTCAGGTGATTTGTTAGTCCCCTTCAATAGATTTTCTTCTTAAATTTGGAACTGTGACTGCGCTGACTTTATTTAAGTGGCCAGTGACTGTATTCAACTATAGCTATTGTCTGAGCCACGGCCTTGTGTTAGACCTCCCTCATATTGAGTTGTGGCAAGCAACATATCTTGATCCTATAGAGTTAAATCAGTAGCTAAACTCGAGAGGTTGTTGATCTGAATGTGAGAACTTATTAATTCATATAAATTTTTGTATTTGTAAGTTGAAAAAGTGCACTCACAGCTCTGATGTGAAAAGCTGAATATTTCAATTTGCACACAGGCAATAATCAAAATACTCTTGTTTTGTTTCAGTTTCACTGCATCATGTCAAGTTGTCACTTACAACCTCTCATATCTGACAGTACAAGTTCTATTCTTTTTGAAGTACTCCTGTTGCAAAACTCACTCGTGTACTTTTATATGCAGATGTGAGAGAGCAGAGCTGGGGGCGGGGCTTTTGTGTGAATGAAGTCATTTAATTGGTCGATGCCTGACTAATGAATAATGCCAGCCATCACGACTTGCGAATAAAGATGTTTTTTATGTAGCAGTTATTTGTAAAACACTGCAAACTATTTTCACTGTATATCGTTAGCTTTGACAAGATTTTAAGACACTAGATTCATCTTGTCATTCAGGAATTATATGGTAAACAAATAATTCAACATCTTTCATATGTGTGTTTATGTTAATTTATGTATTTATTTATTTATTTATTTATTGTAATCTTTGTTTTCTAAAATATTTATATTTATCTTTAATTTTATTTTTATTTCAGTTTTAATTTTAATCATTTTAGTTTTTCAAATTAAAGGGATAGTTCACCCAAAAATTTAAATTAGATGTTTATCTGCTTACCCCCAAGATGTAGGCTACATTGTTTCTTTAGTAGAACACAAATTAAGTTACTTTTTTTGCAGTCTCTCAGCCATACAATGACTGGCAAATGGTAACAGAATCTACAGTAAAAAAAAAATAAAAAATATTGTAAATATTTTCAGCTGTTATTTTAATCACTACATTTGGCTTTTGTGTAATGACAATTATTTAATTGTGGAAACAACCTAGTTGAGACAACTGAAATACTGTTTTTTTAAAGATATTGTACTATATTTCATATATATTTCAATGGCACACTTTAGGATTGTCTAGTGGCCAGTGCTGGGAGGTAGCCATCTGTCTCTTCTTCGAGAAGAGCCCCAGCACAGCTGATGTGGTCCTAACCCTTCCTGTCAACTTGTGCTGAGACTGCTTTCCAGTCAGTCCCTCTGGATGGAGATCACAGCAGTGAGTCATAGTTAATCACAGCACACAGAGGAGCCAGAGACGAGGTCACGTCCACCAGAGCCAAAACACGCAGCAGCATTCTAAAGCAACAGCAGGGGGTTCGCTGCAGTGCCATGGAGTGGCTTGAGCCATTAGTGCTGGTGTGTGTGTGTGTGTGTGTGTGTGGCACTGAAAACATATCACAAACAGAGTCGTTACAAGTGCTTGGTTAAAAATAATAATTTACCTTTCATTGTTTAGGTAAAAGTGTGTGTGTGTGTGTGTGTGTGTGCGTGTGTGCGTGCATGTGTGTGCGCGTGTGTGTGTATTATATATTTTCTGTTTCCACTAAAATATTTGTTAAAGTAGTAATTTGTCATGTTTTTGTAATTTACTTTTTTTTTTTACATATGTCCATATATTTTTATGTATTATTTTGTTTTGTTTTTTCTTTTAAGTTTTTTTTTTTTTTAGTACTCAAGTTATTTTAGTACTTAAACTAAATGAAAATAAGAAATTGACAACTAGCTTAAAGTTTCAGAGAATACATTAACGTAATTTTTGTTTTAGTCAACTATAATGGTTCTCACACTTCATAATCTCAGCAAATGCTGTACGTATGCCAATTATATCATGAATTCTGTGTATTCTGTTCTGACACTCTAGTTATTTGCATATCATGCAGTAGAGAATTATGCATGTTTGAATGTGGTGATGGTGTTTGATGCTTTGGGCATTTTTAGTCACAAGGTTATGACTCTTTCGAAACATGACATATTGACGGTGTCAGTTTGTTAAGGGTTTATTATGTCAACCAGCCCTCATGAGACGAATGTCCCAGGTCACGTGAACAAGTCTTCATTGTTGCATAATACACTCCCAAAAGGACCCCGCTGTGAAGCAGGCAGCTATTGTGTCATCCTGAAAGGGTTTAAGATTGTGAAAATGACCTGTATTATCCTTTACCTACCAAATAAGTAAATAAATGGACTTAAAATATTGTTTTCAGTGAAAATGATTTGATTATGTTTGAAGAAATAGACTGTGGTGTGATATAGAACTAGCACGCTGCTGGGTATTGGTTGCCCAGGGCAACAGCAAAATATACAGTTTCATTATACTCAAATATTTGGCCACAGAAAGCAGTGATTGACCAATTACAACCCAGTATGGTGTGTAGTAATTGCTTTGTTCTCAGTGATTTCTAATTTTCATGTGCTGTGATTTTGTTTCACAGATGTACATACAAACGACCACACTGACCATCTCGGTGAGTCTGAGCGCATCTGTGTCTCTGGGGATGCTCTACATGCCAAAAGTCTATGTGGTGCTCTTCCATCCTGAGCAGAATGTGGCCAAACGCAACACTCGCAGCCTGAAAGCTGTGGTCACTGCCGCCACCATGTCTAACAAGTTCAACCCTAAGGCCAGCCTGCGGCCCAACGGAGAAGCCAAGTCAGAGCTGTGTGAAAACCTGGAAACTCAGGGTGAGTAGGTTTGAGGACAAACATTTTATTGTTATTGACACTGATTTTTATACTTCCATAAACTTGTTATTGTAATCTTTAAAAATTCAATTCATCATCATTTCTTTGCTTACTTAAACGGATCTGAATTTGGAGACAATTGCAAAACTGAGCCTCAGCAGCCTGGATGCAGTTGCTTTATTATTATTTATTTGACTATATATTGCCATATGGTCATTTTTCAAATAAGATCAGATCGACGATACACGATATTATCGTGCATGGGTGGAGGAAGAGAGAGACTCTTTGTTCTTGTCATAGCATAACTGTTTGGTGTTTTAAACCATGTAGGTGTCCAAGAGAGAGCCTATGGAATCACCAAGAATATACAGTACAAATATACAGTACTTTCAAACCTACTGATAAACTAATGTTAAATATAAAAATACTGTATTTAAAACAGCTAGTTCATATATAGTCGGACGCAACTGTCATATTGTGCGTCCTGTGACAAATCTGCCGCATCTGCGCACGGAAGTTATCAATCTAAATGTCAACAGTGAAAATCAATAATGTCATTTGAACATTTTAACACTTATATTGGACATAAACAAACATGTTAAATATAAAGTATGCTATTCAAAACAGGTAAGTTCATATATTTTGAGTAAAGTTGAATTGAACTGATGCATCAGTCATACAGTGCTCCGGACAGCACGCCGCATGACGTGACCGACACACCACCACAGAAACATGAATGAGATGCATACTAACATAACTGTGGCATTAAACTCAGTTAGTGAGGGCTCGTTTAAAATATTGCACATATATAGGCCATTCAGAATACTGGTACTTGTTAAAGTGCAATGAAATACCTTATATCTGCAGACGATTTACGTCTGTTTGTGGACTGAGACTTCACAGGCTACATAAGCCTCATTTGTGTGAAATGCGGTGCTGAAGTGAAATAGCTGGGCAGTTTGATAGCTGAATTATAATAGGCCGCCTCATAACCTGTGGGTCGGGTTGGGGCAGGTAAGAAAATTTTTGTTTAGTTGCGGGGTGGGCCAAATATTTTCATAAAAGCAGGACCTGCGGGTTGGAAAAAACCCTGAACCGCGCATCATTCATGTACATGTAAATATTTAATGAAGATATTTAATGGTTTCAGTGTGATGATCTTAACAAGACGAAATGTAATCATTTGGCTCACTTTGCGAAAGGTTATTTTGATTTTCATTATGTTCGAATTAACCATTTGGCATCAGATATGGGCTAGGCAGTGTGGTTTTTAAATTATCACGAGGAAATCAGTTGAATCTGTACAAAAGTCCTTATCAAAACCCATCTCCTGCTAATTTAAATATCATTAAAACACAGCAGCTGATAAACCGGCTTTGTAATACAGCAGTAAATAAAAGCCTGCTGCCTCAGCAGAAATAAAACTCTCATTGTAGAACAGAAGCAAATCTGTAGCTTTCAGAAACGAAAGGCTGAGTCTTATTTCACATTATATTACTCATTAAGGCCCTGATTTAGCAAGATCCCAAATAAAATATACTAACTGGCTTGTGCAGTCTATCAAATTGTATGTGTGCATTATGGGTATAGACTAACACAAATACCCACATATGCACTTGTTTCATTTTGTATATTTAGGGTTTCAATTTTATGTTGTGGTTGTTTCGATCTTGCAAAAAAGTTTACATTTTGTATTTTTAAATATTTCTAATTTAGATTCAGGACCCGGAAAGGTACTGTTTTGCAGAGTAGTATGTGTTTTATGTGTTTTAAGTTTGAATATGACAACATACACTGTATGTTACATTCAGATTTTGTGCTTTTAATATAATGTGGTATTCATTTGCACACAGTTGCTTTCTCTGGTTTTTACCAAGGGTGATAAATCACTTTGCAAGTCCTATTTAATTAATTTGCATTGAAGCTACCCTTCATTTTGCATGCTCCCAAAATATATTAATTAAGATATATCTGCTAAAACAGAGAACAGGCGCTATGATCTGGTGCTATATCTGGAATACAGAATCCTCAGTAGACACAAGAGATTTTATTTATTTATTTATTTGTTATTTTTTTGCATGTGCCATCTGGTTTGCATGTTTTATATGCACAAATCTTTAGTAAATCACAAACTAAAAGTGTGCGTCACTGCTTATGTGAATGTGATTAGACAGTACAGCAGACTTGAGACCTCATCAATTGTGCCTTGATACCTCAGATTGCCTTTTAGTCTTTTTTTTTTTTTTTCAAATAGCCTCTAACATTAGCATCTTCATTACCTTAATCTGTGATGTGATGTCAAATGCAGCAGACAGGGAAAATAAAAATGCTAATATAAATCCATTTCAACCTTTCAGTAGACATAGTAAGATATCTACTGTTAGCGATGAACCAAAATTGATTTAACACCTGTAAATGAAAAGTCTCATTAGACCAAAATGGAAGTTACCAAAATGAAAGTTTTCATTAAGCCAAAGTTTTTTTTTGTTTGTTTTTTTTTCAACATTTGCCAACAGAATTAAATTTGTACTCTAATTTGCTGTCGAAATATAAATATTAAAATGGTGGCTGTAATAAAAACTAGTTTTCATGACGGATTTTTTCAAACATTCATTCAAAACAAGACAACAGGTTGAGTAAAATATGATTAATATGTAACAAAGTAGCAAATTGCTCATTGAATGGCTTTCCTGAGATAATAACAAAATTACACAACATTGTTTACGAGCTGATTTATTGATTTCCTGATACTACTTGAGTGATTACTTGAGACATGATACATTTCTGTAAGTTGTACTGTTTCTTTCAACAGAACTTCTGATGTTCATTCATGCTTATTTTGTGCTACGGTATAATTAATAGTAAAGGGGAAGAGATCATTGTTTCACATGCTGCTTGAGGTGCTACAGCAATCTGTCACGCAACATTACAGAGTGCCAAAACCACATGTATTGTTTGTTTTTTGGATAACATTTACATAATTTGAAAGGTGACATTGTATAATCCATATCATTATCATTTAAAAACGGAAAATCTATATTGTTAATCTAGCTCTATCGTGCACACAGGTGACATATTCACCTGTTGTAGTCTGTATTGCATGAACAAAATAAACTTGCCATGGAAGTCAACGATTTCAGCCTGAACAGAAAATGCTGTTTTGTTCAAATTTTTGTTGATGCCATTTTGGTGCATCACTGTCTACTATAATACAGTCAAATATCTGCGCTTCATATGTTGTTTACAAAAAGCTTTTTTTCACTAGAATACACAGATCATGTTGAATTGTCGTCAGTGAAGAATCTTATTGTTTATTTGCAGGCAGATGGTGTCACATCTACTATCAGGGGCTAACAGGGTCATGCAACCAACTATACTTACCCTTGGATGTGGGCCATGTTGTTTCATGCAAGCTGAAAAAAGCATGTCCAGATGCATATATAAAAAGTCCACAAGAAAAAAAGTGTCCAGGCAGAGAAAAACACAAAGAATGTTAAAATTCATAATGATCTGAACTGAATATGACATTGCCTAAGATATACCCACATGGAAAGAACCTATATGTGGATATATGTGCATATACAGTTTTGTTCAAAATAATAGCAGTACAATGTGACTAACCAGAATAATCAAGGTTTTTAGTATATTTTTTAGTGCTACGTGGCAAACAAGTTACCAGTAGGTTCAGTAGATTGTCAGAAAACAAACAAGACCCAGCATTCATGATATGCACGCTCTTAAGGCTGTGCAATTGGGCAATTAGTTGAAAGGGGTGTGTTCAAAAAAATAGCAGTGTCTACCTTTGATTGTTCAAACTCAAAACTATTTTGTACAAACATTTTTTTTTTTTCTGGGATTTAGCAATCCTGTGAATCACTAAACTAATATTTAGTTGTATGACCACAGTTTTTTAAAACTGCTTGACATCTGTGTGGCATGGAGTCAACCAACTTGTGGCACCTCTCAGCTGTTATTCCACTCCATGATTCTTTAACAACATTCCACAATTCATTCACATTTCTTGGTTTTGCTTCAGAAACAGCATTTTTGATATCACCCCACAAGTTCTCAATTGGATTAAGGTCTGGAGATTGGGCTGGCCACTCCATAACATTAATTTTGTTGGTTTGGAACCAAGACTTTGCCCGTTTACTAGTGTGTTTTGGGTCATTGTCTTGTTGAAACAACCATTTCAAGGGCATGTCCTCTTCAGCATAGGGCAACATGACCTCTTCAAGTATTTTAACATATGCAAACTGATCCATGATCCCTGGTATGCGATAAATAGGCCCAACACCATAGTAGGAGAAACATGCCCATATCATGATGCTTGCACCTCCATGCTTCACTGTCTTCACTGTGTACTGTGGCTTGAATTCAGAGTTTGGGGGTCGTCTCACAAACTGCCTGTGGCCCTTGGACCCAAAAAGAACAATTTTACTCTCATCAGTCCACAAAATGTTCCTCCATTTCTCTTTAGGCCAGTTGATGTGTTCTTTGGCAAATTGTAACCTCTTCTGCACATGCCTTTTTTTTTAACAGAGGGACTTTGCGGGGGATTCTTGAAAATAGATTAGCTTCACACAGACGTCTTCTAACGGTCACAGTACTTACAGGTAACTCCAGACTGTCTTTGATCATCCTGGAGGTGATCATTGGCTGAGCCTTTGCCATTCTGGTTATTCTTCTATCCATTTTGATGGTTGTCTTCCGTTTTCTTCCACGTCTCTGGTTTTGCTCTCCATTTTAAGGCATTGGAGATCATTTTAGCTGAACAGCCTATCATTTTTTGCACCTCTTTATAGGTTTTCCCCTCTCTAATCAACTTTTTAATCAAGGTACGCTGTTCTTCTGAACAATGTCTTGAACGACCCATTTTCCTCAGCTTTCAAATGCATGTTCAACAAGTGTTGGCTTCATCCTTAAATAGGGGCCACCTGATTCACACCTGTTTCTTCACAAAATTGATGACCTCAGTGATTGAATGCCACACTGCTATTTTTTTGAACACACCCCTTTCAACTAATTCAACTAATTGCCCAATTGCACAGCCTTAAGAGCATGCATATCATGAATGCTGGGTCTCATTTGTTTTCTGAGAATCTACTGAACCTACTGGTAACTTGTTTGCCATGTAGCAATAAAAAAATATACGAAAAACCTTGATTATTCTGGTTAGTCACATTGTACTGCTATTATTTTGAACAATACTGTATGAAACCTATATGCAGTGTATATGCACATATATGATAATATATATGCTGCATATATACTCCATATATGTGTATATATGCCACATACTGTATAGGCAAAATTGAGGTGCATATATGTGCATATACAGGATTTTGCTTCTTCATATCCACATATAAGCCCTATACATACAAGATATATCTTCTATATAGCTAATGGAAGGATCTGGTCATTTTGTAGCTCATATCTCATTTTTGACTGTCATACATGATGCCTAGCTCATATTTTTTGTTTTTTTCTATTTGATTGATCTTGAGTAAATAAATAATGTACATTTCTACATTTTGGACTTTTATTTATGTTGCCTAGCAGCTATGGATTTTAATTTTACTATTATAGGTGAACATATAGGTGCATATATACGTGCATATATGCACCTATATAGGTATATGTATGCACATATACTGTATATCTGTACATATATGTACACATATGTGTAAATATATGTGTGCATATATGTACATATATGTACATATAATATAGGAAACCGGTCAATTTTATATATGTCACATATATTAAAAACCTATATAAAAACCTATATTGAAACATATGTTTATATAGGTTTTTTCCATGTGGGTATCTGTACATTGATTAGTTTGGGAAATAAAGTATCATGTTTATCAGATTCAAAGTTTCATGTTAGACTAGGAAGGCACAAATTAACTGCCTCCATTACATTGCATCTGGCATTCACAGCAACGCACATCCTCTCTGCTTTCATTATGATGCATTTTATATTCATTTTGCAGTGTAGCAATATCCAGTAAATCATATTGTGGGTCGTAATAACAAAATAGCTCTGAATTAACGGAGATGTCCAGATAAATGTTTTGAAAGCAGAATTAAATTTGTTTAATGAATGTTGCTACATAGATGAAAATTCACCCAATTAAGCATGACTAGTTAGAGCACAGTTTTCAGCAAATATTTACCATCAAATGCATGACTGTACTGGACTACCACCAGCCCCAGTGTGCACTTCATCTGCTCACTTTTCGTGTACATATTCAGCAGCTCTGTATATCACCACTTTGAATTCACTGCAGTGGAACTATGTGCTTTTTTAAATGAGGTGTAAGAGTCAGTGACTACATTAGCATGTGCCCTTTTGAAAGATCCTACTAGAGTTAACACAAGCAGGTTTTTTTTTTTTTTAAAGCAAATGCAAGCCAACAGATAACTCAAGCTCCATAACTCACGGATGTCTAACATTTCACTAATGCATTAAAGGGGAAACAGGATCTCCTTGTTGATTCTAATTGATTCTAATCTTCTTTTAAGACTTAAATTGCATTAAGTTAAAGTGTCTGTTAAGTGTCTTAATGTAGCGTAATGTGATAGAAACGTTGCTATAAAGTGTTACAATTACTTCTAAGTGAATTACATGACAATGAATTATTATGTAGCTCCTAATTGTATTTCCTAGTCAAGCAAGGTCTCATCTCTCTGTGCCGTTATATGCCGTAATCGTCATTATATTATTAAATTGTGAGCTACAATAACACAGTATAGTATAGTTGAATATATCATTAGACTTTGTGAACATTATTGACCAAATAATTACCAGGAGGAAACTTAGTTTTGTCAATGGTATCTGACTTGTGAATGTCAAAAAACATGTGAAAGATGGCGGGGAGAAAATCTCCAATAGATGTCAAATCTCTAGCAGTGTTTTTTATTTTATTTATTTTTTTTTTTTTTATTGATTATTTTATTGATTAATATAAATCTAAAGCGGTTCAAGAAATTAGTCTATTAAAATCACTGGACTATAGATTTTTTTATATAAATATATAGTCGAACGATATTTTTCGAACAATTTTATTACACGGATGATTTAGTTATGAATTTACACACACAGAATAATGTAAAGAATTTGCATAACTAACTCATATAGGTAATGTATAAAATGGATAGAATATATATTCACTTGCACTTATCCACTGTTACAAATGAAAAAAAGTAGTATACACTGTCGTTCACAAGAAATTTGTTTTGATAAAAACTAATACATTTATTCAGAAATGATATGTTAAATTTATCAAAATTGATTACATTTACATCGTTGTAGATATATATATATATATATATATATATATATATATATATATATATATAGATAGATAGATAGATAGATAGATAGATAGATAGATAGATAGATAGATAGATAGATAGATAGATAGATAGATAGATAGATAGATATTATAAATGATGTTCTTTTGAAATTTATTTTAGTATATTAGCAAAACAGCATAATAGAATGATTTCTCAAGGATCGTGTGACACTGAAACCTGGAATAATGGAGTTGAAAATTCAGCTTCGCTTTACAGAAATACATTTCAAAATAAATTAAAATAGAATACTTTCGATTGTAATAATCTTTTTCTTTCTTTCTTTCTTTCTTGATCAAATAAATGCAGCCTTGTGGAGAATAAGAGTCTTCTTTCTGTACAATGCTGTACATTTAAAACATCTTTCTGACCCCAAACTTTTGAATGGTAGTGTCTATTTTAATTTAGCTATTTCCATATTTGTAGAAGCATTCCCAGGTATACCTGAAGGCAACATAAAACACTAAAATAATCCTAAATCACAATTATTTTCAATAAATGAAGTATTGTTTTAAAAAATATTTTAAAGAGCTGATTCCATTAGCATTGAGTCTAATCTGGGTCTAATTCTGCGTAAATATTCAATAATAAAATAATTTTAGGCTTTCGCACAATTTTAATTTAAATGTTTAATTTTAATTATTCATGCAGCCTAAAAAGGCAGCATGCAACCCATGACGAAATACTGTGTAACATGCAATAGTGCATTCTTTTAAGGTGATGAGTCTTTAACGAAGGCAACAAAACATATTTCCCACCCATTGCTTTTTCACAATTTTTAAGGCTTTTTTTACAGCGGGTGTCTAGAACGTCTTCACAGGCTCACATTTACCACATATGTGATGGTGTTCACTCGGCCTATTCTGAAGCACTTAAAGTCACACTTCTGAATTCACACTTGTTGTCATCTCACAGGAGTTTTACTGCCTCTAGTCTTCATTTCTTTTGGAAGCTGCAGTGATACTTATTAATACGTATTTCACGTCTCACAATAAAAATGCCCCCAGGTACGTTTTTTGTGATGAGACCAGGTAGGGAAAAAAAAAACAATCAAGATAAAGACAAGACATGTTTAATGTAGCTATTCTTATAGTGTCAGGCAGCGCCTATATATGGCATATTATTCACAGTCATAGTGAGATGCACTCCATTAGAGTATCTACAAAAGACTTGGCAAGAAGTTTTATCACTGATATGAAAGACACTTTTGGACACAAAGTAACAGACCATATTTGATATCATTGCAATGCAGAACGTGTATATGTTTAGTGATGCATATAAACAAGATCAAAATGTAATGCATTTGTGATGTTGCCTACAAAGATCATAGAAACTTGCCAAAGAATGAGAATGACAAGTTGATCAAACTACATTACATTATATCAACATCAATAGGTTTTCTCATGTGTCCTGTGAGGAAAAGAGTTTTGCTCTTGCTCTTTGCGAATTGTAAATGTGATCAATTATAATACGAGTGAGTGGGTCACCTTGTTGGTCTCCTTGAAATAGTCTCTCGACATCATAATCAAGCATGAACTATACTGATTAATTGTTTGTTGAATTGAAAACCGCAATATCGTATTTTGTTGCCTTGATAAGAGTGTTTTCTGTACAACAGCTTAATCACTGTCTACTTTATGTACACTGAAGAATATTGTTGTAAAAGCAGTTTTCACTCAGAAATTGCACAATTCCACAAACAGTTAGAAAGAAATGGTAAGAAACCTTGAAATGAACATGAAATTTTAGGTTAGTAAAACTGAAACAATTCAATTATGTTTATTTAAAACTTAGAAAAACCAATGTTCATTTAATTTACTATGTGTTGAAGGGACAGTTTACCCTCAAGTTGTTCCAAGCCTGTATGAGTTTCTGTCTTCTGTTGAACATAATAGAAGAATGCTAACCATACACCCATTTTTGGGTGGACTATCCCTTTAATGTGATCAAGCTGTCTGAAAATGATTATGCTTCAAATTCCTTCAATCTTTAATACTTATCTCTATTAGCTGATCCACAAATCTAAAATTAATAATTATTTGCTAGGCTTTGTTTTTTTTTTTTTTTTTTTTTTTAGGTTTAGTTAATGTATGCAGCATATTCCTTCAGGCTACCTTTTAATGACAATTACACTTGTAATGCCCCCTGACAATTTCTTTGCAAGGTTGTTTAATTTCAGGGAAGATTGAGGCAGAGAGAAAGCACCTCCTCATATCCAAGTTTAATGGGCCTTAAGGCCAAATGGGCACAGAAACATATAAATCTGTGTTTGCAATGGGTGTTCACACACCATAGAGCTGATCAGTATAAAGATATTAAACTGTAGACTGCGTTCTGTTAACCTGGCTTTGTCTTCTTGTAGCATATTGCTAGATTTTTCGATTTAACTGCTCAGTTTTTTCATTTAAATAAATAAATGGTACTCATGAAAAATACAAAAACATAAAATCCTGGGATGTGTTTGAAGAGTACTGTCCCTTTAAGAGAGTGTTGGTTTTAGTCACTGTGTGCATGTAATGATAGCTGAGCTGAGCTGAATGCGCTCATGCATTAAAAAAAGTTCATAATGTTACTTTGAAATGCGTTATAAACTTATTTAAGCACCAAATTATGATTGTTCATTTATCTGTCTGTACTCTCGTAAAACACCAAACCCAACATTCAATTTCCAGTGGTTATAACTCTTAACTGTTTTTCAAGGACTATCTAACATCCCAGAGCATGTTTAAGCATTGTTTGTTTACAGTTGTTTACAGTACAGAGTGCAAAAAGCTAAATCATTTCCTGGATGATTTCCCCTAAAAGTGATTTAAGCCTAGTCTTTATTATGTTGTGATGCATAAATTTGCTTCTAGCATAAAAACTATCAGAGTTCGTGTATAAAAAAATTATATGGTAACACTTTACAATAAGATTTCATGAACTAACGATGAACAATACCTCTACAGCATTTATTAATCTTAAAATAATGTTCCTTTCTACATTTTCTATTACATTTTTAAAATCAAATGTAGCATCTGTTAACATTAGTTACTAATATTAACTATTCATAATAAATATATATTTAAAAAATGAATTATCATTATCAAAAGTTAATATGCTGGAAAAATATTGCTATTGCTAATGAATGCAACAAATAAGACCTTACTCTAAAGTGCTACCAGTAATATTTTACAACATTTTGTTTTAAATAAGACTGCACTGCAGCTAATATATTGCTATATGACTTTTATCCTAAATTATTTAGCACGATTGATATTTACAGTGGCATGTTACTGAGCCTTGCAAATGCATTCACAACCTTCGAAAATCCTACATTGAAATATACTTTTTAGTGACATTTTTATTTTAAAAGTCTAACTCAAGTTTATTTTTATATAACTTTGTTGTGTTAGGAAACTTCATAGAAGAGATAAAATACTGAAATGAGCTTTTTGCATACCCGGTCCCTGCATCGCAGATGATCCCAATATACACCGATGGAAAACAATTGCCCTGATGAGGATACAATCACCTCACAATTGTGCTCTGCTTGTGGATCCTTGAAATAACAACCACATTATCTGGATTTTTTAAATGTATCCCTACAGTAAAGGGTTCAGCTTGTGGATATAAAGAACATCTTAAAGGTTGAGGTACTTGAATGCGATGCAACCAATAAAGAAAATGCTTAAATTGTTGTAAACATTTTGAATGCAACACTTTAAATGAACATAATTTACATAAAGCTGAAACTTTTCTTTTAAAGAGAGAACTCAGAGTTGTTGAAGAGCATCTGAAAAGAATCATTTAATCCAACTTTAATCAAACATCAAAGTGTGCATTCCGAAAAAAAAAAAAAAAGTTTTTTTTTTCTTCTTCTCTCTCCTTATGGTCATATGATTCAAACATGTTATACGTTCAGTGTGTTTTATTTCAACTTTGTAATAAAAAAACTGAAGTCAAGAAGCAGATATCTATCATTTAAATTGTAATTTCTATACAGATGTAAATAAAACCTGTCTAATATATGTAACCGCTCAACCTTTGTTTCAGGATATGTTGATGATAACTAAACAATGAAGACAGGTAAAGACTTTAATTATTGGCCAATGCTTGGCTTACTGTTGGACCTGATTGTTGAATTGAATCGTGTTCCATTTAGCTTTAATGATTAAACTGTGCATATCAATTAGCTTTTATTCCTTTGTGAATACACTGACATTTGTTAAAACTGCTAAAGACAAAAAAAGCATGCATGCTGCATTGCTTTGCAAATCACTTGTTTGAACAGGGCTTTGTAGGTGAGAAATACTATACAGGAGAAATCCCTTAAGATAGCAACAAATTTGTTCTTATGCATTTTTCAACCAATAGAGAGTAGGTATGAAAACTTTCAGAACAGTGCATGGCCTAGATTGCATAAACACAAGCACAAATTGGAATAGCAGACTCAAATAGAACAGTATAAATCTATGCTAGATGAAATCAAGTAACTCCAATGATATTTTATATAGAGGAAAATAATTTAAGTTTGCTTTTTGTGACAATGTCCCTCCCTCTTAGCTGAAATGGAGCTATTTATCTGACTGTACCTATGGGTCAGTGCTCCATATGCCCAGGGAGAGTCCAGACTGAGAACCACACCAGTAGTGTTGGGTCAAATATCACCTCACCTTCCTTATAGCAGCAGCTCTGCATGATTGCATGAGGTAACTATTTGATCTCCATATAACGATGCAATGAGCTTGAATTTTCCATTGACCCTCCTTCTTTGGCAAGGTTATTACACAAATAGCTGTAGACCATGTCACTCACGCAACATTTGTGATTGTTTGCACTATAACGCTATTGCAAAATGGATTATGGGTTTTTGTTAAATGAATGCTTTATTAGCAGACCCGTCACTGTTTGCAGGTATTTGCATGTGTTTGAAAGTATTAAACTGTCTTTGTGTCCAAAAGGTGACAATAGTCCCAGTCATATAAACCATACGTTGATAACAAGAAAGACAAGTCTGATATCAAACAAGACATGCTACTTGACGTCTGGCAAATTAATAGCAATATCAAAGGGACCAAAAAAGGACCTAAGAAGAAATAAAACATGAGGATCTGCGTCAGTCGTATCCTCTGAAGTTAATGGGTGCCATCAGAATGAGATTTCAAATAGCTGATAGAAACTTCAAAAATAATCCACAGGTAATGCACACCAAGACATTTATACCTTGAAATGAGTACTCCATCCATAATATTGCTTTCTCCAGCGAAAAAGTCCTGAATCAGGAGAGCAATATGCACAGCACAGATTAAGCATCATTTACAAGTGAAACAGTTCAAAACCATTTTAAACTAATATGTTGAGAAAACAGCAGCAGATGGACTTTTTCATTAGAAGAAGTGTCATTATGGATTATGGACTCATATTTCGGTTTGAAGTTAAAATCCCTTAATTCTAGAATTCTTTATTACAAACACACAGCTTTTCACTTCACAAGACAGACTGGAGTGATGTGTAATATTTGTAGAATATGTTGTCTGTTTGTTTTTTATCAGCTGTTTGGACTCTCATTCTGATGACATCCATTCACTATGAAGGAAATCTCTAAATCTGTTCCAGTGAAGAAAATACAATTTTTCTCATTTCAAATTTTTTGCAAATTTCCATTTCCTTTAAGCCCTTCTCCGACTCAAATTATCTGTTTTTTATCACGTTCTTTCTTCCCTTGCAGGACTCAGCCCTAAACAAACGTACATCAGCTACAGCAACCACGCAATCTAGGTAAGTGATAAAAGGCCACTACCGAATCCCAGAAGTGACCCCTGGAAGACAGCATTTCAAGATAAATCACTCTCACGTTATGTCACTTATGGACGTGAGATAGCGGATGGTTGGAAGACCCCTCACAGACATGTTTCCATTAATGAAGCTTATGTGAAGTCACATAGAGAGCATCTTGGGAGGCTGAGACTGTTGAGGCGGTGATGTTGGAATAACGTTCTTACATCCAGACTTTTCCATTACAGCTTGCTCTATCTATTCCAGATGTCATTGTTAAAGTGATACACACTAATTAAGGACAACATGTCAGTGTCTGCTGTTTCAGTGACGCTAACACTATGTGGTGGCTTAAACATAAAAAAAAAGGAAGAAGTAAAAAAAAAAGCATAAAAAAAATCATTCAAAGCTTTTTCCTCTTGTTTTCTCCTTGGTGATGACAACAGCAAAGACAGTGTCCATTGTTTACAGATGTTGAGCATGCTGGTTTTGACATCCTGTGCTGTGTTGTTTTTTTTTTTTTTTTTTTTTTTTTTTTTCAAAAAATAAATAAAAATAAAATCCTTCTGGAATGCTGTTGAACTATGTTGCTGTATTGTTACCTCACCATGGGCCTTGTGAAACTGTTAAAGATGTACGAAGTGCTCTTTGGAGTAATGTTTGCTTGTGCATATTAAGTACAAACCTTTGAAGATCTCAAATTTGCCCTGTTTTCCAAATTTGCTATAACTGTCACAGTCACCTGTGCAAATCTGAAAACAAAATTTAGAAATGGTGTGACGTTTGTCGAATGCTCGAGATATCGGAACCAATATCCAATGGACCAGGATAGTGCGAGTAAGTCACTTTCAAGCAAATATAGCTATCGAAGACTCTTCAATAGAAATTGGAAGAATCACAAACCTCAAATAAATTAATGGTTCCAAGAAGCTCGGATGACAGAGTAGATGGCAGGATCCTGTCTTCATGTCTGGAAATGTCAGGTGATAGAAAGAGACAAGCTGTTTTGTCTCTTTAGATGTCAGTGAATTTAAGATTCAGTTCTTATGATTTCTTCTCTCTTCTTTGTTTTCGCACTGTTTGTGCTGCAGAATAAAATGTCTATGTTGACCGTGATAAATGGCAACTTAATGTGTTTTCCTGATTGCTAATGTTTGCTTTTCATCCTAAAAGAGAAAAAAAAAAAACTACGTCAGAAACAGTGCCTGAATTCAAGTATTTGTAAAATAAGACATATGAGGTATGTGAAGCATGTTAATTTTTATACATAAATAATTTCTAATAAAGAAATTTTTCAAAACTCACTGTTTTCTGAAAAATATTTTCATGTTGGCAAAGTGTCTGGTATTTATTTTACATATGGCTTGGGTACACCGCAATACAGTTGCTAGGTTGTTCTGGGTGGTTGCTAGGGTATTGTTTGGCGTTCACTATGGTATATGATGTAAATATGTGGGATTTTTTTCACTCGTTTTTCCACTGTCAAGCAAAAACCCGAAAGTTGGATTGCTTAGAAAAGTGATAGCGCAACTCTCTTTTATAAACCACTGAATTTGAATGATGAATCAGGTCTGTAGCACAAACTTGGCTTTTTGTCTTTGTTTTTTTTGTTTTGTTTTTGTTTTTTTATCTGCTAGAAAAATAAGACAAACAATAATTGTTATACAAGCGTAATGATAAAAATAGATATAACCTAATCTCAATCTGTAGACTCAAGTGGAATTCTTTTTTTTTATGTTATAATGCTTTTGTATCAAATTTCTTTTTGTGCATTACATATTTCCTTAAAAAAGGCACTCAGTCCTCAAGATTAGGAGACATCCTGACACAAAAGCACAGTGCAGTTTAAAAGAAATGTAATTTGTCTGGTGTATATTACAACAGGCAGCCGTCTATCATTATGTGCAGTTCTGAAGGCCCATTATTAAGTGTGAGATGTATCTGCCATCAGCGGCAACAGCGCAGAGGAAGACAGGTGCTATAAAGAAAAGCACCGGTGCTTTGACTCTGTGATGTATAACGGTGCAGCTACCCGACATAAATTATAGGCCATGTTAGGCTTATTTAGGTCTGTCTGGAATACAGGACATAAAACTGGGACTTGATTGTAATGCTACTCCATTTCTCTGACAGTGCTTAGAAACTGATGGAAAGAGCGTACAGTGAAAGGTGGATCAGGATGCTGAGCCAAGGAGGTCGTGTTCTCTGAGATCAATACATTCTGTGCGTGTGTGTGTGTGTGTGTAGTTGTAGTTTGTTAAGTGAAGAAGGTTCTTCCTTATTAATGAATTTAACTTTCATAAGAATTTGTTTATTTAAATTATAATATTATAATTTTATTTTATAATTTATTTTATTAAATATAAATATTGTAATTGTATTATTATTGTATTATTGTAAATTAATTTAATATTATTATTATATTAATAACAAATTGTAAAATAGTATTATTTTGTGTTTGTATATATATATATATATATATATATATATATATATATATATATATATATATATATATATATACTGCATATATTTCTGCTATTAATAAAACAGGAATTTTTATGTGTCATCATGAACTCTACATTATCCCGATCATTACACATGCTACTGAATGAATAAATAAATAAAATGTAAACATGAAATATTGATGTGAGATGAAATTAATTTTATATGTGAGACAAAATGAATCATAGCATTTTATATGAAACATGAAACAATGTAGGATAGTGGTTGCCATGGACAACAGTCAAATATGGCTTAAATAGCTTATAGAAGCAGAGAATGTTGTGACTGACAAATCAAAATCAATTATTCTGCAGAGGCATGTAATAATTTACTAAGAATGTCATAATGATTCTACATGAGCTCTTTTAACTCCATATTTTCAGGAGGCAGGATCTTAAATATTTGTTCATTCACATGGCAGTCTTTCAAAATGGGACATCTAGACTTTGAATGTGGTCTTTTATACCCCTCTGTATATATATATATATATATATATATATATATATATATATATATATATATATATATATATAAAGTAACTTTTTAGTTGGGTTAGCATTTTTGATATGTATGATCATTTTACAAATTTATTTAGTCTGACATTATGCAAATTGCAAAATAGATTCCATTTCAAATCAGCTGCATTCAAATGCATTTGCAAACATTAGAGCTAAACAAAGAAACTGAAACAAACAGTTTAGCTCAGGTTGATTTCAGTGAAACAGCACCTCATAGTGGTAATGTGTGGGTGTGTGTTTAGCATGTGTACTGTACTGTGGTCTCATATATCACATTCTGGCACGCATGCAGCAAGCTGCGTGAATACTGTAAGAACATCCCTGTGGCTTGTCATCACACAAAATAGACACTAAAGCTACTTAAATTCCCTGAATCAGACTAATTTTGCAGTGGTAACTCTACCTTAAAAAGAGGGATTCACAAACACTTAAGGATAACGGATTAGGTTTTGTAAATGTGTATTTGCAAGAGTACATGTGTTCGGTGTTGGGAATAGACTGTGATGAAAAGCAGCTTTGTTTACGGTTGCAGAGGTGTCAAGTTATAGTCGGGCCATGCAATTTGCACCAAACCTCAATCTATCAAAACGGCAGCTGGTGCAGCAGGTCCTTGGAGAATTCTCCCGAAGAAAGTAGTCTACGCTTTATTTGTTCTATTTATTTGGTTTACTGTGTCTCATGATTAAAATGTCAAAAAAGAAAAGATCATGTCAGCAGCCTTTCTGTGCAGGTTGAACTCTTCTAACATGCTTTTCCCAGCAGTTTTCTTAGACACTCTCTATTTTGCACTCAAAATGTCATTTAGTTCATATTTGAACGGCTGACTTTAGAGTCTGGGTGTCACTGATCTGTCCAGAAACAAATTTGTGTTTACCAAGAATCAGGTTGATGAAATCACTACATTTAACCAAGCTTGAAATGTTTGTCAATTTACATGCCAGTTAATATATATATATATATATATATATATATATATATATATATATATATATATATATATATATATATATATATATATATATATATATATATATTTATATATATATATATTTACATTGTTATTATTAAAATATAGAATCTTTTGTGGTACGCTTGACAGCCACTGGTCACAATTAAACAGCTTGGATATTCTGCTAAATAATCTGTATTAAATACCATAAAGAAAAAAAAGGTGATTATTTGAATAAGTATATTCATAAAAATTAAATTTTAGGGCATTGTCTCTAACACATTTTCTAAACTTTGAAGACCAGGCACTTGAACACTAGTGAACAATGAAAAAACAATCCAACAGGATCATAAAATACAGAATTAGGTCAAGTGTATTTGCTTCCTCCCAAAGCATAAATTCCCTCAGAATCTTCCCCGAGTTATGCACAGTAAACTACAGGCTCAGCAGCTGAGCAGATCCAACAGCTCTGAACTGGAGATGTGGTCTCAAATGTTAATGAAGTCATGCTCTGCTATTATTATTGTGCTCGTGAGGAAGTCACTTAACCCGAACTTGCTGTGTTGCTCCGGTGGGAATTCCCTGCAGTCACATTAACTGCTCTGAAGTATCCACTTACTAATTCCTTTGAATCTCATTGATGGTCTCATCAGATAGTTGGGGAAAAAAGCATTTGGTCCTCATAAAATGTTGCTTTTTGAGAAGTTTTGAAAAGACCAGAGGCCTTGTGCTTGTGGTGGCCAAAATATATTTTAATTATGTAGACCACAGCCAAAAAATGAGTGCTTATGAGGGGCTTACAAGGTCTGTAAATACTGTACTTGTTGGTAATTAATAGGGATTTTAGTTGATTAATTATTTTTATGTAATTATTTATTATCTTTTTTGAAGTCACCATTTTTCTTTTACACTCAAGAGAACCTTTTCATTGCTGAACATAATGTTCAGTCAGTAAGATTGGGGTCTTTTGAAATAGAAAACAGTTGTTTTAAATGTAATAATGTGTTACATTTATTTCTGTGTATTTTATCAAATAAATGCAGCCTTTTTAAGTGTCATGCAAAAACTTTACAGACCTCAAATTTGAACAATATTGTATACTGTATGTTAAAAATATGTGCAACCACTTATCCTTAAAAATTAGTAACATCAAATAGCCATGTTTTTTTTTTTTTTTTTTTTTTCACTTCGCAGCACATTTGATGTATCTGATGTAATTATATTTTGCTTCAAATGTCAAATGCGGTGAGCAAGATGAAGCAATAAGTACTGTCAATATCATATGTTTTACTCTGTGGGGAACCCAGAATGCACTGCTGTGTAAAAACCCTGGGAGGCCAATGTGCTCTCCACTCAGAGCCTCTGGGTAAACGTGCTTCACAGCTGTTTGATTGATTATGAGCAAACCACGGTTGCTTTGATTAACAGCCAGTCTCTAGCTTGTCACTGAAGTATCTGGTGTAATTTCTTACTTTTTACTTGTCAGCAGACTGAGAGTGGGAAAATTTGACCAGTGCACTTGTCACATGCTCGGGGGAATATAAGCGGTAATCACATCTCGATTAGGGAGCTGTACACTGCAAATTACTCCATGCTGGTGTTGTGACGGTGTTAATTTACACAAGTTGAAAGATGGAAATAGGATGTTCAAGTAATGTGTGAAATGCAAGATACAACCCAGCAAGCGTCCAAATTAGTAGTGTAATTAAAAACATTTGTTTTCCCAGACCACTAATGCCTTACAGCTTGGTACAACTCTCGAAATGTCAAAAGATTTGAATCAACTCAATTCCAAAAGATCATATAAATTTTAATTACAACTTATTCTGTAAGACATCAATAAATGTCTTAAGGACTAGAAGGCAAAAAGGCATTAGTAAATGAAGATACTAACAGATTAATATTAGTATGTATAGTGTAATTATAGGTTGAAAAAAATATTTATATATATTTTATTAATATTTTGTAATATTTCAACTCTTTTTCACACATTCACATCATCGAGTAGCCACATTTGTTAAGCTTCACAAATAAGAAGTCATTATTCATTGATAATTTTCCACTCCAGCGAGCTGTTAAACACCACGAGATAAATCATTCTTTTGGGTTGGTTCTTTTCAAGAAACAAGTCTTGTGTAAACTTAAAAGCCTTAAATATATATTGTATAGATAGATATTTTTTATTATTATTATTTTTTTTTTTAATTCTGAAATTATATCCAGCATGTAATTTTATAATTATCTAAAATGTAAATAAAAAATATAAGCATTTTATTGTGAAAATACATAATAGAAGGATTAAGAAGTATTTTATTTTGCAATATATATATACATTGTTTATGTTGTTCTCATCACATGTCTTTGCTGTTAGTAATATGTCAGGCTTTTTAGGTCACAATCAAGGTTGGGATTGTTCTGGTGTCAGCTTTCAAAGTGAAATATTTATCAGGATTATATAATTGACCAAAAGCTTTTCTCCACCCACCTTGGTTACTGTTATTCACTCAGAAGAGCTTTGCAGGATGTATACAATAAAATGTATTCATAAATTGGCAAAAAAAAAAAAAAGGAATGTAGGACTCCACATTCAGTACAACGGCCACATGTAGCTTGCACTTTGTTTATTCACTTACTGTATGCATGCAGTGTGAAACAGGCGTTACATGTAGTCTCACATCCGTTGCGAATGAATGTAGAATCCTTTAGTTGGACAGAAAAGGTCATAATTGGTGATTATAAACGTTCAAATATGTTTATTTACCCATAGAACAACCATACTAGAATTAACCCTGAATTAACTCAACATGCAGTTAAAGAAGTTGTCTCCTCATAAATGCTGCTATTTCTTCAAGGATGTACTGTATAGTGCAACCAACCACATTTTCTAATAGTATGTTTTGAGCCATGACACAAACCACCCAGCAACAAAGCGAATCACATTATAAACTTTGATTTTGAAAAAAAAATTACATATAAAATAAATAGATAAAATAATAACAATCAAAAAATGTAAAAATGAAAAACAAAAAGAAGGTACAAAACTGTGTAATTAACACCTTGAATGACAGGTAAATATAAAACTTGATTTGTGAATATGTTTATTATGTGTATTGACACAAGACATATAAGACATATATATATTGAGTGAAACAAATGCTGTTTGATTGGCCAGTATGTTTTAAGGCAGGTCTATAGAATAGTGTTAATTTTGCTGCTGGTTTCAAATATTTATGGCAGTTTTATAAGTTAAAGCACCATGCGTTTTCAAACTATGTGCATGTGGAAGAATGTAAAACAGTTGTAGCTTTTTGATTGATATTGGAAACCATTCATTTCTTCACACAGTGACTACAAATGAATCATGCTCTGACCTGCTGGAAGCCTTCTAATACCCTCTCACTGGTTTCATCATTTATCCATCTGAGAGCTGATTAATAGAATCTTGAGCTAATGGGAGTTGGATATTGTATGTGGGTGGTACAAGACAATAAACAAGCTGCTATTTAACTGAACGTTTCTCATTTGTTTGCTTATTGCTTTTAAAGGCGTCATGTAGTTTTTACTGGGGGGGGGGGGGGGGGGGGGGGTCTCGTGCCACTGAGAAGTTAAGACAGGCCTGAGTGCAAAACATAAAAACAGGTTTCTCTGCTCAACAAAATTGCAGCGTGTGGAAAATTACACGTGAAGCATTTTGAACAAATGAATAAGCAATTAATCCAATCTGAAAGACCAGAATAAGATTTCAGGTTTTGAAATTAATTGGTACTGAAAATATGTACTGCAGCTAAGATGGTATATACAGCATCCTGTTTGTGACTAAAATCATCAGCTGTTTATGATGTAAGATCACCATTTAAACTGTTACGGCCAGAAACAGACAGCACAGGTATTGACAGGTTATCATGATGAATCACATCTTATTTGGAAATGAATATTGCATGCGTGACATGACATATTTATAACTGCAAGATGCAGCAATTCCATCTGACTAACTTTGGTACCACTATAAAAATGTATCCCTGCAAGCGGAAATTCACTGATAAGCTGTTGACATTTCATTACATATATTTCCTCCCCAACATTGTGATTTATCCTGTAAAAAAAAAGAAAAAAAGAAACCTAATTGCTTATACATCTATGTTGAAAGTATTTTGTAAATACCCTTCTGTATGTAGAGCTCTCAATATACCAACCAAAATGTTGTTGGAGTCAGTACACTTTTATGCAATTATTTAAATGTTCCCTCAATGACAACATCATGGCATGTCAATAGATCCAGATTACCTTGACACAGTGTCTATGTGGCAAACTTTTCCCACCTTCCAGTAACCTCTCCGCAGCCAGTCATTTAATGAGGTCTTCCCTAAAAATAACTGCTGATTTACATTCTGTCTGGAGTTGTGTTCTGTGCACGCTATGTTGGAATGGCTGTCATGAAGGGGCTGTAAATCTGGAGTCCCGTGTTAGGGCTTCAGAGGGTGACCTTTTGCCACTTGAAGGATTCAAGAGTGATGTCACCCTAACCGTTGTTTACATCTCATGGAGAGTCACTCACTTTAGATGAGGACTAACTAGAAAACCAATTACTTCCTGTGAAGCACGAGCCATGCCAGCATTAGCTGTATAATAAAAGTTCATGCATAGTTGTTTGCATCAAAATTTAGATTTTCTGAGCCACTAGAGCAACAAACAAAAAAAAAAAAAAAAAAACAAAAAAAAAAAAAGTTGAGTGCCACATAATTTTATTTGATTTATAATTGAGTCATCAAAACTGAAATTTCAAACACTGAAACAAAGTCAATATGACAACATTTAGTGAGAAAATGAAAACATGTCATTTAGCAGGTGCAAATAAACAGGGTTATATCATCTATTATTATAGAACAAGAATGTGTGCATGATCAAAACTAATATATATTACTGAAGTGACAGTGCTGACAGGTTGTTACATTTGTAAAAGTGTCAATGATGAATGAGAGCATGTGATTGAGGACGAATATAGAATCCTCTTGTTGGACTCGCAGTTGAGGAAAACATAGATCCCGCTATCCTAATAAAGGCAAACATTCTGGTTTGTTTTAGTGTACATCTGACCGTGGTCTCATCTATTAGCTCTAGAAAGGAGACATGCAGACAGTCTTTCAGATGATAACATGGCATAAGATTTAGATTTACATTTCAGCCACCACTCCATATGATGGTCTACTCAAAAATGGTAAACCTCGTCTCAGAGCTTGCTTCTTCCGATTGCGTCTTCTGGAACAGATTTTTAACCACTATATATTCCTACAGTAGTTCACAAATATTTGTCCGGGTTCTATTAACTTTCTAAGGTGCATGATAGTAATGACTCAATCTTTGTTATTTTGTCTGGATGTGGCTAATCACTTCATTTGCATATGTACCACTGGCTAACACCTTGAAATCAGACTTTTTCCACTTCCTCGTTTGCATTTGCACCACAAATTAACACCCTGGAAAAATAATTGGCTTTTTCACTTCTTACAGATGTTGTAATTAATTAACAAGTTAGGCAGCTTAAGATAGAGAATAATGCCGGAGTAAGACAATTACAAGTTGCAAATTATGTAGAGGTCATGGTTTTATTAAAAATACAGGAAAGCTCATCAGCTCAAGCTCATGCATTGAATCTTAATGCAAAAATTAGCATTTTCTGTTTGATCTTCCAAATGATGTATATATTATTTGAAAATGATATTTGACTTCTTGCAGCACTCACTTTGTTACTTCAAGACCTTTTGAACTTCAAAACAGAATACAACAGAAGACAGCAATTTAGAAACAACATAGTCATGCAACTGGTATTCAGTGTGTTGGCAATGCCGTAATTCTCAGCACATTGCTC
Organism: Carassius auratus; assembly: GCF_003368295.1. NCBI lineage: Eukaryota > Metazoa > Chordata > Actinopteri > Cypriniformes > Cyprinidae > Carassius > Carassius auratus. The sequence continues at coordinate 5,472,085 of NC_039273.1, forward strand.
CTTTATTACCAGGGCCACCAGCTGCGTTCACTTGTTAGAGATTGTCATATACAGTATAAATGGAAACTTGTAAACCAAGTGCATAGCATCACAGAAGGCGGAAATATCATCCGAAGGGCTTTAAGATGGGTTAATTTTCAGACCATCAGTATGATTTTGACCTGCTCTAGTGTGAAGTGATATAAACAAATTAAACAGCAGCTGTATTCCATTTATAAATATATAGCATATTGCTTCCATGAGCAATTTAACATGAAAGATGTTTAATATTGTATTTGGCATATTATTATTTTGCACATTTGATCATTCCCGCCATAAAAAGCCAAAGTCAACAAATATACATAAATATATAATAACCTAATATTTTAATTCTAAAACAATGTATCTCTTCAATCTTCAAGCTCACTTTTAAGTGTGTGTGTGTGTTTTAAGAAGAAATATTACTAACGAGCCCTTAAAATAAAACATTTTTTTTTATACAAACTATAATTACTAAAACTACAACATTTTCACAAAAGCACACAGTACAAACAGTAACACATTGAATTGAACATGAAAATTCGAAAGTAAAAAAACTGAAAAGTATTTGCTTGTGAAATGTACTCCAATAATCTGCTTCAGTTATAACTTAAAAATAATAATAATAATAATTTTAAAGTTAAGTTGAGGATATATTGTTTTATAGTGGAAAGTGCTATCAAATAAATTATACTCCTCAAGACAAATGCTGTTACTGCATAGCTACTGTTGATCATGCTTAACAGTCTTTTGATTATGAACTAATTTGTTCTGTGTGTAATTGTGCATACAATATGTGCAGTTTGCACAAGCACGAGTTGTTCCAAGTAATAACAATAAATCACACATCAACAGAGAACAGGCTCTTGTTTTTAGGCCTTCCTTACATAACTTTACTCATTGCACAATGTCACCCTTTCCTCCTGCTTCCATTTGCAGGCGAGCAGCAAGGCCATGGTGCAGTTTAATGAGAGGGTTATAAAAACTCATGACCCAGTAACCTTTGTGGTTCATGACTCCAAGAGAATTAGCCATCTTTTCTAACATCTTACCACGAGTGCTCCAGGTCAGCCTTCATGTGGTCAGAGAAATTATATTTTGCTCAGAACATCTAAGTCACAATTCAGTAGGTATGTGTTGGGTTCAATTCCAAGTACACAGGAACTGAATGCACAGAATGTCAATGAGATTGCAGTGAAATACTAGTATCAACAAACTTACATGGATACACTAATGCACACTTCACTTTTTACATCTAAAATGTGGCCGTAAACACATGCTGATAATTATGGAGGAGATTATATTTATGTTCTAACACAAACGCCTATTTAATCTGGCTCAAATGAGAGGAGTGTTGCTTTCCTAACACCTAAATGCAATCTTTGCTCTACTCCAAGATTGTAATCTAAATGATAAACACATAAACATAATTGCCCAGGGGATTGTTTACTGAATGAATTTAATTATGTAAAATAATAATGTCATGCATTTTCTGACTGGATATTTTCTCAAGGCTTTTTCATAATGTAATGTTACATGGATACATGAAGGCCAAAAGTAAAAAAAAAAAAAAAAAAAATCTGTGATATTTTGTCAATTTAAACTGAAAAAAGAGAAGAAAACAGTAAATGTGTATTCTCTGCTTTCTTTTAATGGGGTTTACTGCTTGATTTCATGCAGTATCAGTGATGATGTTAGAAAGTAGACAGTAGAAATTTGCTTTTGCACAAGGTCTGTGATTGATTTGACAAACCACCAGGTGGATGAGTGGTACTTTTAATGGTAAGTTTCAGTCAGAACACTTTGGCTTGTTATTTTAGATCACAAGTTCTCTGTTCAGCTGAAGGTATCGTATTTTCCGGACTATAAGTCACAATTTTGTTCATAGTTTGGCTGGTCCTGCGACTTATAGTCAGGTGCGACTTATTTATCAAAATTAATTTGACATGAACCGAGAGAAATTAAGCAAGAGAAAACATTACCGTCTACAGCCGCCAGAGGGCACTATATGCCACTCAATGCTCCTGTAGTCTACAGTACAACTGAAAACATAGAGCGCCCTCTCGCATAATGTTTTCTCTTGGTTCTTGGGTCTAAATAAATGCGACTTATATATGTTTTTTTCCTCGTCAAGACGTATTTTTGGACTGATGCGACTTATACTCAGGTGCGACTTATAGTCCGAAAAATACGGTACATAAAATGCTTCATTTTATCAGTGACATAAAATAAACTTTTTGCCAAGTCAGTCACATCGCAAATTTCTTCTTTAATTACTTTGTTTTACAGGGAATTAAAGAACAGACACATCAAACAGTTACACTAATGCTGAGGTATTACTAAAAGTTCTCTGTCTTTTTTGTAATTTCGGAACTAATCAACACTGACTGTGGCAAAGACTTAAAGCCAATTCATCGATTCATTCTGGTATGTGATTGTCAATATAATGTGGAACTATCTCTAAGTTAAGTTAAGAAGTTTATGAAAAGATCATGTCAAAAGTTATCTTATAATAATGTGTCAACATGAATGAGGTGTTCACAAAGACCCTCCCTTTGAACAGGAGACCTGTCTTTTGGCAGAAGCCAAGGTTTTGTTCATAAGCACACACACACACAGCTCAAAGGATTTATTACCTTGGACAACTAGGAGGCTGTACTCAAGTATAGAGGCCAGAGCACTTGAGAGGAGCACAGAGAACTGTGAACAGGTAGGGATTTTTTTTAAGCCTTTTCATTGTTGTTGAATCAAAACTGAGAGACGTGCACAAAGAACGAGAAAAAGATAAGAGGTTATTTTCTTGTATTGAGCCAAAGCTTCTCTCATCATCCTGTATCTTGAACAGACACATGTATGTTTTCTACAGGACACAAACTTCCCACTGGTGAACTAAACTATGCATGTACTTTGACTTAATATAGCGCCTGTGGAGTTTTTACAATCCTGGGCTGACAACCACACATTACTATGAGTTCTGACGCCGAAGACTTCCAAAATTATCTTGTACCGCTTTAAAAACGTACTCCCTGTTTATAGAATTACTTTATACTGTCTTCATAACATTATTAGTCCATTAGCATGGATGTTATAAATGTAGTTTCTCACAGCTAGTTTGGTGGCAACATATCAAAACCATTTGAGTCGATCTTTCCAATGTGGTTTTCAGGGTCTGAAATCTGTGAGAGCTTCTAGTCAGGTGGCATGAATTCTAATCAGAACAGGAATGTTTTAACTATAGATACGCGTATCACATCTAATGAAGCCAGTGTGTGTGAAGAATTTTGAATAAGTGGGTATCTAATCCATACTTTTTTTGTGTGTGACAGATATGCCATGGAACACATCAGTTCTTCTGTAAAGTAATTAAAAGAATATTCTTATTGATAGTTAGTGAACTGATCATTTTTAACTCTGGCGTTTTAAATTGAAACAAGAACAATTAATTCAAAATATTGTAATGAAACATTTAGGGAAAAAACTGCATAAGTGTGCAAATAATGTTGTTCAGGTAGTAAAAGCATAATGTTAAATACACACATATATATTTCCTTGGATGATGATAATGATAATGAAAAAGAATCAGGACCTTATGGAACAATAAAATCTTAATGCATATGGGTTTCTGGTGCTATTAAATATTCAGATCGACTATGGAGTGAATTTACAATAAATCCTCGAGCTGACATTTGCATTGTTGCTTTACATTGTGAAGTGCTAAAACGAATTTAAAGGTTTAAAGCTGTTCATGTGATTATAGAAAATGGAAATAACAAATTGTCTCAACAATTATTATTCACCAGTAAAACTTGACACTAAGTGGCTTTACGTTAATTTATCTTTGAATGTTGTTTTCTAGAAGCCACAGATTTTTATCCTGCACACTGTGAGGGTTAAGAGGTGCATGGGGACATTTGAGATCCCTGAAGAGTCTATCCACATGAGCCATTTTAACTGGGCAAGGCTGTCAGGACAGAAAAAGAGATTTTATCACCAATCATAGAAATAGGAGGGTGATAGACTGAGCAAAATTGGCTTTTCCTATTACTGATGGTGATTCTGCTCACTTAAACACCCTGTTGAATTGCATCTTCTGTACTCTAAATAAAACTCTGACAAGCAGGCTGATTTACAATGCAGTCATTTCCTCACCTAAAACATGTGTTGCTTCAATCTAAGACCTAAAGTGCTCATTGCCAGTCTTTCCTAAGATGGAAAGTGGACTTAATACTTCCATCGATATTGTGTTAAGCGCACGTTTGGCTACTAGCAGTTTGAAAAAAACTTAGTTATGCACCAACTTATTTAGGTAATTACTTAAACCCTGGAGATGAGGCCTACTTTTATTAATATTGTACATTTTTATCTTAAAGCATGTTGGATACATTCTCTAAAATGAGTCAATTTTTGAAAGAGAATGTGATTTTAGACATTTCAGACTCAAGGTACTGAGAGCCGAAAGTAGAACTTTCCCATTGGTGTAATGTCACCTAATTCATTGTATGCTAATGACATGTATGCTATTATTCCCTAAGAGTGTCTCTTTCTGAACTTAACCAGTTCTGATAAAATCTAAAAAACTAGCACCAATTGAGGGCTGTGCTAGGCTGGCATGATAGCCTATCATTTGACAAATGACTGTGTCCTACTAAACATGCCAGCAGGGCAATTCTGAGAAAGGGTAAAGAGGTTAGCTTTAGATTTTAAAACTTGAGATGTCATTAGACTAGCTATTCATATAGTCGTGTGAAGTGATAGTTTACTCATGCACTGTTATTACTGCTATACAGACCGGCCTGCCGCTGGCATGTAATTATGTTTTGAAGCATGCCTCTGGTTTCTCAGCATGGTGAAAATCTCCACTTATGCAGCAGTTCATCTGATCTGAGATACAGGTGGGAAACCCTGGAAGCTAAGCTAACACAGGCAAATGTTGCACAATAAACCACTAATGTGTTAAGTAGCATATAATTGCTTTTAAGCAAGGAATGCCCAAGATGGCAGTGAGATGATGTGCTTTCTTTTCCCCATATAAGTATGTGATTGCAGTGAGTGGTGTGAAGCTAAGGTTGAGAGTGAACTGAAGAGCCTTATATTGGCAAGCTTCAGTGTCTGGATATTTTGCTCAGGAAATGAACAGAAGCCAAGGCCTACTTGGGACATACTGAAAACCGCCAATGGTGTTCAAATTATTTGTCATTCTGAATTCCATGTACTGTAATCAGAGAATGTGTCTCTCATACAGTTTTGTTTTAGCAGCCAGATTCTAAACTGGACATCAAGTGGTGACCCGAAACCATTTGTAAAACAAAAATAAGGGAAATTTACCATTTTGTTTTCTAAACGCTCTCAGCACAAAACAAATTGTATTTGGCACAAACCATGTTTACTCTCACTTGAAGTGATATGTACTTCATTTAGTCTGGGTCCATTTTGTTCTACTTTTCATATTGTTCATGATTTTTGAGTATGAACCAATGTCACACAACCTGTGTTGGCATTCACCAAATTTGGCTGCTTCTATCAAGTGATAGATGAATTTGTGCTAAAACAATATATTTGAAAAACAATGAAAAACATTGAATATATATATATATTACAGCATTATATGTTGTTGTTGTTTTTTTACAACATTTATTGATCTAGGTTAGTGTTAATATACTATTGTCCACTGTTAATTTTGATCATTGTTAACAATATATTTTAGAAATCTTGAAGTAATGCTAATTATGCTACCTGTAATAGTATATATGCATTAGTACATGAATAAAGGAACACTACTCTAATAAATGTTGTTAATTTTTAGTTCAATGCATTAACTAACGTAAATAATTTCAACTTTATTTAACTCTTTTTTTAGTGTCACCAGGACTTTATTATTTGGTACATGCATTTACTTGCTCAACCTGAAACTGATTATTTGGGACATAGACTACTACTAGATCATTCAAATAAACAAGATCTGTCCAAAACCCAGTTACCTGGCTACCTAGACAGATTTCTCTTTGTTTGCCCAAAAAACTGAACTTATCCTTAAATGAGAAGAAAATCCTATAATGTATGGACTGTTTCAGCTGTAAAAAAACAACAAAACAAAACAAAACAAAACAAAAAAACAGTAATTGTGACATTTCACCATTTTTTTTCCTCGCAATTATGAGTTTATATCTCACAATTCAGACTTCTCATCTCAGAATTGTGAATTTATAAACTCAGTTGGAAGTTAAACTTAGGACTGCGATTTCCCAGTATCGCAATTCTGCATTTACAGTATTGTTCAAAATAATAGCAGTACAATGTGACTAACCAGAATAATCAAGGTTTTTCGTATATTTTTTTTATTGCTACGTGGCAAACAAGTTACCAGTAGGTTCAGTAGATTCTCAGAAAACAAATGAGACCCAGCATTCATGATATGCACGCTCTTAAGGCTGTGCAATTGGGCAATTAGTTGAATTAGTTGAAAGGGGTGTGTTCAAAAAAATAGCAGTGTGGCATTCAATCACTGAGGTCATCAATTTTGTGAAGAAACAGGTGTGAATCAGGTGGCCCCTATTTAAGGATGAAGCCAACACTTGTTAAACATGCATTTGAAAGCTGAGGAAAATGGGTCGTTCAAGACATTGTTCAGAAGAACAGCGTACTTTGATTAAAAAGTTGATTAGAGAGGGGAAAACCTATAAAGAGGTGCAAAAAATGATAGGCTGTTCAGCTAAAATGATCTCCAATGCCTTAAAATGGAGAGCAAAACCAGAGAGACGTGGAAGAAAACGGAAGACAACCATCAAAATGGATAGAAGAATAACCAGAATGGCAAAGGCTCAGCCAATGATCACCTCCAGGATGATCAAAGACAGTCTGGAGTTACCTGTAAGTACTGTGACAGTTAGAAGACGTCTGTGTGAAGCTAATCTATTTTCAAGAATCCCCCGCAAAGTCCCTCTGTTAAAAAAAAGGCATGTGCAGAAGAGGTAACAATTTGCAACAAGAGGTAACATCAACTGGCCTAAAGAGAAATGGAGGAACATTTTGTGGACTGATGAGAGTAAAATTGTTCTTTTTGGGTCCAAGGGCCACAGGCAGTTTGTGAGACGACCCCCAAACTCTGAATTCAAGCCACAGTACACAGTGAAGACAGTGAAGCATGGAGGTGCAAGCATCATGATATGGGCATGTTTCTCCTACTATGGTGTTGGGCCTATTTATCGCATACCAGGGATCATGGATCAGTTTGCATATGTCAAAATACTTGAAGAGGTCATGTTGCCCTATGCTGAAGAGGACATGCCCTTGAAATGGTTGTTTCAACAAGACAATGACCCAAAACACAGTAAACGGGCAAAGTCTTGGTTCCAAACCAACAAAATTAATGTTATGGAGTGGCCAGCCCAATCTCCAGACCTTAATCCAATTGAGAACTTGTGGGGTGATATCAAAAATGCTGTTTCTGAAGCAAAACCAAGAAATGTGAATGAATTGTGGAATGTTGTTAAAGAATCATGGAGTGGAATAACAGCTGAGAGGTGCCACAAGTTGGTTGACTCCATGCCACACAGATGTCAAGCAGTTTTAAAAAACTGTGGTCATACAACTAAATATTAGTTTAGTGATTCACAGGATTGCTAAATCCCAGAAAAAAAAATGTTTGTACAAAATAGTTTTGAGTTTGTACAGTCAAAGGTAGACACTGCTATTTTTTTGAACACACCCCTTTCAACTAATTGCCCAATTGCACAGCCTTAAGAGCGTGCATATCATGAATGCTGGGTCTTGTTTGTTTTCTGACAATCTACTGAACCTACTGGTAACTTGTTTGCCACGTAGCAATAAAAAATATACTAAAAACCTTGATTATTCTGGTTAGTCACATTGTACTGCTATTATTTTGAACAATACTGTATATCTCACAATTCTCAGTTTATATAAAAAAGCCAGAATTTTGAGACATGAACTGTGTTTAGATAGAAAAATAAAAAGTCTAAATTGTGAATTCGACATCACAATTAGTGTTTTTATTTTATTTTTATTTCATTTTTTTAATTAGTATTTTTTATTATTCCTCGGTGGAAACATGGACTCAATTTTCATGTAATTGTTTTATTTAATACTAAAATAGTACGATTTAATACAATTTTATATTAATTTTGCCCAAAATTTGTGTGTGCTATAAATGTTTATGCTTGTCTGAATAATAAATGGGGTTTTAGCTACATGCTAACTCCAAATTCAATTGAAATCATTTGCAGAGCAAATCAGTTTTTTTTTTTTTTTTTTTTTTGAGTAGTGCACACAAGACACGTTCTTGCTTTCAAAAAGAGCTAGCTTACATGCAACGGTTTCTTAAAAAGCAGTGCATGTGAAACAAAGACATCTGTCTACCATTTGTTTACACAGACAAACATTTAAAACAGCACAAATGGAAGCATAAAGTACATTTCATGCGACAACCCTATGTAGGTAGTATATAGCACACTAGGTTTTGGATCACAGCTAAAAATCTCAAACACATGCTCACATAAACATTTTCAACTCTCCTCCTCAAAGCCAATATGTCTCCCTGTAGGAGACAGTTAAATCCAAACATCTAAAAATTCCATATTAGTGTGACGCTAGTAGTAGTTTGCTAGTGAGGACACACTGACTGGATCTGAATCATGTATGTGAGGAGATCTGAAAAGATGAATGACTAGAGCCATGAAGGTTTTGCTGACTAGGCCCAAAGCCTCTCTAATGGAACATAATGCACTGCACTGTCACAGTACATCACATCCCTACAGATGGGATAACCGTCGTCCTACTTTGCTCAATCTTTGTGCCTACTTCACCTGAATTGCTCTTTTCCCAAAACGGCTTGGACTTAATAGGTTATTTAAATGTGCAAATGCCCAGTTTGACCTATTTTGAGGTGTCTGCTTAATGACGATAAGTGTTGCAGAAGCACATGTGACGAATATCTGACAGATTGATTTATAAAATTAGCTTTTTAATACATCTTCTAATAGCATCTTGCATTGTGCAAACAGTTTTATCTATCCAAATGTTTAATAAGACTGAAATTGGATTGACCTTTCATATTGCTTTTCTCACACTTAGAGAAGCTTCTGAATTCTTGAACCGTTGGACTGCATCAAGATGATGAAAAAAGCCAAGGTTTTAGATCCAACTGCTGCTGGGCAAGGCGGTAAGAACAGTATAATTGTTCTCTTTCCCATACGGCAGGCTGACACCGGCACCGAACCTTGTCTAACTGCTCTATTACCGAATTACTGAAACAACAAATCCAGCCATGTTCTCCATGAAGACCAGCTAAACACATGGTAGAAAAAAAAACATCCTTTTTTGTTTTGTAATTCGTTCTTTGTCTTTCTTAATGGTCACTATTCCCGGAAGATGTAATTTAGTTAATCAGTTTTCATTGTATTCATAATGATGAGAGTATAGCAATGGAATTTGACACACTTGATAGGACATGGGTCTCATTTAGAAAAGTTCTACCACAGTAAGCAGCTGTGCAAAAATGCAATGCAGTAAAAATGCAATGCCAGATTTCCAGATAAAAATCCAATGAACTCCTCTCTATGGAATGTGAATAATGTATCTCTCCCAGAGGGTTTAGAAGAGCAAGAAAGCGAGATAAAAGCAAGTGTTGAATCTAACCTAGCCACACAAATGTATTTATACACACGAATGATCAAACAGCTGGTTAAAGTCGTAGGTTGTGAGTTTGGAAACTGGCCACTGCCCACATGTACAAATGAAGAGGAGGCTGTGAATGTGGCTTACGAAATCAGAACCTTCATCAGAACAAGTGTGCCCTTCATCTGGAAGCTCACTAAAGCATTTGCTGTCATTCAGCATGGATTTCTTTGAATCGTGTAACCATGGATGCGAGGAACAACCATCAACTAACCAGAATGTGATTTGCCTGTGTTGTGAAGGAGAGCAAATAGAGCCAGAAAAGAGGAATGGGAGAACTGCAGCAGGCTGGAATCAAACCTGTATGCACAACAGCTCCTATGTTTCATTATTAAACCTTTTATACAAATCCACCCACTTAATATTTTTATTTTGTAATTATTTCCAATTTTATTAATTTCTCAGTTTCTTTATTTTATTTTGTTTGAGGAGAGGGTTTATTTTACCTTATTTAATTAGACTTTTTTATTTATTTATTTATTTATTTATTCTTATGTTAATTATAAGCCCCTCCTTTTTTACAATCATGGGTGATAATATTTAAATTGCTGGACATAAAAAGTGTCCTAACATTAATGACAACATTTCTGCCCATTTAGGCCTGTTTCACACTGCAAATTTAAGCAGAATTTGTATTTATTTAGCCTATTATTATTATTTTTTTATGTATATTAACTTAAAACTTCTGATATGGGGGAAAAAAGTCAATTAGAATGCACAAAACACATGGTGTAGTAACCAAACAAATGCTCCATTAATACAAATATGTGAAGTTCTAAGGCAATCGATAACTGTGACAAAACCATTTGCATTTTCATGATGCGAGAAGTTCACTTATGTAATTTATAAATGTTCAAATGTTTCACATTTTTAGCACTTTTTTTTCACATTTGAAAAGCCTTTGTTTCTAAGTTGGCTTATAGTAGTACATTTTCACCAACTGGGTTTAGCACGCATACAGCAGAAATCCCCGTAGTGCAGAAATTCACAGCTATACTTCCGCTAGGCAGCAGTGTGAATACTGTAACCAGAATAATCACCTGTTGATAATGTATGCTGTGTGAAACAGGTCTCACACAATTTCCTTCCCAGTTTTTTCAGTTTTTTCTCTAATCTATTGTAATCTTATATTCAACCACTTAGTGGTTTGAATAATTAGGTTATTGGTTTAACCTCCTCGTCTTTTCCCCTGTCTTGTGTTTCTGGTTGTATTTGTAAGTAATTTTTATTTCTGTCAAACCTGTAAAAAAAAAATGGTCAGGATTCACAATTTTGTGTCCTCCTTCTTTGTTTCCCCTTCCTTTGTTGCTGTTGTACCCTAATGTTGTCTATACTGTAACAGGACTGGAAATTCTACCTCTCAAGAGACAAGGTAAGGTAACTGAATGACAGCAACCTGAACATCTCCATGCATCTCATGATATCCAGTAAATCTTCATATCATAATATTTCATATAATATATCACAAGATATTAAGTAATATATTTTGTTATATCCAGTATATCATAATATCCAGTCAAATAAGCAAAATGAATGGAGATCAGTGTGCTATTTATGAAATACATTGGGGCTCGAAAGTTTGGGCACCCCTTGCAGAATCTGTGAAAATATGAGTAATTTTCAAAAAATAAGAGCGATCATACTAAATGCATGCTATTTTTTATTTAGTACTGTCCATGAGTAAAATATTGTACATAAAAATATATTAACATTTAGTCTACAAGACAAAAAAAATGCTGAAATTATTAAAATAACCCCCTCAAAAGTTTGGGAGCCCTTGGTTCTTAATACTGTGTTCTGTTACCTGATGATCCACATTTGAGGGACTCAAACCCAACTATTTAAAAAGATTCAAACATTCACTGATGCTCCAGAAGGAAACAAGATGCATTAAGAGCTGGGGGGTGAAAACTTTTGGAATTTGAAGATCAAGGTAAATTGTACTTAATTTGTGTACCGGGAAACATACAAGTATCTTCTGTTGCTTACGAAGGGCAGAACTAAATGGAAAAAAAATTATATTTCAACAAAATAAGACAAATGTGGCCATCTTCATCGTGTTCAAAAGTTTTCAGCTCTTAATGCATCTTGTTTCCTTCTGGAGCATCACTGAATGTTTGAATCTTTTTTAATAGTTGTGTTTGAGTCCCTCAAATGTCCTCAGTGTGATAAGATGTAACTCAAAATCATAAAGTCACTGCTGGAAAGGGTTCAAATATGCAAAGATGCTGGAAAACTGAAGAATCTGCAGGACCTTAAAGATTTTTCTGAAGAACGCTGGTCAGTTTAACTGTTCAGAACAAACAAGGGACTCATGCACAACCATCACACAACAGAAAGACAGTCGAGGATCATCAGGGAACAGAACACAGTACTAAGATCCAAGGGTTCCCAAACTTTGGAGGGGGTTATTTTAATAATTTCAGCAAATTTTTATTTACTTTTTGTCTTGTGGACTAAATGTTAATATATTTTATGTACAATATCTTACTCAGGACAGTACTAAATAAAAAATAACATGCATTTAGTATGATCTCTCTTATTTTTTGAAAATTACTCGCATTTTCACAGATTCTGCAAGGGGTGCCCAAACTTTCGAGCCCCACTGTAAATGTTCAGATTGCTGTCATTTAAAGACACCATGAAAAGACTTGAAGGATTTTCTTTTCTTGTCGTGATATTGAAACATGATGGGATGTACATAAAACTTTGTCCCTTATTTTAAAATAACTAATAGAGGTTTTAACCAAAATGATCTAAGGAAAAGAAGAAATGTTGGTTGGGATAAGTTGTCACATAAATGCCAGGATTTATTACAAATCATTACAACTGACCAAAACATTTTTTTCTTCCCTCACATATTGAAATACTGTTTTTGCTTTATCTCTAAGAAGTGTGAAAAACTAACGTTTCAAAGCTCAGCGTGTATTAAGTGAACTACTGTATATATTTTGGGGTAATAACAGTGTAAATGTAAGGCATATGCCAATACAAGAGACTGACTTTCAAAAATAAACCTACTTTAAGAAATATTTACCAGAGTGAACACTGTGAAAACTAGCCCTGGTTTATTCCTCCATTTATAAATTTAGCATGAGTTTGAATCTGCAAAACATGCATCTGCATATTTAAAGCAAATCAAGAAGGAAATTGTCATTTGTCCAAATATCATTATGTCTTAGATATTATCTCTTTTTCATTCAAGGAAGATTTTGCAGATGATTATTCAGCATATGTTACACTACTGTTCACCTGCTGTGTAGTTGTTTTTTCCCCCTGATATTCTGACAGTGTACCATGAATGTGGATTCTCTCAGGCATCAAAAGGAGATCTAAGGTTCCCGGTGTTATGATTACACAGTACATTGAGGAACTTCCTGAGGGGATGACAACTCCAGACTTCACACGTAAACCCATCGCTTTAACCATTCAAGAAGGTAAGCACATTAAAAGAGAAGAATCTACAAAAGTGAAATCAAATGTGATTAGAGGTAACACTTGAGAGCTTAATGATCCTGGATGTGAAAATAACAAGCTAGGAACACATACAGAGGATTAGCACACAGCTACACCGACTTAACTTGCGCAGTAGAGGAGAGATTTATCAAGCTCGCTGCTTGTCCTCCAGCTTTAATATGTGACCATGGCTATATATGCACCAGGGAAAGAAATCAAATACTGGAGCATTTATTCCATTTCACGCTAGTTTGAAATGCACAGCGCAAGTCCACAAATGTGCAATGTATGTTTTCATTTATGTTTTTAATGATATGTAACGTTCCTTTAAAACTACGAGTCTTTGGCCTTCATTCTGCCTGTATCTAAACCACTTTGCCAGAGTTTCTTCTGCTTTACAACTAAGTGGATCTCTTGAAAAACAGAACAATGTCAGCCATGTTAACCATTTCAAATAAGCAATAAAGAAAATATGGTAACATTTTACAATAATGTATTAATTGACAAAAACTAACAATGAGCAATACGTTGGTTATGCGAATTATTCATCTTTGTTAACATTCAACTGTACATTGTTAGTTCTTGATAACCTCCAATATACATTAAAAATATTACTGGATGAAACATTTGATTTTAATAATGTATTAGTTAATGCGGAACAAAGATGAATAAATGCTTTTCAAAATGCTTTTCAGGTATTTTTCATTGTTATTTCATGATAACTGAAGTGATGTTAACTAATGAAACCTTATTGTAAATACATTTGTGACCAACAATACATTCATTACAATTCAAAAGTCTGGATACATCTATTTATTCCATATTATTACCATTTTCCCCTTTTCACAAGAATAGCAAATTCATCAAAACTATGAAGTATTGCTACTTTCATATTGTTGTTGCACACTCTTTAAATTTACTCAATCAACTCCATGAGTTTCATCCTGAAATGCATTTTCAAATAGTCAATATATATATAGTATGGTAGGCCCTTTTTGTATAGAAATTCACACATAGGCTCAGTTTATATTTGTCTACAAAACTAATTTCAAACATTTAAGTGTACCATCAACAATTTTTCACAATGGAAATACATCAATTTAGTTACATGTGTCCAAGCTTTTAAATAGTAGTGTACTGTTACACATTCTCTCATAAATGTTGACAGAATTCAAAACAAATAAAATTCCTGTAAAAGCGGCAATAAACAACATAAGAACAATGTTTTCAAGGCACTAGAATTCTATTTTGAAAACCTTTTAAGTTCTATTTAATATAAATATATTTCTCAAGTCTATAACAACTTTCATTTTCACGAAACAGGAAAACTAGCCATTTTTAAAGCCAAAGTGATTGGAAACCCAGCTCCCACTGTAACCTGGTATAGAGCAAAAGGAGAAATGAATGATCCCCAAAAGTTTCAGATCAAATATGACCCCACAACTAATGAACACACTTTGGAGGTAAGCACAGGCTTTCAGCCTCACTTTTAATCCTCTACTTAAAATTTAAGGTGAAGTGTGTAATGGTTTAATTTTAAAATACCTCCTCATATTCCAGCTTAATGCGAAGAGACTGTAAGTAGGATGATTCCCGCAGAAAGTGCAAACTCTGTTGCCCTGTACTGTCAGAGCATTTCTTGCTTCAGTTGTTTGAGCAGCCCAACAACATTGTCACAACCAAAGGCACAAATCTGGGACAGGACTTCCTGGTTGATGCCCAAATGCGAGAGGGTTGGGGGGGGGGGGTATCAGTCATTATTATTCTCTTTGGTAGCTCAAACATTACACACTTCACCCTTAAATGTTCATTTAATTATCATTGTCATCCGATTATTACCCAAGATTCATCAATAACCAATTTTTCCGATCATTTAATTTTGCAGATACCTAAAGTCAGTGGTGATGAAGTCGACACTTACAAATGCTATGCCTTCAATGAATATGGGAAAGCTGTTTGCACCGTTGTCCTAAATGTCATTGAAGGTATGACACACGTCTGTGTTACTTTCATTACGAATTTCTTATCCTACCCACACAAAAAGTAGAACTAACACTAGAAAACAGCTGCAAACACAATATATTCTTTTTCTTTTCAGTTGGATTCAAAAAGGAAAAAGAAATGCAAAAGGCTGAAGGAAGTAAGACAATTGTAACATTTTGGTAGCTGATTTTCTTCAGTTCATCAAACAGGGAAAAGATTGAATGGGATACTTGTGACATTGAATATGACAGACATAAGCATTCACTTTCTTCTGTTTGTTGATTGCATTTTAAAGCTACAGCAGGTGACCCAACAGAGTTTAGAAAGAGACTCAGGAAAAGGTGAGACATTTGTTTTTCCATTACATTACACATTAATGCAATGTCATCAGCAGTGCAGTTTCACATTAGGCTCTATTTAAATGTCTGATTCTTGCCAAAGTCAATTAGCCAATCTC
Source organism: Carassius auratus (assembly GCF_003368295.1). Lineage (NCBI taxonomy): Eukaryota > Metazoa > Chordata > Actinopteri > Cypriniformes > Cyprinidae > Carassius > Carassius auratus. Next base: position 5,487,692 of record NC_039273.1, read on the forward strand.
ATATGAAAACATCAGTTACATTAAACCCAGATAAGTGCTAGCATTTGGCCTGAATTTCATATTTGTAATTACAATCTTCTTAAAGTGCTGGTAAAAAAGCTGAGGAGAAAAAGGAAGGTGACATTGACGACTCTGTATGGGAGTTGCTGCTGAGTGTAGAGAAGAAAGAATATGAACGCATTTGCATCGAGTATGGCATCACTGATTACCGTGGCATGCTGAAGAAACTGGTTGAGATGGAGAAGGAAAGAGAAGAGGAGCAGGCACAGGTAAAGAGCTTCCAAAAGGTTTCTCGAAGAATTGCTTTCACATGTGCATGACTGGATGCACAAATCTGGATACCAATTGTTATATACTGTTTGTCTCACTGGTTTAGTTCATCCACCATCTCCGTAATCTCAAGCACATTGAGGTGAAATCTGAGGATGCTGCAACCTTTGAACTGGAAATGGACCTCAAAGACCCTAACAGTCGCATTTTTCTGTATAAGGTGAGAGCTGTGAATCAGAGGATCTGAAATACCAATGAGAAAAGGTGTGGCAGGTACATTAGATCAAAACTAGCTATAAATAATCAATGCCTCTCACTAAGCTTTCATTGTCTGTGATAATAATGTGTTTTTGTAGCTCAAGTGGTAGAGCATTGTGTTAGCAAGCGCAAGGTTGGGGGTTCGTATCCCAGGGAACACATGTTAGGAAAAATTGTTAGCCTGAATGCAATGTAAGTCGCTTTAGATAAAAGTGTCTGCTAAATGCATAAATGTTTAATTTAATAAACAAACAGCCACAACTGGTTCACATCGGTATTATTTCAGTATCATTGAGATACCATTATAGATTTTTTTTATTAGTTTATTTCACATAATTTTTTAATGATTCTAGTTTTAGTTAACTTTAATGGCCCTGATTCATATAAAATGATATCTGAAAAAGCACCCAGGTATAAGCAACTTTAACAGTAAAATCATGACGGACATAATTGTGCTCCATCTGTGGTCCATCCAGAGCTTCACACTTCAGTCTAGTAGGTGGCTTCCTACCATTAGACTGCATTCATTCCGCTGGAAATGTATTCAGTTATTATGACTACAGTTGTTTAGCTGGATAATTACATATTAGGCCACAGTAACCACATAATTTACTTGTAATTAAAAACAATAACAAACAATTATGATAAATTAACATTCATTTGCATATGGCTATGAAGGTTGACTTGATAATTTCAGTAAATGACTGTGACATTGCATATTTTGCAAATGAAAGGCCTGTTTTATATAGGCTACACAAAAGTTACTGCCTTAGTGCTCATACATGTCAGCACTCCCAGTTTTTCCCTGGACTGGGGTCTGGTGGCGCCAGCTGATTTTGCCAGGGCTTCAGCCCCAAATGTTTTGAGTCAAGCCCCGAATGTAATGACTATCACTGAGCAAATATGAAACTGGACAATAGCCTATGTAAACCCCCGAAATCCCAAGTTGCATTATTTCATTGCGCTTTGGCTTTGCATATACTGCATACAGCCTGTAATAATAGACCTTAAAAATTATCTAGCCTATAGAATACATTTCTTTGCTGTCGGTAGCCCATGGGCTACTCTGTTTCTTCCTCACTGTTGAATATGCAGCAGGTAGGGGAGGAGCTAGCACAGTCAACCGCTAGAGTTCGAGGTTAACAACTGAGGCAGTCAGCGAGCTTGATCGGTCACATAAAAGAAATACAAATTCAGCTTACCCATTCCTTTTATAGGCATTGATGCGTGAACTTCCACTATAAATCTGCCCTCTGTTTATTGCGCTGCTCCCATTAAACTTTTTTAATTCACTTTTAGAAGTGAATTAATTGATTCAGCATTTTAACACTTAACACAAGGATGAGTTAAATTCAACAAAGCAGTTTAATAAAGGATGTACTGGTCATGTGAATTAACATATTTTACTATACCGATATTTCTAATTGGCGGTTAAAGTTTTGTATAGGAATTTTACACAACACACTGACTGATCCGTTAGGTATGCATTGGTGCAAAAATTCACACCTTTTGGACCAATTTTGCAGCATAATTTTTCAAATGCCACAAATACTGCCATAACAAAATACTAATTTTGTGCACCTTTTTACTGTACCTATATACAGAATACACCCACTGGCCACTTTATTAGGTACACCTGGCTAGTACCGGGGTGGACCTCCTTTGGCTTTCAGAACTTCCTTAATTCTTCATGGTATAGATTCAACAAGGTGTTGGAAACATTCCTCAGAGATTGTGGTCCATATTGACATGATAGCATCACGCAGTTGCACATCCATGACGCAAATCTGCCATTCCACCACATCCCAAAACTGCTCTATTGGTTTGAGATCTCGTGAATGTGGAGGCCATTTGAGTAAAGTGAACTCAAGAAACCAGTCTTAGATGATTTGAGTTTTGTGACATGGATCATTATCCTGCAGGAAGTAGCCATCAGAAGATGGGTACACTATCCATCCCTTTAGTCATAAAGAGATGGACATGGTCAGCAACAATACTCGGGAAGGCTGTGGCCTTTGTATGATGCTCAGTTGGTACTAAGGGGCCCAAAGTGTGCCAAGAATATATCCCCCACACCATTACACCACCACCACCGGCCTGAACCATTGAGACAAGGCAGGATGAATTCATGCTTTCAAGTAATTTATGCCAAACTCTACCATCTGAATGTCGCAGCAGAAATTGAGACTCTTCAGACCAGGCCAAATTTTTCCAATCTTCCATTTTCCAATTTTGGTGAGCCTGTGTGAATTGTAGCCTCTGATTCCTCTTCTTAGCTGACAGGAGCAGCACCCGGTGTGGTTGCTGTAGCCCATCTGCTTCAGGGTTCAACGTGTTGTGCATTCAGAGATGGTACGGTATTCTGCATACCTTGATTGCAACGAGTGTTTTTTTGAGTTACTGTTGCCTTTCTATCATCTCTAACCAGTCTGCCCATTCTCCTCTGACCTCTGACATCAACAAGGCATTTTTTGTCCACACAACTGCCACTCACTGGATATTTTCTCTTTTTCAAACCATTCTCTGTAAACCCTAGAGATGGTTGTGTGTGAAAATCACAGTAGGTCAGCAGTTTTTGAAATACTCAGTCCAGCCCATCTGGCACCAACAAACATTCCACATTCAAAGTCACTTAAATACCATTTCTTCTCCATTCTGAGGCTTGGTTTGAACTTTAGCAAGTCGTGTTCACCACATCTAGATGCACTGAGTTGCTGCCATGTGATTTGCTGATTAGAAATTTGTGTTACCAAGCAAATTAACAGGTGTACCTAATAAAGTGGCCAGTGAGTGTATATAAAAAAAGTGTTACTTTACCAAACCACTAACACAACCCATTGATCTAAACAATGTTTTTGAGTGCTCCAAATGCAAACTTTGTATGCAAAAAATCTGGCAGCAATTGACAGCGCTCTGATCCATTGGCATACAGGCATCATCAGACTGACAGCACTCTAGCCCAGTGATGTTGGGGATCCAGTGGGGGTGGCCATAATATGTCAGGTTGGCCGTGCCACACTTTTTTTCACAACCCTGTTAAAATGTAGTTCCAGTACTAGCGCTCACTGGCACCCCCTCCTACTGGTGGTACCCTAGTCAACTGCCTAGCTTGCCAATGTCTAAAAACAGGCCTGCTTATTGTGTTTTTTGTCTTAGTTTTCTAAATGCATCATGGACAGTTATCACAGTTACTCTTTCCCTTATGTTCAGGACGGTGTCATGATTCCATACAGCAAAGACGTTGAAGGCGAAATGAAGCACTGTCTAAAACAAGTTGGCAAGAAGTATATCTTTACTGTTAAAAATCTCAATCCAGAAGATGCCGGAATCTATCAAGTGGATGTTGAGGGTGTCAATATCTTTTCAACTGATTTCAAGGGTAGGGTATTTTTTTTAATGTACAACACTTTTGTCTGTTTATCAGTTCTACTGTATACTGGATATGAGCTATGCACCATTATGCCCCAAAACTAAATCGATCCCATTATAATCAATAAAGCTGTTGCCACGGTTCGATTGTCACAAAAGTGCAAAATGAAGGAAAATGTTAAGAATCAGAGATTTAATGTAGAATACACAACAGTGTAACTAGTAAAACACAACCAAACATAAATGAAAACCAATACAGACAGAGACTATAGAAGGAACGAAGGGTATTTAAATACTGGTACTATCTGGGACTAGTGGAGACTCCCGTGTTCAAAACCAGGTCTTTTCAGCAGTGCTTTTACAGAATACATAATGTCATTGACTGTGATGTGTTTATCCATATTTAACACAGTTCCCCCCGTGGATTTTGCCCTGAAGATTAAGGAGGTGACGGCCCAAGAGAGAGAGGATGCCATCTTTGAGTGTGTTTTAACTCAGCCCATTAGTAAGATGGTTTGGACCCTAAAAAATACACCTCTCTTTAACAATGAGAAATACGATATTACGTGTTCAGAAGATAAACTGATCCACAGTCTGAGAATTATTGATTGTATGCCTTTGGATGCTGGAATCTATGCTGCTATAGCCGGCATTAGATCTTGCAGTGCTTGGCTGATTGTAGAAGGTAAGTACAACTTTTTCTCTTTTTCACTTAGTAGAAATAAGTTCTGTCAATTAATAAAACGTAATCAAATTCAATCATGATGATTAATTAAATTAATTGTACATATATTTGCACATCACATACAATACCTGTATGAATTTCTTTTTTTCTGCTGAATACAAAAGAAGAAATTTTGAAGAATGTTGGTAATTAAACAGTTTCTGGTACCATTTGACTTCAGTTAGCCTGGTAATACCAGACTCTGCTACTTCACTTTGCTTCGTAGACAGAGTCTGGAATGGCATAATAGAGAAGTGTTTTCTCTCTCGCTAGGGGGCGCTTGTCTGAAGTTTAAAATCATTGGTTACCCGTAAGCCAATCAGATACGTTTAGTTATGACGTATGTTATGCGCCTGTACAGCCGCATCGAAGCACAGACATCATGAATCGAAAACATGGAAACATGTAACAAAAGACAACAAATGACAGTATTCAACTGAGCTGGTATCTAAATAGATTAACTTGAAGTTAATTACCAAACTCACCATTTGTATGCAACGTGTGCCTCGTCGACAACCATGGCGACAAGGTTGTCTTGATAAAGCGTTGATGCTAGCATAGCTCGCCATTTGGGGTTCAGAATCCAGGATTCGGGGCTACCAAAAATAAGGCTGTAATACCCCGCCATTATATCTTGATCATTTTGCACGCCAAGCTGTGCAGCACACAGACCAAGTTTTTCTGCCTCCTTGACCTGATCCTCCATGAGTGCAACCAAGGGGGACACAATTACAACTATAGCCTTGCAGGCCTTTGGCCTCCCCAGTTTCTCGCTAACTAACGGTAACAATTGATAAATTAAACTTTTACCAAAACCAGTCGGGAGTAGGGCCACAACATCACCTCCATTTAAAATGTTTATCAAACACTCTTCTTGTTCTGGCTTCAGTTTGAAAAAGAGTTGAATGTTCTCCATAACCGAGCGAATTGCATCCCGTGTCTCGTTTCCCATTTCCGCGGTCATTTCGGTTTTCGATTTCTCTAATCTACAATGTAAAACTCGGCTTAGCATCTACGTCACGGCTCTCAGCCCGCCCTCTGTTTGATGATTGGCCTGGCTGTTTCCAGACCGGTGGCAAACAGAAAGCTCTGACGCTGTATCAGACCATAGACAGTAAAAGAAATGGACACAGCGACCCCATTGGAACTCAATTGTCTGACGTAGTCAGGTTAGAAATCAGTGGGGAACAGCAACTGTTTTGTTACTCACATTCTTCAAAAGATCTTATTTTATGTTCAAAACCAAAAGAAAGAAACTCATACCAGTTTGAAACGACTTAAGAGAGAGTAAATTATGATTTTATTTTATTTTATTTTTCGAACTATTCTTAAATCAGTAGACTATATTATTTACATTTGCATATTGCATTATTTTTATTACAAATCATTGTAATAAATAATTGCATGATGTACTGATTAATTAATCAATTACAAATAATCACAGCCCTTTTATTAGAAAATAAGGCTGTCAATTAATTAATACTAATTATCAAATCATAATTCATTTGATTATATTCTTATGATTAATAACAAATTATAGCCACACATAATTTGTTGCACATAATGAAAGTAAAAGTTAAGTAAAGTTTTCTGTTTTTTATTTATTATTTTTAGCATAAATATTTGTACAACATTCTGTAATTTTATTAACCTGCTTATATTCAATAAGCACTATCTAAATCTGTTTGTAATATTGTTTCCACAAAAGCTGACAAAGATCCTGCAACAAAGGGGAAGAAGAAAACCCGTAAAACCACTCAGGCAGGTGGTTGTGGTGAAGACTTGCTGAAGGTTGCTGCTGAGCAGGCAGAGAGGAACAAAAAGGAAATAGCAGAAGCTTTGGGGGCAGCTAAGAAATTCCAGGCTGAAAGAGAGGCAGCAGAAGCTGAAGCTAAAGCTAGATCTGCAGCTGAATCCGAAGCAGCAAAAGTGGCAGCACAGGTGGCAACAGCTGCTGCGGTCGCAGCTGCTGCTAAAGCTGCACAGGATGCTTTTGCCGCAGCAAAAGCCAAAGGTAGATCTGAGGGTGAAGCTAAAGCCGCAGCAGAAGCAGCTGCACAAGTCGCAGCAGCTAAAGCTAAAGCTAGTGCTGAGGAGGAGGCCAGGAAGCAGGCTGAATTCAAGGCCTTAAGTGAAGGTCTGTGTGCTGAGCAAGCAGCTGCGGCAGGGGCAGCAGCAGCTGCTGCAATGAATGCACAGGCAGCTGCTGTGGCAGCAAGTCTTGGGAAGGCTGGAGCTGCAGGTGGAGTTGGGGGTGGTGCTGCAGAGGCGGTAGGATCAGTATGGGCTGCAGGAGCTACAGGTACTGGAGAAGCTGGAGGAGCCACAGGAGCTGGAGCAGCCGGAGGAGCCACAGGAGCTGGTGGAGCCACAGGAGCTGGAGGAGCCAGAGAAGCCACAGGAGCTGGTGGAGCCAAAGGAGCAGGAGGAGCTGGAGGAGCAGCAGGAGCTGGTGGAGCCATAGGAGCTGGAGGAGCCAGAGAAGCCAAAGGAGCCGGAGGAGCTAGTGGAGCCGCAGGAGCTGGAGGAGCCAGAGGAGCCACAGGAGTTGGAGGAGCTGGTGGAGCTGGAGGAGCTGGTGGAGCCAGAGGAGCCACAGGAGCTGATGGAGCCGCAGGAGCTGGAGGAGCTGGTGGAGCCGGAGGAGCTGGAGGAGCCAGAGGAGCCACAGGAGCTGGAGGAGCTGGTGGAGCCGCAGGAGCTGGAGGAGCTGGTGGAGCCAGAGGAGCTGGTGGAGCCACAGGAGCTGGTGGAGCCACAGGAGCTGGTGGAGCCGCAGGAGCTGGTGGAGCCACAGGAGCTGGTGGAGCCACAGGAGCTGGAGGAGCCAGAGGTGCAGCAGGAGCTGGTGGACCCACAAAAGCTGGAGGAGCCAGAGGAGCCGCAGGAGCTGGTGGAGCTGGAGGTGCCAGAGTAGCTAGAGGGACTGATGGAGCCGGATGTGCCGGAGGAGCTGGAGGGGCTGATGGAACTGGAGGAACCAGTGGAGCTGGTGGAGCTGGAGGAGCTGTTGGGGCTGGAGGAGCTGGAGCTTCTGGTGGGGCCGGAGGAGCTGGTGGTTCTGGAGGAAGCGGTGACGAGGAAGGAGATGGAGGAGACAAGAAGCGTCAAAGAGCAGGACCTCTTGTACCAGAGACTGTCTTAGGTAAGAAATTATACACTATACTATACACATTCCTTCTTGCTTTTATCTCTTATTAAAAAAATATGTACTGTAAGATTGCAGCATTGATTGGTTCTTACAGAAAACATACAGTCTAGCAAAGCAGGCCAACCTTCCATACATTACATACAGTATTGTATATATATAAAAAAAAAAAAAAAAATCTGCTCTCAAACAGTGGGGTTTGTCAGATGTCGGCGCTGAAATCATGCCCACTCACAGAAAAGCTGCTGCCTCTCTCAACTGTCAAATACTGCTACAACCTGAATGGTAATGGATGCTCCCTCTAATTTAAATAGGAAGACCTAGCTGTTTTGTAAATTAACGCATTTATGCATTTAGATTGCGAAGGCATTAGCGAACTGTAAATGGCTGTAGTATATAACGGTAATGACAGACTACTAACTCGCGATTGAGCAGGCGAACGACTGATGCTCCCTAGTTATTAAGTGTGTTTGAATTAAAGAACTGCGAAAAAGAAGACAAATATTTTTGTGGTTAATTTTTCAGGATTCTTTAATGAATGTTAATAAAAGAAAATTAATTTAACAAAATATTAAAAAGAGTAGCATTTATTTGAAATCTGTTCAAATACAATTCTTTACTGTCACTTTTGATCAATTTAATGCATCCTTGCTGAATAAAATGATTAATTTATCGGTGTGTATACTTTGTGTACACCAGTGTTAATTTTGACACGAAATTTTAATTTAGTTTTAGTCTTAGTCTTTTGACTATAATTCTTTTTAGTTTTAGTCAAGTTTTAGTCATCTGATTTGTTTTAATTTTAGTCTTATTTTAGTCGACTAAAATTGCTTGGTATTTTAGTCGACTAAAATAAGACTAAAATCAATAACAGATTTACTAGACAATTTTTTACAGCTGGTATAGGAAACAAACTTAACCAAAATATATAAAACACAAATTCAACTTTATTTCAACACAACTGTGTCTTTATTTTGATTCAAAAGCTTTTATGCAGCAACAAACACTGTCATGATAATGTAAACAATAACTAGCTGCCAATTGACCATCAATAAAAGAAAAATAAGGTTAGGTCCAGGACCTTAAAGCTTACAGCTGAGCTGAACAATAAGTGCATTTAAAGTAAATATTTAATAAGTTGGGTGGATAAAAAAAGTAACAAGATTTTATAAGGTATTCATTTGTCTAGCAATATTGTATGTTTTAAATACTACAATATTGCTACATTTGTATGTATAATGATAGGATGTGAACATTCATGTTTCACATGACTAATATAGAAATATTTGTGATATTGTCAACAAGTAGAACATTATAAAATATACTAAACATTAGTATTAATCAAATGTATTTATCATGATATTACGTATTAGTATTGTGCTCGCATCTAATTTGAAGAAGGGGCTATTTTACAGTACTTTTCAGTTCGTAATATTTAATACTACAACATCTACGCACTGCACTATTCCAATTTTGCTTAGCTCAATAAACAAAAGAACATCGTTGTGAAATTACATTTGAGAAAATGTCCGGGTGGCTCGTCTGTAAATGTATTTTCAAATTGGTTGTGTTCTTGCCACGAATGAGCGCTCTGCGTGCTTTACACTTTACTTTGTTTTGTTTTGTTCGTCGTCAAACGTGAAGTGAGCTGTGGACATTTTGTCGCTCTTTTAGACAGTAGGGACTTTAAGCAACAGCTGCGAATGGAACGGCTACAGCGACCGGAAGTTTGCCGTCACACCGCTGTAGCCAAGAACGTAAAAGTCACTAAGCAACAGTAAAACAGAACAGCGCAACGCAGCATTAATTCATTTATTGAGATCCAAAAAAATATATAATTTAAAAAAGCAAGAGAAGGATTGCTTTTGGCGTTAAATGACAATCTTTTGTCAGAAGAGGAGTTTTTAATATTGTATGATGTAAATAAGTCTAAAAACATAACATTTATTTACCTAACCTCTCACGTTGTAGCGACTCCGGCAAATCAGCTGTTCTCCCGTAGTAGACCGTTAAATTAGAACGTCACAAAGTAGCAGTTAAATTCGCGCAGGCGCAATACAACGCCACAATGGCGTTGCCGTTCCACCAGAGGCTGTTGCTTAAAGTCCCTATCACCTCTTCGAATGCCGACTTCCCGGGAGCTCATAAAAACTGAAAACCTTCGCTTCACGTCTCAATAAGTCAGGCTCTGATTGGTTCTCTTCTCTCATGCAGTCTGTTCTGTTTTGCCGGTTCTTTTGCTCATTCCTCGCATCTCTCCCGTCTGCTGATTTGATTTTCGTCACAGTCTATTTTCGTCTCGTCCTTTATTCGTTGACGATAATGTCAATCAATTTAGTCATAGTTTTAGTCTCCATCAGTGCCTTCTATTTTAGTTTTCGTTTCGTTTTCGTCGGCAAAAATATATTCGTGACGAAAATAATGACGAAAATATTTAGTCAACGAAATTAACACTGGTGTACACATTCTGTGTATATATATATATACTTATTTTGAAGTGTCAACATTCAACTGGTTTTGTAAAAGAGATTTGTTTTGGTGCAGCATCCTTGCACAACTGTTTGTTTATAAGCTGATATTACTCTACACATACAATCATCACAACACCTATATCTTAGAAGTGTTTTAGCTCAAGTGGGATACACACACACACACAACACAATCAAAGCATTGCACATCCTGAGCTGATTAATTCACACTTTACATCAAAAATCATGATAGGAAACTCAAACATGCACAGCACAGTTCCAGATGTGAGCATGGAGCGGTGTAAGCAAGAAGGGGAAGCCGAGGGCTGTACTCGTGTAAGACAAGCCCCACTGATGCCAGACACAGTGACTGGTAAGAGTGTGGGATGAACAGTCACAGTAACACAAATAGCTTATTATTATTGATATTTATAATGAGAAAGACATTTCATGTATCCTATTTATTTATTTGTTTTTAATAAACACTGATTTATTAAGCATGAACATTTCAGTCATTAAAAAAATATATATATATATATGTATATGTGTGTATATATATATATATATATATATATATGTGTGTGTGTATATGTGTATATATACTTTCAACATGGGGGGAAAATAGTGGAGTGCTTAAAAATATTATTACAACTAATGTCATTTTCAGTCATATGATATCATACAAACTGAAGTCTTTTTTTTTTCTCTTGATCATCGAATGTTCCATAAAATTGTCAGCTTGATGTGCTACACAGTTTTTTTGTCTTAATTGTTTGTTTGTGTCATTTATTTGTTGTTCATGTACCTGTATTGTGGTGTTAGTTTGTCAGTGTTTTTCATGTAAATGTTGTTGTGATTGTTTGGTTTCTATGTCTGTGGTACCACACTGGGAAGCCCCTCCCACTGTGAATTCTCATTGGCCATACATCAAGCTCTTCATAGCTGTATATTAAACATCATGTTCTCACTGGTCATGTAGCATTTTTGTTTCAGTTTCTGGTAACTTGCTAAATGTTTAAAAGTATAGTTCACCCAAAAATTAAAATTACCCCATCCTATAGGTGTATATGGCCTTTCTCTTTTTACCCTTTTTTTTTTTTTTACCAATGAGATTTTATTGTGGATGGAATTACTCAGCATGACACAAAAGCAACAAAACTGCAGCATGTTTAGAAGATCAACCTTCGAAAGTGTTCATTGTTTGCATTTTTTTGTGGAGATTTTTGTCAGAGTGTTCTTAAATGTTGTTAGTTCTTTTCTTTTTATTCTAAATGTTCTTTCTAACCTCTTTATCATCTTGATGTCAATCTTCAAAATGCTGCACCGACTGACTGACCGGCATGAATGAAGGTGGTGGTACCCCATCAGACAAAGAAAAAACATCAGGGTATGGCAAGCCATCAGGTTCCGGTAATCCATCAGGTTCAGGAAACCCGTCAGGTTCTGAAAATCCTTCAGGTTCTGGGAACCCATCTGGATCTGGTAACACGTCAGGTTCTGGCAGCGCTTCAGGTTCGGGGGACCCACCAGGCCCCGGAAAGCCACCAGGTCCTGGAGGGTCATCAGAGGGCAGCACTGAAGCTACAGAGGAAGAAAAAGAAGCTGAAGATGAAAAGGATGCGTCAGCTAAAGCTGGCAAGCATTCAGGCTGTAAAAAACAAGGCCCACAGGTTCTGGAGACAGCTGCTGGTAAGAGATGTTTGAAGTTGCACTGAATAATGACATTGCTTTTCTTTGCAAATGTCACAGTCATTCAGAATACTGAGGAAATAACTGTGAAACAACCTCTTGTAGGAATAATGGGTCTAATTTATTCATATCATCTCAACAATAAACGAAGTTATCCAAAGCACTTCCTATAAGTCTTTCACATGACATTTTTGCACATTATTAGTCAGAATTCTTTTTTATTATTATTTGGACTTGGGCAGTTATTAAGCATGTACTCATTCTACCACAACATCCCTGAAAGATTTAGATCCTTTTTTAATGTTTTACTTAATTTAACTTTAATGTAACCATTCCGGACATGTTTTGGATCTTATTTCTGCAGGACCAAACATCTCGCAACATAATGTACCTTGGGACATGCTAGATAACTTTCCACTGAGAAACTTTGTTGGCTTCACTGTCCCAAATGTTCATCATTTAAAGATGATACCCCTAGCTTCCACAGAACAGGCTTTGTAAGCACATGCATATTCATATTCATATCAGCAGTTCTTGGACATAAAGTTCATGTTGAAAATTTGTGAAGGCATATTTGATGAGCAAGCTCAAATTAATTGAGGGATATATTGAGCAAGGTGGGTTGTAATCAGTAACTTTAATAACCTCTTTAATTAGGTTGATTTGAGAAGGTGGGAAGGTTTTTATATATATATATATATATATATATATATATATATATATATATATACATAATGCCAGTGGGCACTGGAAAACTTTTGTTTCATTGAAGGAATAACTTTTATGCTCATGCCATTCCTAACCTGTATGTTATTTATTTTCTAATTGCTATCTAATTTCAATCTAATTTCTATTAGATTAATATAAATATTATTTATAATTAACATTACAACAACATCATTTGGTAATACCACTGTCACACACCTGGACTCATTTAATGTGTTTTTGCCCGTGACCCAGTTTCTGTCTTTCCGTGTTTGATTAGTTCCCAGGTGTGTCCATTCTCTTCCTCATGTGTTCCATGTCCCTGTTAATTTAGTTATTCCATCCACCTGTGTTTCCCCATTATCCGTTGTACATAAGCCTTGTCCTTCAGTTCTGTTTTGTCGGGTCTTCTCACTTGTGACTAACTTGCTACTTACGTGTGTCTACCTCTGTGCTCCATGTTAGATATCCCCTGTGTTGGATATATTAAAAGCCTTATTCCGTTTATCCTCGACTCCGTATTCCTTCAGGCAGCGTAAGACCGTGACAGAAGACCCGACCTCAAAGGAGAAAGTAGAAAACTGCGTCTTTCCCTCCGTTTTGCTTTCGTTTTTTCTCAGTCTTTTTGTTTTGTTGTGTTTCTATGGATCCCCTCTATCGTCCCGAATTCCTCATCCTTCTGCTGAAGCAGGAAGGACGCTCTCTCGAGGACCACACCAGATGGTTTCTCTTATTAGCTAATGCCACCAGCTACCCGGACGGCGCGCTCTGCACCTTCTACAACACCAGCCTGAACTCCAAATGCAGAGCGTTGTCGTCCGAAGATGGTCCTCGAGAGAATTTCGCCGCATTCGTGGAGTGGACTCTGGCGAGAAATGGTTCACCTTTCACCGTCTGCCCGATAGAGGATCTCGCCAGTCCCACTCCCGACCCAGAGACCAGCCAGCCACCATCTCGCTACACGGAGCCAGAGCCCACCGCAGCCGCAGAGCCCGAGCCATTCACCGACAGGGAGCCGGAACTCGAGAGCGCGACTGACCAGGTGTGTGAGCCGGCAACACCGTGCATCGTGGGAGTCCTCGTGGAGATCGAGGGCGTGGAGGAAAGCCCTGCCCACACTCCTGCGACTGAGGGTGAGCTATATGCAGTCTCTGAAGGTCATATGGAGCAAGCTCTGGATCTGATGGACTGGTCTATGGAGGTAATCCCTAATTTTCCTGTTTCCCCGCTGGTTCCGTCCAGCCCTGATTCCCCTGTATACCCTCTCAGTCTCCCACTCCTACCTCCTCCAGTCATTTCCTCTGCTCCATTTCCGCTGGTTCCGCCCAGCCCTGAGTTTTCTGGTTCTCCGCTGGTTACGCCCAGCCCTGAGTTTTCTGGTTCTCCGCTGGTTACGCCCAGCCCTGAGTTTTCTGTTTCTCCGCTGGTTACGCCCAGCCCTGAGTTTTCTGTTTCTCCGCTGGTTCCGCCCAGCTCTGAATCTTCTGTTTCTCCGCTGGTTACGCCCAGCCCTGAGTTTTCTGTTTCTCCGCTGGTTCCGCCCAGCCCTGAGTTTCCTGTATCTCCGCTGGTTCCGCCCAGCTCTGAATCTTCTGTGTCTCCGCTGGTTCCGCCCAGCTCTGAATCTTCTGTGTCTCCGCTGGTTCCGCCCAGCTCTGAATCTTCTGTGTCTCCGCTGGTTCCGCCCAGCTCTGAATCTTCTGTGTCTCCGCTGGTTCCGCCCAGCTCTGAATTTTCTGTGTCTCCGCTGGTTCCGCCCAGCCCTGAATCTTCTGTGTCTCCGCTGGTTCCGCCCAGCTCTGAATCTTCTGTGTCTCCGCTGGTTCCGCCCAGCCCTGAATCTTCTGTGTCTCCGCTGGTTCCGCCCAGCTCTGAATCTTCTGTGTCTCCGCTGGTTCCGCCCAGCTCTGAATTTTCTGTGTCTCCGCTGGTTCCGCCCAGCCCTGACTCTTCTGTGTCTCCTGTATTCCCTCCCAGCCTCCCTCTCCCGCCTCCTCCCAAACCTGCTGGTCCCTCTACTCCTCTTTCGCTGGTTCCGTCCAGTCCTGATCCTCCTGTCCTTCCTCCCATCCTTCTCCTCTCTCCTCCTCCTAGACCAGCCAGTTCCTCGCCATCCCTGCTGGTGCCAGTCAGTCCCGCAGCTCACCCTCAGTCCGCGCCATCGGGGCGCGGTGGTTCGCCGCTGGACTGCCAGTCTCCAGCTCCGCCTTGGCGTGTTAAGGCCCTGTCTCCGCCTCCAGCCTCCGAGCCCTGGACTCCGCCTCGGTCCTTCGACCCAGCGGCTCCGCCTTGGCTCTTAGCTCCCTCGTCTCCACCGTGGCCTGTCATCCCACCTGCTCCACCGGGCTCCCTCGTCCCTCCGGCTCCACCTTGGTCAGTCGTCGACCATCCGCCACCTCGGGACTCCTCTCCTCTGGTTCCACCTCGTCACTCCATCCCTCCGGCTCTGTCAGGCTCCTCCTTCCCTCCAGTTCCACCTCCATCCTCGGTCACTCCGGCTCCACAGCGGTCTGCCAGGACCCCGCCTCTGCCTTGGTCGCCTGAGCCTTCAGCTCCACCTAGGCCCTCCGGATCCTCGACGTCACCCTGGCTCTGCGGCTGTGCTGCTCCATCTTGGGCTCCTCACCCACCGGTGCAGTCTCCGCCTGTCGGCTCCCTGGTGTCGTCGACCCTTCCTTCACCATGGCTCCTCCCGCCGTCGACCCCACCTTGGATCTCCGTCCTGGCTGGTCTCTGGTGGACCATCTGGCTCCTCCTGCTCCTGTCTCCTCCCTGGCTCCTTCCTCCGTCGTCTCCTCCTTGGCTCCTCCTTCTGTGGTCCCTGTCTGCTGGCCCCCTCCTGGAAGTCCGTCCTCCACCGGAACCTCCTCCCAAGTTCCCACCTACGCCTCCCCCTGTTGTTTCTACGGTGCGAGGACGCACCTACCGGGAGGGGGGAGTACTGTCACACACCTGGACTCATTTAATGTGTTTTTGCCCGTGACCCAGTTTCTGTCTTTCCGTGTTTGATTAGTTCCCAGGTGTGTCCATTCTCTTCCTCATGTGTTCCATGTCCCTGTTAATTTAGTTATTCCATCCACCTGTGTTTCCCCATTATCCGTTGTACATAAGCCTTGTCCTTCAGTTCTGTTTTGTCGGGTCTTCTCACTTGTGACTAACTTGCTACTTACGTGTGTCTACCTCTGTGCTCCATGTTAGATATCCCCTGTGTTGGATATATTAAAAGCCTTATTCCGTTTATCCTCGACTCCGTATTCCTTCAGGCAGCGTAAGACCGTGACAACCACCAAGTCTGGAAGGTTTCCATCATTTGCCCATTAGTGGGAAAGCTGACAAATAATTAGTGACTAATTGAACATCTTCACCCAAGAGTGAAAATGTACTATTAGAATGTCCGTACAATGGAGTTCAAAACGAGGCAGGTTAAATGTTTAGTGGCCATCCAGAGATGCTTCATAACTGTTCTTTGTCATCATGATGGATTCTAAGAAGATATGGATTCTAAGAAGTCAACACTGAAGATGCTATAAAATCTGTATGTCCTTACTTACTACTGTAAGTGTACAATTTCTCTGTTGTAGAATTGCTACAGTAAGCCTCGGTTGATGTCTATAAAGTACATTTCAAACAGCAACACAAACACACACAAAAAATATAATCATGGTTCAATTAATTACTAATTTTGTTCACAAATTACCTGCAGATCCTGGTGTTCACTTTTCTGCTGGGCTGGAAGACTGCAAAGCTATTGTGGGAGAAGCAGCTGAACTGGTTTGCAAACTTAGCAGTGCTGACTGTAATGGCACCTGGTCCAAAGATGGCAATGCGGTATAAAGATGCCATATATATGTGTATATATAATATATATGATGTGTGTATGTGTACGTATATACTCAGATTTCTCTCTCTGTAGATTACTGCCTCCACTGAAGGTATAACTATCAGTAAAGAGGGAGCTATTCACAAACTGAAAATTGCCAAAGTAACAGATGAATTTGCTGGGAAATATCGATTTGAGGCTGATGGACGTAAAACCGAATGTGTGATTGCTGTTGAAGGTTTGTTTTATAATATCTGCTCATTTGTACTAATGCATATCCAAATGATTCAAAATTTTAATGCATATCCATTATTTTAATGCATATCCAATTCCATTTCGTCCGCTTGGAATTATAAGGTTCTATCTGCGTTCTGAGTATAGTTTTGAGCTTTAAAGTTTTTGTGTTCCGTAGACTTCTGTAGATAGAACCTTTTTGTTTTTTTCAATAAAAAATTCCAAAATGTACACAACTTAAAATAAAACATCACATAATGTAAATTAATTGTCACAGAATAAGAATATGTGAATAAGTCAGTTTTGACAAAAATGTCAGATAGAACCTTATAATTCCAAGGGGACGATTTATACATTTTTATATTGATTCTGTTTGTGTGTTAAGATCCACCAAGATTCAGTGACAAGGAAATTGAGTCATTTACAAAACCAATTGTGACCAAACGCAATCAGAAAGCCTCCTTCAAAATTCCATTTATTGGCCGTGAGCCATTCAAAGTCCAGTGGTACAAAGATGGTGAAGAGCTCACACCAGACTCTCACTGCAAGATTGAGATTTCAGAGGGTGAAAGCCGTCTGCTTCTCACCAAACTACAGCGCAAAGACACCGGGGAAATAAAAATCAAAGTCAAAAATGAGTTTGGCACAGCTGAAGCTATTTCTAATCTAATTGTACTTGGTGAGTACAAAAAGTGAACTAATTAAACCGGTAATAAGAATGTAATACAGTTTGGTAATAAAATTACGCTCCACTTTGCCTGATACATTTTTACCTCATTTAGATAAACCAACCCCCCCACTTGGACCACTGGAGATCATTGAGGCATCAGCCAACTGCATTGAGATCAAGTGGAGACCACCAAAAGACAGTGGTGGTTGCCCTATTAAACATTACATACTTGAGCGTAACCAAATCGGACGCAACACATGGAAAAAGATAGGCCAGATCCCAGGTGAAGCTCACTACAGAGACAGCGATGTTGACCATGGCAGGAGATACTGTTATCGTATTAGAGCCGAGACTGATGAGGGCATCAGTGAACTGATGGAGACTGAGGATGTGCAGGCTGGCACTAAAGGTGACTTACTAAAAGAATCTCTCAAAGTATCCTTGTGCTAGTCAGTCGGCATCCAGACCTATCTTAATATAAACATATGAAATAACTTACTTTATAGCATATCCTGGTCAGCCATCTGCTCCTAAAGTAGCCAGTGCCTTCAAAGACTGCATTAACCTGACATGGAGTCCTCCGACCAACACTGGAGGAACCAGTATTTTAGGTTATAACTTAGAGAAACGCAAGAAGGGCAGCAACTTGTGGGGCCAAGTCAATCCAACAGATCAACCAATCCAAGGTTTGTATCTCACATTTTTTACACTTCTACAGTTATTTTAAAGTACTGTCTGCTAGTAATGTTTACTTCTCAATTACCATCCACAGCAAAGAAATATGCTGTAAAAGATGTAGTTGAAGGAATGGAGTATGAGTTCCGTGTGTCAGCCATCAACGTATCCGGAGCTGGTGAATCAAGTAATCCCTCAGAATTTGCGTTTGCAAGAGATCCCAAAAGTGAGTTATTTCTCAGGTTGCTCATTATCTTCAAAAAAAGGAGAGGAATTCACCATAAGGTTTCATTTCGAAAAATGAATCATTGGCTCCCCTTATAGATTTGCAAAAATAGCAGATTTAGGTCAGAGTTTTCTGGGCTTCAAAATAACAAACTAATTAGAACTACTCTTGCACTTCTCCATATTTTCTCATTCAACGTTTTCTCATGCAAATGCTTTCATCTCGTTTTCCTTTTAGAACCCCCTGGTAAAGTCATTGACCTTAAAGTGACCGACTCAACCTACACTACCTTATCCTTGTCTTGGACCAAACCAAAAGAAGTGCCTTGTGTTCAGGATGAGGCTAAGGGATACTTTGTGGATGTCAGGCCTGCTGAAAACACAGAATGGGATCGATGCAACACAAATGCCATCATCATGACCTCTTACACCGTAAAGGGACTGAAATCAATGGCCATGTATTGGGTTAGAGTGATCGCCATCAATGAAGGTGGAGAGGGTGAGCCACAGGAGCTGAACAACTATATCTTGGCTATGCCTCCTCCAGGTAAATCATCTCATCTATGCTCAGAAAGGCCATAAATTGAAAAAAACTATGGTTGCACTTTATTTTACAGTATGTGTACTTACATGTACTTATAGTGTACTTACAGTGTATTTATCTAAGAAAGTTCTGGTAACACAAAGTAACTTCGTGGGGTAGGGTTAGGTTTAGGGGTAGGTTCAGGGTTAGTACCTAGTTATTACATAGTTATTGTAATTACTATAATAAGTACATAGTATGCACACGAGGAACAGGACTGTAAAATAAAGTGCTACCAAAACTATCTCTCATTTTCAAAAACTCATTTACCATATCATTAAATCAAGGTTTTGTTTGTCTTAGTGAGACCGAGATTCACAGATTCTAAGATTAAGAGCTTCATGGTGGTCAGAGCTGGAAATTCTGCACGATTCAACATCAACTTTGAGGTAATGAGCAATACTAAAACCATACTTTTAGAGACCAAACCAGGGGTTTAGAACTTTTATCACAAAAAGTTTGTCACTTTTTGGAAGAAAATCAATATATACTACCTGCCATGTGAAGGGCTGAAATATAACACGACTCCTGTTGCCCCTTCTCCATTCCTTGATTAAAAATGTAGTGACTTACATCAGCAAATCATTTAGGACTACTAGCTGACTATTGTTTCCCATAATTAATATTCACGAGCCAGGCTAATGTGCTCCCTTCCTATATACTCTTCAGATCATTCCTACTCCCCTCATTAAAACTATACCTTGCACTTGGCCACATGTCCCATACTTCTCCTATATTACCTTTTCACAGGCTTCTCCAAGGCCTGATGTCATCTGGCTTAAAGATGATATCCCTGTGTCCAAACGTGTCACTATTAGCAATGCTGATGGAGGTTCTCAGATCCTGATCCCATCTGCAGATCGCTCCGATACAGGAATCTATACCATCATTGTCAAGAATGTTGTGGGACAAGAGACCTTCAGTATTGAGATTAGAGTTACAGGTAAAACAAGGCAACCAGTGTACGTCTGTGAATCTTTTATTACCATAAATAGCATCTTAAATGATTTAGTACTGTACCATCACCAAATAGATTTTTTTTTTCTTCTTCTAAATAGTCCCAGTCTGTCAGTGGTTGAAAAACATAGCTACACCCCCAGGTGTATATTGTACCACAGAGCCACAGTGCTTGTACTTTTTGGTTAAATCAGTTTATGAATAACTGAGACTGTAGAAAACTATTTTAACAAACTTAACAAAAAAAAAAAAAAAAAAAAAACACACACACACACACACACACACACAAAGAAATGTACACTACCATTCAAAAGTCACCAAGGCTGAATTTATTTGAATACAGTAATAAGTCATATTTCTAAATATTATTACAATTAAAAATAACTTTTTTCATTAAAAATGTAATTTATTCCCATGATGGCAAAGCTGAATTTTATCATGTCACTTGATCTTTCAGGAATCATTTCAGTATGTCAATTTTGTGTGCAAGAAACATTTTTAATTATTCCCAATAGTGAAAACTATTTTGTTTTTTTGTTTTTTTTACGGAAACTGTGATACATTTTTATTATGATTCAAAAGAACAGCATTTATTTAAAACAAAGTAAAAATCTTTTGATCTTTGATTAATTTAATGCATTCTTGCTGTTTAAAAGTATTAATTTAGTTTTTGAATGGCAGTGTAGCTTTATAGATGGTTGTAAAAACTATATACTAAACCACATTTGCTGTGCACAGGAATGTACATGTAATAGCCTTGGTTATGCCAGTCCTGATGAACTATGACTGATTGTTTTGGTGTAGACGAGCCAAAGCCCCCAGGCCCAATAGTGTTGGATGAGAATGTTCCGGGCACGGTGACAGTTTCCTGGGAACCATCCCCAGACGAGAAACGTGATGATCGCTTGCATTACGTGGTGACCAAGAGAGACTCGAGCAAGAGGTCCTGGCACACTGTAGCAGACCGTATCTTTAACAACCGTTTCACAGCCTGTAACATCATGCCAGGGAGAGAATACCAGTTCCGTGTGTGCTCCAAAAATGACATTGGCCTGTCTGCCCCTTCGGAGTCACCAAAATGGCTAATCACATGCAAGAAAGGTTTGTGATATGGGGGTATGGTGATTCGGGCTACTAGCATTATTCACATTCAGACCTTTTGTAAACCAGTGGCTATTTACTCCAAGTGTAAAATGGTGGATGATATTTATATGGTATAATTGTAGATACTGTTTGCATTAAGTATAAACAGCACTACATGCAGTAAGTGCAAACTGAAACGGATGTTATTTACAAAAAGTTTAAGTGAATAACATCTCAGTGGTGGGTAGAATCAACTATTTGGACTCAAATGTAAACGGACACAAACTAATAGAAACTGACCATGAAATTTAAACATGAAATGTATTAATATTACCACAAACTGTGCAAAGCCTAACACACTGGGCCAAATATTGTATTACATTTGTAATACTTTGTAACACCATTAACATTAGTTAACTACAAAAGTATATCTAAAAATAAAAACATGTCCAAAGCATGTATTAATATAGTTAATTTCAACATTTATGAACACATTAATAATATCAAAAGTTGTATATGTTAATATTATACAATGGACCTGAACTAACACAAACTAACAATGAACAATTTGTATTAAATAACATTAACAAAGATTTATAAATACTGTGTTAGTTAATGCATTAATGGGACCTAGTTGTATTGTTACCATGATATTATACTAATATGTTTGTAATATTCCCAAGTGACAGATGAATGTATGTCAACAATACTGAGTTTGATTGAATGTCTTTCAACAACAAATTATATAAGTGTAATTTTATTTTATTTTTTTATACACAAAATGTTCTTGATTACATTATATGGTTAGAATCTGCTTTCGCAGGTCTATCAGACCTGTAACCCATTTCTGGATTGCAACCCATCATTTGAGAAGCAAACTCTATCTGGTGTCTTATGCATGTTCTGCCACTAGGGGATGTCTGTTTACTGCACCAAACTGTGACCCTTCAGGGACCCACCCACTCACCAACATGTCAAGTACACAACCTTAATCAACTGATTTTTAATCAGACTCCTTCATGTTTTGCAGAAAAATTCACACTGAACATCCCAGAGTCCAAGACCTGCAACTTGGAGAGTACTCCAAGGTTTATGGTTCCCCTAAAAATCCACACAGCCCCACAAGGCTACGAGTGCTACATGAGCTGTGCCGTGAGGGGCAACCCCACACCCCACGTCATATGGTACCACAACAACGTCAGCCTTAACACTGACACCAACTACCTCATCACTAACACCTGTGGAGTGTGCTCCATGCTCATTCTCAGGGTTGGAGCCAAAGACATGGGAGAGTATAAAGTCATAGCTGAGAGCTCACTGGGAAGAGCAGAATGCAGCACCAATCTCACAGTGAGAGGTAAGGATCTACATGAAGTAATTTACACCATCAAGCACCTGATGACAGCTGGGTTCCCAAAAGCTCTAAGTTCATTTTTAGAAGTTCTACTTTATCTCTAGGCAATTTCCCAAAAGCATCATTATCTACTTCATTACAATATAAAACCATATATCAATTCTCAGACCTTTTTTTAGTGTTAAAATTAAACTTTCATGAAACTGCCTTACCAAAGCGTCAACATAATTTATCAATATATTCATTAATGCTAAATAACTTCCAGTGCATTGAAAAGATAACATAACTTTACACATTCATCAGCATTTTCAAACTATTTTCATGTTTTGGAGACAAACTCCTGAAGATCCTGGAAACCACTGTGGTCTTTGGACCTAACAGTAACAACGTACATACATTTTACAATCAGGCATTCTGTGTGCTAGTTTGAGAAACCAGCATTGATCCATCCAAGCACAGGGTGATCTGCAGTAATACTGGGAAACTCAGCAAATGCCACTCAGAAAAGTTATTAAATGACAAAATGAAAACATCTAAATGGCTCTGAATCTACGAGATTCATGCAACACTATATCCAGCTAAATGCAGTATAATGCTTATATATATATATATATATATATATATATATATATATATATATATATATATATATATATATATATATATATAGATATATATATATATATATAATATATTTCTAATCACATCTTCAAAAATCCCAAAAATAACTTGGCTAACACTTCTATTTCATCTAATTATGTTAACTCACAAGACAAAGGTAAAATCAGTAAGTTAAGAACATTTCAATTCTGTTCCATTTGTTAACTACATTAGTTGCCACTAAAAATATAATACTTCTTTTAATCTTAGTTTATTTTGATTTCACGTATTAATGGAATATTAAAATCTCATTTGTAACTTAATATTATTTAATGGACCTGAGCTAACAAGAACTAGCAATGAGCAGTTGTATTTGTATTAATTAACATAGCAAATGTGTTCTTAATTGTTAGTTAATGCATCAACTAATGTAACTAATGGGACAGAATGAAAACATCTAAATGCTTCTGAATCCAGTTTTACAGAACATTCTTCTGATGCATCACTAACTAGCTATTTGATGTACGTTTCTAAATATGTTTCTGAATATATCTTCAGAAATCCTTAGAATAACTTGGTTTCAAACATATTAAAAAAGTCATAAAAGTTACTCAAAGTCATTTCAGAGAGTTTAGAACATTTTATACATAGCACTGCAAATAAAAACTTTAACCATATTTTCTTTGATTTTCAGAATAAAACCTTGACGTGGGGAGGATGTCAAAAATGCAGCTTGCAAATCATTGTGGAAATGTCTCTCTCTCTCTCTTTTTTTTATTACTTTAGGCCCTTTGTAGAACTAAAGCATTGAGTATTTTTGCAGAAAGATGACTCATGGAAATGCTACACATTGTATGACCTTATAAAACTTTGTATTGTCTTAATGTGTTTAATAGAACAAAAATCTAAAAAAAAAAAAAAGAAAAGAAAACACTCTGTGTTGTGCTGCATGGGTTGCAGATGTATTGTACTTGTACACAATTTAATTCATTAATTTATTTATTCTTGGCTTTTGTGTACGTACCCTGCTCTTTCACTAATTCAATTACACACAAAAAAGTGCATACTACTGATTTCTCGCATCCATTTTTCATTTGATTTTTGTCTTGAAATGCTAACATATAAAATAAGCTTTTGCTTCTTCAGATATCCTTTATAAACAAAAATTGTTTAGTGTAAATAAAATATTGAGGTTCTTTACACCGTGCACTTGTGTATCAACCGTTATTGAATGTATGAATGTATGAATTCAAAGCACAATGATTTGATTATTAATCCGTGATCCTATCCTCCCTAGAATTCTCAAGAGCTGTGTTTCTGAACACATCCATTCAGAAACAGACAAAGCGGGATAAATATTATACAGAGTGCCATATGAATGCATACTGGTGACACCATAAAGTCTCACTTATAAGTAAATCCTGAACATGCTGTCCTTGTTATATTTGGACTATTTTACTGCATGCTAATAAATATTTTAAATGACCTGTCAGGGTCCCGCACATGTAACATCAGTGCAGTGCTCCTGTGGCGTACTCATATGTGTATGTCAAACTTAAGAGTCACTATATCATGATGATTTATGAGCTCTCCGTCTCTTCTGTTCCACATATGGGCCATAACGCCCTGGCCTGACCATACCAATGTAACTTCAAACTCATATCCAACAAGCATAGGATTTTCAGTCTTGGCCATGCAGTTAAAAGTTGATGCAACCCATGAATCATTTAAATTAAATGATCTCTAAAACTATTGCATACATTTACATTTAGCATCAACAAACAACATGTTTTCTTTTAAATGAGAACCATTCATTTTTGTTAATATAGGCTAGATTAGTCTTATAAGACCCATTTTTGATATGGTACAGAATGACAATGAAAAGTGATACACAATTTTTAGAAATAAAGTCATCATCGTTAGTAAGTTCAATGCACGTCATTAAGAAAAGCACAAGCTTATGATTCTCACATCACGAGGAAGCTGCTCCTTCGGCTGTCACTGCTGCACTGCACCTTAACTCCTGGAGTTTCTTTTTCAGTGGATAGTTTATAAGACACTTTAAGCTTCATTCTCCAGCCTGGTCCCATATCTAAAGGAGGAGTCACAGTTCCTCATCACACTAAGGTCTTAGATAAGAACTCATGGGTAAGTCTATCCCTCAGCCAACACCCCAAAGAGCAACAAGACACCTTTGAGAACCATCTCAAGTTGGACCGCAAAGGTGAATTCGGCACTCAAAGCTGAACAAAGAGCACAGGCACAAGTCAAAAAGTAAGTAATCAATGCAATATTTGGTGTTCATACTATTATGCTGCATTATACCATGGCTGCACACAATTGAAAGGAGTAATGCACCTGGCCAATCAGCATAGGTTGGCGTTGACTAAAGTGTTAAACTGGCCCTGGATTACTGCATATATTTTATATCAGCTTGCTCTGACCATTACTACTGATTTTGTGCTATTTATGTAGGAATAAGATCGTTTGGACAGCATTTTTAAATTAATTTCCATAAACTCATTTGGATTGTATGAAAAAAAGCAGCATGTACTGTATTGATTGTATAATGATTTTATGTTGTTTTTATATGCCATTTCACTGTGATGGTTGTTTCTAAAACAAAGAGATTTGATTCCCCCTGGAATAGTTCTCAGAAAGATGAACAGAGACATCTGTTGGGCTGAAAAATGTTCATGATGGTCTTTGAAAGTGGTTTCCTATTATCATATAATGATGACAGGATGCTACGCCATCTGTTTTCTGAGTTTTGAGCAATATTTGTGACATGCAGCTTTTAGATTGATCTGTAAATGTAAGTAATGTTTATTTTAGGCCATTATGTTCTTTTTATTGGTCCCACACCATTCCACAGCCAACAACTCTTTCTTGTCAAATATACTTGGAGCACAATTACTTTTAATGATGAAAGTAGGTTAGAATTTATGGATCATTGACAAGCACAAATAACGTATATATTCACAATGTACATAATTGTAATTAATAATTTGATCCTGTATGTTGTGGAATATATGCATTTATTTCATAGACAATAACAACTGTATAATTATAAATATGTAAATGGATAATAATGTTGATTCTACCAAAATGTAATAACTTTAAATATCATGTCTACGGTTCTATTCCTGTAAAATACTACAAGCAATCCTGTGAGCAGGGTAAGGGGAGAAAATCATTTAATAAGTCATAAAATATGAAAAAAAAAAAAAAAAAGAATTGTCAAAGCATTACGAGAAGTCTTGCTGCCATTAATGGAAGGTTGACATCTAAGTACACAAGACCCTTTCCAGGCCTCCCTTGGCCATACTTATAAATCAATCATATGTCTCAGTTGTTAGGCATGGGTATTTTTCATCTCCTACAAATATGGTTATCCCTGATAAGAAGCCGTCTGCAGATAAACTTATCTTGAGGTACTGCTTACATTATAAATCAACTCCTAATTTATAGCTGTATGATTATAGTGTGTTCAGTTGTGTGTGTGTGTGTGTGTGCATATAAGATTATATTTTAAGATTATATATTTAATATATAAGAATTTATATATATATATATATATATATATATATATATATATATATATATATATATATATATATATATATATATATAATTTTGGATGCACATACTGTATATATGCAACATATCACCTAGACATATCACCTAGAAGACTGCTAGACATAAATATTAAACGGAAACGAATGGCAGAGTTTATGAAGCCTTTCAATCTAGCAGTTATGAAATGCATCTGGGAATATTATTACTTTCATAGGAGATAGTGGAGAAATAAAGCTCTTGAAAAATGTTGGCCCTCTGCATTTAAGATGAGAGTGTGTGTCAGGTGTTTTGATGGATAGTTTTATGAGGTATGTGACCTATAACAGACAAAAGCATGCAGGGCTACTTGATTCACACCACTGGGCACATGCTATGTTAATTGAGAAGCAAAGTCCTACATTTACAGACACTTTAAATTACTACTTTAAAGAATGTGGCAATTTAAATGCATCTTTTTCATGCTATTTTCAATAACAGTTCTTTGTGAATCTAGTCTATTCTGCTACTGCATTCGATGAATTTGATTACACACTTCTTATATATTCTTTTTGAATGTAGTTTCAATTATGTCTGTTTAGCTCCTTCATACAATTTACATGGTCACAACCACTCATCAATTCACCAGAATCAAATCTAATGAGGCTTTTTTGTTAAACTCCATCCTTTCTCAATAAGAATCAAAGTTGAAATCCAAAAAAAACATTATTGCTGCATTTTTCTTTCTAACAATTTAGTTCCGTAACATCCAGACACAATTAATGTCTCAATCTGCATTCTACGAAACCCATCAAATGAAGATTTCAGGAGGTATGAGGTTTACTTGAAATGTGTCAGAATTACATTCCTGTAGCAGACATATTGCCTAAATCCCTGGGTTGCGGATCGGTGTAAGTGACACTGTTGCCATCTCTCTCTTTTTTCCTCTTCCTGTGACTGGCCCATGAATTACATTCTAGACAGCTGGAGTGTTCATG
This sequence comes from Carassius auratus, assembly GCF_003368295.1. Taxonomy (NCBI): domain Eukaryota; kingdom Metazoa; phylum Chordata; class Actinopteri; order Cypriniformes; family Cyprinidae; genus Carassius; species Carassius auratus. The sequence goes on from NC_039273.1 coordinate 5,515,077, forward strand.
TTGCTGTAGAGAAAAGCTGACAGAAGCGCTTAGCTTAGCTTAGCCCTGCTGCTAAGCCCCCATGGGAACAGACATGATCAGAGTCAAAAATTCATTATGCTTCCTCATCAGAACTGCGTCTAGCACTTTTTCAAAGGCAATATATTCTTGAACTTTGCCCTAATTTTGCAACAGTCACAAAACCTGAAAGAATAACCACAACAAATACAACAAAAGAACTATAGTTAGAATACATTTCAAATTCCTTTTTTTTTTAGCTCAGTCCAATAACTGAGCTCAAATCACTGATGTAATGGTCCGGTCAACTTAATAGATTTTAAAATAGAGTGAAAGATTCCTTTTGCAAAAGCAATTCAAAATACCCCATCTCATCTTCTTCCTTCAGAATAAAGAAACTCATGCAGATTTGGAAGAATATGAGAATGTAAACAATGACCATTTTCATTTTGTAAATGATTTTGGGGGAACTGCAAAAGAGTTACAATTCCATGGTTCTAATGATTTTTTGATAACTTATTCAGCCCAAAGGACCGAATCCCATTCTGAATCCCACATGCCAAGATGAAATTTACAAAAAGTAAGGAAAAGGAACCCACTGCTCCTGGGCAAGGTAGATATTCATCTATATACATCTTCAGTAAAATAAATAAATAAAACCTCTGAGAACCTTTTCAAAATCCGTTGATTTCAAGTATTAGCTATCGCAGCTTTTAAAATTCTCTTTTCTTTCCTCAGTGGCCATTAAGAAGCGATCTAAAGTCCCAGGAGTAATGATCACACAGTTTGTGGAGAAAATCCCAGCTGAGAAAAGTCATCCCGACTTCTCTCGCAAACCCATCGCCTTGACTGTTCAGGAAGGTACAGTGCAGCAGCTCAAAGCATCTTCAATGCTGAAAGAACAGACATAATGACTGAATTTCCAGAAGTACTTACACAGACTTTGTTAAACCCTCTCACAGGAAAGCTTGCAGTTTTCAAAGCCATCGTCACTGGAGATCCAGCACCAAATGTAACATGGGCTCGAAACAACGGAGATGTATCTGATCCTGAAAGATATGTCGCTTCGTATGATCCAGTCTTAGGAGAACATCAATTACAGGTGATGTGTTGTCTGCTACTTGTTTAATAGCATTAATTTTGAATAGTTTTGAATTCTAATGTAATCGTAATTTTTAAAGGAATAGTTCTTACAACTGTTCTCTATTTAAACCAATACTCATGGAGTATTACTGTATTAATAAAAAAACATTGTGTTGCTCAATAGATGCCTAATGTTGGAGTTGATCAAGCAGACACATACAAATGCTATGCAAGTAATGAATATGGACGTGCTTTAGTCACAGTCACACTCAACGTGATTGAAGGTCAGTACAAAACCTCTAACAATTGTACCTGGGAATTTGTGGCGAACATAAAGTACAAAAAACAAGCGAGTTATGTATCTGACTTGTTAGCGGTTTCTCTTTTTTCAGTTGGGTTCAAGAAGAGCAAAGCAATGCAGGAGGCACGATTAGGTCTGTATGCATTTAAGTCTTGAATAAAGCAATAAACAACTAAATATTTTAAATGCAACATTCTCCTGCATAATAAAGATGAATAGCGCAACTATATTTACTTTCAGAGCAACGAGAGAAAGCAGCAGCCGATTTAAAAAGGACCCTGAGGACCCGGTGAGTTCTTGCTGATCATACCAATGATGGTTCTAGCACAACTTGCATTCTGAATGGCCTGCTTATTTGTTTTTTGAAATGCAAAAGCAGCTGCATGTGTCCAGCCTGACTGGATTTACCTGGAAGGGGTGTTCATGGTGTTTTGTGTTTTCACAGAGTCGAACAGAATGAGGAAAGGAAAGATGGAGAAGTTGATGAGAAATTTTGGGAACTGTTGCTGAGTGCTGATAAGAAGGAGTATGAGCGCATCTGCGCTGAATACGGGGTGACTGACTTCCGCTGGATGTTGAAGAAACTGAACGAGAAGAAAAAGGAAATAGAGGAGCAGCAGTCGCAGGTGCATTTCAAATAAACGATGAAAAATGATTATGTACTGTTGAGGGATATTCATATACCTCGTAAAAAAGAAAGAGTTTTGCTAAGGCTTAACCAAATCCATCAAACAAAATAAAAAATGTCATAGTTTTCAACATATAAATACACTGGCACTGGAAATGAATGTGACGTGTGAAATATCTCACTGGTCTCCATTACTATTTTTGCTCAAGAAGTGCATGTGCTAAATGCCTCTGTAAATCTAGCCCCCCGAGGTCTCTTTTGAAAGTTTCGAAAGTATATTTTTAACTTGCTTTTCCTCCAACAGTACATCGAACACCTGAGCAACCTGAGACATATTGAAATCAAGACGCCTGGATGTGCCGAATTTGAATTTGAGATGGATCTTAAAGATCCCAATGCAAGAATCTTTCTCTTCAAGGTTAAGCAATAGACACATTCTGATTACTTCATTTTGCAGCTAAAAAAATACTTTATAAAACATATCCATATCATATATATATTTTTTTTTTTTCGTCACAGGATGGTGTTATGGTTCCATTTAACATTGATACAGATGAGGAGCATTCTCTGCGTCAAGTTGGCAGGAAATTCATCTTTAGCATATACGGCTTGAATGCAGAAGATGCTGGATTGTATCAAGTCGATATTGAGGGGGTCAATGTATTCTCCACTGACTTTAAAAGTGAGTTTAAGCATTTAGGAAGAAAAAGCTTTCCATAATATTTACATCAAAGTGTAACATTAAAAGGATATACAATAATTCTGTCAGCATTTACTCAGCCTCACATTTTTCCATCATGCTTAGGAATTATTTCTTCTGTGAAACACAATATTTTGGAGATTGCCTGAACTTTTCATGAAATGAAAGTGGATATTGATATATGACATAAGACATGTGATTTATGTACTGAGCAACCTGAAACTTAAATGATACACTGAAATTACCACATTAGTTTTCATGTCTCACATTCAAAAAAAGGAAACATTATAAGTCAACAGCTATTTAAAATTCTGTACTTGGAATGGAGGTTCATGTAAAAGATCTCCTTTTGTGTTTCACGGGAGAGAGAAAATCCAGTGTGATGTGAGATGTGAACATGAATTGTAATTTCTAAATTATGCCTTTATATGTAGGAAAACTATTTTGAGTGCTGACTACTATTCGAAAGTTGCTTTTTCTCTTCTCATATTGGTCACACTTTTTTTAATGTCCAATCCTCGCTATTAACAAACTATTAACTATGATTTTTTTTTTGCCTTAATAAACTTCTAATTTGCTGCTTATTAATAGTTAGTAAGGTAGTTGTTACATTTAGATATTGGGTAGGATTAGGGATGCAGAATATGTGCTTTATAAGTACTAATAAACAGCCAATATGTTAATAATAGGCATGCTAATAAGCAACTAGTTAATAGTGAGAATTGGTCCATATGATAAAGTTTTACCATCCTATTAAAATATTTATTTGACTTGAATGAAAACAATGAATGTATATGTTATCACAAAGTACAGTTTTATGTTAAAGCATGCTTGTTTTTGTCTCTACCTCAACAGTTCCAGTGGTAGATTTCTTGGTAAAGATTCAGGAAGTGAAGGCTGTTGAAAGAGAGGATGCCGTGTTTGAGTGTGTCTTATCTGCTCCGCTCCCTAAGATCTCTTGGCTAGGGAAGAACGTCGCCCTGGAACAGGGTGAAAAGTATGACATCTCTGTCTCTGAGGACATGCTAATCCATAGACTGGTGGTGAAGGACTGTATGCAAGTGGATAAAGGCATCTATGCAGCTGTGGCTGGGATGAAGTCCTGTAACGCCTGGCTGATAGTGGAGGGTAAGATCAAATTAAGACATCAGCCACATTTATCAGATCATTTGATAAACATGTTAATGAATATTTCTCATGTGGCTTTTACTGTATATGTGAGGATCAGCACACTTTAACTGATATCATAACAATTGACAAATTTATCTCCCAGTTTATTGATTCAAAGTAGATTGGATTCAAAAATAAAAAAGAGAATCTTTTGTTCACAGGCGTCGGTTGTAAAGGTTGAAATTATTCTAATGAATGAACAATTAAATGAACATTGATTGCTGCAGCATGGACCGACCTGACATGCACTAATAATTAATTAATTTTGAAACCACAAAAATTGGCAATTTCAATAAATTGTGTTAAATCTAAATGAATAAGGAGCACAAAGGAAAACGCATTGCTTGAATTGTTCATATGGTCATTTATGTCCATTATTTTATTGAGAGCAAGACGTACGTGTGCAGTGACATGTAGACATCCAGCAAGTTTCCACTCAGTGACCAGAATATTAACACCTCATTCCTATGTTGGTCTGACCTTGGAACAGCTGACCCAGATCCGAACCAGAGGGGCAAGAAGGCAGCACGCAAAACCACTCAAGCAGGAGGTGGAGGCGCAGACCTGATCAAGATTGCGGCAGAACAGCAGGAGAAGCTGCAGAAGGAGCACAAGGAGAGGATGGAACAGCTGAAACAGATTCAGGCTGAAGAGGCTGCTGCCAAAGAGGAAGAGAAACCAGCTGAGGAAATAACTGCTGCACCAGAACCGCCAAAACCAAAAACTACACCTAAGCCCAAAGCCAAACCCAAGCCCAAGCCTAAACAAGAACCCAAGGCAGACTCTGAAGCCATAGCAGAAGAGCCAGAGGCAGAACCTGAGCCAGAGGTGGAGGAGGAACAACCAGAATCAGAGGAAGCTGCTTCACCACCACCAGAGGAAGAGACTCCCAGTGAGGAGCCAAGGAAGAGAGTGAGAACTGGGCCCTTAGTCCCAGACAACATTATCGGTAAGATTACTTAACCATTTCGATTAGCTGATTCTTTTGACAACATGTTTAACTACACAAGAAAAGTCAGTCAATAATAGTGATGTCCTTTAAATGTTTTTTTTACTAAAAAGGATGACCTGATTAGCTCAAGAAATAAGAGTCATTTGCTCAACAAACAGGACTTCACCTGTTGGGCTGTATGTTTCTGATTCGCATGCAAAAGGGAAAATAACACCTCAAATAAGTCATTATAGCTATAGGGGTTCGAGATTTGTCATCCTGTAATTTTTAAATTCACTAATTAGAAATAACTTATCAAGTCTTGGGACTTCATCTCTTGAGTTGTACAGTATGTTTTTGATTCGCAAAACCTGTGAAAGAATTTACCAGTTACCAGTTACTCTGTATTGTTTTAATTTACTAAATAGAAAGGACTCAAATGTCATGCTGTATGGTGCTGATTCACTAAAAAGAATCGCCTCCTAATAGTCATTGGTTTGGGAATTGTACATCTCTGGTCTTGCTGTTTGTTCATGATTCACTAATAAGAACCAGTTAAATAAATCAATAGCTTGGAGGATATGCTTTACTATTCATGCTGTATGTTTTTTAAATCCCTAAGCAGAAAAGGGTTATTTGCTTGAGACGTCTCTGGTCACGCAGCATTTTTTGCGCTAAATAGTAATGCTAGAAGCACTTTCAAAGTATTTTAGGACGGTTTTCCATCCATTTCAGCAGAAACATGCATGTGCGACAACCAGATTTTTTCCCCAGCCCTGTTTTCTGTAGATCTTGCTAATGCATAATTTTTCTGATGACGTAAGTTTCAGTTTGATATAACCCTTAAACTCTTGTAAATGTACCTGTTGTTCAGATCCGGGAGTTCACTTCACCAGTGGACTGTCAGATGTTCATGCCATCATAGGCCAGTCAGCTGAAATGATGTGCAAACTCAGCAGTGAGAAGTGTGATGGCATTTGGTGTAAGGATGGAAAAGAGGTAAGCCCAGGTTGTTGATGCTCAAAGTCCTAGTGTAATAAATAATAATACCCAAATAAATAAACTTGATTTAGCGACTGTATTTATTCAATGATAATTCTGTTGAAATATCTAGATAACATCCACAGATGATCTGAAGATTGTCAAAGAAGGAACAGTCCACAAACTAATTGTATCAAACTGCACAGAGGACCATGGTGGAAAGTACCGCTTTGAGGCAGATGGACGTAAAACTGAGGCGATGTTGGTCGTTGAAGGTAATGAACATTATATGTACAAAAAAATAGAGGTGCATTTTCTGGTTATTCATAAAATAAAATAAAAATAAACTCTATTGTATACTGTTTTTCAGACCCACCGAGGATGAATCAAGATGACTTGGCCAAGTTCTCAGAGCCTGTGTTAATCAAGGTTGGCCAAAAAGCAACCTTCAAAATGGACTTTGTAGGTCGTGAGCCAATTAAAGTGCAATGGTACAATGAGGGTGAGGAGATGCTTGAGGATAATCACATCAAGATTGAGAAGTCAGGCAGTCACAGTCGCCTTCTACTTGTGAAATGTCAGCGCAAAGACAGTGGAGAAATAAAGCTGAAGCTCAAAAACGAGTTTGGAACCATTGAGGCCCTTTCAAGACTCATCGTTTTAGGTTGGTACATGAAAGGCCATGTAATATTCTCATGTAATTAAGAAGAATGCTGTTTTTATATAGTAAAAATAAAATATAAAATAGCCTGTCCTTACTGGAATTTACAAATATAATCATATTTATAATCCACAAGGCATTTGTATACATCGCCTTGAACAAAGACCAACAAGAACTTAGTATTTCTTTCTTGAAATTCAGATAAACCCAGCAATCCAATGGGACCTGTTGAAGTATTAGAAGCCTCAGCATCCTGTGTGGAGTTCAAGTGGAGGCCCCCAAAAGATGATGGTGGTTCTCCTATAAAAAACTACTACATTGAGCGTAACCAAATTGGACGCAACACCTGGGCGAAGATTGGAAATATCCCTGGTGAGCCCCATTATAAGGACACTGACGTGGACCATGGAAGAAGGTACTGCTATCGCATCAGGGCCGTGACTGCAGAGGGCACCAGTGACGTTTTTGAGACAAATGACATCCAGGCTGGCACCAAAGGTGAGGTTGCATGTGTTTAGATGAAATAAGGTTAAATAGAGAAATAAGGTTTCACTGAAAATGTAAGTACACAATTATCATCATAGAAACTGTTCCATTTAAAGGATTATTTTTTACAGCATATCCTGGACCACCATCGACACCCAAAGTGGTCAGTGCCATCAAGAACTGTATCACTTTGGCATGGTCCCCTCCCACCAACACCGGTGGAACCAACATCGTTGGCTACAATATGGAGAAACGCAAACGGGGCAGCAACTTATGGGGTCAAGTGAACCCCCCTGAAGAGCCAATCAAAGGTTTTCTTCATATTTTGCAGATCTTAAAGTGCTTTTGATCTGCCATTTAGTGATTTCTATAAAACATGCCTGGTTCTACTTACCCTTATTTCACTCATTGTCCTCTCCAAGGCAAACAGTATGATGTGAAAGATGTGGTTGAAGGAATGGAATATGAATTCCGTGTGTCAGCCATCAACTTCTCTGGTGCTGGAGAACCGAGCACACCCTCTGAATTTGTGATAGCCAGAGATCCAAAAAGTAAGTCAAAAATACTTAAAGAGTTATCACATTAACACAGATGTTGGATGTTCAAAACTTGCTGGAATAAAGAACAAAGTAACAAGAAAAAAAATCATAATTCTACAACTTGAACTACCTTGACCTTTTTGTGCTTCAATTTGGGATTTCAGAACCCCCTGGTAAAGTCACTGACCTGAAAGTCACAGATTCCACCAATACCTCTTTGTCTTTGAGTTGGACTAAACCAAAAGAGGAGGAAGGTGTCCAGGATGAAGCTAAAGGTTATTTTGTGGAATTAAGGCCAGCTGAGAACACAGAATGGGGTCGCTGCAACTCTAACCCACTCATTTCAACATCCTATACAATTCTTGGCCTTAAGTCTATGGCTATGTACTGGGTCCGAGTGGTTGCAACCAATGAAGGAGGTGATGGGGAACCCCGAGATCTGGACAACTACATCATTGCCATGCCTCCACCTGGTATATTATGAATATATATATATATATATATATTTATAATGTGTACATTACCAGTCAAAAGTTTAGATGCACATAACTACATTTACATATCTTGTGAATTTTAACATTTAAATTACATTTATGCATTTTGCAAAAGCTTTTATCCATTGCGATTTGAAGACTTATAAATTAGCATGAATGCTTGAAAATATTTTTTGTGAATAAATATACATTGTACCAGTATTTTCTTTACAAACCAAATGACCAAAAGTTAGTATACATGAGAACAATTATTGTTCCGTTTAAAAAAAAAAAAAAAACATTCTATGATGCCACAAACAAAGTTAGTTGAGGGAAGTACATAGTTTTATAGAAGACTTTTTTATTAATCTATATTTTGGGAAATAGTGCTGTTAAAAATGTGCAAGTTTTGACTTGTTGTATTTGTTTTGCATTTACGTTTAATTATTAAGCAGACACTTTTATCCAAAGCGACTTACAAATAAGAACAATAGAAGCAGTCAGGTCAACAAGAGAACAACAACAGTATACAAGTACCATGACAAGTCTCAGTTAGTCTAGTACAGAACTTATAGCCAGGGTTTGTATATATATAAAAAAAAATCAATAATTAATAATACATTTTAATTCACTATTATTTTTACTTTAAATATTGTTATATGAAGATTAATTTGCTACTCCTCAAATCTTCTTTTCAGTGAGGCCAAATTTCACCAATCGCAAAATGAAGAGCTTTATGGTCATGAGAGCTGAAAATTCTGCTCGGGTCAACATAAACTTTGAGGTATCCCAATGCTATAGAACAAAAATCCATATTTTCGTATTTCATAAACAGGCATTTTCCCATCCTCAGATCACTTTTCTACTAATTTTTATCAAATATGAACTCGCAGGCTTCCCCAGTGCCAACTATAATCTGGTTGAAAGATGGAATGCCTGTGTCGAAACGTGTGACCGTGAGCAATACAGATGGGATGTCCCAGCTTCTGATTCCCAGTGCTGAGCGTTCTGACAGTGGGATCTACACCATCACTGTCAAGAACATAGTGGGTCAGGAGACCTTCAGTGTTGAGATCAGAGTGACGGGTGAGAGATACAGATAAAAGCCAAGTGCATCAGGCCTGAAATCTAATTTGCTTAGTAGGATTTTGCCCGCAGAATGTCTCTCCGGATAAACATACTTGTACGTCCTGGAACAACATCAACCAATCAGATTTGAGGGCTAGACTTAGTGCTGAGTCTTCAGCATCTTTTCACTCAGATTTTTTCAGTGGCTGTTATTATCCGTTCCAGGACCAAAAACGTGTTTATCAAGGAGCACATCCTACTTGGCAAAATTCCTAGGATAATAATGAGGAATATTATGGATTGTGTGGATACCTGGCATGTTTGCAGATGATCCAAAGCCACCTGGCCCAGTGGAGCTGGAAGAAAATGTCCCTGGCACCTTGACAGTTTCTTGGGAACCTTCTCCTGATGAGAAACGTGATAATCACTTGCATTATATGGTAATGAAACGGGACTCCATCAAACGCACCTGGCATACAGTCGCTGACCGCTTGTTCAACAACAACTATACAGCAGTTAACATCATGCCAGGAAGGGAATATAACTTTCGTGTGTATGCCAAAAATGACATAGGCCTTTCAGAACCTTCTGAGTCCCTAACATGGGGCGTTATAAGAAAGAAAGGTGAGCTAGCTGGGACTTCTACCTCTTTTGATTTGCTCTCCATAAAGAATAATAAGTGTACTCCTTAAGATTCTTTGTCCCATTTAAAATGTTCTTATCTCCTGCAGAAAAGTTCAGCCTCAACTTAGCCCCATCCAAACCTTGCAACTTTGACTCTGCTCCCATTTTCACGGTTCCCCTGAAAACGCACACTATCCCAGAGAAATATGAGTGCTTCATGAGCTGTGCTGTGAAAGGCTATCCCACACCTCATGTCACCTGGTACCACAACAATGTCAGCCTTAACACTGACACCAACTACTACATCACTAACACCTGTGGTGTTTGTTCCATGCTCATCTTGAGAGTCGGTGCCAAAGACAACGGAGAATACAGAGTAGTAGCAGAAAACTCTTTAGGCCGTGCTGAATGCAGCGCACAGCTGACAATCTTAGGTATGTTTACAGAATATGTGTGAAAACCCCAGCTGTAGTTTGACTTGGTCTTATATAAGTGTACATACAAGTTGAGCTACATTTTCATTTGTGGAGATGCTCTATAAATAAGTATCTCTCTCTCTCTCTCTCTGTCTATATATATATATATATATATATATATATATATATATATATATTTTTTTTTTTTTTTTTTTTTTTTTTTTGATAAAAGTTATGTTGGAAAAGTAATAGATTAATTTATGACAAGAGTGCACCCTCATAAATCTACATTATAACTGGAGTTTTTACCTTTTGTCTCTATCACATTGTAGAAATCATCAGAAGTTATATATCAACTGAAAAAACATTTTAACATTTTAAGTCTATATATATATATATATATATATATATATATATATATATATATATATATATATATATATATATATATATATATATAATGATGTGTAATTTATAGTGCTTGGGAAAAGTATTAAAGGTATTTAATTTCTGCTTTTTAATTTTCAGAGTGAAATACCTATGACATCTGGAAGACTCCATTGACTCATCTGCTAGGCATTTTACATTTATTAAGGTCTACTGCATGTTTAATTTAATTGAGTCAAGTACAATATTTTGTTCATATCAAAGCATTTATGCAACTAATATCATTTGATCATTGTATTTTCTTGTCTGTAAGTTGCCATCATTGATTGCCGTCACTAATAAAAAAGGAGTAAATTAAATTTAGTGCCACAAACCTGTATAAGCCATATAGTGGTGACAAATATTGGTCTCCAAATGTATCTTTTACTATTATGTTTTACGTGACCCCACTAGGGCAAATGTTATAAACACTTAAAAGTGAAAACAAGTTACATAAACCTGCTTGCAAATGTCAGTGCTGTGCAATAACTTTCCTTGTAAATATTTTACGTTGCCCATAAACCATGATCATAAAATATCCCTCCAACCTCCACCCAGCAAGGATTGTTAAAATCTCCCCATTGGTAAAAGCATTTCCAAAATCAGTACAAAATATGTTACTCTGAGGCATTTTCAAATAGATGTCACCAAATGCAAGAAAAAAAAAGGCATAAAAGTGTTTTATTTAGTGCTTTCCATTATTAACTTTCCCCTACAGGGCCGAGAGTGCATGCTGGTAGTAAATGGAAAATGCATATAAACCTGATGGCAGATGTCTGGGTTAGCATGTACTGGGGTCAGAGGGACTAAGTCAAGTGGACAGATGGCAGTGCCTCTGCAGATGGGGAATTGAGATTTAAGTGAACAAACATGTATGTGAAAATATGCCAGCAGACAACATGAAGAAAGCATACATAATCTAGTGCTATTATGTCAAATGAAAGTAGTGCCTGTCCATAACATTATTTGCGGATGAATCTGGAGTTTGAGATGGCAATAAAAGCTTTCAAAGCCATACTAGGCTTGACCAAACACAAAAAAACATATAGCCTTCAAAACAAATGTGTCCTTCCAACTGCATATGCACAATATGTACTTATTAAAGTCTTTATTAAAAACAAATAGAAATATATATTTAAACTACCTGCGGGACAAATTAACTTTGTCATGTGGGTTCTGGCTATAATTTGTAAATGCATAAACAAAACAACAGCGAGCTAGCCAATGGTCCCGAGAACTGACCAAAGCAAAACTAGACAGCTGACTGCACAAATTAATAAAGATTAACTCAAGTGTGCTTTATTGATGCTTAAAGCTGTTTGTCTGATTAAGTACATAATATATTGTAACAAGTTGAACTGTTTGTAAAACCTAAAATGTGCTTTATTTCCAATTTAATATTGTCAAATGAAATGTTTTGTCGAAAACAACCATGTTTAAAATTTTTCAGTTTTATTATGCATTGAAGAATTAAAAAGTATGAACATTTTCTTAAGTTATAATTTGTTATTATAAACCATGCATGGGAAAATGTGCAGTCAGTTTTCATGACCAAGAGGGGTTGACAGAAGCATAATAATCAGCTGTCTGTACATTATCTCAATTATTGTATATGGCTACTCACCAAATATATAAATAAATTGGAATTAAATATCGAACTGAGTTTTAATGTTAGAAGGAAATTACTAATGTAAGAAGGAAGAGACTGCATAGTAATATAAAACACATAAAACTAGAACAGTCAGTCATGTAGGGACAATTATACAGTTCAGTATGTGTATATATATATATATATATATATATATATATATATATATATATATATATATATATATATATATATATATATATATATATATATATATCAAACACACACACACACACATATACACATGCTTTTATGTATAATATTTTTATAATATTATTGTTTAAAGAATTGTCTTTCTTTAAACTAAAGTAAATTGTTGCATTTACTTGATCAGAAATACAGTAAAAATAGTAACATTGTGATTGCCATTATAGCAAATTTAAGTTTATTAATGAAATTAATCAATTCATTATAGTAATTTATATTATTGCAATTAATTTAAAACAATTTATTCCGATTTATTCCATCTCCCATTACTCCAATATTCAGTGTCACATGACCCTTCAGAAATCAAGATTATTTTCTGATTTATTAATAATGTTGGAAACAGTCGTGCTGATAAATGTTGTTTTGAAACCAATGATACGTTTTTCAGGATTGAAAATCAGGATATGATGAACAAAATATTTCGTAACGTTTTTTTTTTTTTTTTTTTTTTTTTGAAAGAAATTATTACTTTTATTTAGCATCCAGGATTCAAAAATATAATTGGCTAATCAAAATTAGTTATGTCTGAGAGCAGCAAATTATTACCAAGCAACAGCTACTATAGGGACAGGTAATGGCAAATAATGATATATGCTTTTTTTTTTTTTTTTTTTTTTGCAATGACATGCATTTTGAGCCTTGCTGTGATGAGGTAATTTGATATTAAACTGACACTTCTTAAGGCAACCTAGGGTTAACTGCCATGGTCAAGGGGTTCAGATATAATAGGAACTTCAGCCTGTTCCTGATTTAGCACAAATGACCATATTTGGAAGTGCTATAATACTGTTTAACTGTGAATGCATTTTGGTGTTTTGTAGTTGGCTTTATTAATTGAGTTCTATTTCCAGAACGTGAGGCACACATAATTCATTTCCCAAAACATATTGCTGAATAATACAAATCATCCGAGCCTCAGACTGCCTCTTTATTTTAAAAAATGACTAATTAGAGAGGTCAGCTGTAATTTACATAATAGGAGTCACACTGTCCTCAGCAGTGTTTGCAGCTGCCATAATATAATTTATTAATAAATCAGTCGGAGTCCTCGGCTTGCATTTATGAAATGGTTTCAAGAGATAGTTCCCCTTTGTAAGCTCTAAATAAGTCATATTAAATATATGGTCATAGAGAAACATAACTTATCCTCATATTCTCAATTAATATACACACACATTTCACCAACTTTAACACCATCTCAGAAAAATCTATTACTTCTCCATGATTATTTAGGGAATTTTATAACATGCAGACAGGCTTTATATTTTAATCAGGACATAATGGCAGAATACTTTGTAGTCACCCTATCCAATCCATTTATTTCTGTATTTATTCAAGATGCAGTTTTTTTTTTTTTTTTTTTTGCCTTCCAGTTTAAAAAAATATATATATATGTCACAAAAGATTTGATAGGTGCCCCTTTATATTCCATTTCCCATGTCGTTTCTGTATTCTTGTCTCTTTTGCTGTGCATCACACCACAAACAAATGTTTAAAAATCTCTTATCATCCTGAGGACTTCGTTTGGGCCCCCTAAGGGCCGCCTGACAGCGGTCAGAATCTATTGGTGTTATTGCTGGGGACCTTAAAACACTTGTCATTACTCCTCATTGCTTCCAGCCTGTGTTAAGAATCAAATATATTCAGCTTCAGTAGGAGGACTTTCCAGCCAATCCCACATGTCCTCTTGTGAACCCGAAGCTTGGCATCTTAATAAAATTAATATATTGAATTTTCTGCAGTGATTGATATGCTACATCCAAATGTAAACCATAATCTTCTCTGCAGAAACTTGGACATCAGCAAATCTGATTTATTGCAGGTACTTAAAGAAGGACTTATTGCACCTCTTCCTTCGCATGAAATTACAAAATGAACCTTTTGGATGTCAGCCATTATAACTGCCGGCACTGAGAGGCTCCAAAGTGGCAGTTAAAAACAAACTTAAAGCAAGAGGCTGTCTTCAATGACCTTGAAGTCCACGAAACATTGGCTTACCCTGCTGTTGTGAAACCTCCGACTGGTTAAAGAGAGCCGTCTGTGATTGAAGGATTCAATTACATATTGCTGGTTTGAAGAAAAACATCTATGCCACCCTGCCATGTCTGGAAACAATTTACACTTTATTTTAATGGCGGAGTCATTTTTTGCTGTAGCAAATGAGCCAAAAATATTCCACATTGTAGCATAGAAGTGATATAACTTCATTCCAACATGTTATAATTTCCGTAATTACATACCATGACAGTACAGATAACAAAGAGATGGTAAAAAAAAAAAAAAAATGGTGCAATTTATCATGTTAATGTGAAGGAATGGATTTTTCACAGGTATTTTAGCTGCATATATCTATTACTTTAAAAAAGTAATTACAAGCTACTAATAAGCTCTTCAACAGTGTAATTAGATTACTTTACTTACTCTCTCTAAAAAGTATTGCATTACTTCTTACTACTTACTTTCTAAAATCCATATCAACCTCGATAGGTAAAAGACATTAAACTATTTTAAATCTTTCAAATGAATAACATAAAATTGCTTAAATTATTCTTTAACTGACCAAAGTATTTAAAGGGAGAAGGCTACATAAAAAAAAAAAATCATTAATTTTAACATTAAATGGTTAAGTTTTGATGTTAATCCACTATTGTTACATACTGTATAAAATTGTTCTGTACAGCATTTAATGAAATTAGAATCAGAAGTAGCTGTAATCAAATTACATAAAAATGAAAAGTAACTAAATTACAGTAATTAGTTAAAAGGTTACTCTACCCAAAATTCTTTCATTAATCACTTACCATTTACATTTAATCATTTAGCAGACACTTTTATCCAAAGTGACTTACAAATGAGAGCAAAAGAAGCAATCAGACCAACAAGAGGACAACAACAGTATACAAGTACTGAACACGTAGCCAGGGTTTTTATTTTTTATTTTTTAAAGATTGTGATAGACAAGAAAAGGAAAGTACTAGTATTAGTTGGTTAAGTGCTGGTGAAAAAGATGAGTCTTTAGATGTTTTTTGAAAATGAGTAAAGACTCAGCTGTACGAATTGAGATTGGGAGGTCATTCCACCAGCTGGGCACAGTCCAGGAAAAGGTCTGTGAGAGTGATATTGAACTTCTTTGGGATGGCACCACAAGGCGTCATTTACTTGCAGAGTGCTAACTACTGGAGGGCACATAAGATTGAATTAGTGGGCTTAGGCATGTTGGTGCCGTGCCAGTTGTCACCATGCCATTCCAAACCTGTAAAAGCGGGAACACAATTTAAGATATTTTGGATGAAAACCGGTAGGCTTGAGACTGTCCCATAGACTTCCAAATATATAACAGTGTAAAGCATCCTCAAAATAGTCCATCTGCCATCAGTGATTCAACCGTGACGTTATGAAGTGACGAGAGTACTTTTAGTACATGAAGAAAACAAAACTAACAACTTTATTCAACAATTCCTCTCCTCTGTGTCTCTTGAAATCAGCATAGCACCATTTTGGCAAATCTGAGCTGTATGCAGATGGCAGTCTATGGGACAGTCTCAAGCCTACCGGTTTTCATCCAAAATATCTTAAATTGGGTTCTGAAGACGAACAAAGCTTTTACAGGTTTGGAACGACACGGGGGTAAGTGATTAGTGACAGAATTTTGGGGTGGAATAACCGTTTAATTACTAATGCATAACACTGTATATCTGTATACACACATGAAACTGAAACTATATTTTCTAGATTAACTTGCAACAACAAACTCTAATGCCCAATCCAAGTCATAAGTTAACATTTTTCACTAGTTAACACTCAACATTTTAAAAGATAAAACAATAGAAAGATATAAAAAGGGTTGCTTAACTGTCCCAAATGGTCTTACCTTTTATTTCAAGAGAAGACAAAAAAATACCAATCCAATATTTTGCCTTAGATTAAAACATGCTTAGAAGGGTTACTTACTAGTTAGGGTTATTTGTTGCCATACTCCTGTATCATTTCCTCCAAGCATTATGACTCTCCCTGGTAGTCACTGGGTAGTCAAGATTGTGATAGAGGGGCATTGCTATTAAATCCCTTGAAGGATTATATTAGCTTTATGGGACGCCGTACTGGACTATCACACTGTTAAACAGAGCTTAGAGAGATGAGTTCACTTGGCCGTTGGTAAGTTAATTGCCAATCTGTTGCCTTGGACACAGCTAAAGTCACTGTGGAAAATAATTTTGTTTTTGACATTTGGTTAATATCTTAATCTGCTTTGGTCTTTAAACTCCATGAACAGCTTTACTTTTACTGTCTGAATCCAGTTTAAGCTTTACCATTTGCATTCACCAGCATGCAAGTACACTTTTTAACTTCATTAAACAAACAACACATTAAATCTAAACATAGTGAAATAAAATGTATTACATGGATTTGCACAGTAGTAGATCAATTTTATTTTCCTGACGCTGGGTTTGTTTATCTTAATCAACTGTTTGTGTGTCTAAGATTTGTTTGGTACTAATCTTTGATTTGCTAGCTCAGAGATGACTCACGCTGTACTGTTCAGACAAAACATAGACATATTTCATCCTCAGGAGACACCTGGATGGGTATTTAAATTTTACTGAGCTCTAAAACATTTTCCTGCACTTGCTCTGGTACATTCTCATTGATTTTGAATTGTCGGGATTGTTGTAATATAAACTCCTGAGATGGCTAAATTAGTTTAATTTACTTCGGTTAATGTGAAATGCAAAAGACCAATAAATAAAAAATAAAATAAACAATCAAATGAATGAAATAATATTAGAGCTTTAGAATTAATGGCCTAATTTAGGACAATTAATTATACATAAAAATATAATATGTATATATATATATATATATATATATATATATATATATATATATATATTTTTTTTTTTTTTTTTTTTTTTTTTTTTTTAATTAGCATTTGATTGTTGATGTTACTTTTATTGTTTGAGCTTTGTATTGCTTGTTTTTGTACAGCGCTTTGAGAAGTTGCCTTTAAAGGCGCTTTACAAAATAAAGTTTATTATCATTATTATTATCCAGAAAAGGGGGATTCAGCTGTTAAGAAGATCCAGACTTATTCCATTTGGAGTTCAAAGTCATTATATAGGTTTCCCTCCTCCCAATCATTTAAAGTTTTATTCCTATTTGTTTCACACAGCTGAGACATGCTGGCTCTGTTCCCAAACACAGTGAGCTGCTTTGCTGTCTCTTAAAGCCACATCCTAACTCAAATGGAACTTCAAAAGTGATCATTTTGGAATGTTCTACATTGGCAGCATTGTCCAATTAGCAATTCCCACAACATGCATGGGAGATTCAACTTACAGCTGATTTTAATATAGTGTTAACATGATAATAACCATAAAAAAACACAATATTGAGTAAATCAGTTCATTAAGCTACATTTATACTATTTATTTAATGAAATCTTGCTTTTTCTAAAATCTTCAATGGATTTTTTCACTGAGTTCACTTGCAATGCACCATGGGATTTCCCATGTGTTGCTGTCTTATCCTAGACAACATAGCCATGCTTTTGAAACAGCCTATGTAGACAGTGCATGTTTTGGAACCCAGCCACTGTCAAGTGTTCTAGTACCTTTGGTGCTTGATCTCAGTACAGCAAGCTTTGCCTTAAAAGTATACATTTTTACAAAATACAAGTAACACATTGAATTAAACTGAATTTTTACATAAAAATTGTCTTTTCATGTTAAACGTTCTCTTGTCTTAATTTACAGTGTACTGTGGATATGAGAGAAAATCTTTAAGTAATGGCAATTCTCAGTACTGAAACTACATTTCTTCCTTGCTTAAAGTGTTCCCTGGGAAACATCTTATTTATTTACTGACCTATGTTTCAAAGGAAAAACTCAGTGAGTCAGGAGATCACTCAAAACATGTCAGCATTACATGCTGCAGTGATAAGTGTTGATCTCCATTTAATGCTCGAGGCCAAAATATGAGTGACACCTGCTGACTTCTCCCATCAAACGCGACAAGACAAATGATCGGCGACAGACGGGGCTCCTCTTTAACTCAATGTCACTTTCTGTCACCTGGCTCAAATCCTTCTTAAAAAAATAATAATAATAATCTTTGCACCAACAGGGATAGTTTGCATTACCTTTGAGAAGACTGCTAAAAGAACTGTCTGACCAAACTCATGACCACGCTTGGGACTTGCTGAGATCGTCCCTGTCGGACAGCATTTGGAATCTGTTCAAGAGACAGATGATATTTCAATGAATCATCTGCACAGCAGGGGTTTTAACTACATTGAGGGTGCCAGGAAAACATTGTCATCAGCTGTAATTCTTGAAAGTGATGATGGGAACCAGTGATCAAGTGATCTTAGGAGACTCTAGAAATGCAAGATCAATGATTTACAGACTGATAACATTTGATTAGTGAAGTCACGGAGGGCAGTGGGCAAGTTTTGAGGTTGTGATATTAAGATTAGCACCTTAATTACCTGGGGTGTGTTAGCAAGTTAGCGACTTTGTTGGTTGCAATGCAATTTCCCATTGCCAACCAACTAAGTTCCTAACAGGTTAGCAACTATGGTTTTGGGAAACACACCCCTGTTTGATGAATATGGACATGTTTTAAAGGCATACAATCATTTAGAAATCTTGCAGAGGGCACTTTGCATATATTTTAAAAGATTTCACAAGCACCTGTGGACTGAAGCATCAAGGCCTGCAACTTCTCAACATTTATTTATTTAATACAATTATTATTATAATAAATTAAACATATAAAGTATATATATATATATATATATATATATATATATATATATATAATTAAATATAAATAATTAAATATGTATAAACACTTTATTGTAGGTAAAATTAATTAAAGTTTATTAAATGAATCAGTTTCAGAAATGATAAAAAAAAAAAAAAACATGCATCTTCTTGGAGCATGAGTGCAGTATGTCAAGTTATAGAATAATATTCACTGTGACCACAAACATTGTCTTACTATGTCTTACTTTGTGTACTGATGGTTTCCGAATGGTTTCCGAAAAAAATAAAAATAAATAAATGAATAAATAAAAACAACATTCTATCACCTTCCACCTCAATGATTTCTTGAGCGAAGCCTCGCTATTATTCCACAAGAAAATTCCTGGTATGACAGTGGCACTATTTCAAAAATTACAGGCAATAGTTTCAGTGTAGAGACCAATTTCTTCTCTTGTCACCTGGCAGATCCCTATCTATCAATGGTCAGTAAGAGCATGGCGGTTATTCGGAAATGCAAATTTACAAACAATTTATCATCTGTCAACAGAAATGGTTTATTTTGCTTGGTATATAAACAAAGGTACAAATCTCTCACTGCATGAGTTTGATAAATGACCCTACCTATAGCACTACCAGCCCTGGTGATTACCCCTACAGGTTATTAATGTACAATATTTACAATCATGACAGAAAGGAACATGAAAGAAAATAAAAACACCAATCGATGTTTTCCCTCATATTCCCACCGATTTATTAAGTTACCCTCATCCACTACATTTTAAATGATCTAACCGCTTAGATTTACTGTAAATGTCTAATATTTTGCCATTCTTTCTGTAAAAAAAAAATAAAAAAACTTTTTATCATTTATATTTTTCTGTGCCGATCCCAGTAAGTGTGGAAGAAATCAAGAGGGCAAGGTAAAACTTCAATGATTTCCTTCATTTATATATCCAAATGAGCTCAAGGCTGTCCTGAAAAGGAAAAGGTGTTGCAAATCTGCAAATCTTAAGCTTTACATATAGACAAAGTTACCTTAGCAATCTCTTTTACTAATGCATTAAAAATACAGCATCTTTGTTTTTATGCTAAGATATTAACTGTTTTGGGGAGACGTTGTCCCCCAAAGCTTTAATAACGTTCAGTTGTAGAAAAAAAAAAAAAAAAAAACATAAAAAATTAAGAAATTAGGTTTAAAAGTTTGATATCCTTCTCAACCCTTTCCCAGAATATATCCCATATCCTATAGTCATACTTTTCCTTTTATCAACTGTGAATTACCTTTCAACCCTACAGTAATGTTTGTCCTAAAACCAAAGCAAGGAAAGATGAAGAAACTGACCCAAAGTTCTGGGAGATTTTGCTGAGTGGCGATGAGAAAGGTTATGAGCACATCCGTGCAGAATATGGAGTGACTGACAGCCGCTGGATGCTGAAGAAACTGATAAGAAAGAGAAAAGAAGAGCAAGCAGAGTTACAATTTTGATTTGTTTTTTTTAGATATATTTTCTATGTGAAATGATATTATAATCATATTTTCACTCACAGTCTATCAAGAGCATTTTCAACCCGAAACACACAGATATGAATCTTGATGGATCTGCTTCTTTTGAACTCGATCTTAACCTTCTAGATGCCAGCAGTAGAATTTTCATCTACTGTACAAGGTAAACTTACACAGCCGAGCTCAGGTTTCAGTGCACGCAATGCTGTTCTTTTGGTCTGTGAGCTTTTGGTTTCTCCATCAAGATGGTGAGATGATTCCATATTCTTGAGATCTTATATGGAAATGAAACACAAACAGAATCAACCTTTATCAGTTATTTGTAGAAGAAGTCAGTGTGCTCTCCACTGAATTTAAGAGTAAATTAAAGCCAATCTTACATTGTTTATGATGAAGCATAATTAACTTAGAACTATAAGTAACCATTCTTTTAGTTCCGGTGTTGTACTTTCTAATCAAGTTAAAGGTTGTGAAAGCCATGGAGATGGAGGATGCCATGTTATCTTATTTAATTAAAATAAACAAAAAATGTATTCAAATATACATAATTATTAGGCACATTGATATTCTCATTTTTTTTTTTCTAAGTACATTTTACCAATTCCAAATCACATCAATCTTAATAACTATTAATTTAAGATCGCCGCATAACAGCATGTCAAACTACAGAAGAAAAGAGATAAGAGAATTGGGGCTGTCAAAACAGCCAGTGCTGAGAAAGAGGCAGCAGGTGCGATGGACAGCGGTGGTTTTGCATCTTGTCCTGGATATAGCTCTAGAGCAGAGAAAAAGGTCAGGAGAGATGGCTCTGGAGACACCCTGATGAGAAGTGTAACAAACACTAGAGGAAAAGACACAGGGTAAGGTAGGGGTACCACACAAGTACATTAAATACAAAAGACACCACAGTTGCATTGATATTTCTAATAATGAAATGACATTCATACATTTTCAAGTCTGACATAAAAGTCCAAAGCCAGAAGTAATATCGAGGTGAAAGCCCAAATTTCAAATTGTATTTGCATACAAATGACACTGATCATTTTATTATGACTGTTGGGATTTCCAGGTGTCAAACCGTTGAGGTGCGGTTACAGGTTCAGATGAAGGCCTGTTGTCTGGAGACTTAACGGTTTACAATTTGATGGTGTGCCTAACAATACATGAGAATTAATAACGGTTATAATAAACAAAATAAGAAATAATAAAAAGCCTTTTATTTTCTCATCAGTACATTGATTTCAATTAATGTGATTCCGTGCAGCGCTAACATTATTTCAGTGCCATATTCACGTTTAGCCACAACGTGGCACTGTATGAATGACACAGCACATGACCAGACTGAGGGGAACAGTTGGCAAGATTAATGGTCCTTACTGGAGAAGGGATGTAATTTAGGAATGTGATTTATAACTCAAATATAATTGATTTATCCAACTGTGTTAATACATTTCTATTTGGTAACTCTGTGATTACCTACTGTAGGAAACTTTTTAAACTTGATAACTTGCCTATTTTTCATATTATTTCATATTATTCATATTATTTTCATATTATATTTTACATATTTTATTATTTCAGTATTTTAGATATCATTTGAATTTCAATCTTTCATTCATTATCTGGCTCGGTTCGGTGTTCATCTTCAGTTCTCTCTTCACAGCAGTTCAGTCAGTGTACTGTCTGAGTACATGAATTACTCCGGGATATTGGTTTGTTTGAACTCAGAGGGAGTGTCAGCCACATTAAACAAGTTAACAGCTTAAGTCATTTGTGGATTAATGTGTATTGGAGATGCGAACCATTTCAAACGATTCAGTTCATTTTGGTGAACTGGTTCAAGAAGATCCGGTTACATCGAGTGATTCGTTCGCGAGCCGGAGGGACAGAAAGCTCTCGGACTAAATCTAAAATATCTTAAACTGTGTTCCGAAGATGAACGGAGGTCTTATGGGTTTGGAACGACATGAGGGTAAGTTATTAATGACATCATTTTCAGTTTTTCAGGGAACTAACCCTTTAATGATAATAATAATACACTATTATTATTATTATTACTATAATATCAGTAATTATATTATACATCAACATTTCTCTGCATATTATAGGTATGGAATCAGCAGACCTTGTCGGTAACTTGAGCGCTAGCAAATAAGGATAGGAAGAAGGTGAATTAATGATACTGTACACTCTATTGATTATTTATTGCTCTAAAAAGTCTTTTGTAATTGCTCTTTGTATTGCATCTATCCCTTTTGCTAGTTGTCTTCTAGTGAAAAAGCAAGCATATCCAAAGATGGAGGTACACAAAGTTAGCAATACAAAGCAGCAAAGATGCGGGCTGAAGTGACTGAATGCGAGACTGACACAGTGACAACAGTTTCTTTTTCATTTTACGATACGTTTTACATATGCGTTTGTTAAACCTACAGTATGAGTAATTGTTCATTTTGAATCAGTGGTGAAAACATCTTTCAATATTACATATCTTTCCTAATTTTGACCTTGAAGACCTACACAAGTTCTCCAAAAATGTGGTGGTTAAAGTTTGCCAGACTGCTTCTTATGAAATGGCATTACTACCTCAAGACCCGACACAGATCATCTGGTTTAAGGTTGGCACTGAGCTTTTTGATGGCGGCAGCATAAAAGTAGTAAAGGAAGCAAACCAGAGCTGTCTTCAGATAAAAGACTGTCTGCAATCTGACTCTGGGGAAATTAAGATCCAGCTTAAAAACACTTTTGGTACTGCAGAGGCCTTCTCAAAACGTACTGTGGTCGGTATTATATTGAATGCATTCTGAAATGAATATTTATAAACCTTCTGCCTTTTACATACAGACCCATACATTAACATGGAAATATCACATTAAGTATTTCAAACAACTTAATGTTCCCCTGCAGACAAACCAGGTCCACCACAAGGCCCAGTAGTAGTGATTGACAGCTCATCTTCTGTCACTGAACTAACATGGAATCCACCAAGTGATATCGGTGGCTCTGAAGTGACCTACTACTTAGTCGAGCTTCAGCAGGTAGGGCAGAGTATGTGGAAGAAGGTGTGGGATAGTTCAGCCAACCACCTGTCCTTTTGGGACAGAAACATGTCCCATGGCAAGAAATGCATATACTAAACCTATGCTGAGAACTCTGAGAGCATCAGTGATCCTCTGGAGCAGAAGGCATCATGGCTGGAACTCTTTGTGAGAGACTGCAGTTATCATCATTAATGAACAAAGTTTATTATAACAAATTTATTATACATAAATAAATAAAAACTTAACTAAATGCTTTGACTGGAAAATATTTTTACACTTCAACTACCCATGTTGCAATTGATCCGGGTCAACCCACCCCTCCTAAGGTGGTTGCATTCAAAAACTGTAAGTTAACATGGGCTCCTCCAGAGATGGAGATGGAGGAACCAAAATACTGGGCAACTAGCTAGTGAAACAAGAAAGATACAAACCAGTGGGTGACTCTGAACCCATTAAAAAGAGTGCCTCTACATGTCTGTAAAACCCCAAAACTGTACCTACACACACAGTTCACTGCTATTTCCAGATTAAATAAGCAACTAAAATTGCTTTTCACGTGGAGGATCACACAGGGGCAGATTTTAAATTACGGTTCCTTACACAATAGTATATTATGATCTCAAAACACCTTTACCATAGTGTATTATTTGTAAACTACTACATGTTGACGCATCACATAACCAGATTCATATGTATGGATTTTCTGACCTAGTAAACATGCTCGGTAACTCACCTGGCTGCAGTTTAACACAAATCATGAACTAGGATAAAAGAGCGCAATCAAGCTAAAATGGTAAGGGTGTTTCAGCAAATAAGTTATCTCATGGTTGCGGTCCAGGTTGAGGGTAAGGTTTTAGTGTAGGTGTTTTTTTGTTGTTGTTTTTTTGTTGTTTTTTTAGCCCCTGACCAGACATTTAATTTCCAAAATGCCTCAAACACATACAACAACTGGTGTAATAAAACCTTCCCAGATTTATGTTCATCCATTTAAGACAAAATTAAATGCTTTTTTAGCGCCACTCACTAGACATTTCACTTTGAACATATCATTTTGCAGAACTGTCACATCAGGCAAAATTTTCCAGTGAGTCAAGGTTTATTTTTTTCCAATTTCTGAGGACTTTCAAAACCAAAGGGTTTCTGGTTCAACTAGACAAGAGTTATATGTTTTAACAAGCTACCTGCCATTTCCAAAACCCTATCATCCTGCTCTATGTAGTTGATGAAGTAAAAATCAAGAGTGGACATAAAGTGGCATCAATGCCATGAACTTTTCAGCTAATAAGCCAGATGAATGTATAGCAAGTGAACTGGAAAACCTTGATTATAATTACTGTGCATCTTTAAGTTACAATTACACAAGAATTACAGGGTTTGAATCCCAGAGAGACGGCATTCATTTGAAGACAGATGCAAGGTCCAATGTAAATGCAAATAATTTTTCAGTACCTTTAATCTATGTAATTAGGAAACAATAGTTTTATGATTAAATTATCTCTAATTAAAGTAAATGCCCCTTCAAATAAGACGTTCTAAACTTTCATGCATGACCATAACATAGGCTATTAATTCTGACTATAAAGTCTTTGATGTTCAGTTACTGTAGCATTTGAAAAAATGTACATCTACGCTGTAAAAAGTCAAACTGTGCAGTTGTCCATTGGTGAAATCTAATGTGGTCAGGCTGATTCTGTAATGTATTAAATCTAAATGTATAAAACAATATTTATTATTTAAATAAAACTACTTCATTTAGATGTTTCCAACATGTGTGAAACTTTTACTTCACAAAAACTGTGTGTTCAGAACATTGAGGTTGGAATACTCCAAAGCTTCACATATTCTTCTGGTTCATTAATATGCAGTATTTTGTAACAGTGTTTGAGCGCTGTCTAGCCGAAACACTTAAGCACATCAAGCTGCATCTTGTCATCATTATTTTGTACATTGGTAACTGTTGACATGAAATCCGCCATTAAAACTGCAATTATACAATTTATCTTCACATTCGCTGAAAACAGTGGCTTCTGTAAGCTATCTGAGATTATGAATCCTCCATAACAGACTTTTTTTTTTTATTACATTAAGTTACATTAAGTATTATCTTTCCCTCTAGTCAATGTGAAATAGGCACAGACAATGGTTTTCAATGGATTCAATGAAAACCGTGTACCCCAAAGAATCTTGTAGCCATTAGTGGTACATATTGGGCACATATTTTATTTAGCCATTTAAACAGCCTTAAAAAATTAAGACTAAGACATTTTTTTTGGTTACATATGAATGTACAGGGGTACTGAAAGTTGCTTATATGTCTGAGAGCTCAAGGCTCTCAGACATAAGCTCTATATCTCATCCAAATTCTTGCCTTCCAAGTGAAATCAACCAAATGTGTTACGGTTATTGATATATTCTTTTAATTTATTGGGTGCATTTTAAAAACAATGTCAATGGAGCCAAACTCAAACCTGCATCTCTTAAAGCATGAAATATTTCTCATGGCAAAAGCCACAACATCTCATGATCAGGTAAGTGGTTCAGACCCCCGATACAGTAATATTTTTACTTGCATTCAGGCAACTGACTTACCTGTCAACTATGTCCACTAGAGTTCTAGAGTAAACACCCGAGTCTGAATAGTTTGCCGAGGGGATGTCGAGTGTGGATGAGTCCTCAGCATTGATGAGTTTGACCCAGGGAGACACAAGTTCATCATTTTGTGCAAAGTGATTTTTGCTTAGATTTTACATTTTACATAAGTCAATGCTAGTTGCTGAAAAGCAGAGCAAGTTTTGAAGTTGATTTGAGTTGAAAGATTTCATAGAAAATGTCACAGTGTCCAGTGACCAGAAACAGCAGTTTGTTGTTGCCTTCAGAATTTGATTGCATCCAGTCGGAGAATATCAAACGTGTTAAATTTTTTTCCAAAATTTTAGAACACAAGGTTTTAATTAGTCATGCGCCACCCAGCAAAAAGGCACGTTCCTGAGTGAGTTTGTGTTTGAATGACTCTAAGGTCTGGTAAATGTGTGATTCTAAATAGTTTAATATATCATGGCCAGTTTTTTTTCTCTCTCTCTCTCTGTAACTATTTACATAGTTGACAAATGTAGGATGCCTAGTGTTTTAAAATCTGTTCAGATTTTCAAATTTGTGTGGTGTATTAAAGAAGCTTTTTAGAATGTCCTGTAACATTCTGTAACATTCGGTAAAACTGACTAAAATGGCTTAAAATATTAATTGATATTATTTTCAATGTGAACTGGAATGAAGTTTGACATTGCAAAGAGTTTTATATGCTGTTAAATTATGTGGTAGCATGACTATGCAACAGAAATTGTGAGTACTTACCAATAAATAAATATTACTTTACACTGGGGCCAGGGATATGCCGGTATCAAATTTTCACTTACAGCATTTTAAATCACTGTCATTACAACATCCTTATACTGTATGTGCAATCCCAACAAACCCATTTTTAAAACCTTGCTTGAAGTAGCTTTTATAAATTATGCAGAGAGCAAAAAGCAGACTAAAGTGCATCACCACTGTGAATGTGACTACACGTTCCAGTTTATCACACTAATAATTAGACCTTGCTGCATGCAGGAGCAGCTCTAAGCAGGGGCAGTGCCCTTGTGTCAACAAGCAACTTTCAGTACCCCTGTAAATTCATATGTAACCAAATATTTTTAATTAGTATAATTTTTTAAGGCTGTTTAAATGGCTAAATAAAATATGTGCCCAATATGTACCACTAATGGCTACAAGATTATTTGGGGTACACGGTTTTCATTATTTTTCTTCTGGCTACAGTTGAACCAAAGCCTCCAGGCCCAGTGGTGCTAAAACAGCTTGTTTATGGTAAAATCATTATCACATAGGCTCCATCTCCACAGACAAGGGGAAGGATGATCAACTGCACTACATGGTGGCAGAACGTGTTTCCAACACATGAAACTTGTGCACAATAGCTGACTGTTTGTTTTGCAACACTTTGTTGTGAATACCACATCAGTATTAGCAAAAAAATGATATGGGTTTTTTGATCCCTCTGAATCACCACCATGGGATGTTAATGAGCTGAGAGGTAGGTTGCATTCAAATGTCATATTACTCAATTCCTTATTATTACAGTATGACTTAATTTGTTGCATGAAAGGAACAGTTTATCCATAATATTAATATTGCCATTTACTCACTCTTGTGTAATTGTGGACTATTCCTTTTTCTCATTTCTAGTGCCACTAGTCACGAGTTCATCAGCTTTGATAACTCTTGAGAGGCCACCTTGCATCTTGGTTCCACTGAAAGTCAACAGTCCACCACATGGATATCAGCGGTACATGACATGCACTGTCCGTTGCTTCCCCACATTACTGCATCAACTCCAAGAAAAACTACATTAGTTACAATATAACATGCACTGCAAAAAGCATTACACAACTGGCATAAGAGAGATATTGGTGATAAAATCAGAACTATTAATTGCTATGCCTATAAGACTTGAATGTGAACTGTATCCATGGAAAACACAAATATAGTTTTCTGATAACTTCTCTTAATAAAAAAAACACATGAAAGTAGGGTAATCTTAGCACAGGTTATTACACTAAATATTCCATTTATTCTACAAAAGATTTTAGATATGAAACACAAAGCATTTTGGATATTCAAGTATACATTACTTTCCCAATGCAAAGATTAGCTGTCCATATAGGCAAACTACAAAGCTGATTTCGTAAAAAAAAAAAAAAAAAAAAAACTGATGTAAGTTATCGAACGACTTTGCTAAAGTATATACACATTCATTTTGCTGCTTAAGGCATCAGGTGGTTTCATGTCTTGGGGTGACATTTGTGTTTACTCAATTTCCTGAAGTCCGTACATGTCTCAAGGCTAACTCAAGCACAGGTCCTTGCAATTTGCCTGGCCCCAAATTTTGAGAAAAGCTGTCTGGGCACGTCAAGCTTGGTAAACCCCTGTCAATGTAAAATGAAACCTTCCCTCAGGGCTGTGAGGGAAACATGCTGCCACATGAATATATATATTTTTTACAAGGCCCACGTTCATATCAATATGTGACCCTGAATATAGAAATAATTGTATATTTTGACAACCGAAATGCACCGGTCGAAAAATCACCTGTAATATTTGCAGTCAAATAACACTTACCAGCAACTAATGCTTCAAATTAAAGAGCCATTTGATATAGACTTTAATTGTCCAATAAACATGCAATATGTTCGGTCATGTTACAAGAAATCATAATCCTATACTTTAAATGGCGAGGCATCTATAAGGGCAAATGTCTATATTTAAGTCACATGAATGACTTTAATGCTAAACTCACTCTATTTTTCGATTGTAATCATAACATTTCTGCAAAAAAAGGGAACTACCGGGAAGGAGTTCATAATCAGTTTAGACAAACAATGAGAGTAATAAACAATGTCTTTTTGGTAGACACTTTCTGCAGCCAGACTTTGAGATCAGCTTCAATTTAAAAGATAAACATCAAAATATGACGTTAAGCAACTTTTTTGCAATGTCTTACATCACACAAAACAATAAAAGTTAGGTTCACATTCTGGCAGGATCAGAAAATGATATTTGAATATGAATATCTGTTTCATGGGCTGGACATCCACCCAACCCCAGCATCTCAAATAAAAGCTTTAATGTGACAGCTGATTGATTCGACTGCATTGAAGGTTTCGTTCGGTCCACCAGTGTTCTGAACAAGCAGCATTGATGCAGAAGATGAGGGAGCAGTGAGATTTTAAAGGTGAGTTTTCATTTTCTTTGACATGCAGCAAAGGGAACCATCAGGAATAATTCACCAATCCTAATAGAAATTCACAGTTATGCATTTCATCTGTCCTTGAATTGTGAATAAATAATGGAAACAAATTTGGCTATAAATAGAGTTTTGAGCGCATTATTTTATTACCACGTTGGGAAAAACCACTGAGAGCGATTTGCAACACCACTCTTGTGTTTTTTCCTCTTAAGGGTTAGGACTGAAAAATATGTAAGTGGTCATCTACCGACATACATAATTTTTTTTTCTGCTATGAGAATCACTCCCATCCATGCCATCTCTTGACTTAACTTAGATCATTATGTTTACTGGAGGATGTGTTGTGCAGAATTAAACAAACTTCAATTTGAAAATGCAGCCTTTTTTTTCAATCCAAATTTGCACAATATAAGTAAATAAATAAAATAATCAATAAATTAGAATAAAAGTAGATCAATATTTTTGTTTACATTTCCTTTCAAAATATCCAAACAACTAAACACCAAAACACATTCACTTGAGAGGCAAAACTTTTTTCAGAAGAATATATCTGAACGGTTTTCTTGTTTAAATAGGTATAACCATAAAGTTTAACCAAAAACATTTTCTTCCTTAATGTTAGTGACCTTGGTCACCAAACACTTTAATTTACATAAGAAAAAGATGCCTGTCATTTTGCAATCTGCCAATGGTCTAATAAACGTAATTAAAAGTAATCCAGATTTATAATCTTAAAAAAAGTGCATTTAACTTGTTTTGATTAATTTTATTTGGCTTTGTTTTTCTGCTTTGTTTTGTACACACAAGGCTAAAAATTAGACAGAAAGACAAAGTGAAAAGAGGAGGCTTTTTTGATAGACTGTACAGCTTGATGCCAGAACTCTCAAGATAGTTCGACAAATGTTGAGGAGAGATGAGCAATATGAATGAAATGTTGAGGTGATGAAGAACATCATACTCCAAGCCTTATATTGGACACTAAAAAGGTCATTTCAAAATTTATTTTCACCAGAAGATTGTGTCATTTCTTTTTGGTTCTAAGGCAGAAAGAACAGTTTATGGCTCATATAATTTCATTTTACTCATGTATGATCTGTCAAATGTTGGATAACTGCTTCTTTCCCCTTTGGCCTTGTAAAAGCATTGCTGAGGATCCTGTGAATCTTGGAATTGGAATTTTTTTTTTTTCTGCCAGTCTAGTATTAAGCACCATATGTATCTAATCAAATTCTTTATTGGTTAACTTTTTGAAGGTCACAGCCTGCTATACCTTCTTCGGGGCCATTAGGAAAAAGAAAGAGGAACACCTTTATATAAAGGTGCAAACTCTGTCTGAGGTTTGGGAAAGGCAGTTTCATTGACTAGCCTAATCTATCCTAAATGAAAAATCATGATAATTTGAGAAATGCTGTAGGTTTAATTACTAAATGACAGATGATAATTTTGAGAACAAAGTTGTAAAGTTGTGAGAATAAAATCATAGGCTATATTTTGGATAATTAAGGGATAATATTGGTTGAAATTAATATATATAAAATCACAATTTTACAAGTTGTGATCACAAAATAATAGGCCACTGCAGCAACAGCAACAGCAACAAAATAAAAAATAATAATAATTAAAAAAAAGGAAGCAGCTGATTTATTTACAAAACAAAGAAACAAAGAAGTCTTGTGGTGCATCAGACCAGAAATTATTACTATCGGAACACTTCAGTAGTTATGCAAAGAATTTAATTTATTCAGAAGAAACTGACATTCATGCTCCACTTTGCTGTTCTCAACCATATCACTTTCATGTTATTTTCCTAACAACGTTATTCTCATAACAATACAATTTTAATCTCAATGATATGACTTTCTCATAATTGGCTTATTCTCAAAACACTTACTTATAGTTAGTGTGTGTACACATTCCCACAAGTGGATGGGATCATATGGAAGCTATTTGTTGTTTTACAAGATTAACGACAAATTTACAGCAGCTGGTTGTGATGCCATAAAAAAAAAAAAAAAAAAACTATTATATATAACTGAATCTTTATATAGTGTTTTCTCATTTCCTGACTACTGGATTTGAAACAAGGATAAAACACATTCTGAAGATGCCACATCCTGCAGAAGAGATTCCTGTTGGTCAGGGTAAGTTATATTTATACATAATTTAATGGCTTAAATACAATTGCTTACTAATATATGTCCCAGATAAAAAAAAAAAAAGTCTAGTCATATTGTGTTTGAAAGCTTCTAGTACTACAAAATCTCAGCAGCTGCTGAGTCATCAGACTGCAATTTTAAGAGTCAATCATAAAGATAACATGCCTAAAACATATCCTTGATTTTGATACCTCATTATTTGTTTTGGTCCAAACTTCCAAGAAAACATTGCCCTCATGTGGTTATGGGAATAAATCCCAAGAGAAGGCAAAAAAGATGGCACCTCAGTCCTATTTTGAATAGCATATGGTATATGTGGGTGGCTTATTTACAAAAACAAAACATTTGGTGTTGTTTAACAAAGCACATAATGTAATGATTAATGCAATTTAATGATTAAAGCATATATCTTCCAAGTGGAGATCAAGAAGAGATCTAAAGGGCCTGGTGTTATGATCACCCATATGTCAAGGAACTGCCACTTGGAAAAACTACCCCTGATTTCATCAGAAAATAAAAAACATTTACCTTGACAGTTCAACAAGGTACTTCAATTGTTATTATTATTATTTCAAGTGTTGCTATTAAAAAAAAAAAATCCTAAACATATCTTTCGACAGTATTTAAAAGATTTGTTCTGCTCATTTGGTAATAAATTCGCACTAATAATTGACATCCAACATACTGTGGATTTGATTAAGCATTTATGTGTTAGTTAAGCAGTCATGTACTGTAGTTATAATGAAAAAGTAGAATCTTCGGGAGGTAGATTCTTCATAAATATAAACTCTGAGATGATGAATGTGTTGCCTTTCTGTAACTGAAGGCAGAGAGGCCATTTTCTAAGCGGTGGTGAGCGGAGATCCAGCACCAACTGTAACTTGACTGAAAATCTAAAAAAGATGGATATGTTCATCCTGAAATATTAAATGAATGTTGAGAGGGGCATTTTATTTACATGCTGTGTTGATAGTGTTTTCTGTTTTGTTTGAGAAGACGAACAAACCAACGATCCAGAGGACTTCAGGAAAATGACACGTAAAACAAAAAACACATAATTGCTTAACTTCTCAACTGTGAGGGAATCAAGTGTTTCAGAAATCTCTCATATAAGTCAGTCACAAAAGTAAGTAAAAATCCTCCATCTAGAAATGTCAAGAAGAGAAAAGAAAAACCCAGGAAAGAGGGAGAGATTGATCCAAAATTCTGGGAAGTGATGCTAAGAGCCAAAAAAGTCTGATTATGAGCGCATCCGTAAAGAGTTTGGAGTCACTGAGTATTGGTGGATGCTAAAACAGCTTAACCTGAAGAAAAGGGGGAAGGAGGATGAACAAGCAAAGGTCAGCAATTTAGTCATCTGATGCAACCTTCTGCAATTGCAACAGTACTTTAGCCTATTTCTCTTTTTAAGTCTTAAACTTACTTCTTAACTCCCATTTTTTATGTCTTACAGGCGGTTGAAAATGTTGGCAACATAAAACTGATTGAAGTGAAGACAAGTGGCAAAGTACAAAGTACAAAGTACATCTGTACAAAGTTCAAATGGTTTCACACTGACAAAAATAATAATAATAATAATAATAATAATAATAATAATAATAATTAAATATATATTTTTTCCATCTAGCACAAAAAAAATAAAAATAAAGGGCAAGTGAAGCAGTCTGTCATGTTTACTTAAAAAAAAAACTATAACAAACACGATTAATGTAAGAAATTAAGTTTTAAGAGTAGGTCGGAAAAAATACACTTTTCTGTGGAGACTCATCAAGACAGCCATTCTGACATAATTGTGTGTCCATTTGCTCAAGAAGACAAGAAAGAGAGCTAAAACTGGTACTTGCATATGCTGTCCGAGCTGCTGCTTTTTGTGTCTGTTCATGCAAACAGAACCTCAGAAATCACACTGAAATCTCCTTAGCACTGTCTTGAGCTGAATGGCTTTAAACACTCTAATGTTTAAGATGGCAAGGTTTTAAACTATAATAAACTTTTAAATAAACTTGAGGAAGCCGATCGTTCTGCTAGGATATTAGTTATAGCAGGTAAGCATGGTATTCGCAGGTGAACATAAAATATCATTACTGGCGAATGAGCCAGTGTAATGCAAACATGTTTGAAAGGCCTGCCATATCAGTAAAAATGCCACATGAATGGTATAATATGAAGTGTTTTTGCTTGCATCACATTACACCTAGTATTATGAAAACAATGTTTGGGACACCACTATCAAAACTTCTTGATTTAGAGAGTTTGGGTTTGAATATTCATCAATTACTGTGAAAACGAAGCACATTTGTGTGTTCAAAAAGTAAAGAAATGTTTATATTACTTCACTGGCCAATGGAGCAATCCAATCCCGTGACGTCACATGCTGTGGAATTGCAAGATGCCCTTGGACCAAAAACTAAAGCAAAACATAACTTTTTCTAACTTTTTCTACAATCGCAGTTATATTTAACCCTTAGGGGACTAAGCCCTTTTTGGTCTGTTTTCTCTATGTTTATATTTGGGCTTATAAATCATATGTAAAGGAGATGGAACACCCTGTGTTTGGTATCTATGGATTCAGAAGACCCTAAGCTACCATAAGCATGCATGCAATATGTTTATAAAGGAAGTATGAGTGAAAAATTGTACAATAAGTTAGAGAATTTCAAAAACAAAAATTAGATTTGTGTCATTTATTACTGAAAAACACACAATATTGAACAGTTTTTTAACAAAAAAAATATATTTTTCAAACTCTTTGCTTGACAGAAATGTGTTATTGTTTAATCAAATGTGTAAAGAACAATTAAATAATTAACTTTTTTTAAAAACAGTCCTAGGCATGCCAGTGAACAAAGCAAGGCCTCTCCAGGCCTTTCCAGTAATTGTTCCAGAGCTTGTTCTGCCGTAAATCTTTTACTGCTTGCCATTTTGATAAAACAATTCTGTAATAATGCTGTATCTCTCTCGAATTTATATCTTTGTGCTCGCTAACACTCCGATCGCTTTCTGCTTTCACCACGTGATGCTGATTCTCCGATCGCTCGAATTTAGCTCTTTGTGCTCGCTAATACTCCGATCGCTCTCTGTTACACTCAGATCGCTTTCTGCTTTCTCCACCCTGATGCTGATTCTCTGAACACTTATTGATTACATGTCTTTTACTACAGTCCAGCCAGCTTTTACAAGGCTACAGCAGAGCTACAGAGTCCTCTGAATGGCTAGAAGACTCTGATTGGGTTAGAAAAAGATTCCTCCCAGCGGCAATTTTTCCATTGGCTGTTGCGTGTTGAATCTGCCTAACACAATCGTTTTCATTGGTCTGTTTACGTAGTGGTATTGCGCAATAAGGGAAGTGTTTAATATACAAACTGGATACCGCTGTTTTCAGTGGAATCTGAGGAAGACGGCAAAAAAAAAAACGCATCTCTCTAGCATTAATAGTTTTAGAGATAACTACACATTTGTAAAAGTATGCCATTTTGGCCGGTACCGCCCAATCCGTCCCCAGAGGGTTAAAATTGTCCTGGCTCTTCCAAGCTGTATAATGGCAGTGAATGGTGTTTTTGCGGGCCGAAAACAGTGCATTCAACAATCATAAAACAATTCCACAAGGCTGCAGGGGGTTAATAAAGAACAAATTAGTATAAGCCTAAAATGTCATGAGGGTGAGTAAAAAAAAATGGGCTCATTTTCATTTTTGGGTGAACTATCCCTTTAAAGTGGAAGTCATATTACTAAATTATGTAAACTTGTCTGACTGCTTCACTTCCCCTTTAAAACTCTCCACTCTTTCCAGGACAGTGATATGCTGGATAATGATGATGGCACTGATGATTCCTCCAAGCACAATATGAAGAAAACTGGTGATAAATACAAGTTAAGCATTAACTTGGCTTAAATGATGGTAGGCTATACCAAGTGGATTTTGAAGATGTCAACATTTTCAAAATTACCTTAGCAAGTAAGAAAGCATTACACTTTCAGCATTTCAAATAATAATAATATATTGAAAAAAATCCATTTTATGAATCATTGCCCTACAGCTCCTGATGTGGAATTCAGCGCTATGCTAAAAGATGCTAAAGTGATGTGAAGTGAAGCGATGGAGACTGAAAAAATCATGGCTGGCTCTTTAAGTAAACTCCTTATGTTTTAATGCAATTTTTTTCATATTGAGAAGTACTGAAGTCATTGATATTTATATGACCTGTGTGTTGGCAGTGTTCTCTGGTTCACCAGGCAGGCCAAATGTGGTCAGTGCATTCAAAAACTATATAAACCTTACATGGACCCCACCAGAGAAAGATAGAGGGACTGAAATCTTGGGCTACCAGCTAGAGAAATGCAAAAAAAAAAAAAAAAAAAAACAGTGGGTGACTCTAAACCCAGTAAAGGACCCTATCCGAGGTATTTTTTATTTGTATTTTTCAGAGCTCCAAACTGAAAGAAGGGCACTGACTTACAGCTCTAATAAATGTTGAGTCTGGAAAACAACTGCTTGGACAAATCAATAAATCCCCATTACCAAGCACCTAACTTAAAGTTCAAAGCCCTCAAAATACATAGAAGTGGTCTCTACTTCTTACAGCTCTAAAGTATGCAGTGAAGGATGTGTCAGAGGGGTCAGAGTATGAGTTCAGAGTAACAGCCATTATTATGTCTGGGCCTGGAGAACCCAGTGCTCCCTCTGTAATGATCTGCGCTAAAAACCCCAACAGGAAGTCACAGACACATTATTAAGAAATCAAGTCAGTTCAAACAACTTGACTGATTTCGATCAATCATTTTCAGTGAAGCCCCATTTCAAAGATCCTGAAATCTTTGTGGTTGTGAAATCAAGAAACACGTATTGTGTTTATATAGTTAAATATCTTCTTCAAATAGAAAACAAATTCATATTCGGCACACAGGCCTCTCCACCTCCAAACATTACCTGGTTAAAGAATGGGGAACCTGTATCACCCTGGAACAAGATCGTTCATACAGATGGCACTTGCATGCTTGACATACCCTCTTCAAAGTACTCAGATTCTGGAGTCTACACCGTTGTAGCTAAAAACTCAAATGGGTAAGCCAACTTTGACCTTGAGATCAGAGTAACAGGTAAGCTACATTTTATATAAATGATACAGCTGTGATCACACAATGTAAACAAGTTTAGTTCTTTGCTGCATTCAATCTGTTGTGAATATTCATTGCAGAGTTTAAAGTAATTTTGCATGCTTTAAGCCTAAGTGAGACCACATCTTCAGAGTCAACAAACCTGAAAAGAACACGTCAAAGAAACAAAGTTTTACTCATAAGTGAAAGAAACTATTGCAGATATATTCCTATAAATTAATCCTACTTTATGTGGCTACAGATGAGCCCAAGTCTCCAGGCCCAGTGGAGCTAGAACAGGTAGTTTATGGCAAAGTCATTATCTCATGGGATCCATCTACAGACCACGACAAAGACGACTGACTGCACTACATGGTGGAAGAATATAACTCCAACACACAGATTTGGCACAGAATAGCCGACCACCTTTTCTGTACTACCTACACTACCAGCATTCAACCAGGTCAAGAATATCACTTCAGAATCTATGCAAAAAATGAAATGGGACTTTCTGATCCTTCAGAATCACCAACATGGGGAGTAAACAACAATAAAGGTGGACAGCAGCTTATTGTATTGCACAATGTGAAGTACTTAGATCTTTTCTTTCTCTCATTCCCACAAACTAGTTCCATATAAAGGCCACCGTCCATCGTGGTTCCACTGAAACTCCACACTCCACCAAAAGGATACCAGTGCTACATGACCTGCGCTGTCCGTGGCTGCCCCACCCCATATATCACATGGTACCATAATGGGATTTGCATCAACTCCGACAACAACTACTACTGTACATTACAAATGCATCTGCCATCTGCTCTATGTACATCCTCAGAGTTCGGCCTGAAGATAGTGGTGAGTACAAAGTGGTGGCAATCAACCCATTTGGCAGGGCAGAATGTTCTTCTACATTAAAAGTGAAAGGTTTGACAGCTGCAGTGATCATTTCAAGGCTTGAGAACCATTTGCCAAAGTCACCTGATTTACATGCTGGTTTCTCCTTTGTGAATGAGTCACACTGCTAATAATTTTGAGCATGGTTACGCAATGCAAATGGGTTACAGTTTATGCCAGAGCTTGGCAAAAAAGTGACCTGTGGGGAAAATATGGACACTCAATCATTTTCATGCGGTCACAGATTGATTTTGACAAATTAGCCGCACTGCTTGATGCAGTAGAGCACTTTCTCTTCAAATCTCTGTGGTGAGTTCAGAAGCACTCGGAATTATTTTAATTTTTTTATTTTTTTATAAACAAACTAAAGCTAATTGTATAAAACAGATTACACTTATGTTCTCTCCACTTTTGACAAAATGGAATACTGTGTGTACTTGCATTATCAATTGCAACATGACTTATCTTTGAAAAGCAATAACATAAAATTAAGTCTGGAGAACCTACATTGAGACCAGCATAAAGTATGCTTCAATCATGAAAGTCAAAGTGCTAAGATCTAACAATTATATATATATATATATATATATATATATATATATATATATATATATATATATATATATATACATATATATATATATATATATATATATATATACATATATATATATATATATATATATATATATATATATATATATATATATATATATATATATATATATATATATATATATATATATATATATATATATATATATATATATATAAGTATAAGTCTATATAAGTCTTTGATGATCGTGGACTTTAGGAGAAACCCACCAGCACTTTCCCCACTCACCATCATGAACAGCACTGTGACTGCAGTGGAGTCATTCAGATTCCTGGGAACCACCATCTCTCAGGACCTGAAGTGGGACAATCACATTGACTCCATTGTTAAAAAGGCCCAGCAAAGGTTGTATTTCCTTCGCCAGCTGAGGAAGTTTAACCTGCCACAGGAGCTGCTGAAACAGTTCTACTCAGCCGTCATTGAGTCTGTCCTCTGTACTTCAATAACTGTCTGGTTTGGTTCAGCAACAAAATCAGACATCAGAAGACTACAGAGAACTGTGCGGACTGCTGAAAGGATTATTGGTGCTCCCCTGCCCACCCTTTTAAGAACTGTATACATCTAGAGTGAGGAAAAGGGCTCAGAAAATCACTCTGGATCCCTCACATCCAAGTCACCCCATCTTTGAACTTTTGCCATCTGGTCGGCGCCTCAGAGCCGCAAACACCAGAACAGTCAGGCACAAGAACAGTTTCTTCCCCCAGGCAATCTACCTCATGAACAGTTAAATTTTCTCTACTTATGCTTATAAACGTGCAATATCCTTATATTTATTTGTTAACCCTCCATCCTAGAACATTCCTGCATCTCACTCAATCCTATTCCATTATCATTTATAGCACAATTGTTTATACACTTATTTATTTGCCAATTTGTACATCTCTTTTTTTTTTCTGTGTGTTGTTGTCTCTGTGTACTGGAAGCTTATGTCACTAAAACAAATTCCTTGTATGCGTAAGCATACTTGGCAATAAAGCTCTTTCTGATTCTGATTCTGATTCTGATTTGGATAATTTGGCTTTCTGAAAAAGTAGGTGAAGAACCCTGGCCAGTGCATTACATATGTTACATATGTAACTCAAATCACTTCTACAAATGTATCTTTTTATTCAGCTTTTGCAAAGAACTAAATGTTTATAGAATAGTTGGTCATTAATTTTATCCTTTCTCCTTTTTCTACTTTACATTTAAGATTGATCTGTACTCCGCTGGACGTTGCCGTTTTTGCTCTGCTTCTGCCACAACTAATTTCATGCATACATTTGAAGCTAGGACAGTTCATGCATATAAATGAACATAGCTATGGTGGATTGCAATTGACTGCACATAACATCTGCTACTATACCAAGTGATGTGTACTGCTAAAAACAAAAGAAGTTGGAGTGTAAGTGTAAATGACTTCACTGTATGCAAATAAACATTTTCATAATTTCTAGCATATTATTATTTCCTTTTTTATCATGCTATCCCCAATGAAATGTAGTTTTGAAATAGCGAACTCAACTGCATATTCTTCTTGGACATGGTTGAAAAAGCTCCACACTTATTCTCAGTTACATTCCCCAGCATTATCCTTTTCACTGAAACTACAGTTTAGAATATTCCAGTACATGTAGCACTCAGCAGTACAGGGACATGGCTTCAAAGTCTGCGATAGCGTGAGAACATGGATAAAACTGTTTCAAATTGCAGCATGAATTGTTCCAGTCTCAGCACGGTTCCCCACAAAACCAACTCCAATGTCAGGCATCCCTGACCTACTAGTAACTGCAAATTAAACCACTATCATAAAGCAAGTGTGTAGTACACAACACAAAATTTTATCACAAAATGTATCATCGTCACATGTATCATTTGAGCTTGTGTTAACCACTGACCAAAAACTATTTACTTAGGCACAATGGATGGTAAGTGTAAAAACTCACTTCTTGGTTTTGGCCTAAAAAATAAGTCATCACTGCATGACACTGTTGGTCTCAGGGCAAAGTTTAAACTTATAAGATTATATATCTGTGTTTTATTGGGCCCAGATAATGTGACCACTGGTTTGTGAGAACTGTTTAACTGTGTGGGCATGTAAAGTGCGGCCAGCTCCTGTGCATGTGAAAAGGCACTTTCTGGGGCTGCTTTCCCAGCACACAAGTCATTAGATCAATATAATGTTATTTGTGCATAGTTGAATTATAAATAGCACGTCCCATTCACGTGAGAATTTAACATAGACTTTCATATCTGAAGGAACATTACCAGACAAAATATAATGACCTACTGAGATGAGAGCTGTTATTGTGGTGCCTTCCAACATCACTTATCTTAATTCTTATTTTACACATCCTGATGTAAGGTCATTAAATAGACATGGTGTTAAATCGTGTAGCTAATGACTAGATCACACTATTTAGAGAATAAGTATGACCATGAACCATGGACAGGACCTCCGTCCCTTTGCAACTGTAAACCTCACCCAAATAACAGATTTAATGTGACAGCTAATAAGACTGCAGTGCTTGAGAGGTTTCAATTTGGCCCACTACTGTTTCATTACTGAACAAAAGGGAGAGACTGCAATAAATTGTGGGAGTTGAACATGGTTGTGTTGACAGAGCAAGTTAGCTACACGTGAAGGTGAGTTGCTTCTCCTTCTTACTTCTTTTACTTCTTTTATTTTTTTCAGTCAGGAACAATGAAATATCCAATATTACACATGAATCATTATTAATAAATAACATAAATAATAAAATAGCAATATCAGATTTCAGGTTTGACTTGTATGGGAAGATACCCAACCACAGATCTGATTCTGATGCATATTAAATATAGATACGATTCCAGATGATACTGATGTTGTGATGCTCAGATTGCACTAAAGTGTTTTAGACGCTATCACACAATGTTAAAGTGCTTTCTAACATGTAATTGCCAGAATCAGACTGAGTAAGATGGTTTTATAAGAACTTAATGTAGCAAAGGATCTGTAGTGCTCTTCTAAAACACACTGATGTTCTAAACGTATGTTTTAAGTTGAGTGTGTTATCAGTGAAAGTGCTTTAATTTTTCATGTAAACAGTTAACATGTAGCAGTTCTCAGTTTTATAATAATTAAATATGATTTGCTCTCCTAAGCTAAAGCGTAATTGCTCTGGTAGCACATCTATAATAAACTTATGAGATATGTGACCTGACCAAAAAAATCAAAAGCAGGGGTAAAATGCTTGTAAAATGATTGGTAAGGATCATATACCTTACTGTATCATACCATTAAAAAGATTTAATGTGAGTCTTGTGTTACTTTACGTGCAAAATGTATAATATCACCTCCTAATATATCTTTATTGGTTCACTGGATCAGTTACTGGTGTAGTTTTTGGTTATTGACTACTAGATAGGCATCAAAATAGTAAACTGGTATTCTAGC
Source organism: Carassius auratus (assembly GCF_003368295.1). NCBI lineage: Eukaryota > Metazoa > Chordata > Actinopteri > Cypriniformes > Cyprinidae > Carassius > Carassius auratus. Next base: position 5,556,703 of record NC_039273.1, read on the forward strand.
ATGTGGTTATAAACATTTCTACATAGGGTATATTCCTTGAATCTCGTGAAGGGTGTGCAAACGCGTGATGTTCACAAGGTGGTATGGGACATATGACTGGCAAATAGCGTTTCATATGTCTTATTCACACATATCAGCGATAAGATCTTATAGTAATAATGCTCTCAGTGACAACAACAAAAGTCTGACTGTAGAACGAGAAAAATAAATGCACCTCATACAGTTAATCTTCTGTTTGCTATGAAGATGGGACACTTTATAATAATTTGTTATTTGCATTCTTTTAAATTTTCTAACATACTGCAAACTGGAACAGTGCTAGTGGTGCTCACGTCTGTCCAAATAATGTATAATGTCCCATGAAATATCAGAAATATGATAATGTCCAATTGGGATTAATCTTAAAATTCTTAAAACCATCTAAATCATTTATTTTACTTTTGCTTTGTTCCAGCAGTTTAGTACTGTAGATGTGAAGATCAGGCAGTACTCATGATCAAGGCTGTGATTAAACATCGCCATCATGTGGTCAACAACAAACCCACAGCTTCAGACTCTGAAGATCATGAAACATCAATATGCCATTTCATATTTGATGGCCTTGTTTCTGTATTGTTTAGGAAAACATATTCCATTGTTTTACAAAACTGAACATCATGGGATAATTACTGCTATCTGTCTTTTATCTGTCATTAATAATAATATCTGTCATTAATAATAATATATAACATCAAAATCATAGTTTAGTAACCAAGTAACTAAAACCACCAGTCTGATCTGTAATCTTACTAAATACATTTAGGGTTTTGAAAAGAAAAGAAAAGAAAAGAAAAGAAAAGAAAAGAAAAGAAAAGAAAAACTATGGAAAGAAGGAGAAATCGATCCGAGGTTCTGGGAGGTGTTACTGAGTGCAGCCAGAAAAGATTATGAAGGCATTTGTCAGGAATTTGGAGTCACTGACTTCAGGTGGATGATGATAAAACTTTAACCAGAAGTCTGCTTTGAGTATTAGTCATTTGCGCACCACAGTTTTTTTTTTTTTTTTTTTTTTTTTCATATAAAGTATAAGAAATCTCCACTATTTATTTTTCTGTCTTCAAGTATGTGGACTGGAGAAAATCCAGAGCATGAAACAGAGAAGGGAAAAACGGATTGCACCGCAGAATTTGAACTCGACGTGAAGATGAAGGATCCTAACACCCAAATCCTCCTCTGCAAAGTAAGTGCCCTCACTTAAACAGCCTCAATGTCATCAACAAGACTTTGAGAGTAATGCACTTCAATTTACTCTTACCAGGATGGAGAAATGCTTGACTATGGAGATGGAACTGATAACTCTACAAAAAATTTGGTGCTTGTTCAGCAATAGGGATGTTGGCCCAGAAGATGTTGGGTTATATCAAGTGGATGTAGAGGAGGTGAACATGTTCTCAACTTCCCTAGATCATAAAATATTAAGCAGCAAAAGGGCTTTTAAACATTGATAATAAGAATAAATGTTTCTAGCATATTGGAAATCAGCCTATTAGAATGATCATGTGACACTGAAGAATCAAGTAATGTCTGCTGAAAATTCAGCTCTGCTATCGAAATAGATTTTAAAATGTATTAAAATAGAAAGAAGTTATTTTAAATTGTAATAATTGTTCACAGTATTACTGTTTGTATTGTATTTTCATCAAATAAATGCAGCCTTAATTAACATGAGAGAGAAAACAACACTTCATTTCACAGAATACACTAATTGACCACACTATGTTCAAAATGAAGCAAAACAATATCTAACAGGCTAACAAGATGGAAATCTTAAATCAAACACCTGATGAATGGATGTTTTCTGTTCATGTCCATTTTACAATTGTGAATTTTGCCTGTAGTGTATACTGTAACTGATACTGATACTGATACAGATGATCCCAGTGTCTTCGGGAAAGGTGTTGGTGCAGGTGAACTAGCCAGACATTTAGCGGAAGAGAAAGCCAGACTACAGAGGGAAAAGGACAAGGCTGCCAGGAAGGCCCAGGTTGAAAAAGATTAAGTGGCCAGGAGGGCACAGTCTGAAAGAGATGAAGCAGCCAGGAAAGCCCAAGCTGAAAGAGAAGAGGCGGCCAGAAGGGCTCAGGCTGAACAAGGTGAGGTGGCTAGGAGGGCATAGCCAGAAAAAGCAGCCAGGAGGACACAGGTTGAGCAAGATGATGCAGCCAGAAAAGCTCAGGAAAAACAAGGTGAGGTGGCTAGGATGGCCCAAAATGAAAGAGATGAGGCATCCCGTAAAGCCCAAGCTGAAAGAGACTAGATGGCCAGGAAGGCCAAGGCTGAAAGAGAAGGTGCTGAAAGGATGGCAGCTATGTCAGGAGAAAAAGGAGGTGAACAAAATAGCAGTGGAGATCCCACCTAGGAGATGGGAGTAAAGGTGACGGAACAAGGAAGAACGCAAAAGAAGGAGATGGATTAGGATATGGGAGTGGAAAACATGGAAAAGGAGTTGGACTGGATTTAGACAGATCAGTTGAAGTCGGGTGTCAGGTGATAAGACGCGTGCAAGAGTCTGTGAGCTGACTCCTGACAACAGCATAAGTATGCGTTCATGTCTGAAACTCTACGTTAATATATAAACTCAATTGTTTCTCAGTGCTGGGATGATGTCTGTGTCTGTGCACTTTTATCCAGACCATGAAGTCCACTTCCTGAATGGGTAGTCAGATCCTGCAGCCGATGTTGGTGAATCAGCAGAGTTGTCCTGCAAACTTAGCAGACAAGATAGCACTGGTTTATTGTTACAGATGGAAAAAAAGTGTACAGTAATTTATATATTTATCCAAATTTGTTAACCAAACGTAGTATGTAAAATTGTATCTATTGTAAAATATTTTAAAATGAAATGTATTCCTGTGATGGCAAAGCTGAATTTTCAACTCAAAACTGGAGTAATGGCTGCTGAAAATTCAGCTTTGCCATCATTACAGTAAATCACTTTTTACAAAACCTATTCAATAAAAAATAGTTATTTTTAGATTGTAATAATATTTCACAAAATCACTGTTTTCATTGTATATTTGTTCGAATAAATGCAGCCTTAGAGAGCATCAAAAAAAATAAAAAATAAAAAATAAATTAAAATCCTAATTAATCTAAATTTTGACCAGTTGTGGATATATGCATCACAAAATTAAATGCATTTTATTTTTTTATTTTACATCAGTTAGAGTCTAAGGATGACAATTGCCAAAGATGGGGCTCACCACAAACTAATCATCCTTGACAATGTAGCCAAGAAAGGCTGCATTAATTGTTCAAGGTAAGTGTGTTTTCTTCTTTTCATGTCAACATAAAGCTGGCACGCATCTAATTCTGTAAGAGCCACATTTGATTATTTACATTATTTGCCTTAGCCACTAAAGAGCGATATATAAGCTCTATGGTTGTAGATTCACACTGAAGGCATCAAAACTATGAATTAACACATGTGGAATTATACACATTATGGAATTATATACATAACAAAAAAGTGTGAAACAACTGAAAATATGTCAAATTCTAGGTTATTCAAAGTAGCCACATTTTGCTTTGATTACTGCTTTGCACAGTCTTGGCATTCTCTTGATGATAGTCACCTGAAATGGTCTTCCAACAGTCTTGAAGGAGTTCCCGAAAGATGCTTAGCACTTGTTGGCCCTTTTGCCTTCTGTCTGGGGTCCAGCTCACCCCTTGACCATCTCGATTGGGTTCAGGTCCGGTGACTGTGGATTCCAGGTCATCTGGCGCAGCACCCCATCACTCTCCTTCTTGGTCAAATAGCCCTTGATGCCTTCAGTGTGAATCTACAATTTTCATAGTCATGTATAGTCATGGATACAATGTAGAAAAATGCAAAAAGAGCAGCAATTTTGGAGCCAAGCAAACCCAAACGATGAACCAATCAGAGGTCTTGAAAATGTATATTCTTAGAAGTACCTTCTTTTGTGTTCAACAGAAGAAAGAAACTCATAAAGGTTTGGAAGAAATGGAGGGTTAGTCAATGATGGTGGATTTTTCATTTTTGGTTGAACTATTTATTTAAGACTGGACTGCCTCATGGACATTTAAATGTCTTATATTTATATACATTTCAATCTAAAACCTTGTTAGTGATTAACACATAATCCACAGTCTCATTATGCATCAACTACCCAAATAAATGAACCTGAAAGCAAATTCTGTTTGGACAATCATTGGTCTCGGCTGCATTACAACCAGCGGTGCTTTGGTCTAGGCTACTTGCCATTTAACAGACACCTTTTCCCAAAGCAATTTACAGAACACTAATTGCAGTGAGTCCCCTGGAGAAGCCAGAGATAAGTGTCTTGCTCAAGGGCACAGTGATGATAGAAGATCTATGAAACTCTATTTATGGGGTCACCCTTATCTAGGTTTATACTTCTGGGATTTGTGCTGCTGTCTCTGACACATCGCCACTAAACTATATCTGCCTTGTTCTGAACATGTTGTACCTATAAGGTTTACAGATGCCGTGTGAGATGGCCTATCACAGTAGATCTGGATAATTTCTTGGCCAGTGATGTTCTGCACTTCATGTGCTTCTTAAATTGCTCAAAGCCCTCCAACTTCTATAGTACCTTTACTTGGACCAAATAACCCATATGCACAAACAGATAATTGTTTAACATATGCAGTGATGCATAATGTGAGGTGGCCAAAAATGTACATTACTGCATTGAAATAATCCCTTTTCACTGCTCATTCTGAGTTAACTAATATTTAATCAAACTATTTTATTGCAATATAGAAGCCTAGCTAGAAGACAGATAGAACTATAAATCAGATTTTTGTATCCTCGTCAGATTTATTTGATGCAGTATATCCCAAATAAAGCTTTTTTAAAAATGATGTAATTCACTGAAACATTAGGAAAGTTTGTACGTGCCGTGAAAGTGAGACCGCCTCCAGTGCGCAACGCCCCCTACTCGGTTCCTCGTGCTTGGAAGTTCACTTTTGATAGTTCCCCGTCGTTGTGGGCCAATGCAGCGTTGAGGTCTGGTTAAACGGTGACCAAATCACAGTAAATCAGAGAAAGGGGGTGTGTTGCTGTCAACAGTGCAGATCCTCCGCGAAGCCAAGATGACCAAGCGCAAAGGAAAAAGTAGTAATAAACAGGACGACAGTTTGCTGCTCTTGGAGACGCCATCTGTAACACCACTGAGAGGATTTAAAGAATATGCAGTCCCTGCCATTGTTTTCTTTATTTTCGCAGTCGGGGGATCAACAGCAGTCTGGTTCTGCAGCCAGCAGCAACAAACCATCGACAGTCTGTCAGAAACAGTCAGTGCAATGCAAATTAGGATAACCAAGTTCCAACAACAGTTAGGGGTGGGTGATGCACGGGTATTTAATTTTGAGATACGCTAAATTTAGTTTACCAGTTATAAATTCATAAGAATGTATGCATTTTATTTTGTTACAAGTTAACTTCGAAATAAATAAAATCCAGTTCATTACTTTTACGCACTTTATGCAGTTTATATATTATAGTATACATTTTGAATTACTTGTGATTTGAAAGTATGACTCCTGTGCCCTTTGAATATTCCATTAGCAGAATTGTCATGTGTCTCCCAGGCCATTAATAGTGTGTTCGGAGGGGGATCGTGTTTCCTTTTGCCAGGTTGGCTTGATTAAATTCAGTTTAAAGGCAGTCAGATCTGCATTAGTGATCAGAAATGTAATGTATATAACCCATTCATTTAAAAATGTCAAACAAATTTCCTTTAACTGCTTCTAGAACTACAGTATGTTATAATTGACTTTAATAATAGTATTGTCAACTCTAAATCCCCCCCCCCCCCCAAAAAAAAAAGTACACCATCATGGGATTTACTTTGTAACTTTGGATTAAAGTGATAATATATATATATATATATATATATATATATATATATATATATATATATATATATATATATATATATATATATATATATATATATATATATATATATATATTTTATATATGTATGTGTGTGTGTGTGTGTGTGTGTGTATATATATATATATATATATATATATATATATATATATATATATATATATATATATATATATATGTATGTGTGTGTGTGTGTGTGTGTGTGTGTGTGTTATTGTAAAATATTGAATGCTTAACATAAGTAGTACTCCCATTCATAATTGATGTAATTTTCATTAAATGAAATATCACTATTTTAAATGTTTTCCAGCAACTTAAACTCAGTAGGCTCTTTGTACAAAACAATCTAGGAAATCTTTCCAGATCATTTGTAGTGAAAGGTTAATTGGAACCACATGGTGTCATTGGGTAAACGTGCTTTAAAACCATTATGTTTTAAAATGTCAGTGGTGTTGGTCTTTTCAAATTTATATTAATATTATAATTAAATTATGATCAAATTAAGATTATACATTTTAATTACAAATTTCTTTGGTACTAATAAAATGATCAATGCCAGCATTGTTTTTATAGAACTTTCCTCTGAATCAAGTGAATCATAAAACTCATCACTAGTGTAACTAGCTGCCAACACCACTGACAGAGAGCATGTCGTGAACAAACTTATAAATTCTATTAATGTTTTAAATCCTAAATTATGTACCGTGGTCTTGTGTGAAATGAATTAATTACTGCAACGCTGTAGATTTAATGAATGATTGATCAATTTTCAGAGGCAAACTGCAATTGTAGATGGTCATAACACTATTAGGCTCAATAAATGGAAATGAAATGTTGCATATTGATCAGATTAATAATTGAACTTCATGTATTGAAATAAAAAATGTTTTGTATATCAAGATGGCCAATGTGGGTGTTTTTGAAGAGCGTCTACGAGCACTGGAAGAGGCCTACGCCCAGAAAAAGGCAGATGTTGCACTGGCCACATCAGAAAAAATCAAATCCACTGATCTTCAAAGCCAATTCTGGTCTCTTCAGTCTGAGATGAATGCCAAACTTTCTGAACTCCAGCAGGAGTCTGTTTCCACTGCAACGTTAAATGCAGTGGTCAAGAATAAGACTGAAGAAATTGAAACTCTAAAGCAGAAGCTTAATTCTATCCTTACTGAAAACTCTGAGGTAGCTGTTACCATTTCTGGACTCACAGACACTGTTTTGGTCACCAAAACACATCTCGACGAGCAGATGTCCACCACAGAAGGTCTCAAATCTGAGTTGGAAGTACAAAGAATGGAAATTTTAAGCCTGAAGGAATCCTTTATCAGCAACGAGGATTCTTGACAGGAACAGACAAGAAGTTATGGACATCAAGTGAGGAACCTAAGTGGCTTTTTAAGATTCTCTGCAGCATTTCAGGTCTTTAGCAATTTGGTGTTGTTACTGATACTGATTATTCTTAATTCATCTCATTTTGGTCTCTTCCAGGGACCTACTGGAGATGGAACAGGCAAGAAGATCCCAAGTTCTTGAGGATCAACTTATGGCTGTCCGTAGGAGTCTGGAGGAACATCAAAAAAGTAATCATTGCCTTCATTCTCTCCTCGCTGCCCAACCTGAGATCGTCCAGAGTCAGGTATAGTCCTGACTGTTTCATATTATCCATATATGATCATTTTGGCATGTCACATCCTAATGTTTTTGTGCTTCAGATGTTATCTGAAAGCCAGCTGTCCAGTTCAGAGGAAAATATTCCAGTAGAGGAGCAGCAAATGGAGCAAGCAGAAACTCAGGAGGATGTTCCAATCAAAGATGAAGGAAAAGAAGCAAAGGACCAAGCCATTACTGAGGAGGAAGCAGTTGAGGAGTTTTATGTTTATGGGGAAGAACCTGTTGAAAAAGAAGCAGATAAGAATAAAATACCAGAGGGAGCTGAAGTCAGAGAAGATGTTTCTGAAGAGCAAGCAGTAACTGAGGATGATGAACAAGCTGATGAGGTTCCATTCCATCAGGATATTGTTGAGGAGGAAGCAGTAACTCAACAGGATGAAATGCCTGAGGAGCTGCAGGTATCTGACAAGAAAGTACCAGCTGAGGAGATTCAGGTCCTCGGGGAAGAAGAACCTATTGATAAGCAAGAAGGAACTGAGGAGGATGTGATAACTGAGGTCAGTGAAGGAGATGATATTGAGGAGCAAGAAGTAACTGAAGGGGATGCAAAATCTAAGGAAGTTCAGGTCAACGTTGGAGATATTATTGAAGAGCAAGCAATAACTGAGGGGGATGAAATAACTGAGGAGATATCAGACCAAGAAAAGAAACTGTTCTTGCCAAAGAAGACTCAACTTCCATGGAAGAAACAGGAACTGACAGAAGTGTGACCCAGGCTGTCTCTGAAGTTCAGATCATTGAAGATATTAGTCAGGAGCAGAGGTTGCAGGAGCCACTAGAAGAATCTGAGAAGCAGCAAAACTTGGAAGAAATTGAACAACATGTGCAAGACTCTGAAGAAGAAGAACCAGCTGAAGAGATTGTGGAAGAGTTAGGTGAAAAATGCATTTCTGCCAATGGAAGTTAAGTTCCTGAGGAGGATAACGGTTCAAAGTAAAATACTTTTTCTGAGGACTTATCCTGTTTCCCCAATTAATTGTGTAATACATGCTATTTCGCATTTGTTGAAATGTTTCTCAGTCTTTGTGTACTCGAAAGTGAACTTTTAACCTAGCAGTGAGTTTTTCAAATTCAATGATTAATTTGTTTTCCTGGTGTTATCAGTGTTATCTTTTTAATTGCTTTTACACATTTAAAAGCATCGCAGTGTTTTTTTCATACAGCAGTTTGCCAGCTAACTAACCTCAGGAGTGTCTCTTGAATAAAACAGCTTTTTATGTTTTTTACTATTTCCCTGTCTCAGCCTCTCTCTCCTGGTGTCTAGTTGTCTGTTGAAATTGGACACGTTTTGTGTGTGTTTATTTGCAGCTCTTATGTCAAGCGTTCAGGAATGTGCCACTGGTCCAGGACACTGGGGACATGTGTGTCCCATTTGTAACTATAGTGCTTATTTGAGCTCATCAAATGTCTGAAAGACAAAAAGTGTACCATGTGCCCTTCTCAACCAACCTACAATTTATAGTGTTGTAAGGCAAGAGATGCTGCTAATTAAATTTGATTATAAAAAGTTTTTTCTCTTTGTGCTGTTATGACAAAAATGAACAAAATTAGAAGTAAAATATGAGAATAAACTATGAAGAGTTACACGAAAGGGCATAGTTTGAATGTAGGTTTCCTCAAGTTAGAAACGTACTTGACAAAATTTGTTTTGGATATTTTACTTTTAAAAGCTGCTTAGATGTAACGTTAATCCTGATTATGCCCAATTATGTTTTTTTTTTAAATGTTTTAATCAATTATTATTCTTATTCTTATTATTATTGTCGTAATTATTATTATTTATGAAGAAATATGACCCGGCCTTTTTTTTTTTTGACAGGCTTCGTGTATTTGCCACTGTCGAGACTTTTATTATGAAAGCTACTGGCCGCTTATGTAGTCCGCTTTAAAATTCCGTCCGGTTGTGTTTTGTGATGCGGGACGGTGTGACAGCGAGGGCTTTACTGTCTCCTCGTGTCTCAGTCCTTCCCGCACGGAAACCTATTAATGATATCGGTGGGGTTACAGTCATCTCGGGGGGTTTCTGCAGTCCGAAACAAGTCAGCTCTATATCTGTTATTGGGGAATGAACGACGAGAAAAGCCCGGATAACAGCAAGAGAAACTCTGGGTATACCAGGTAAAAATAAATCACCGACCGGCTGTTGGCTCATTAAACGACCACGACAGAAATATAATTCTTACAGTTATATTTCTATTTTGCAAATACAATGCGATTTTGAAATGACAACACAAACAGGCCCAGTATTTCCTGCTTTCCTGCACACTTTATGAACGTTTGCATAACGTTAGCTCGGTCCAAGTCGAACATTACAATCACTGTATAATCGAATTATTGAATCACTGTCTAAACTCAGCGTTTGAATCATCACAGCTGACAATTGAACCAGTGTTCATATGGAAGGTTTCAACTTTCAAGACAAGTTCTGTCTAAATGGAACGTTAGAATCACTGTTCAAATTAAACATTTGAATACATTTTGGTTCGAAATCGATTTTTTTTACTCACTAAATGGAACATTAGAATCACTAAATTGATATAAGGTTAATCGGTTTTGCATCTTAATCGAATCGTTGAATCCCTGTCCTCATTGAACATTAGATTCAACAATGCTCAAAAATCACTAGGTTTTAATACAAAATATTATGGTTCAAAATTCCTTGTAAAAGACTAAATCTTCGGCATCTCGTTGTTGACAGCATGGTTTCATAAATGAAGTTAACTTGAACTTGTACTGTTATTTGACACTAGGTGGCAATGCATCCTATGTAATGCATAGTTTTGTGTTGTTTATTGAAAACTCGTCTTACCTGAAAAAAAAGTCACATTTAGAGTTTGATTAGACTTAAACATCTGATCTTTCTCTATGTGGCTTTGTGTTTCTCTGTTCACAGTATTGAGCAAATGCTGGCTGTGAACCCTGGGAAGACACCCATCAGTCTGCTGCAGGAATATGGAACGCGGATAGGCAAGACTCCAGTGTACGACCTGCTGAAGGCTGAGGGTCAGGCCCACCAGCCTAACTTCACCTTCCGCGTGTCTGTGGGAGACATCAACTGCACTGGCCAGGGCCCCAGCAAGAAAGCTGCAAAGCACAAAGCCGCAGAAGCTGCCCTGAAAATGCTGAAAGGAGGAATGCTGGGAGAGATTGTAGGGAATGGGATGGAGGGAGAAGGGTTTGTCGGGATTGATATGGAGGGCGAATGGTAAGGATCAGATTGTGTGCACATTTGAACTGAAAATACACGACAAGTTCTAGTTTTCCAAAAACTAATGATTTAATAGAGGTTTCTGGCTTTTACATAGTGTTATTTATTTATTTATTTTGTCCAATGTTTTTTAGCCCTCATTCAGAGATGAAATCATCCAGTTCGACACAACAAGCTGAGTGCAATCCAGTCGGAGCTTTGCAGGTGAGAGATAATTTCAAAATCAGAAAAGATTATAAAAAATTAGGCACATATACACTTGTTGACTTTGTAAATGGCTAAAGAGAAAAATTGGCCATTGGACACTAAAT